>NC_083409.1:85549791-86151125 GCF_020745735.1 Hemiscyllium ocellatum
ATCCATACACACCAAACATGACCCTGAAATATCCCAAATTTCTGAGTGTTCACACTCTGCTTTCTGTTTCTTTGTCCATCATGGTGCACCTAAAATGTTATATCCATATAAAGCAGTTGGAGAAAAGACATTGCTTTGTAGTTAAAGGGTTATTATCTTTATACTGGCGCATTTCTAAGAAGTGAGGTCCCTGCAGATTATAAAACTGCAAATATAATGGCCCTATTCAAGAAAGGTGGGAGATGGATAGCAGGAAATTATAGAGGCTGGTTAGCCTAAGATCTGTCAGTGGGAATATGCTGGAATACAGTTCAAAGAAAATAGTAGCAGGACATTAAGAGAAACATAATACAATCAAACATAGGCAACATAGTTTTGTGAAAGAAAAACTGTGCTTGACAAATTTATTACTGATTTTTGCAGCTGTATCAATTAGGGTTGGATAAAGGAGAACCAAAAGCAGTGGTGCATTTAGCATTCACAAAGTGCCATCATTGGACAAGGCAAGAAATCATGGTGGTGAACCTACAGGGGAATCTTGTATCATCAGTTGATGAGCTGCAAACACAGTGGCTGTGGTGTAGTAAGTCACATCTAGGATGCTTATCAGAGTTGAAGTGAATTTGATAAAATACAGTGAGAAATCCGTTGGATCTCATGGCAAAAAAAATTTCCAAAAAACTCAGTGTAACTGACACTTAGCCAAAAAACTCTGTAATATTCAACCATAAATGTCTGAAATAAAAGATTCCCTACAAAGCAGGAATGCCTGTCAGCCACAGTTGGCCCTAACTCCAAAGTAATCTGATCTCAAATCCATCTGAATTTGGCCACACCACATATCAAGGGTGTCCGTGTTATCCAGATATTTCAGGGATGGCATCTGCCACGGACCTATTGTGATAGTGGGTGAATTGTAGTGAATCAAGGCAATCTGGGAGATTGAAGTTGATATGTGCCATCACTAAACTCTCGAAGCACTTCGTAATGAAGGATGTCAGAGCCATTGAGTAATAGTCACTAAGGCACATTGCCTGATTTTTCTTTGGGACTGGGATGATAGTGGTCTTCTTGAAGCAGGTGAAAGCCTCATATCATAGTAAGGAAAGGGTAAAGATGTCAGTGACTACTCCTGCCAGCTGGCCCACACTGGATCTGAGTGTATGGCTGGGGACTCCATTCAGGACTGTCACTTTCCATGGGTTCATCCTCAAGAAGGCCGATCTGATATCTGTGGTGGTGACCATGGGTACAGGTGCACTCCAGGCCATCAGGGCAGGTGACATCATTTCACTGACTTTCTGTTGAAAACAAGCATTGAATGTATTGAACTCATCGGAGAGGGATGCACTGTTGTCAGTGATTCTACTCGATTTCACTTTGTAGCCTGTTATGTTGTGTAAGCCTTGTCACAGCTGTTGTGTGTTCATGTGGTTAGTCTGGGACTGTAGTTTAGTCTGATATTGTCTCTTGGAATTCCTGTTAGCTTTGCGAAGATTGTATGAAAATTTCCTGCATAGTCAGGGTGACCTAGCTTGAACATCTCAAACCTGGACTTCATTTGAGAGTGGATCTCTGGGTTCATCCATAGTTTCTGGCTGGGGAATACTCAGATTAATTTCTTTGGCACGCAGTCTTCTACACACTTACTGATGAAGTCTGAACGATAGTGGCATATTTATTAATGTTGGCCACAGAGTTCTTGAACATGGAGCAGCCCATTGACTCCAAGCAACTATGTAGGATGATCCCTGGGCTTTCAGCACCACATGTTTGCAGTTGATGGCCACTGGACCTGACGGAACCCAGAGATGGAGGCAAATCTAATGATTCATGCAACTTCATGGCAAACTGCGCAAACAGGCGCTTTCCTGAAAAGGGCATCATTGAACTCATGATTGTGGATTGCTGATTGGGAAATTCCACAGAAGTCTCCAGTTGTGGTTTGAGAGGAGTTGGTGGCAGGAATGTTCAATCCTACTGTGAAAACCAACAGCAGGGGCACATGCTTCCTCCAAAGCTGTGGAGCTACAGATCTCCCTGCATCAGTTGGTAGACGTAGGTGATAGCATCCATAGTCAGCATTCACGTATCTGCTGGTATCAGTAACTCCTTTGGTTGACCCTCTCATGGTGCACTACGTGAGTGCACTGAAGACCTTGATTTCCCTTTTCAAACACTGATCTTCAGCTGAAGCCTATCAGTTTTGGGTCTCTGGTAATGGGCACTCCTTCACCTTCTCTCCTTCTATGTGGGCACAGCAAAGTCAACACTTTAGAGGCTTTATCAGGCCAAAGATTTTGCATCAAGTAAGGATCTGTGAACAAATAAGAAGAAAAAGATGTTTAGTTTCCTTTTGAGAACTTGTCATTGAAACATATAAGGTAGGAATATGAGCAGGCCATTCGACCTCTCAAGCCTGCTCATAAATTCCCTACAGTGCAGAAGAGGCCATGCAGCCCATCAAGTCTGCACTGACCTTCCAAAGCACATTCCACCCAGACCACCCCCACCCTGAAACCCATTTTTCCTCTGTCTAATCCACCTAGCCGGCATTGCCCTGAATATTACAGAGAATTTAACATGGCCAATCTACCTAACCTGCACATCTTTGGACTGTGGGAGGAAACTGGAGCATGTGGCAGAAACCCATGCAGACACAGGAAGACCTTGCAAATTCCACACAGATGGTGTCCCAAGACTAGAATCAAATCCGGGTCCCTGGTGATGTGAAGCAGCAGTGCTTAACACTGAGTCACCCTACCGCCTGCTCCGCCATTCATTATGATCATGGTTGAATATTTAGTTCTATACCCTAATGTTGCTCTAGTTAACCTAACGTTAAGCAAAAGCTTTCTCTGCAGCCACTCAACAGCCTGCATAACCCATGAATGCTCACTCATTTCCTCATTCAATCATATGCAAGAAATGCATAGCTTTGAGTATTACAACAAATTCCAAACCTGTGGCACGAAGCTCAGTCTCAATCCTGTGGCCTTTACTATAACATGCATCACACGCCTGCAACTTTGGAATCAATAGCATATCTAACAGCTTTATCCTCGTGTCCACAAGTTTCAAATACCAGGGCCAATTGATGGCTTCTGCACAGCTTCACATAGACCAATATTTCCGTTTCCACCAGCACCATGCCCTTTAGTTCAGAGTTCAGTGCATTGCATGATCTGATTGGGATGTCGATGTTATTAGCAGCCAGAGTTTGTTGACTTTTCTGCCATAGTGAGTGCTCGTTTCAGCATAAACCCCTTAATGGGGTTTTCATGGAATCATTTCTTTTATTTCTGCTTTGATTTTGCCGGTTGAGCTATGCAAGAACACTTGGAACCATATCTCAGTTCCCTCCCATTTCTACTGTGCATTCTCAGCAGGGTATTCTTATTTGACTGGCCTGAAGAGAGCAATGGTCTGTATGAATTTTTCTTTTCAGTCCTCCTCTCAGAACCCTGCTCCTATAACCTACACTCTTCTCCGCATCTTTGGAATCCCTTCTGTGATATTTTAATTCTCCCAATTTGACTTAACTTCCTGAGCTTCCCCCTGTGTCTGCACCTATCGTGTTCTTCATGTTTACCCTTTGTCTTGTATTCCCCATTACTCAATTCATCAGCTCCTTCACCCTTATCAGCATATCTCATGGCCACTTTATGTTCCCCACTTTTAATAGGCAGCTCCAACCCTTCCTTGTCCTAGTTGTCCCTATGTCTATGACTCTCACCTTCTAGTTGCCCACCTCCATTCCACATGATCCTCTTATGTTAATTTATATGTTGAATTCCACATTCCTACTCTAGACAGATTGTTTCATGTTAAGGAGTGTGACTGCCTGCCTTGGGCAAATTAGGTCAGATATGCAAGCTGGATCTTACAGAATAAATGATCGATAGCAACAAGGTCTTGGGAGAACAGTTATGAATGAAACTTCTCCTGAGCTGGGTGAACCAGGCATGCTGTGGTCCCTACACTGATATAATACAAGCAAAGAACTGATGTCATTATGAAGGACTCAGGCGACTGAAGAAGTGTGCAGCCACCAGAGTTTCCAGGAAGAAGGTTACAGTGGCAGGAACATTCCTGACATATATGGTCAGGTTTGTGAACACACATCTTCTCACTTTTCCCAAACTTGTGACTGTGAACTTAATTCCAGTGGGCAGGATTTTAATGAGCATTCATTGCACATTAACAAATGCAATAGAGTTTCCTAACCTAGAACCTAATACCAAAACTTTAGCCTTCTGTCAGGAATTTTGCTCTTCTACCCGATTAAGTACATTTCATGCCTTTCTTAGTGCTCTGGAAAGGTCAGACAATGCTACTTACTGAAACATTAAAATGTTGAGGAGGCTCGATAGGATAAAGGCTCAGATGATGTTTCCATTGGTAGGTAAATTGAGGATGGGGGACAGAATTTCAGAATAAGGAATCACTGATTGAAAATGGAGATCGAGAGTAATCTCTTCTCTCAGAAAGTTGAGAATAGTTGGAATTGTCTACGACAGAGAGCTGTGAAAGCTCCATTATTCAAAGTCAAAAGTTACACAACACCAGGTTATAGCCCAACAAGTTTCTTTGAAATCACGAGCTTTCGGAAGCACTGCTTCCTCATCAGGTGAAGTGGAGGGAAGTGGATAGGCACAGAATTTAAATGCAGAGAGATTTATATCTGCATATCAATTCTGTGCCTGTCCACTCACCACCACTTCATCTGATGAAGGAGCAGCACTCCAAAAACTTGGACTGTAACCTGGTGTCATGTGACTTCTGACCTGTCCACCCCAGTCCAACACCAGCACCTCCATATTATGGCTTCCATTATTTAAGGCTAAGATACCTGTAGATAGATTCTTGAACTAAAGGGAAGTCAAGGGTTTTGGGAACAGATTGGGATGTGGAGTTGAGAACAAGATCAGATGGGTGTGAGCTTTCTGAATAGCAGAGTAGGCTTGAAGGGCTGGGTGGTCTCCTTCATTTTGTTCTATGATCAAATGTTACAGGTTAGAGATGACACCATAGTGTTTGACATATTTGTTTCAGTATAGGTCTTTTAAAAATAAAATCAATTGTATTTAATAGATCTGCAGTAGTGAATATGCACTTGTGTCCAAAGGAAGACAATTTATTTTTGCAAATCAAAGCCTATAATTCTACAGTTTTCACAGCTTTAAGAGCGTTTTTTTCCTTCTAGATTTATAACTTCCACCTACAAACTGATTGTCATTCCCAGATACATGAAGGAAACCAGATTTCTGTGAACTCCAGCCTTAGATTTGTCTAAAGTATGCACACATGACTTATCATTTTGTCTTCTTAGTTTAATTCTTTGGTCCATCAGTCCTATAGAGGAAATGCTTACCAAGTAGTTGGGCTAAGACTGGAACTTTACAGAGTTTAGCTTTAAGCTTACATCCTGCAGTCTGTATCTTGGTAGATTGATTTGTACCATAATGTTGCTCCAAATGCTTTAAAGTTAAAGTATGCTGATAAAGTCGTACTGTCATAGTTAAAAATCACACAACACCAGGTAGTGGCTACCAGCTGACGAAGGAGCGATGCTCCAAAAGCTAGTGTGCTTCCAATTAAACCTGTTGGACTATAACCTGGTGTTGTGTATGATTTTTAATTTTGTACACCCCAGTCCAAAACCAGCATCTCTAAACCATGAATACTGTCATAGAGTCATAGACATGTACAGCACGGAAACAGACCCTTCGGTCCAACTCATCCATGCCGATCAGATATCTGAAACTAATCTAGTCCCCTTTTCCCGGCAGTTGGCCCACATCCCTCCAAACCCTTCCTATTCTGATACCCATCCAGATGCCTTTTAAATGTTATAATTATAGCAGCCTCCATCACTTCCTCTCATAGCTCATTCCATACACGCACAACTTTCTGAGTGAAAAGGTTGCCCCTTCGGTCCCTTTTAAACTTTTTCCTTTTTACCCTAAGCCTATGCCCTTTAGTCTGGACTCAGCCAGACCAGGGAAAAGACTTTGTCTACTTACCCTATCCATGCCCCTGATTATGTCAATCCTATTTCATTTGATCAAACAATTGGTTCTATTTGGCCCAGTCCGTGACAATGCCTTTATCAAGAAAAAAAAATGAAAGAACAAACTTCTATTTGCGTTAAATTCTTTGTGCCTTTGAAGCAAGGTGCTTCTAAGATTTACCTTTGCTTCACAGTACCCCAATGGTTCCTGCTGAAAACAACTTATCACTGGTCTTCCCTTCCAGCCATCAGCCAGGCTATCAAACTGACTAGCCGACTTCCTGAAGAAGGACTCATGCCTGAAACGACGATTCTCCTGCTCCTTGGATGCTGCCTGACCTGCTGCGCTTTTCCAGCAACGCATTTTCAGTAGCTGACAGGTAGGGAAGGGAATCAAAAAGAAAATGAATTCCTGCTGTTTAATGCAGCAGGATCTCTGGAATATCCATGTTTCACCTTCATGACTGCATTCCCCTATTCTCTGCCTGTCTTGTGACCAACACTGGCCGTTTTTGGAAACTGACAGGGTCAGTTTTCATCAGAAGGAACGAGCAATGCAAATACCTGAGAAGAAAATTCATTAGATTCCATGGAGATAGGCCTTGATTTTTTGAATGTGCTTTGTTAAAAATGTATTTGTTCATAGGAAATGGCCATTGCTAGCTAGGCCAGCACTTTCTGTCCTTCCCTAACTGTCCCTGAGAAAGTGGTGGTGCACCACCTTCTTCATTATCCGGTGGGGTTAGATCACTCACAGTGCTACTAGGAAGAGAGTTCCAGGATTTTGACTCAATCATCATGAAAGAATGAGAATGTAGTACCAGGTCAAGGATGGTGCATGCCTCAGAGGAGAATTTGCAGATGATGGTGTTCCCATGTGTTTAATGTTCTTGTCCTTTTTGATGGTAGAGATCTTGGGTTTGGAAGGTCCTGTCTAAGAAGCATTTATGAGTTCTTGCGGTGCTTCTTGTCAATGGTATTTACTGCATCAGTGATGGAGGAAGTGAATGTTGAAGCTGCTGAGTGTGGTAATAGTCAAGCAGGCAGTCTGTTCTGGATGGTGTCAAGCTTCTTGAGTATTACTGATCCACAGCTGAAAATGTGTTGCTGGTCAAAGCACAGCAGGCCAGGCAGCATCTCAGGAATAGAGAATTCGACGTTTCGAGCGTAAGCCCTTCATCAGGAATTTGCTCGAAACGTCGAATTCTCTATTCCTGAGATGCTGCCTGGCCTGCTGTGCTTTGACCAGCAACACATTTTCAGCTGTGATCTCCAGTATCTGCAGACCTCATTTTTTACTATTACTGATCCACACCCATTCAAGGAATTGGAGAGTATTCCATCACACTCACGATTGTGCCTTGTAGATGATGGACAGGGACTGGGGAGGGAAGTGAGTTATTCAACACAGAATTCCAAACCCCTGACCTTCTTTTGTAGCCATATGCTCTTGGGAAGCTGGTGGTGAGTTGTTTTCTTGAACTGCTACAGTCCACTGGAGGTAGTATACCCATAGTTTGGTTAGGAAGGACAAAACTGTGAGATGTCCAGTGGGATGTTGGGGGCAGGAAGGGTAGGGGTGAGAGGACAATGGGTGAAATATGTGCAGATTGGATAGGAAAATAAATAAGTAAGGAAAACTAAGAGTTAGAGAGAAAATATTTAATAAGTAAATGAGAATTAGAAGATGAAAAAGGAAAAAGAGAATAGTGAAGAACAATGAAAAGGGTTCTGCTTATTTTATGCTTGTTTCTGGTGGAGATCAATGTGCAAGGCCTGTTTAATATACTTGCTTAGTCTGTGAATAGCATTGGCTTTGACTCAATAGTAATATTCTTGCTTTTCAGGGTCTCATTTAAAACTCATTAATCACTTCTGTCACTGACTACACTGTCAGGGTTATTAGTATCAGTGACTTTCTTTCTGATGTGCTCCAATGGTTTAACTACACCCAGTTATTAGTTATCTAGAAGTCCACAAAATGTCTTCTGATCTAAAGATTGCCTTACAGCATGGAAAATATTTGATAAACCTGACAGTCTTCCAGAAACTACACGAGGCCCCAACACTTCCCCAAACCATCAAACTCCTCTCCAATTCCCCATGTCCTTTTTTTATTATTATGGAACAGATATGTTGCATTTAGGTCTACAATTGGATTAACCCATGGTCCTGCCTGTAGAAGGAAAGAACTGGGTACTTACATCAGATATTCCTCCCTGGTGCATTCCCAATATCTATCAATCCACTTGTGAAAGATTCATCATGAAGGACAGCTGTTTCTCTGAAAGGCAAGAGTTAAAGTAAGAGACTGAAGCAACACTCTTCCGTCTGTTCCACTCCTCTGTCAATCTGAGAGACACCTAAGGACTGGCTAATTACCTCGTTACTTGGATAGAAAATGATATATTCCCTTGACAGTGAGGTGGGAAGGGGATCTATAGCAGATGGACATTAAGTATCTTCCGAAATAAAGTAAAAGCAGAAGCCAAAATAAAAAGACTATTAGCAACAATTATTTTTCTAAAGAGTAATGAGCGGAACACAATTTTACTGAGCACAGCAGTGAAGTGTCCATAGGAAACCAAATCTATACAGAGCAACTATATTCCTGCAAAGTGGTGAAGACTGGGATAATGTGAGATAAATCACTGATTCAGCCGAACATCCCAATCGGTATGCTATCTCTTGACTAACACCCCTCCGACCCCCACTCCCCCAACTGATATACTAACTGATGGCTTTGTTGAATTGGGAATATTAGCAGCTGCCAATTGCCATGATGGCTTCTAATTCCAAATTAATTCAGGGTAAATGAAGTGTCAGAAGAAGATTGATTTGTTTTAGTAATTGTCCTGATGAGGAGTACATCACGTGATTGGCAGAGAAAAGAGAGAAGAGGGAAGGACTGTAAACATTGGCCTGAGGGGTGTGTGTGGGGGAGCTGGCTGTTTGTACAGGCAGGACCCTAGTTTCACTACACAGATGTCTGATATTCTCTTGAGTGACAAACAATTTGGCCTACATTGTTCTTGGCCCTAACAGGTGGACTAGATTCCTCAGGGTCCTGGCAGGATGGTTATGCTATTTAAAAGCTTTCTTTTTAAAGGCAAAATAAACACTTGGGGCTGTAGTTTTAATGACAGGACCTGAAAGATGGTGTGTCATCACTGTGGCCACAGAAGAATCAAAAAGAAGGAAACAGTACTTACTATTTATAAAGTTAGAAATGATCTATTTCAATGTTGTTCACTTTTTTAAATCAAAGCAGTAGTCACCATTTCTGTTAGACTATCATAAAAACATCTAATTGTTATAGCAATGACTATAAAATCAAACTAATATTGTCATCTCATTTAATTATGAAATGAAATTACTTAATTTTGTAAAAAAATATTTGAAAAGCCTCTTTCCTTTCAAACTGTAAAATCTTTATCTCTAAAATCTCAACTACATTTGCTATTAATGAAACAGGCAAAATGAAATGCGAGTTATTTAGGAACACATCCACACCGGGTTACACATAATGTAAAATCAAGAAATTTCTCTCCATCTAGCAATGAAACATCTCCTTCTGTTGAAAATATGAGGCAGTGTAATGAGGAATATCTTGGGCAGGCTAAATTCCTGGAAGAGCCAATAAACTGCCTCAGTGTGTGCAATACAACACAAGCTGCTGCAAGACTGTGTGTGTGTGTGTGTGTGTGTGTGTGTGTGTGTGTGTGTGTGTGTGTGTGTGTGTGTGTGTGTGTTGGTGGGGGCGTTGGCGGGGGGTGGGGCGGTGGTGTGTGTATGGTCACTCAGATTCTGCATTTCTTGCCCTATAGCTGACGCCCTTTTCAGTATGTGCCACTGGTTGCACATATGCAGCCATGTACTTTGTACAAACCAAACCAACATTCCCTAGGAACAACTTAATTAGGCAAATCAATTTTCTTGAATGTACCTTTTTCTTAAATAGATATATTGATATCTATTCAGTCTTGAGATATTAGAAAGAGCTATTGTTCAATCAATATGATATGCTAATTAAAAACAAGTAATTCAATTGTAGGTGCTCGACAATAGCTTGAGAAAATTACGAGATAGGATTTTAATCTGATTGACCATGGTAACTGGGGAGAGCGTGCAGTTAAAATTACCCATGAATTCTCAATGACTGCGGAGAATTTTAACCTGGTTGACCAGATTAAGAAGTACTCCCCGACATCTCCATTCCCCAAAATGTTGTCAGGGCTATACAATTGTAGTAGTGGAGAGTGTGATGCTGGAAAAGCACAGCAGGTCAGGCAGCAACTGAGGAGCAGGAGAATCGACGTTTTGGGCATAAGCCCTTCATCAGGAAACTTCATCAGCCCTTCCTGATGAAGGGCTTATGCCCGAAACATCAATTCTCCTGCTCCTCAGATGCTGCCTGACCTGCTGTGCTTTTCCAGCACTAGTCTCTCAATTCTGATCTCCAGCATCTGCAGTCCTCACTTTCTCCTATTCAATTACAGGTCCCAATAATGAGGTGAATATGAAGATGTCATGGTTTGGCAGTGGGGGTGAGATGTTGAATTCCAAAATCATGTGGGAAGATCGGAATCTTGACATTTCTGTTCTGAGGTATTTTAACACAGAACCCGCATTGTTATTTTACTCCCTAATTTGTAATTGAATGTATGATCGTGGGGCTGGTGGGAATCTATAGAATATGGCTTCAACCTAAATATTTATTTGCCAAAGGCAAAATTAGAAAGAGTTGGGAGGCTTTTCAGAGATAACCACTATACAAAGATATGTTTTGCTCTTCAAACATTGCCACTGATGTACTGATGGGTGTAATGAGGCGTCAGAGAAAGATGCTTTCCTCATGAATTTCTGAACGTAACTTTCTGCTACAACAAAGTAGGTATGACTGAATGTCACTGAGGTCAGCAGAAGGAGCATTGTGTCACACTTAGGGATTCAATGTAGTGACCTGAATTAGCATCTGAAAGATGGTTACAGATCCAAGTGCACCTACATCCTGTTTTGCACATCCCCACACCTCACATCAACACACCTCTTAGCCCCCAATTTGCCTTCTCGAGGCTCCTCCTTCATATTATATAGAATATTGCGTACAGTTCTGGTCGCCACATTACCTGGAATATTGCGTACAGTTGCAGTTGTGGTCACCACATTACCAAAAGGATGTGGATGCTTTGGGAAGAGTGCAGGGAGGTTCATCACGATGTTGCCTGGTATGAAGGGTACTAGCTATGAAGACAGGTTAAGTAGATGACAACTATTTTCATTATAAAGATTGAGGGGTAACCTGATTGAGGTCTACAAAATCATGAGAGGTATAGTCAGGGTGGATAACAAGAAGCTTTTTCCTATCGTGGAGGCTCAATTACTGGGGTCACGAGTTCAAGGTGAAAAGGGAAAAATTTAAAGGAGATTTGTGTGGAAAGTTCTTTTTGCAGAGGGCGGTGGGTGCCTGGAACATGTTGCCAGTAGAGGTGGTAGAGGCAGGCACGATAGCTTCATTTAAGATGTATCTAGACAGATACATGAATGGACAGGGTGCAGAGGAATACAGACCCTTACGAAATAGGTGCCAGGTTTAGATAATGGATTTGGATCAGCACAGGCTTGGAGGGCTGAAGTGCCTGTTCCTGTGCTGTAAGGTTCTTTGTTCTTTGTTCTTTTAAACCCACTTTTCTTATTATGCACATCCTTATAGACCTACGGATCAATCCACTGTTACATCTCATCCTGATCCTGTGGCAATTTGTTGCCTCTCCATGATAATTACTTTCATCAAATATACATAGGTGAACACTGCCCTTACAATCACACATAGATTTGGTTTTTTTCTCTATTGCAGGAGAAAAAAGTACATTCCAATAGTGTGGTAAATACTGAGAATAAGACTGATTGACTGCAAGATATAACCAGGCTTATAGAATAGGCAGACAAGTGACAGATGAAAGTGGGGGTGGCAATGATACCTAATAGCACAGTTCAAAAGAACATGCAGGGACAACGGTACTTGGGAGAGCATGTGCAAAGAACTTTGATGCCTACTGGATATACTGAGAGAGTATATTAAGTATAATTAGCACTGTATATGGAATCTGGGATTACATAAAGAGAAGTAGTAACTACAAAAGCCAAGGAAATTATGGTGAACCTTTATAAATTTTTGGTTAGTGCACAATTAGAGTGTTATGTCCAGTTCTGGTCATCACACTTTAAAAACGGGGTGAAGATCCCGGGGAGGGTGCTAAGAAGATGTACTGGACTGAATCCAGAGGTAAGGGGTTTTAGCTCCAAGTATAACATGATGAAACTCAGTTTGTCTCTTAAGATAAAAGAGAATGAAGGAAGATTTAATACAGGGTGCCCAAGATTAAGACAAGTTTAGATTAGGCAGACAAGAGAAAGGTATTCCCATTCATTGTTCGTATAAGGACTGGGGATATAGATTTAAGGTTTTGGTTAAGCGCTGTGGGGAATATGTGAGAAAAATGTTTTATACAGTGAATGGTAAAATCCTGAAATGCACTGTCTATGACTATTATGAAATATGAGGAATGATTTCAAAAATAAAGTGAATATTTGCTTGAGGAACATAAACCTACCAAACCACAAAAAAGAGCAGTGGAGTTTGTCTGATTGGATTGCCATGCAGAGAATTGTCATGAACTCAATGAACTGAATGGTTGCTTTAAGTGCTATAATGACCCTGAGAGAATATTAGGTAGAGGGTTAGAATGTCTTCCTCACATCTTCAGGAAAGGAATTATGGAGATCTGTATCCCCGGCCATCAGAGATGGGGTGTTGAGGATTTGTATTCTTAGTAGTTACCTGACCTTTCCAGAAGAGGCTCATGCCATCAGTCCAATGTACTTGGAGGTTGTGGGTTGGAACTCTTTTTCAGAAGGATATATCCTTCTCAAAACATATTTTCAGCCATTTTAGTCCCATACATTTACCAGGGAAAGAATGTTGTTCCAGATTAAAATCCAACAATTGATATAATACAGTATTTTAGCAAAGAAAGAGGTCCTTTAGCTTATCATTTTATTCTCGTTTTTCTAATAAGAGCAATGCATTTAATCTCCACACTTCAGCACTTTCCCTGTAACTCTGCAAATTGATCCTGTTCAAACACATGTCCAATTCTCCAAATTTTCCCTTTCATTCTTTTGCAAATTATTACACATCTCCAACCTTTTTGTTTACTGATTCCTTTGCCAATGGAAACCACTTCTATCTGACTCCCTCAAATCTCTTCCTATAATTTTGACACCTCCATCAGATACCATTGTCTTTCCTTGCTTGAAGGAGTACAATCATTGTTTCTTTCATATGTCAATCTAAGTGAAGCTCCCATCCCTGATATATTCCTAACAAACCACCTCCGTATCATGTTATGCTTCCTTATGATAGTGTACTGGAAATCAAGTTCTGCTACTCCCACAGTCATCAAGTAAAAAAAATTAAAAGTACGCAGAATTCCTCAAGCTACCTCTCTTTTGATCCCAGACTGACAGAAAACATAGGCCAAGTTTTTGTATTTGACAAGAATTGTTATTTATTAATAATAAATAGACTGTAGCTACAGGTAAACAATTCAGAACCATCATCATTTAACTCTCTAGTTGAAACTCTAATCCCTTTATAAACTCATCTGTATACACAATACACAGACAGACAGTGGATAAACATCAGTGTTATGGCTGAGGAAAACATGGGGAATGCATTGCAATGGTTTGTGCCTACATGGTTGCTAAAAGTATTCTTGTCTGAATCAGAATGCTGCTTTTTGGTCTTCCTTCTCCATCAGCCATCAGCCTGGAAACTGGAAGAAAGTCCATCGTGCCTATATTTGGGAATCCTGATAGAACTTAGTCCCAAATGGGCTCTCCCCTGAACAGCATCTGGTCTTCTATGGAATTAAGCCCTGAGTAAGGTGGACGTCCTGCCCCTGAAAGCTGCTGACGTCACCAATCTTTCTGGAACTGGTATGCCACTAGGAGTAGTAGCCACTGCTGGTACTGCTTTTGGGCCTTCTTCAGGGATTGATGCTAGATCCGTGTCAGAAAGGTACATTGGTTGAGAAAAGGATTCCTGTGAAGTGCGAGAATCCTGCGTGGAAGAGGGAAGTGGTGACAACAAGGGGGAGATAGCCTTCTGCAGGAAAGCTAAAACAAAGACCTTAAAGTGAGACTAAGATATGCAGCTATCAGAGTTACTGTGGAGTGGAGGAAGTGCAATACTGGCTGATTGCACTGCTACCTCCATTGTTTGTTGATTTGTACAAATGTATAATTTGCACAGACTTAAATGTGCATAATATTCCGTCAGTTTTAGTCTGCATTTCAAACTGAAATGCAGCAACAGGCAGTCCCATCATTATAAAAATATATTTATGCATTAGTGGTGGAACAGTTCCAGTACATTCTAAGTTGTTGGTGACATTGCATTTATTACAACGATTCCTGAGACTTGCCGAAGCCAAACCTTAAAGCCTTATATTCTTCTAATTAACAGCACATTTAAAGAGTGATGACATTTAATGAAAATAAGTGATTAAAAATGAAGAATTTGTCCATTGGTTGGAGTGAAATTCAACAGTCAACTTTTAAATTTATTGGCATATACCATAAGTGGACTAAAATTTGAGGATTTAAGATTATGAGTGGTGTTGGGAACATAAATAGGGAGAAACTGCTTCGATTGGCAGGAAAGGCAAAAGAATCAGAAAGGAGAGTTGGAGAACCTTTTTTTCCACAATGAGTTAGTTTGATGTGGAATACAACGCCTGAAAGTGTATTGGAGGCAGATTCAGTGTAACTTTCAAAACAAAATTGGATAATTGCTTCACACAAGAGAAACTACAGGACTATAGAGAAAGAATGGGTGTGTGGACTAATTCAGTTGGTCTTTCAAAGAATCAACACAGCCATGATTGACTGGCTGAATGCCTATCTTCTGAATTTTATTGTTTCATTTAATTGTTGAAGATATGTCAATCTAATTGTGTAACAGATAAGATTGTTGAAACTTCTTGCTGAAATAATCATGGTAATACACAGAGATGGGCTATGGCGTTTCCTCTGAGTGACTCAGTCCCCACAAAAAAGGAAATGAGCATCTAATTAATGCTGAAGTATTACTTTCTCTCTGATTTTTCAGCCTGTATTTAGTGCTGCAAATCAATGAGAGTCCTGAATGATTGGATTTCTAATGAAGCTATGTAGATTAGTTTATCAATAACATTTAAATACTTTTCTCTCATCTGCTGTTTACTGAATTATTAATTCAACTCTAATCAATTGTATGGTATGATGTCTGCAAACGGTATTGAAAAAGCTTTAACAAAAAAACAATTCCAGGTAGGAAGCTAAAATGTCATCAGAGATTTACACTTCATGTGTGGAACTTTTGATTAGGATAACCTGTTGTTTGATATGAGACACTGTCCCCTATCCTCTGTTCCCACCCAAGAAGCAAAGCAAAGTTGGGAAAAAGAGGAGAATATTTAAAGTCTGTTTAAGGTGAGGTTTACACAAAACCTGCCTTTTTGGAAACACAGGCACCTCAACTAGGGTGCTGACAGTGGATGTGCTTATCGATCAAGTCAGCAGCAGAAAGGAAGCTCTGCTTCCCTCTAATTTAAACAGGAAATGCAGCAGCCTGATCCTAGCAACAGTAATTAGAGATACACGGAGAAAGATGAATCTAGAAATCTCACCAATTAAATTCCCCCAAATAGTACAGGAAGGACACTAACTTATGTGACTTACTGGCAATGTGTAAAGACAGTTTCACACATTGATTATAAATGAATGCAGTAGTTTGCATAAGGCTGGACATGCATTGAAGAACTCTGTATTAGGATGGAGACTAGGCAATGTCATTGTCCCTTTGATAACAATTGTCATTTTTTTTGTTTCATGGACAAAACAAGGAATATGTGCTTATGTTCATTTGTCCTATTTGTTGAAACGATGCCACTGGTAAGTTATTTTTTTGTACCAAAGATAAATAATAAAATAATTTTATTGAACTTCTGTGTTTGTTACAACTCAATTGAACATTACAAATGTTTTTGTTATAATAATTTTCTCCAATGGACAATAAATGCCCAGATAGACCTTTCATGGAAGGAAGTGGGTGCAACAGAGAGGGTGCAAAATGATTTGATAGAACAGTAGCAAAACGGTTATCAAATTTCGGTTATCTGAATAGATTGTCGAAACTGGGACAATTCTCCTTGAAGAAGTGGAGATTAAAAGTGGAGATTGATAGAGGCATACAAAATCTTGAGGCGCCTAGTCAGTGTTGACAGGAGAAACTATTACCATTGGTGAAGGGATCAAAAACCCAGTGGACACTAACTTAAAGTGATAGAGGCAATGGTGGCATGAGGAAACTTTTTTTAATGCAGTAAGTGGTAAGGTTACAAAATGTGCTGTCTGAGAGTGTGGTAAACGTAAATTCAATCAATGCTTTTTAAAGGGAATGGGATCATTATCTGCAGAAGTAAAGTTTGCAAGGCTTCAGGGAAAAGGAAGGGAATAGGACAAGGTGAGTTATTCTTGCAAAGAGCTGGCTCAGGCAATGAGGTGCCTAATGGTCTTCCTATGCACTGTAATCATTCTATAATTCTATAGAGTAGGGGTGGCCAAGGAAATAAATGCTACAAACAGCATTCAAAGGATATGGCCTTAACAGAGAAATATTAATGACTTCACCAGATCCGTCTCTTATTTGCAGCGCAACCTTTCATGAGATTGTGCTACATAGTCTCTGCTACTTTTTTTTGATTAAAATTGTGACCCTGTCTGGCTTGTTCAATGGAGGTAACATCAAATACAGATAGCAGTGCTGGCTAGTAGTGCACAACCAATGAGTACCACTAAAATCAT
Source organism: Hemiscyllium ocellatum (assembly GCF_020745735.1). Lineage (NCBI taxonomy): Eukaryota > Metazoa > Chordata > Chondrichthyes > Orectolobiformes > Hemiscylliidae > Hemiscyllium > Hemiscyllium ocellatum. Next base: position 85,566,716 of record NC_083409.1, read on the forward strand.
TATCTAGTTAATCAGTGATTTGTCATTTGTGGATTCTTGTTATTTCTAAATTTGTTGCCAATTTTTTTACTGTGAACTAGAATGCCGATTGTGAAGGATTGTAAAGGACATGAATTGCTATTTAGTTGCAAATGCTTTCTTCTTAGGGTGTAGTATTATGTCTATAGCTCATGAAGCTAGTGAGGAATCAGTTAGCATCAAGCTTGAGTAAGCAAGAGGCTAGCTACACTTACCAACTAGGACATGGTGATTCTCCATAAAGAGCTCCAGCAGTTTCTATTTCTCAGCATTGCATACTTAAAAATAGAAAGGGCCTACCTAGAATCCAAAGTAAATGTAATAGTCAAAACATATTGAAATTAGAAGTGCATCCAAGATTCAAGAAGACAATATTCACCAATTGTCATTCATTGACAATAAAATGAAAAAAATGGTAAGAAAGTGAGGAGAAAAATTTTCATCCAGAGCTTGATCAAAATATGGGACACATTGTCTGAGAGGGTGGTGGAGGTAGGTATTCTTGCACCTTTTAAGATGCAACTGGATGATCACTTAAAATGCCAGAGCATAGCAGGACATGGACAAAGTGCAGGTAAATAGGATTAGTATAGCTTGTTGTTTGTTGATCAGTGTAGACATGATGGACCAAACAGCCTGCTTTTATGCCATATAGCTCTAAGGCTGTGGCTATGACTAAAGTTATTCAGTAGTGGGCTTTTTATTTTGCCGAAGGAGAAACAAATTGCAACAGCAAAACACTTACAATCATGTCATGATAAAGTGTAATGGAAGCAATGCAAAGGTAAAGATAGATTCCACCTTGGACCCATATCTCTCAAGTAGAACCAAGTGTGCACAATTGAATTGCAGTGGATGGGCATTGGAGGAATATGGTATAGAAAGCGCTGAATGCAAGTGAAATTTCAATGCACAATAACATAACTATGCCAAGTGTATCACTACAACAGTTTTGTAACACTTAGCATAAGTATAAATTGCCTGGATACTCTCCATCAGCTCGGAATAACCTTCTACATGGTAATCACAGATATTCATAATAGTTACATTTTAATCAGTGTTTTACTTTTGAACTATCCCCAGCAATGTTCCTTCAGCATGTTCAGGGATCTATATTTCCATGATCTTCATGTGACACAGGTTTATACTTTTGCCAATTGTATCCCATTTCATTAGCAGATGCCATGAGTGCAAACGACAGACAATAGCACCAGGGAACTGCAGTAGTGATGTTGCGTGTGTATACCATGACAATACCAAATCAAGTGGCTTCGGCCAGAGGTGCTTTGCTGGATATTTGTCATTGGGCTGCTTCATAAACTGCATTCTTGCCATTCAAAGAATTTTTCCAATGACCAAATGTGTTTCTATCAGAAATGGAATAGTTCATATTATGAAATAAATGTGCAAATTTGCAAAGTTAACCATTGTTTCAACATAATAAAAAAAATCAAAGAACTGTAGATGCTGGAAATCAGAAGCTAAAACAAAAACAGAAATTGCTGGAAAAACTGAGCAGGTCTAGCAGCATCTGTGGAGAGAAAGCAGAGTTGATGTTTCAGGTCTAGTGACCTGTCTTCAGAGTGACTGTATCTAGGAAAAGGTCTGTACATAAGCCAAAGATTGGGTGGGAGGAAGAGTGAACAATAGATAAAGATAAAGCCCAGAGAGCATCAGAACAACATTTGTACAGACAAAGGAATGGGTGAAGGACAGTCTAGGAGAATCATTGACTGCTAACGGGGACCATTAGTAGCTGACAATGGGATGGTTCTGGTAGCAGACCATGTGATGATAAGGTGTGCATAGATTGGGATAAGGGCATGGGACAAAGTGCTCAGGCCCTAAAATGAGTGAACTTGATGTTGAGTCCTGAAGGCTGCAGGGTCTCCAAGTTGGAAATAAGATGCTGTTAATCCAGTTTGCACCCAGCTTCACTGGAGCATTGCAGCAAGCCTTAGACAACGACATTAGCCCAGGAACATGTGATGTGTTGAAATGGCAGAATGTAGGTGTTCCACAAAGTGGTAGCCCAATCTGTGTTTTATCTCCCCAATGGGTGAAATGCAAGTAAATCACTGCTTCAATTGAAAGGTGTGCCTGGGGCCTAGGATAGTGAGGAGGGAGGAAGTAAACAGGCAGGTGTTACACCTTCTGTGATTGCAAGGAAAGGTACGGTGGGGTTGTGGGAAATGTCAGGAGTGGGAGAAGGAGTTCGACCAAGGTGTGTCACAGAGGGCATGGTCTTTGCAGAAGACTGATAAAGGAGGGGAAGGCAATATGCGTTTGGTGGAGGCAACCTGCTGGACGTGGTGGAAATGGTGGCTAACGATCCTTTGGATGTGGATTCTGGTGGGATGGTAAGCAATTTCTGTGTTTGTTTCTGTTTTTGTTTTGGTTATTGTTTCAACATGCTCACTTACAGCAGGTACAGGGTGTAGTCAAAGGCCGAGTTTCCTCAGATAATGCTACTGTCAAGTGACTTCAGGTGATTTTTAACATTCTTAGAAGTACTATAAATCATACCCACTTCACATTTGCCATTTTTGTCTAACATCCCACAAAATCCTGCATAGAGTCAACATTGACACTTCGAATTTTTGCCACGCTCAACATTTAAGGTATGGGTCGAGATAGTAAAGAGTAGGGTAGAGCAGAATTGCCCACCCCTCTCACAGGGTCTTTGTAAAAGTGCTTTTAGAGTGACACATTCAAAAACATTCCCATGTCTTCTGTGCTCCCCGTACACTCTAATATTGCTGGTCCTATTCAAACACTGACTTCCTATGCAATTTTAAACTGACATAAACGTTTGATATTAAATGCTGATTAAACAGCGACTGTAATCTCAGTCTGATCATTGTCCTGCACGTTTCATGTGCACCTATTATTGCACAAGCAGAAAATTAGAAGGAACAGATTCCAATGTGTGAGCACTACCACACATGGCTTCAGATGCATATGTATTCTTGTGCTCTTACCCACTGTTTGCATACAAATGGAAATTTACAAGCTCAGCAGTGCACTAATACAGATCCCTCGAGGTCGCATGCTTCTCATCCACTGGGAGTCATTCCACGTTATAGAAACTAGCACTAACTTAGCGTAGCATTGTTAAACTTACTTAGACTGCTCTAATCTACTTTTATTGAACTGGTCCCTGGATTCAGACTTTTTTTCCGATAAGTCCAGATTTCTAAATCTCCATGGATTTCGAGTGTTTGTTTATCAAAGTATCCTTTAGAAAAAGGGCTTATTCTTTAAAATGAAAAAATGTGGGAAGCTATTGCAGAGACTTTCATGTCTATAGCACACTCGCTGTCCCTAAGCTCTGTTTGCTAGAGCAGCTGGGCCGTCCTCTGTTGCCTCAGAAGGATTATCAGTCCCTCAGCCCGTAGCACTCTGCATACAATGGGAAATATGACAGCTCACTTAATCGCTTGACTCCCTAATCCGCACAGATTTGTTGGGATTTATCATTTTATCACGGCTAAGTAAATACTTTTCCTTATGCTTTTTATTGTGAGCAGATAGTTAGTAAAGCATCCTTTCTCAATGCCGCTCTCTGCTTTCTCAGAGTCGGTAAATGTTGATACATTGATGGAGTTTGAAAACAAATGTAACATTGAATATCTGCAGACAGCGTCACCAACAGATAGGAGAATGCATAACTAGGAGAGTTTGTTCCAAATAAGTGACGCATGGAAGACTTTGAATAACTCCATACTTAATGACAGAAAATCTTTACATAGCTTGGGACTTTGGAGAAATATTGCACCCCAGAATGATTGTGATTTTTTAAAAAATGAAAACTCATTAAAATAGGAAAATGTAACACAATTTCAATTAAAATATTGAGCATCACTCCAGATAAACCCCTAATTGTAGTTACACTTTGAAAATTAATGCTTCATGTGTTTTTGTTTAGAATGTACATATAATTAATATGAAAACAAAACTACTTTTTTGCAATGTAGCGTGCACAGTGCATTAATTAAAAGTTAAACTTTTCACAGATTTCTAAAGCCTAAATGAGAATGTACAATCTTCCCGGACGCTAAAATGCATTAGGGCACGCATCAATGCATTTGCTCTGTGCCTTCAACATCAGTATGAAGTTCAATTTCACATTCACATTACATTTGACTGTAATTTTTGTTCCACAACACTAAACCTATTCTGAAATGAAGTGGAATGAGGTTCACACATTATGCTTTGCTGTTTACTTTCACACTAATGTGGGGTGGCCTATAAAAGCATCGATAAGAATGCTGCTTAATCAGCTTAAAAGAAACTAAACTTGTACATGTAGAGTACTGATGACCGATCCCACTTTTTCTTGGATTAATACAGAAGGTGGTAAACTTCCAATCCACTGGTCTCATCTGTACCTCACAAGTGGCAAATTGGTCTCTTTGAGGAGAGGGAACTCACTAACAGTACAACGGTAAAGCAGAAATTGCTTTGGAAATTAATAGGGGTTGATTGTACTGGAAGGTGTTGTGAGACCATAAAACCATAAGACATAAGAGTGGAAGTAAGGCCATTCAGCCCATCGAATCCACTCCATCATTTAATCATGGCTGATGGGCATTTCAGCTCCACTTACCTGCATGCTCCCCATAGCCCTTAATTCATTGCGATATCAAGAATTTATCAATCTCTGCCTGAAGACATTTAACGTCCCAGCCTCAGGGATAGTATCAAGAAGGCACAGACCTAAACAAACATGCCAATGTGAGATACTCGGACACGGTAAATAAATGACAGAGATGTGTATAAAGGCTTTTTTTTTAAGGAAGACCCCAATTCCCAAGGTGCCAAAGTAATTTTAAAGTTGCTGAATTTGCTTGATACTTCACTGGAATTGATCCAAATCTGCAAGCATAACGCAGAGGAGACAAGAATGATTGATTGAGAGTTACTGCAGCTGCAAAAATAAAGGAAACAAAGAAACATACAGAAAATTATCTAAATTGTTCACAAAAATACTTCCAGTTTTCCTTTTCAAAACAAGCCACTAAAGCTGTATGGTTTATCTTTAAGGAGTCAATAGTTGATTCAATAGTGGCCTAAGCAAGTTAAAGTTACAATTCACTTCTATTGATTGGTCCTAAGGTCATTTTCCCAGAATATCTCAGAAGTGTCTTTCTATATCTCTCTTTCCCTTAAATGCACTGATATCGTCCCTCTTTTAAAAAAAGTTCCTATAAACTTGCATCCCATCTCCAATTTTCCTTTCCGCTCCAAGATTATTGTCCCCTCCCAAATTCACATTCCTTTTTTCTGGAAGTCCATGTTTGAATCACTCCAGTTGGATTGTTTTCTTTTGTCACAGTGCTAAAACAGCTGCTACCAGATCTCAAATGATAGCTTCTGTGATTGTGGCAATGGTAATCTATCCTTCCTTATCATTCTAAACCTGTCTCCAGCCTTCATCCAGCCACACAACTTTCCTCTAAAGATTGTTCACTATCCTTCAATGGATGGGACTGCTCTCACCTGGTTTAAAGCCTGTCTGTCTAATAATAGCAAAAGTATGAGTTACAATGACTTCTGTTCCTCCTCCCATCCCACTATCTCTTCATCTTTTACCTCTTCCTATTTCTCATCCATGTGCTGCCCCGATGTGATATCAACAAAATTCCAGAAGCTTGCCGCTAATGTTTTTGGTGTCCATTCCAAACTTTTCAACCTGGTAACAGCTGAAATTAAACTGACATTAAAATAGTTAGTTCATATCCTTGGTGTCACATTTGATCTTGAGGTGAGCTTCCAGTTACATATTCACATATCACAAAGAGCATTTATTTCTATGTATTTATTTAAGCTGTTGCTTGCTCTGTAAATTGCCCAACTTTGCTGTTCTGCTGAAATCCTCATTCGTAGCTTCAATTCTAACTGCATAAACCTCTTTTCAGCTTTCACAGTTTGAAAGCATCCACAAAAATCCTCAGTGTTTGGAGACTTCACAAACTCTCATAACTTGGAGACTTTGTAACCTTAAATCGCGTCTGAAGATTACTATGGAGAGGTGACAGCCTCATGTTGTTATTGCTGAATTGTTAATCTAGAGACCCAGGTAATCAGTCCTCAGCAGAGGCCTCACCTTCATTCCCCTACGCCCTCGGATTAATGAGTTCAACATGCGGCGAGATATTGAACAATTCTTCCGCCGCCTTCGCCTCCGTGCCTACTTTTACAACCAAGACTCCCACCCACCCTCTGACGACCCCTTCTCCTGCCTCCAACACACCCCATCCACCTGGACACCTCGTGCTGGCCTCTTATCCCCCCTCAATCTATTTATAGCCAACTGCCGCCGCGACATTAACCGACTCGACCTGTCCACCCCTCTCACCCACTCCAACCTCTCACCCTCAGAACGTGCAGCCCTCCACTCCCTCTGCTCCAACCCCAACCTCACCATCAAACCGGCAGACAAGGGAGGCGTGGTAGTAGTTTGGCGCACCGACCTTTATACCGCTGAGGTCAAACGCCAGCTCGCGGACGCCTCCTCCTATTGCCCCCTTGACCATGACCCCACCTCCCACCACCAAACCATCATCTTCCAGACCATCCATAACCTCATCACCTCAGGTGATCTCCCATCCACCACCTCCAACCTCATAGTCCCACAACCCCGCACCGCCCATTTCTGCCTCCTGCCCAAAATCCACAATCCTGACTGCCCCGGCCGACCCATTGTCTCAGCCTGCTCTTGCCCCACCGAACTCATCTCCGTGTATCTCGACACGGTTCTGTCCCCTTTAGTCCAAGAACTCCCCACCTACGTTCGGGACACCACCCACGCCCTCCATCTCCTCCATGATTTTCGCTTCCCCGGTCCCCAACGCCTTATCTTCATAATGGATATCCAGTCCCTGTACACCTCCATCCCCCATCACGAAGGACTCAAAGCCCTCCGCTTCTTCCTTTCCCACCGCACCAACCAGTACCCTTCCACTGACACCCTCCTTCGACTGACTGAACTGGTCCTCGCCCTGAATAACTTCTCTTTCCAATCCTCCCACTTCCTCCAAACTAAAGGAGTTGCCATGGGCACCCGCATGGGCCCCAGCTATGCCTGTCTCTTTGTAGGATATGTGGAACAGTCCATCTTCCGCAACTACACTGGCACCACCTCCCACCTTTTCCTCCGCTACATCGATGACTGTATCGGCGCTGCCTCGTGCTCCCACGAGGAGGTTGAACAGTTCATCAACTTTACCAACACCTTCCATCCCGACCTCAAATTCACCTGGACTGTCTCAGACTCCTCCCTCCCCTTCCTAGACCTTTCCATTTCTATCTCGGGTGACCGACTCAACACAGACATCTACTATAAACCGACTGACTCCCACAGCTACCTGGACTACACCTCCTCCCACCCTGCCCCCTGTAAAAACTCCATCCCATATTCCCAATTCCTTCGTCTCCGCCGCATCTGCTCCCAGGAGGACCAGTTCCAATACCGTACAGCCCAGATGGCCTCCTTCTTCAAGGACCGCAGATTCCCCCCAGACGTGATCGACGATGCTCTCCACCGCATCTCTTCCACTTCCCACTCCTCCGCCCTTGAGCCCCGCCCCTCCAACCGCCACCAAGACAGAACCCCACTGGTTCTCACCTACCACCCCACCAACCTCCGTATACAGCGTATCATCCGCCGTCATTTCCGCCAACTCCAAACGGACTCCACCACCAGGGATATATTTCCCTCCCCTCCCCTACCAGCGTTCCGCAAAGACCACTCCCTTCGTGACTCCCTCGTCAGGTCCACACCCCCCACCAACCCAACCTCCACTCCCGGCACCTTCCCCTGCAACCGCAGGAAATGCAAAACTTGCGCCCACACCTCCTCCCTTACTTCTCTCCAAGGCCCCAAGGGATCCTTCCATATCCGCCACAAATTCACCTGCACCTCCACACACATCATCTATTTCATCCGCTGCACCCGATGTGGCCTTCTCTATATTGGGGAGACAGGCCGCCTACTTGCAGAACGTTTCAGAGAACTCCTCTGGGACGCCCGAACCAACCAACCCAATCACCCCATGGCTCAACACTTTAACTCTCCCTCCCACTCCACCGAAGACATGCAGGTCCTTGGACTCCTCCATCGCCAGAATATAACAACACAACGGTTGGAGGAAGAGCGCCTCATCTTCTGCCTGGGAACCCTCCAGCCACAAGGGATGAACTCAGATTTCTCCAGTTTCCTCATTTCCCCTCCCCCCCACCTTGTCTCAGTCGATTCCCTTGAACTCAGCACCGCCCTCCTAACCTGCAATCTTCTTCCTGACCTCTCCGCCCCCACCCCACTCCGGCCTATCACCCTCACCTTGACCTCCTTCCACCTATCACATCTCCATCGCCCCTCCCCCAAGTCCCTCCTCCCTACCTTTTATCTTAGCCTGCCTGGCACCCTCTCCTCATTCCTGATGAAGGGCTCTGGCCCAAAACGTTGAATTTCCTGTTCCTTAGATGCTGCCTAACCTGCTGTGCTTTAACCAGCAACACATTTTCAGCAATGCTCTGGGGACCCAAGTTCGAATCCTACCATGGCAGATGGCAGAATTTAAATTCAATGAAAAATCTGGAATTAAGAGTCCAAAAATGACTATGAATCCATTATCAATTGTCAGGGGAAAAAAGTCTTGTTCACTAATGTTCTTCAGGGTAGGAAACTGCCAATCTTATCTGGTCTGGCCTACATGTGATTCCAGACACACAGCAACGTGAAGAGTTAGGGATAGGCAATAAATGCTGGCCTAGCCAATGATACCTTCATCCTGTGAATGAACTAAAAGAGACACAAATACCAGACTGTCATTGCGCTTGAATAAAACTGTTCCAATAAACTGAAACATGACTCTGAATTTAAATAAGAAAAGACTTGGGGTCTTTGGACTGTTTTCTCTCTATGTCACAAAAGTCATACTTTTTAAACACTTCATCAACTAATATCACAGCTAACCTACGAGGCATAAGCCTTCTTGGAACTGATGTCTTTATTCCAAATTGCTTTTTGACCTCTTAAAGAAAAGGTACCATCATAGAACTGAAACCACACATCCATTTCACCTTTACTCTAAAATCTAAATTTACCAAGTGGTAATGATATAGTATATACTTTTTGCGCATGCTGAATAACAGGACAGTTTTGAAGGGCTGTGTAGTCTATTCCTCCTCCTAATATATACATTAATGTGTAGGTTTCTAAGTCCTGTACACTTGTCGCACCAATGCTTGCTCATCTGCATTGGTTCTCAGTCATACCATGTCCTTATTGTAAAATTGTCATCCTTATTTTCAAACATAATGATCTTGTCCCTCTCTATCTCTTATTGCCCTCGCCCTCAAATCCTTATCTATTTGTGGTCTCTTAAGCAAACCTGGTTTTAATTGCTTCACCATTGATAGTGTTTCTAGAGTTGCTCAAGCTCTAGAATATGCTCCCTACATCCCCCAGCTTCTCTACCTAGCTTTTCTCCTTTAAGACATCCCTTAAATTGTATCTCTTTGACTAAGGTATTGATGGTTTAACTTAAGAGCTACTTTATCCGGCAGGATGTTTTACTTTGCTGTATAACACTTACCTGAAGTGCCTTGAACATTTTATTACTAAAGTAGAGTCTGCAAATATAGGCCCAAACATTTTGGAGCATAGGATATCAAAACTCCAAAAGCATCAGTGCTAACTGTCTGATAAAAGCTAAAGACTAACTGATGAAATAGCACAAGGTAACAATATTGAATAAAAGCCTGAACCTTAAAGTGATAATTTGTCTTCAAAATTCTCTGGCTGATATCAAAAATTCAATCGCTAAACCTCCAGCTTAAACACAACTGAAATGTTGCTTCTTTTGCAGCATTTGCTGCTCCCAATCTGCTGACGCTACCATTACCAGCTCATGGTGCTCAGTAAGTGAGGGCTCAGAACTATTTGTGTTATTAGTCAGTAAGATATTGCACAGGCCAAACAGGCACTGTAAACCTTACATAATCCTCTCACTGCTCTTCTTCATAATGCACATTCTCAGCATAGCATTATCCCAGATATAGAGACAGATTCTCTTTTTATTGGCCAGTACTTCAAACACTTATTGTGTTTGAAAGCTCTCTTATTTGGATTGATAAATGACGTAACCCATTTGTAATGCAATTTTTTCCAAAAAAAATTTTTTAGCACGTTGTTCTTTAAAGACTGCCCTTATTTTCTGTAAGCCATGATACAAATTTAAATTAAATTCCGAGCTACTTTATTCATCTTTACCTTCCTTATCTTTTTTTTATTTTGTCATGTTTCTATATCTACCTATCCATACTATCAGACCTTAGGACTGCCCCTATTTTCTTTAAGCCATGATAGAAATTTAAATTAAATTCCAGCTACTTTATTTATCTTTATTTTCTTTATTTTTTAAGAAATTTTGTCATGTTTCAACATCTACCTATCCATACTATCAGACCGATATTTGCAGATACCTCAATTTTCAAAATTCTCTTTCAGGAATGTAGCCCATTTTTCCTTCTCCAGAAAGAAATCAACAAGGACCTTCTTTACTGCTGGCTGTTTCATTACTGATTGGCTCCCATTTAGGCAACCCTGCAGCCTATTGATTAGTGTGGTGTCCATTATTTTAGTATTCATTGATGTTCAGCTAATAAGGTTATCTAGGTCAATTCTCTCTTTATATCTATTTCATTTGCAGTGTGACTTTTGCATCCCATTCATTGCAACTTGACAATAGTTTCTTCTGATCTTTCATAAGGTTATCTCCCCAAATTTCCACTGAACATTTCATTTAGATGTATTTTTCTTACTCATTTTAATTGCTCTATCTATGTATTTTAAGGATTATTTATTAAGCCTCTTCATCATGTATTAATTTTTAAATCATAATATCATAGTTTTGTGTTTCCCATTTTTATTCAGCAGAGGCTATTGGAATATATGTCGCTTAATTTCCTTTAGATTGTTTGCTGCATTAAGTTTGTCTTTGTGAGATTAAAGCTGGAATTTTCCCATTGGAAGTGGTAATCCAAAATCAGGATTAATTCTGATGATATGAACTGACCTCTGTCCCAGCAGTGTTAGTGGGCAGCATCTTCATATCTTGGAGGGTGGGAGAGTCTCAAGATGGGACCCCCAGCAAAAGTGGAAGCTAGTGGTAGAAGCAGAGGTGAAACGGACCAAGTATATAAATACAATGGCTCTCAACGCAGGTCAGAAGCTGGAAATTCTGACATTCAATAGCATAATCACTGAATTCCCTATTGTCAATATTCTGGGGCTTATTATTGACAAGAAGCTGAACTGAACTCACAATATAAAATATTTTTTCTGCAATAACAGGTCAGAGATTAGGAATCCTGCAGACTGTAACTCATCCCCTGACTCCTCAGAGGCTGCCTACTATCTACAAGGCACAAGTCAGGACAGTGATGGAATAATCCCTATTTAACTGAATGCGTGCAACTCCAAATACACTCACATCATCTCAGACATAGTAGCCTGGTAACACTCACTCTCTCCATCATATTGTATAGTAGCAGCAATGTGTACCATCTGTAAGATGCACTGCAGCAATTTGCCAAAACTCCTCAGACATTCCAAACCCCCGAACATTATCACTGAGAAGGACAAGGCAAAACATACAAGGGATCACCACCGCCTGCAAGTTCCCCTCCACACCACTCACCACCCTGACTTGGAAATATCACCACTCCTTAGTGTTGCTGGGACAAAATCCTGGGATAATATCTGTTGTTTATGTGCCTAATGTTTAAGAGAGTTTATCTTTGAGGACTCCATGTGCTTTGTATATGCAATGTTGTAGCTCTGTCTGCCAGTTTGTCTTCTATGGATTTTCGAGCTCAAGATACAGAAATCAATTAGATGGTTGCTGTAGTGTCTGCTTCATAACTTGTAATGTGTTTTATTGTGTTAAATAAACCAACTCATAAAATTAACCAATGCCTGATTAGCATTGAATGTTAGACAGAACCTGCAGCAGATGACACAAGAATCATTTGCAGAGCTGAATATGAAAGAACAGAACATTTCACTTTCTTCTGAAATAGTGAGCAAAAAATCTCAGCTCTGTGCTATGGAGAGAGAAAAAAGAAAGTTTATTCATTTCTGAAATGGTGAGGTTTTTAGGTGATATCTCTACTCAAGTCACAAAGATAAATGAACAGCTGAAAGAAAAGAAATGATACAGGAGGAACTACAAGCTTTGTATTATCAATCCATAGAGTCATAGAGTTGTACAGCACAGAAACAGACCTTTCAGTCCATGCTGACCAGATTAATCTAGGCCCATTTTCCGGCATTGGCTATATTCCTCTAAATCCTTCTTATCCATATACCCTTCCAGATATCTTGTTGTAATTGTACCAGCTTCCACCACTTCTTCTGGCAGCTGAGTCTATATATGCCTCACCCTCTGTATGAAACTGTCCCTTAGGCCCCTTTTAAATCTTCTCGTCACCCCACCTTAAACCTATGTACTCTAGTTTTGAACTCCCTACTCTGGGAAAAAGATCTTGACTATTCACCCTATCCATGCGCCCTTCAGGACTATTTAAACCTCTTGTAAGGTCACCCCTCAACCACTGAAGCTTCAGGGAAAATAGCCCCAAACTATTCAGCCTCTTCCTATAGCTCAAATCCAGTGAAATGATTGCCAGTTAACAGGTATTGCTAAAGTAACTCCCACATAAAACAGGTCAGGCTTAATCGAAGTGACTACAGAAACATTGGCTTGAGCTCAAAGCCATGCTGGACAAAATGACAGACCTTCAATGAACAGGTGGAGATGCACATTGCACACAACAATGAGCTGCAAATCCCTCATAAAACAGTCTTTATTTTAGAAATAAACACCAGCAATGATGCTATAATGAAAGAATTCAAGTAAAGCATAGAAGAACCAACCAACCACTGAAGCTACAAATGGACAAGGCCCAGAATTCCAAAGAAAAAGCAAACAAAAATGTTGAAGAGGTTGGACAGTTATTGAAGCAGGTTATGTAGGAGAAAATGTACTGGCTCAAGAGAAGTTTAAAACTTTGTAAGAATGAGAAACTCTGAAGAAACAACACAGTAAATGACAAAGCTTGAACCACTCAAAATAATTTGAGGAACAAGTGGCTAATCTGAAACAAAACATGGTGGCCATGCATCAAGATAAGAAAATTCTGGAATGGCATCTACAGAGCATGAAAGAAAAGCTTGAAACAGGTTCAGGAATGATAGACAGTATCACTGCTGAACATGGGCAATCAATGACACCTCCAGACCACGTCCCCAAAAATTTGGACATAGCAGCAATTTACCTATATGGTATACAGACCTATATGTTCAATTGCTATTGTATATACTTAAACATAACTTTGGAAAGGGGAAGATGTTGATTATGTAACTTACCTTTAAGAGGGTTCACCATTAAGGACTCCATGTGCTGTGTACACAATGTTGCCAATGTTTAGTCTGCTATGGTTCTGCTAGCAGCACACACAGAAACAATTGGTTGCAGTACTGTCTCCTTCATAATTTTTTATGCCTGTTACTGTGTAAAGTATCTTAGCCCACAGTATTAATCAATCCCAGTGGAGTGATTGATTTCGAGACTATTATCATGAACACAACTGTTTCTAGGATTTACTTGCTCCTTAATGAACAGTTCTTAACAAACAGTTCTTCCTAGCATCGACGATGCCCTCCACCGCATCTCTTGCGCTTCGGCTGGTCGGTGTGGGCTTGTTGGGCCAAAGGGCCTGTTTCCACACTGTAAGTCTAATCTAATCTAATCTAATCTAATCTAATCTCCTCCACTTCCTGCTCCTCCGCCCTTGAGCCCCGCCCCTCCAATCGCCACCAAGACAGAACCCCATTGGTCCTCACCTACCACCCCATCAACCTCCATATAATCGTATCATCTGTCGTCATTTCTGCCACCTCCAAACGGACCCCACCACCAGAGATATATTTCCCTCCCCTCCCCTATCAGCATTCCGAAAATACCACTCCCTCCGTGACTCCCTCGTCAGGTCCGCACCCCCCACCAACCCAAACTCCATTTTCGGTACCTTCCCTTGCAACCGCAAGAAATGCAAAACTTGCGCCCACACCTCCTCCCTCACTTCCCTCCAAAGCCCTAAAGGATCCTTCCATATCAATCACAAATTCACCTGCACCTCCACATACATCATTTACTGCATCCACTGCACCCGATGTGGCCTCCTCTATATTGGGGAGACAGGCCACCTACTTGCGGAACGTTTCAGAGAACGTCTCTGGGACACCCGGGCCAACCAACCCAACCACCCCGTGGCTCAACACTTCAACTCCCCCTTCCACTCCACCAAGGACATGCAGGTCCTTGGACTCCTCCATCGCCAGACCATAGCAACATGACGGCTGGAGGAAGAGTGCCTCATCTTCTGCCTAGGAACCCTCCAACCACAAGGGATGAACTCAAATTTCTCCAGTTTCCTCATTTCCCCTCCCCCCACCTTGTCTCAGTCAAATCCCTGGAACTCAGCACCGCCTTCCTAACCTGCAATCTTCTTCCTGACCTCTCCGCCCCCACCCCACTCCGGCCTATCACCCTCACCTTGATCTCCTTCCACCTATCGCATTTCCAATGCCCCTTCCCCAAGTCCCTCCTCCCTACCTTTTATCTTAGCCTGCTTGGCACACTCACCTCATTCCTGAAGAAGGGCTCGTGCCCGAAACATCGATTCTCCTGCTCTTTGGATGCTGCCTGACCTACTGCACTTTTCCAGCAACACATTTTCAGCCTTAATGAACCTCCCAGATCTTGTAGTGACCGTCCCACTGTGTCACCATCAACGTTTCTCTCATGGCAACTGCACAATATCAGCAGAAATTGTATTTAATGTTGGCATTAAAACATTAAAATGCCCTATGACTCTTTGCCAAACATTCTGGTTCATTTATGGAAGCTACATATGGAAAAACTTGGTAAAATAAGTACGTTTAAGACAGGAAAGACAGGTTGAAATAAGAAGGGATTGAGAAAGGGAAGTGTCAAGCTTGGATCTTGGTAGCTGAGGGTGCAATTGTCAGTGGTGGAAAGAGCAAAATAGTGGGATGCTCTGTAGAACAAATTTAAAGGAATATAGATATTTTGGAGACTTAAAGAACTGTGGATGGTGTAAATCAGAAACAAATACAGAAATTGCTGGAAAAGCTCAGCAGATTTGCAGCATCTGTGAAGAGAAATCAGAGTTAATGCTTCGGCTCTGGTGACCCTTTCTTAGGCATTTAGAGAAGCAAGGAGAGATGAGACCGTGGAGGAATTTGGAAGTAAAGATGAGGGTTTTAACCTGATTAGCAACCAGTGGGCTTCTATATTCTCACAGGGAGTCAACGATAACTAACTCATTCACCCCTGAGTCACGAAAGAGGGCTGGGATCCTGAGGATATTGAAACTTTGAACCCTGTACACTTCCTGACTGCATCATATACAATATTAAACAGAATCCTCTCTAAATAATTATTCTATAAGTATTTCTAGTGTGTCCTTCTATAAACTCTGCTGCTCAGAAATCTGACCTTCAAGATTTAGTGCTAAAATCGTACTTTTATCTATTCATAAGAACTGGGAAAGTCATGATGTTGATGACATCATCAACAGAGCAATTCATGGGGAACACAGATGGATGCGAACAAAGATTTGACACTAATCCTCAAGGAATATTTTCAGGGTATTAAACCTTTGAACATTAATTGTTGAAACTTAAAAAAAAGTTTGCCGTTTGATCCTAATTCGATTTAAATGTGAGATTAATTTTCAATGCCTTGTGAAGAGATCCAATCATCATCTCCTGCTTGGGCAGCAGAAACAAAGTAAAGATTTGTGTCTGATAATCCAGTGAAGCTAATTACAAGGTAAAATGAGCTACTAAAGCATCCCAATGACTTCTCTAACAAGGATAATTTCACTGCTTACACAGCTGTCAGTCGCAGCCTTCCGCTCACTCTGCAAAACCTATTAACTCCTTTTAACAATTTATGATGTTCAATAACTGATTAGCAGGCCTTGAGTTCATCACTTAGATCAGCATGGTCAGTCTGTGACCATTACTGGAAAATCAATGAGTTTTTACCAGAATCACTAATTATCTGTCACCTTAACTATTGCCTCATTAGGCTCCTTGATTTTGTTGGTTTTAATTTAAACTAAGTAGTCGAGTATATTAAGGAGTATGAGTTTTAAGAATTCAACCTAATTAAATCTGACATTTTCCCTTCCACCATGCTCAGCCATATGCGTATGCAAAATAAAAGACGTCCTTCCAGGGAAAGAATATCACTAAAAACCCAAAACATTGTAGATAATTGAGGGAACTAAAATTACCCTATTCAATGAACACATTGAAAAGTTTTGGTTCATCAATACTTTGCAATCACTATTTGCTTTATCTGATCGTCCTTCATTTGTTGCATATTTTCCCTTGCCTTCAGTTTTGTAGATTTAAGATTTTTTTTCTGCATAATAAGGAAATACAGAATTTGTTGAAAAGCAAATTAATCCTATTAAGTGGGTACTTACAATGAATATATTTATTGTTATTTGATGTATTTTGCTGATGCATATGCCCCTCAAACTTCCGTAAGTTAATTGCAGGAGTTCTATTATCAGTAAAGGGAATAGCTGAGGTGATTGGAGACTCAGCCAACCAATGCAATGTGTAAGAAAGTTATTGCAATAATTATGGGTGACTTTAATGACATGTAAAAAGGATGAGTCAGCTTAGCGAGGGTAACCTGGAAAATGCGTTTACAGAGTATATTGAGGACAATTTCTCAGAACTGTATGTGCTAGAACTAACCAAGCTACCTATTCTAAACCAGGTATCAAGCAATGAGACAAGATTAATCATTAGCTTCATAGTAAGGGAACCTTTAGGTTACATCAATAATAATATGATAGAATTTCATATCTTTTTAATCAAGCTGTTCTGCTATATTATGACACACTTCAGGAGCAGGTGAGACTTGAATATGGGCATTCTGAGCCAGAGGTAAGTACAGTACAATTATACAATTATGCCACAAGACGATTTTGAAGGGGTAAGTGTGGGTTTAAGACCTGAGTTTTAAACATTAATATAAGTATAAAGGCATAGCAGCAGAGCTAGTGAACTTGGAACTGGGATAGTGCGGAAGAGTTGCTGCAGTAGACTTTTAACAAAATATTACTAATTCTCAGCAAATATTCTGGCCAGTGAGAAGGAGAAATCATTTTAAAAAGATGCATCATCCCTGGCTAAATAAGGAAATTAACAATAGTATCCAATGAAAGAAACACTGTACAAATCTGCAAAGGTTAATAATAGGTTAGACAATTGGACGGAGTTGAAGAACCAGCAAAAAAATCAAAAACTTCAGAAAATAGAGTATGAAAGAAAAGTTGCTTATAAAAGTTCTAATGAAGGAAGTAAATTAAAAAAAAGCAACCAAAGCTAATGGTGTTCCTCTAAAGAATGTGCCTGGGAATTTATAATGGGATACAAGGAATTGGGGAAGGTATTGAACAAGGATTTTGGCTCAGTCTGCAATGAAGAAGATTTAGAAAACTTCCCAAAGATTTTATAAAATTAAGAGGTGAATATGAGGGATGAACTTAAAATAATCATCCTTACCAGGGAAAAGCTGCTGAGAAAACAATTTAGCATAAAAGACTGATAAGAAAATGTGTTGCTGGAAAAGCGCAGCAGGTCAAGCAGCATCCAAGGAACAGGAGATTCAACGTTTCGGCCATAAGCCCTTCTTCAGGAATTTGAAGGGCTTATGCCCGAAACGTCGAATTGAAGGGCTTATGCCCGAAATGTCGAATCTCCTGTTCCTTGGATGCTGCCTGACCTGCTGCGCTTTTCCAGCAACACATTTTCAACTCTGATCTCCAGCATCTGCAGACCTCACTTTCTCCTAAAAGACTGATATGTCCATTAGCCAACATCCAAGGATCTCCAAAGAAGCAGCTCAAGAGATGCCTTGGTTATAAACTTCCCAAACTTCTTAGATTCTGAAAGGGTCCCTTTGGATTTCAAAGTGGCTAACATAACATTTTTATTCCAGAAAAGCAAATAATAGAAAACAGGAAACTATTGGCCAGTTCCTCCAACATCTGTCATCAGGAAATTGCTAGCATCCATTTTTAAGGAAGTTATAGCAGGACACGTTGAAAATCATAATTGGATCAAGCAGAGTTAACATGGTTCTGCGAAAGGGGCATGATGTTTAAGTAATTTACCAGCACGTTGTTTGAGGAAGAAACATGGAAGTTGGATAAAGGGTAAGCTATAGATAGAGTCATAGAGTCATAGAGATGTATAGCATGGAAACAGACCCTTCAGTCCAACCTGTCCAGGACGACCAGATATCCCAACCCAATCTAGTCCCACCTGCCGGCACCTGGCCCATATCCCTCCAAACCCTTCCTATTCTTATACCCATCCAAATGCCTCTTAAATGTTGCAATTGTACCAGCCTCCACCACATCCTCTGGCAGCTCATTCCATACATGTACCACCCTCTGCATGAAAACGTTGCCCCTTAGGTCACTTTTATATCTTTTCGCCTCTCACCCTAAACCTATGCCCTCTAGTTCTGGACTCGCCGACCCCAGGGAAAAGACTTTGTCTATTTATCCTATCCATGCTCCTCATAATTTTGTAAACCTCTATAAAGTCACCCCTCAGCCTCCGACGCTCCAGGGAAAACAGCCCCAGCCTGTTCAGCCTCTCCCTATAGCTCAAATCCTCCAACCCTGGCAACATCCTTGTAAATCTTTTCTGAACCCTTTCAAGTTCCACAACATCTTTCCGATAGAAGGAGACCAGAATTGCACGCAATATTTCAACAGTGGCCTAACCAATGACCTCCCAACTCTTGTACTCAATACTCTGATCAATAAAGGAAAGCATACCAAACACCTTCTTCACTATCCTATCTATCTGTGACTCCACTTGCAAGGAGCTATGAGCCTGTACTCCAAGGTCTCTTTGTTCAGCAACACTCCCTAGGACCTTACCATTAAGTGTATAAGTCCTGCTAAGATTTGCTTTCCCAAAATGCAGCACCTCACATTTATCTGAATTAAACTCCATCTATCACTTCTCAGCCCATTGGCCCATCTGGTCCAGATCCTGTTTTAATCTGAGGTAACTCTCTTTGTTGTCCACTACACCTCCAATTTTGGTGTCATCTGCAACTTACTAACTGTACCTCTTATGCTCACATCCAAATCATTTATGTAAATGACAAAAAGTAGAGGACTTAGCACCGATCCTTGTGGCACCCCACTGGTCACAGGCCTCCAGTCTGAAAAACAACCCTCCACCACCACTGTCTGTCTTCTACCGTTGAGCAGTTCTGTATCCAAATGGCTAGTTCTCCCTTTATTCCATGAGATCTAACCTTGCTAATCAGTCTCCCATAGGGAACCTTGTCAAACACCTTACTGAAGTCCACAAAGATCATATCTACTGCTATGCCCTCATCAATCTTTGTTACTTCTTCAAAAACTCAATCAAGTTTGTGAGACATAATTTCCCATGCACAAAGTCATGTTGACTATCCCGAATCAGTCCTTGCCTTTCCAAATACATGTACATCCTGTCCCTCAGGATTCCCTCCAACAACTTGCCCACCACCGAGGTCAGGCTCAACTCAATTTCCAATGTTCTTGGTGTGCATGTAGATGGCGTGGTTGAGTCGCCTCGTCTGCTTGGCAGCATCTCGCAACTGTATTGCTGTATCTTGAGCGCAAGCTGAGAATATGGACTCTATCTTGATTTCAAGGTTATAACGCCTGAGTAGAGTTAGTATATGAGATGATTGAGGAGTTTGCGAGAAGTGTGATGGCAAAGTCTCTCAGTGTAGTTTCTGTTATGGGTTGACTTGAGTGGATTTGTGACCTGTAGTGCTTTTGGGATCTTTCCTGCTTTCTTGTATTTCTGCAGAAACTTGGTGTCTGTGTCGATATGTGCATTTTTCTTGGAGATCCTCTCCACATCGAGCCTGCGATTGATGGTGTCAATTGTAGTCATGATATGGAGATGCTGGTGTTGGAATGGGGTGGGCAAAGTTAAAAATCACACAACACCAGGCTATTGTCCAACAGATTTATTTGGGAGTACATGTTTTCGGGGCGCTGCTGTGGGGCAGATCATAGGACACAGAATTTATAGCAAACGTTCAGATCATGTGCACTGAGAGTTAATGTGTTATGTAAATAATCTGAGTTCAAACCACCATATAATCTTAACCCTGCCTTTATGTACACGAAAGTTGGAATCAATTTTCTGGAAAATTTTGCCATAACTTATTTGGATTTTTGTCTTTCCCTGAGGTTGGTATGGTTTCTAGTTGGGTGGAGAGTGTATGCATTGTCTACTGTACTAGTCCACTATATTAGTTGCTCACAATGTGGTCTCCTCTACATTGGTGAAACAAGGAGAACTGCATATTTGCTTTGGAGAATACTTATGTTCTGTCTGCAAACATGACCTTGAGCTTCAACATACCACCATGTTTCCAGACCAACATCTCTGTCTCGGTCTGTTGCAGTGCTCCAGTGAAGCTCTGTGCAAGCTGGAAGGACAGCACCTCATTTTCCCCTTGGGAATTCTTTAGCCTTCTGGACTCAATATCGAGTTCAGCAATTTTAGGGATTGAGCACTTTCTCCTATCTGCTTATCTCAACCTTCACTCACCAGGTCTTGTTCTTACATGTGCTGCTACCGCACACAACCCCGTGTCAGCTTCTAATAGTCCCCATTAGCAGCTATTCATTGTCCCAGGCTGAACTTGTCAGTCCAATTGCTTTTCTCTCTCTGGGGTCCATCTCCATCTCCATCTATCGTTTACTTCTCCCCCTTCTCCCAAGCCCATCTTCTGCATAAATACAAACCTTTTCCTATCTACCATCACTTCTGACAGAGGGTCAGTAGACATGAAACTTTAATTCTGCTTTCTCTTCCAGATGCTGCCAGTTCTGCTGAGGTTTTCCAGCTATTTCTGTTTTTGACTGTTTTCAGGATCTGCTGTTCTTTCCGATTTTTTGTGTCATGTGTATATTGTATTGCACAAATCATCACATCTATGTATGGGGGCAGGTCATGCCTCACAAGTGTTATTGAATTCTTTGAAGATGCGACAAAACACGTTGATGGAGATAGAGTAGAGGATGTGGTGTATATGGATTTTAGCAAGTGTTTGTTAAGGTTCCCCATGGTAGATCATTCAGAAAGTAAGGAGGCAGGGAAATCTGGCTGTGTGGATGCAGAATTGGCTGGGCATAGAAGACAGAGGTTGGTAGTAGATGAAAAGTATTCAGCCTGGCACTCGATGACCAGTGGTGTTCTGCAGAGATCTGTTCTGAGGCTTCTCCTCTTATAAATGACTTGGATGATGAAGTGGAAAGGTGGTTTGTAAGTTTGCTGATGACACAAAGGTTATTGGTGTTGTGGGTCGTGTGGAGGTCTCTAATAGGTTTCAATGGGACATTGACAGGATGCAGAGCTGGGCTGATAAATGGTAGGTGGACTTCAACCTGAGAAAGTGTGAAGTAATTCATTTTGAAAGGTCAAATTTGAATGCAGAATACAGGGTTAAAGGCAGGATTCTTGGCAGTGTAGGGATCTTGGGGTTCATATTCGTAGATCCCTCAAAGTTGGCACCAAAGTTAAAAGAGTTGTTAAGAGGTCATATTAGTATGTTGGCTTTCATTTGCGGTTGGGGTTGAGTTTAAGAGCCATGAGGTTATGCTGCAGCTCTATAAAGATCTGGCTAGACCACACTTTGAATATTGTATTCAGTTCTGGTCACCTCATTATAGGAAGGATGTGAAAGCTTTAGAGAGGATGCAGAGGAGATTTACCAGGATGCTGCCTGGATTAGGGGGTGGGGCATGTCTTATGAAGAAAGGTTGAAGGCTTTTCGCATTGGGGTGAAGAAGGATGAGAGGTGACTTGATCGAGGTGTACAGGATGATGAGAGGCTTAGATAGACTGGAAAGCCAAAGACTTTTTCTCACATCGGAAATGGCTATCATAAGGGGGCATAATTTTAAGCTAGGTTTAGGGGAGGAAGGTTTAGGGGAAATGTCAGCGGTCAGTTCTTTACATAGAGAGTGGAGGGTGCATGGAATGCACTGCCAGCAGTGGGAGTAGAGTCAGATACATTCAGGGAATTCAACTCTTAGATAGGCACATGTATGATAGTAAAGTGAAGGGCATATTGGTTAGTTTGAGTTTAGAGTAGGAAAGAGGTTTGGCACAACACCTAGGGCTGAAGGGCCTGTACTGTGCTCTGCTGTTCTATGTTATAAGTTCTAAAATGCAGGAAAGGCTGTATGTATGAGTAATCTTTCCCTGGCCATCATTGCTCAAGTATTCCTATGTGTTGATTCCTGTTTGATGCCTCCCATTTCTCACATTTGCATGGAAGGATATTTCTGAATGAATTGTAGTTGAAGGACTGCATGAAATGACTGGATGACAGTGCAGTCAATCTTCAGAAAGAGGAGGACTGTCGTCCAACTTCATATCATTGGCATTGAAGAAAATTGATGTAGTTTTCTTTATGAGGTGTAGTGAAAGACATCTTAATAGCCACTTGCACTTGTTGATCCCCAGAGGTGTTTCTAGTTTCGAAGTTCTAGATTTTTCTCGGTGGCAGTTGCAGTGGGAGGAGCAACAGTGAGGACCAGAGGCCCAACGGGAGGGTAGGAATAAAATTTTAAAATTTACCTTGTGTATAGGCAGAGCACATGCTGAGCAGGAGAGGACTGCTGGGTAAGTGACGCTTAATATTTGGGCAGTTGCTTTACCTGTGTTACTACTTGGGTAGTGTCTCCCATCCATCCTCCTCCTCTGTCCAATAAAAATGCTCTGGGCATTGGATCGGTAAGGACTTTAGTCTTTTTTTATTTTCTTTGAGTTTTCAGTCGGCTCGTTGGGAATTTAGAATAGTGGGAGTGGAGGTTAGGTCAGTTGACTGTTCCTCCTGCAGAATATGGGAGGTAAAGGTCACCACTAGTGTCCCTGCTAACTGCATCTGCAGGAAGTGCACCCAACTTCAGCTCCTCAAAAACCGAGTTAGGGAACTGGAACTGGAGCTTGATGAGCTTTGGATCATTTCAGGAGACAGGTGGGTTATTGAGAGAAGTTACAGGGAGGTAGTCACTCCTCAGTTACAAAAAGAAGGTAGTTAGGTTACAGTAAGGAGACGGAAAGGAAACCGGCAGACAGTGCAGGGATCTCTGTGGCTATTCCCCTCAACAACAAGTCTACCGTTTTAGAGACTGTTGGGGCGGAGTTGGGGGTGGGGGAAAATGACTTACCAGGGGTAAACAATGGGGCAGAGGTCTCTAGCAGAGAGTCTGTCCCTGTTGCTCAGAAGGGAAGGGAGAAGAGGAGCAGAGCATTAGTCATTGGGGACATCATAGTTAGGGTGACAAATAGGAGATTCTGTGCAAATGAGAGAGACACACAGTTGGTGTGTTGCCTCCCAGGTGCCAGGGTTCATGACGTCCCTGATCGTGTTTTCATGATCCTTGAAGGGGAGGGGGAGCAGCCCCAAGTCGTGGTCCACATAGACACCAGTGACATAGGTAGGAAGGGAGATGGGGATTTAAGGCAGAAATTCAGGGAGCTAGGGTGGAAGCTAAGAACTAGGGCAAACAGAGTTGTTATCTCTGATTTGTTGCCCATGCCGCTATTGAGGCAAGGAATAGGAAGAAGAGTTGAACACGTGGCAACAGTGATGGTGCAAGAGAGAGGGCTTTGGATTCCTGGCTAGTTGGGGATCTTTCTGGGGTAGGTGGGACCTCAACATACAAGTTGGTCTTCTCCTGAAACAGAGGGGTACCAATATCCTGGGCTGGGAGGAGGTGGGGTTGGAATTTGCGAATTCTCTTTGTGTTGGTTTGAACTAATGCAGCAGGGGAATGGGAACTGAGTTGATGTTGATCGAGTATAGAGGAGGTTAAGAGTAGGGAGGTCTGAAATAAGGTTTCAGGCTTGCAAGAAAGCACTGGCAAGCAAGAAGTTGGTTTGAAGTGTGTCTATTTCAATGCCAGGAGCATCCGGAATAATGTAGGTAAACTTGCAGCATGGGTAGGTACCTGGGATTTTGATGTTGCGGCCATTTCAGAGACATGGGTGGAGCAGGGACAGGAATGGATATTGCAGGTTCTGGGATTTAGATGTTTCAGTAAGAACAGAGAGGATGGTAAAAGAGCTGGGGTGTGTGGCATTGTTAGTCAAGGACAGTAATACAGCTGCAGAAAAGACATTTGCGGACTCATCAACTGAGGTAGTATGGACTGAGATTAGGAACAGAAAATGAAAGGTTACTCTGTTGGGAGTTTTCTATAGGCCTCCGAATAGTTCCAGAGACTTAGTGGAAAGGATAGCAAAGATGATTCTTCAGAGGAGCAAGAGTGACAGGTTAGTCGTTATTGGGTCTTTAACTTTCCAAATATTGACTGGGAATACTATAGTTCAAGTACTTTAGTTGGATCAGTTTTTGTCCATTGTGTGCAGGAGGGTTTTCTGACACAGTATGTAGATAGGCCAATAAGATGCAAGGCCACATTAGATATGGTACTGGGTAGTGAACTCGGCCAGGTGTTAGATTTGGAGGTACGCGAGCACTTTGGTGATAGTGACCACAATTCAGTTATGTTTACTTTAGCAATGGAAAGAGATAGATATACACCAGAAAGCAAGAGCTGCAGCTGGGGGAAAGGCAATCACAATGTGATTAGACAAGATTTAGGAATCATAGGATGGGGAAAGAAACTGCAGGGGATGGGTACAATTGAAATGTGGACCATAATCAAGGAACAGCTACTGGGTGTCCTTGATAAGTATGTACCTGTCAGACAGGGAGTAAGTTGACAAGCGCAGGAGCTGTGGTTTACTAAGGAATTTGAATCTCTTGTGAAGAGGAAAAAGAAGGCTTATTAGGATGAGATGTGAAGGCGTAGTTAGGGTGATTGACAGTTACAAGGTAGCCAGGAAACCTAAAGAAAGAGCTCAGACGATGAGGAGGGGACATGAGAAGTAGTTGGCGGATAGGATCAGAGAAAACCCTGAAGCTTTCTACAGATATATAAAGGGAAAAAAAGAATGACTAGAGTAAGATTAAGGCCAATCAAGGATAGTAGTGGGACATTGTGCATGGAATCAGAGGAGATAGGGGAAGTGCTAAATGAATATTTTTCATCAGTATTCACACTGGAAAAAGACGATGTTGTCGAGGAGAATACTGAGAAACAGGCTAATAGATTAGATGGGATTGAGGCTCACAAGGAGAAGCTGTTAGAAATTCTGGGAAGTGTGAAAGTAGGTAAATCCCCTGGGCCAGATAGGATTTATCTTAGGATTCTCTGAGAAGTCAGGGAAGAGATTACAGAGCGTTTGGCTTTGATCTTTATGTCGTCATTATCTACAGGAATAGTGCCAGAAGACTGGAGGATAGCAAATGTTGTTACCTTGTTCAAGAAGGGGAGTAGAGACAACCCTGGTAATTATAGACCGGTGAGCCTTACTTCGGTTGTGGGTAAAGTGTTGGAAAAGATTATAAGAGATAGGATTTATAATCATCTCAATAGGAATAAGTTGATTCAGAATAATCAACACAGTTTTGTGAAGAGTAGGTCATGCCTCACAAACCTTATTGAGTTCTTTGAGAGTGTGACCAAACAGGTAGCTGAGGTTAAAGCCTTTGATGTGGTGTTTATGGATTTACGTATGCCATTTGTTAAGGTTTCCCATGGTAAACTACTGCACAAAATACAGAGGCATGAGATTGAGGGTGATTTAATGGTTTAGATCAGAAAATGGCTTGCTGAAAGAAGAGAGAGAGTTGTTGGGAAATATTTATTCTGGAGTTCAGTTACTAATGGTGTATCGCAAGGATCTATTTTGGGTCTGCTGCTGTTCATCATTTTTATAAACAACCTGGATGAAGGTATAGAAGGATGGGTTAGTAAATTTACAGATGATACTAAGGTCGGTACAGTCGTTGATAGTGTGGAAGGATGTTGGAGGTTACAGAGGGACATAAATAAGCTGCAGAGTTGGACTGAGAGGTGGCAAATGGAGTTTAATGCTGAAAAGTGTGAGGTGATTCACTTTGGAAGGAGCAACACGAAGGAATAACTGGATGAATGGTAGGATTCTTGGTAGTGTGGATGAGCAGAGATCTCGGTGTCCATGTATGTAGATCCTTCAAAGTTGTCACCCAGGTTGATAGGACCATTAAGAAGGCCTATGGTATATTAGCTTTTATTAGTAGAGAGATTGAGCTTTGGAACCATGAGGTCATGCTGCAGATGTACAAAACTCTGGTTCAGCCGCACTTTGAGTATTGCGTGCAGCTCTGATCTTGGCAGTACAGGTAAGATTTGGAAGCTTTGGAAAGGGTTCAGAGGAGATTTAGTAGGATCTTGCCTGGTATGGACTGAAAGTCTTACGAAGAAAGGTTGAGGGACTTGAGGAAAGTTTGAGGAGGTTGAGGGGTGATTTAATTGAGACATATAAGATAATCAGAGGGTTAGATCGGGTGGACGGTGAGAGCCTTTTTCCAACGATAGTGATGGTTAGATTTGAACAGATGTCAGAGATAGTTTCTTTACTCAGAGAATAGTAGGGGTGTAGAATGCACTGCCTGCAATAGTTGTAGACTTGCCAACTTTATGGGCATTTAATTGGTTATTGTATAGGCATATGGACGAGAGTGGACCAGTATAGGTTAAATGGGCTTCAGATTGGTTTCACAGGGCGGTGCGACATTGAGGGCTGAAGGGCCTGTACTGCGCTATAATGTTCTGCGTTTTATGTTCCCTTTGCCAACTGACCTTGTTCGTTCAACAAAGAAGCATCATCAGTAATTATTTTATACTTGCATTTGTTTTATCCCATGATATGTTTCATCTAATCACAGTCAACATTGACACTACATTTTTTCTGCAGTAAACTAATACTCTTCGATAAAAATGCAACCCAGCTTCCTCCTACTTTAAGAAGAAGACCTGTGCCTAAAATGGAGAAGTGCTTTTCAGCATCAGGAGGGGCAATATAGCCAAAGGGGAATGGGATTCAATACTTAAATGCCTGAAAATTAAATTTGCAATTACCAATCTTTGTAAAGCGAGATGAAGAGAAGGTGGGGACTGCCTTGGTGATTAAACATAAAACAGGGTGAAATTTCTCAGAGACGGAGTTGATGTTTTATGGAGGAGAGATAACATTAGATTGGTGATCAAATAGTTGCTCCAGGTGTGAGTGAATGAGAGATGGCACAGTGGCTCCAGATTCCCAGTTAAGATGGAGAGGAAACTGCATAAGAACACAAAGGGAGCAATGGCACTAGTTAGGAGTTGAGAGCCAGGTCAGCCTGTGGAGGGGCCAATGGTTAAGAGGTTACTCAATGTTGTATGAGCCTGGGAGGTACTGGAACCAAGCATTGCTCTGTAAGGAGGGGTAACATAATCACAGGGATAGCAGAATTTGGGGGGGATGCCAAAGCAGAAAAGGTGCAGAGAGTGTTTCTGATCGATTCATTTGTAACAACTGCTGCTCAAGCTTTCACTTAATTAAAAACACTGCTCTGAACAGTTCACTCTGGAGACAATGTGGAATCCAGGATAGTTTGCAGTAGCTCCTATCAAGTGCTTACAGACCACTTCAAAGGGATAAGTTATTAAATGGAGCCGTTTTTAGATTCAGGGCAATGTTTGTGGCCACACAGCAGCATTAAGGTTTTTAACAACATGAAAAGAATCTCCACAGAGTTAAATAAGTATTCCCTTTCTAGTTAACGCTATCAACTATGTACGCTGATTGTCATAAATGTAGGCTGCTCAACAGTGACACTCATTGGTCAGAATCTGAAACTGCATGCAGACTCCCCAAATAGGAGAGCGGAATATTGCCTGGAAATCCAAAATAAAAACAGAATATCTTTGAAATACAAGTCTGGCAGTGGCAGCATGCATATAGGCAGAAACAGAGTTTTATTTATTCATGTGATGTTAGCATTACGCATTGGGCCAGCATTTATTGGCCATCCCTAATTGAACAGAAGCAGTTAAGAGTCAACCACATTGTGATGAGTCTGGAGTCACATGTAGTCAAGACAAGGAAATGCAGGTTTCCCTCCTTAATTAACCAGGTGGGCTTTTACAACAGTAGACCATGGTTACATGGTTACCATTTGGCTGTCTTTTTACTCCAGATTTTCATTGTGTTTAAATTCACTGCACCCACCTCCCACCAAGGCTCATGTCATTCCACTCACACCAATACCTTCACAATCTTCCATACTTGCTATCACACACCCCAAATCCTGCCAGCACTAACCCTGCATGTCCCCTCTATAGCCTACCTGCTTGAGGCATCTTCCCATTTGCACTAAAAGTAACAACTGTACCACCATTTTCATTTCCCTTCATCCATGCCTCTCTCATTTCAGGAGAAAAACAGCCCACAATCAGGCAGAAAGAGTTCAGATTGGTGGTGGCCTGCTAGGCTTTTCATTGCTTATGAGGAGAGGATCCTCATTCTCATCACCCTGAGCAGCTGACTGACTGTGTCCAAGCCCCTGAGGTGGTAATGGAGGCTGCACTAGACTTTTTGTGCCAAGACTGGTTGACCTAAAGTTTGCTCCCTTGACTTGTCAGAGGCCTGCTGACAGCCATGCCAAGCTTCCTGGCTTTGTGCCAGTGCTAAACGGCATGACAATACAGCATTATTGTGAGCCTGGCTTTGCTGGCTGATTGGCATGGTGCATAAAGGCAGGAAGGGATGCTGTAAGAACCAGCGAGGCTCAAAGTGACTTAGCACTAACAAAACAAGTAAACAAGCTAGAGACACACACCAGCCCATTCCATGAGCAGGGTGTGTGTGTGTGCACCTGAGTGTACATTACCCTGATAGTTGCTGTGAGGTGTAGCATTGAACTTCAGAGCTATCTTGCATGTGGAACAAAGGTGCCATGAAGGTTTTTAGAGACTGGCACATGCTAGATGTCAATTTTCATGCATGTTGTGTGCATGTGGCGAGTGCCCATGCAGCATGCTCTGGGAAATTGGTACCTGGTCCTTTATAACCAGTGGTGAGCAGAACTCTCCAAGAACTCACTCTGACTTCCATGTGAAGAGTTTTCAGCATCGGGTTTACTTGCAGTGGGATGGGAGGGGGTGATAATGAGTTGGGTATGCTAGAAAGCTGCATATTAATGAGGTGGGGTGTGCAGTTAATAATGTCATTAACAAACAATAATCCTCATTAAAAGGCAACGCGCTGCTGCCTAGCGAGAAGCTTAATTAGAAGATGCAACAAGTTGGTCACAATTTTGAGATAGGCCTTGATTAGACTTACAGTGTGGAAACAGGCCCTTCGGCCCAACAAGTCCACACCGACCCGCCGAAGCGCAACCCACCCATACATTTACCCCTTACCTAACACTACGGGCAATTTAGCTTGTCCAATTCACCTGACCCGCACATCTTTGGACTGTGGGAGGAAACCGGAGCACCCGGAGGAAACCCACGCAGACACGGGGAGAATGTGCAAACTCCACACAGTCAGTCGCCTGAGTCGGGAATTGAACCCGGGTCTACAGGCGCTGTGAGGCAGCAGTGCTAACCACTGTGCCACCGTGCCGCCCCATGGTGAACTTCTTGCTGAACTTCTTGCATGATTCTTTGATTTAATTTGGTTTGATTTATTGTCACCTGTACCTAAGTACAGTGAACAGCTTTGTTTGAAAACAGTACAGGCAGATCATACTCAGCAAGGACGTACAGATCGTAGGGTGAAATTAACTTAGATAGAGTAAGGCATACAGGTTACGCCAGACAGGACATGCACGAGGCAAGATCAACATTAACAAGATCAACATTATTTGAATTTACAGAGTCCATTCATCAGTCAGATAATGACAGGAAAGAAGCTGTTCCTGAAACTGCTTGTCTGTATATTCAAGCTTCTATATCTTCTGCTTGACAGAAGAGGTTGTAGGAGAGCATTACCGAGGTGCGATGGGTCTTTGATTATGTTGGCAGCCTTTCTGTGGCAATGAGATATGTAAATGGAGTCCATGGAAGGGAGGATTAGTTTCTGTGATGGTCTGGGCTGTGCTCACTACCTTCTTTAGTTTATTCCAGTCCTGGCTGGTCAGTTGCTATACCAGATCGTTATGCACCCAGATAGTATGCTTTCTATGGTGCATCTGTCAAAGTTGGTGAGGGTCCTAATGAATATGTCCAATTATCTGAAGAAGAAGAGGTGTTGTTGTGCCTTCTTGACTATCACATCGACATGGGAGGTCCAGGACAGGTTATCAGTTATCCTCATTCTTAGGAACTTGACGCTCTCCACCCTCTCAACTTCAGCTCCTTTGATTTGGATGGGGGAGTGTTCTCCTCCTTTCTTTCTAAAATCAATGTACAGTTCTTTAGTTTTGCTGACATTGAGAAAGAGGTTGTTATCATTGTACCACATCACCAAGCCCTCTATCTTTTTTCTGTATTCTGACTTATTGTTGTTTGATATCTGTCCTACTACGTTGGTGTCATTAGCAAGCTTGTACATGGTATTTGGCAACACAGTAGGGGGCTGAGAATGCATCCTTGGGGGGGGGCTCCAGTCTTGAGGGTTATTGTAGAGGAGGTGCAGTTGTCTATCTTTTCTGATTGCGGGCTGTGGGTCAAGAAGCTGAAGATCCAGTTATAGAGGATGGAGCTGAGACCTAGGTCTTGAAGATTTGAGATCAGTCTGGAGGGAATAATGGTGTTGAAGGTGGAGCTGTAGTTGATGAGCAGGCATCTGACATCGGTGTCCTCTTTAAGATTAGAGCAGTGCTGGAAAAGCACAGCAGGTCAGGAAGCATCCAAGGAGCAGGAAAAATCAACACTTCAGGCAAAAGCTTTTCATCATTCTAATTCCTAATGAAGGGCTTTTGCTCACAATGTCGATTTTTCCTGCTCCTCAGATGCTGCCTGACCTGCTGTGCTTTTCCAGCAACACTCTAATCTTGACTCTGATCTCCAGCATCTCAGGAAGACTGATTTCACATCTGCAGCGGTGACAGTGGGCACAGGTGCGACTGTGGCAGTCAGGGCAGGTGTCACCATGCTGCTGACATTCTGCTCAAACTGAGAATAGAAAGTATTGAGCACATAAGGGAGGGCTGTGTCTTTATCCACTATCTTGCTCTGCTTCATTTTGTATTCCGTAATGTTGTTTAAGCCTTGCCATAGGTGGCGGGAGTCAGTTTAGTTGGTTTTGTATTCTAACTTGGTCTAGCATTGCCTTTTGGCATCTCTGATGGCTTTGTGAAGGTCATATCAGGATCTCCTGTATAGGTCTGGGTCATCTGACTTGAATGCTGCATGCCTGATTTTCAGCAGGGAGTGGATTTTCTGGTCATCCAATGTTTCTGGTTGGGGAACACATGGATTGACTTCTTTAGCATGCAGTCCTCCATCCATTTGCTAATGAAGTCCAAGACAGTGGTGGTGTATTCATCTAGGTTTTCCACTGAGTACTTGAATATGGTCCAGTCCACTGATTCCAAGCAGTCCCAGAGACAGTCTTCCATTGCATCTGACCAGCATTGTCTTTTTTTATGTAAAGGATTCTCTTGTTTCAGCTTTTGCTTGTAAGCTGGGAAGTTGTGATCTGATTTTCTGAAGTGTGGATGGGGCTGAAGTGATTAGCATCTTTGATAGTTGTGTACCAGTGATCCAGAATGGTTGGTCCTCTAGTGGGGCAGGAGATGTGTTAGTGAGGTTGGCCTGATTGAACAATCTGCTGCAATGAATAGGGCCTCAGGGGCTTTCATCTCCAGAGCATTTGTGGCAGTGTAAATTCTGCCACATTTCTCATCATAGCCCATGTCGTCCACTTCCCAGTAAGATTCTGCCCATTGGTTGCTTTAATAACTGAGGGTTGTCTTGTAATAAATGACACCTTGTTTAATATAAGAGCCTCTTTTTGTTAGACTAGCTACTGGTCTTTCTCTATCACTTTGGATCCTGGAAACGAGACCCTGAAAATGAGATAGTGACAACAATTTAAGCAAACAAATAGTGTTAGTAATTGCCATTGCATGCACATATGGTATGGTGTTCTCAAAAGTTGTGTGAAGATTTGATCTAGCAGCCTCATTATGACAATGTCAAATTAACCAGATGAAGTTGCAGGCAGTAGTATATAACAGGCACTGCTCATATGAGCCATGATCTCATAGAAAGATCCACAATTAAACATGCTTTAGACTCTGGCTTACCTGTTGACTTACAACTGAAGGTCGACTTATTCCATTTTTACTGTAACCACCTGAAATGAGGGATGAGCTTTATCTTAAAATTTAACAAATAGACCAATTGACATTGTCAACATCCCAAAACCAATTACATGTTAATTGGGGTGCTACTACTACACACCTACAAACTGGGCAGTACAAGCCAGAGACAGACATTATGATGTTACTGAAACGTATCCTTGGATGCAGTCAGGGAAAGCTGGAAGCAGGTCTAGCACTCAAGTTTTTTGACTGTCTCTTGAGATTGAAGTTTCCACTCGTCATTCATAATGATTAGTTGATAGTTTTCCTTGTGGAACATATTTTATTAGTTTCACAGTTCATATGCTTTCTTGTTACCATTGAATAAGTGTGTCATGGATCGTACAACACCATTAGAAGACCACAGCACTTAGGCTCCGAAGAAACGTCAGTTTTCGAAGGTACATCTTGCAATATTTAACTGTAATCTTAATGGCTGATTTATGGATTTAATGACTGTTAATACATTTGTTTTACTTCTCTACAAAACCAGTGAATTTTATCAATTATGTTATATTGCATTATTCCCCACCCCTATTACAAACTGGCTGTTCATTATTAGATGCTAAGATCAGTTTCTGTGTGATTTTCAGTGTGATAAATGGCTTACCTGATGCCAACTACTGTGAAACTGCCCTCAGATCCACCACTATCCCATTGCTATGCAAGTGCAATCTGGATGATTTATGCCATTATGATGTTGCTCAGCAATTAACTTGTGTACGTGACAACACAAGGATCACCAAGAAACAAATTATCTTTCCAATTTATATCCACAACCATAAACCAAAATCACTTATATATTGCCAAGTTAGTAGTTTTTTAATATGTTTTCCTTTTCGTACACATCATGCTGGGAATCACTAATGATGTAGTAACTACAAACTAATATGGTCTCCCTGCAATAGGAAGTATGTTGTGAAACTTGAAAGGGTTCAGAAAAGATTTACAAGGGTGTTGCCAGGGTCGGAGGGTTTGAACTATAGGGAGAGGCTGAATAGACGGGGGCTATTTTCCTTGGAGGGGTGATCTTATAGACATTTAAAGAGGCATTAAAGAACATAAAGTGTAGGAATAGAACTAGGCCATTTGGCCCATTGTATCCGTTCCGCCAACATGGCTTACTTGGGTAATTGTTGGTCTTTGCTCATGTTCCAGGCACCTGCCTAAGACACTTCTACACTATTCAAATAAATATACAGACATTTTATGGTGATATTTGGTCACGGAAGGTTGGTCTGTCAAATTAGACCCATGCCTTTCTGCCAATTTTCCATCATGACAAAGGACTTCACTCTCAATTTATAAAAAGGCAGATTAATAAACCCTTCAAACTGACAATCAGAATTAAAGCAAATCTTGAATATTAGTTAGGTTCAAATCAAAAACATTTATAAATGAATTGTCCAGCTTATACTGGGGTTTGCTGGATGATATTGGCCCATCAATCCAAGGGCATGATAGGTTAGGGGAACTGCAATTAGATTTTCTCCCCATCTTGCAGTGGCAGTCGGGATTCCCATTCCTTTGAGAGATGACAGCTTGCTTCAGAGAGCTGACAGTCAAACTGAAGGTGAGTTGGGGATGGTAGGTGACAAAATTCGGTCTCAGCAGCACCATCATGAATGGTGACCACTAGTTGGAACACCTCTATGTGAAAAACACTGTGATAGAAGCTGGCCTCATTGGGCAGTAAGTGGGGTTTAGGCACACAGATGCCCATAAAGCAAGCCCGAGTGAGTTGAGATGGGGTGGGAGTTTGCAACTCAGGGTGGAGTGGGGGTAGCTGGTCATGGTAGGTAGGATATTGCTGTGCACATAGCTATTGCCACTATGGCCAACTTCTGCATGGGCCAGAGTGCTCAATTAGGAGGCACCCTGTCTTACCCATGCAAACTATTATTCAGTAGCAGTCTCCCCATGTAGTACAGGGTCCCATTTTAAACAAGTCTGTGGACAGGAGGTTAATCTTCCACTTACAGACCACTGGTAGAATGCAATAGGTACTCCAATCCACCCCCATCCTTCCTTGTCCTCCCTCCCCTGCAGCTTTTCCTTCAAATTTTCAGGCTACTCACCTCCTATTTCACTCAAGACAATACCCCACAGACCATCATAATATATTGAAGTAGGACAGGAGCCAATAATAAGGTATAATATAAAATGAAATGGCTCATTTTTGTCAAACTTTCACCATCAAACACAATAAAAACAGAGGGTGTGATATCCTCTCAGTGTTTTTCCATTTCTGAATTGTTTTGATGGAAACTCCAAAAACTCCAGAAAATATAAATACAACCATTTTTCACCATTTCCACGGCTGATGTTGGAAGATATCTTTTGAAATTATTTTCATGGAATCTGATATCGAATTGCCCTCAATCTCAGCAGTTTGACCCATTACGGGGCAGTTGAGAGTCAGATATATTGATCTGGGTCTAGAGTCATGTAGGTCAGACCAGGTAAGGACAGCAGATTTTCTTCCCCAAAGGACACGAGTGAATTAGATGGATTTTTACAACAATGGTTTTGTGGTCAGCATTATTAAGACTGGCTTTCAATTCTGGATTTATTAATTGAATTTAAATCCAACCAATTTCTTTACTGACATTTGAACCTGGGTATCTGGGCTATTAATCCAGTTATGTTTTGACTGCACTATCAACTCCTCTTATTGGGGGAAGGCAGATGAGTGCCAGAAATTGGATGGCTGCATTCATCAGGGCTTTTGCCTGAAATGCTGATTTTCCTGCTCCTCAGATGCTGCCTGACCTGCTGTGCTTTTCCAGCACCACTCTAATCTAGACTCTGATTTCCAGCATCTGCAGTCCTCACTTTTGCCCAATGGACAGAATAACCTCTTTCTGTGCTACATTCTTGTATGAGTCTATGGTCCAGTGTAAATTCACCACAGAGTAACTAATGCTGCATATGAAAGCTATTACAATTTCTACAGTTATCTACACAATAGCTATGACTCAATTTCATATCATATGCTTTTTTTTATATCATGTGCTTTAATATTCTGCTGTGGGATATGCCATAAGGTGCTGTGTAATTATGTCTGTCTTCAAATCTGTGAAGTGAAGCTGGTTCCTATGCAGCCTTTTAATCCAGTCTCCCACACCCCTTGAACTATTTTAAAAATCATCATTCCTCTTCCTTGGCTTGGATTTACAGCATAAACTATCTCCAATATTCGCAAGATTCATAATATTCATATTATAGAGTAATAGAGTCATACAGATGTATAGCAACAGAAATAGATTCTTCAGTCCAAATAGTCCATGCCGACCTGATATTCTAAATTATTGTAGTCCCATTTGTCAGCATTTGGCCAATATCCCTCGAAACCCTTCCTATTCAGATATTCATCCAGATACCTTTTACATGTTGAAATTTTACCAGCTGCCATCTCCTTCTCTGGAAAGAATCTACTTGGGCCGATGTTGCTGAAGTGTACCACAGTGGTGATTGACACTGCTGACATCTCAAGCACCAGCTTTTTGTTTAAATAGGAGATTGAGGAATGATTTTCAATAGTTTCTCCTCCTGCTCAGTGTGCTGCAAATCCAATTTGCATTTAAAAAAACCAGAGAGACAGCCAACCAAATGATCCCTCAATTAGTTTTGATTTGGAATACTTGAAGAAAGAACAAGTAGTCAGGAATTTCTAAATGTGTGAGTTATTTCATATAGGTAACTCTGATTTTGGATGATAAAGGGGAAATGATCACTATCGTTCATAACATTCATAATATTCGTTTAGCAGAGATTTGAATTATATTGTATTGCTTTTGCTATAATCAGGGTAGATTCGATATCCTCTCTTCTCACTGTTTGACTACAACAATTTTTATCTAAAGATTTTCAGTGCATGTTTAATTGTTTTTTGCTTTGACTGTGAAAAAAATCCACACAGATAAGTTTCCTCATAAGTTTTTAGAAGAAAAGGAAGTATTATTTGTTGTACTCAACACTTGGTCTAAGTAAGAAATACAAAAACACTCTGACTTACATACTTCAAGTTCATAAACACACTTATGTACATTCCAATGTGGGAAGAGAGGCAAAATGGTGTTTTAAAAGTCTGTTAAAGTTAATACTATATGGATCTGGTCAAACAATGAGTTGGATAGTTTCAGACTGGGTTTGGTGATCTCTGGATATATCATTGAGATGATCCAAAGAATTTAATGGATAATTTATCTTGTCTTCTGAAGAAATAGGCTGCTGAGTTGTTTCTTGCAGCACTACCTGCAGCATGTGGATGGTCAAACAACAGATAGAGTTTATGTTTGTAGGAGAGAGAGGGAGAGAGAGCATCCACTCAGGGGCCCTGCTTCCTCAGCATCTCTCCTTCTTCTGTTCTGTAGCATGGAGAAAATCAGTTTCTTAAGCACAAAATAGAAGATTACTTGGTTTATTACATGAGCCTGTATCATCAACTGGTCAGTTGGCCAGATATGGTCAAAGCAGTTTATTCCAGTCAATGATTTAAACATGATTGGATTTTAGCTAGTCAGGTTCTTTTCTCAACTAGAACTGTTCACCATGTACATACAGGTTGTCTGGATGTTTTATGGGTCATTTACGCTGATCTAAGTGAAGCTTTCTGACTCAGTTTTAATGAATTTAGCAGTTGCTGTCTTTTAAACAGAAATCCTTCCAGTGGTTTTTTCAACACAATAAATGCATAAATGTAATTTTCAATTATAAAGGGGTTAGTAAACTTAACCACTACTCCATTAAGTTGTTTTGTTGCTTTTACTTTATCTGCTACTGTTTAATATACTTTTTAGTTGCTGAAGTCAAAGTAAGGATATGCATGAGTGTTATTGCGCTGTTCAGAACTGAAGAGGATTCTGTGTAGATAGCTACTCATACCATTGCTGGAGAAAATCTGGGAAAGGAACTTTCAAATTCCCTAAGAGTTTGGGAGAAAAAAGTTGTCTTTTTAGCAGGGAAGAATTTTGGAAGCATCCAACTCCTTTTGGCTCCTGAATTTGGACAGAGAATGGTTGGTGATTTTCCTTCCACATCCCTCCATCATGAGATGACTGTGTAAATGTACTCACTGCTAGGAATCTACTTAATTCCAACTTACAAGCGGCCATGTACTTGTACATCCATTCAATGCAGGCAACAGTGATATAAAGTTCTTTTTTGGCATTTTCCAAACAAAAGATATGCAGGTAAGGTGGATTGGCCTTGCTAAATTGCCCATAGTCTTCAAGGATGCACAGGCTAGGGGATGTAGCAAGGATAGGGTAGAGTGGCGTGTGTGGGTGGGATGCTTTTGGGAGGGTTGGTGCAGACTTGATGGTCTGAGTGGTCTGCTTCCACACTGTAGGGATTCTATGAAGTTCTATGAAATTGAGCATTGAGAAATTACCATCAGAAAAGCAGCACCAACACCAATGAAAACCTCCAGATTTGAAGAAATAGCTTTTCTGCAACTAGGTTGTCATAAATTGCTGGACTGAAATAATTCAACAAAACAGTGCAACAAATAATGAATGTATCTGCCCTTTTGTGATAATGATCCTATTCTAACATTAGTCACAGGGCAGTTTGATAGATAAAATTCCACTCTCACCATAATGCCTGTGTTGCACCTACTCATGACACTGCCTGTCTTTAGAAAAGTATTATACTCTATCTAAAGTAAGTGAAAGACTCTCAAGACTGAGAGAGTGTGAACTCACCTCCTGTGTCGCTTGGAGAAGAACCTGATGGTGGTGCATCTGCATCCTTTCTTGATGGTAGAGGTCACAAGGTCAAAACTGGGATTTGGTGGGATTGTGTGGGTACCTTTCAGTGCATTGGACTTCTTCTTTGGAGAAGCTCTCTGGTTTCTATTACACCTGCAGTTGCCACATGGAGGTCACTTCTATCTAACTAGTAGCCAAAATTACCCCTCATTAGAATATTATGTAAACTGGTTGCCCACATATATGGCATAAAGACCAATCCACATTGTGCTCACCACAGGAAACCTTCCTAGCAGTGGGAATGAATGGGAACCATCCCACTACTGTTCCCTTTCCCTCTCATCTTGATTTTCCAGACACCCAGCCAAATTCTATCCATCCAAATCTGGTTTGATGCATTTTAGGGAAGATGGTGGCCTGATGATATTATCACTGGACTGTTAATCTGGAGACTCAGGCAATGTTCTGGAGACATCAGCTCAAATCCCACCATTACAGATGGTGGATTCTGAATTTGATTTATAAAAATCTGGAATAAAGAATCTAATGATGACCATGAATCCATTGGAAAAACCCATCTGGTTCACTAATGTCTTTTAGGGAGACAAACTGCCATCCTTACCTGGTCTGGCGCACATGCGACTCCAGACCCACAGCAATGTGGTTGACTCTTAACTGTCCTCTGGACAATTAGGGATGGGCATTAAATGCTGACCCAGCCAGTAATGCCCTCACCCCATGAATGGATAAATAAAACAAGCCTAGTGTATTCAATCTGCTGACAATAGGTTAGTACTATAATACAGCACAGAACCCCACTTTCCAAAAGACAAACTCAAATTGTAGATATAGGTTTTTTTTTGTTCCCCTTCAATCGACATGTGTGCCATTTTATAACAGTTTGCACAGATTCACTCATTCTTAATCATGAGAGAAAAGCTCAAGAGAAAGGATGTGTTTGAGATGAAGAAAATGACACATCATCTTCCTAGAGTTGCATTTCAGAAGATGCATCCCTTATGGGACCAGAAATAAAATTACAAACGGAATAAATGCAGAAGCCGTCCTGTTTCATGCTAATGTTGCACGATTACCTATTAACTGCCAAAACAAATGGCAGAAATGAGGAAACTGACACCAAATAAAAAATGTCACAGGTGATCGATTTATCGCATCTAATGTCCCGGCTGTATGGCTTGAACAGGCTGGTTGACAACACAATACTAATATTATATTATAGCTTTCATGGCGTTCAGTGCAAGATGATGTATAACTGTCACTTCAAGTGCCATTCACTATAGGGGCTTGGGCGGGCAAGCATGGAAAATGGAATGGTTAGGATTAATGATTCTGAAAATGATGGGAAGATTGAAATTCCATCATTCCCCCGCTGCATGCAGATTGAAGTATACCTCAGAGCAATCTTGACTTTAAAACAACAGGGCAATGACAGTTCCATTTATGTTTCTTTAAAAAAAAATCGCCTACAGACTTATTTTTATTTTATTTCGTCTTTAGACCTAATCAGCTCTCTGGCTGTGGGAGAAGTTCCAGGAGGCAATGATGCTAATCACATGCAAATGCAATGCAAATTACCAGCACTCTGAGCCAAATGGGTAAAGTTTTTTTATGAAGCAAATTAAGAAGGACTAGCTGGGTGAAATGGTTGGTTGATCAGTGACTACATCAACTGCCAGCTGTGAATTCCAGTTTACAGAGAAATCGGTAGTTTGTAAAAATCATCTATTAATTTTTTTATTGTTAAAGGCATTCACTGGAGTCTGCTCAGAAGAAGATTTGCTACATTTAGCTTGTTTTAATTGTTTAAGCATCTTATGAATGATTGGCAAACAAACTTCTCTTTAATGCATTTTTTGCCTGCCGTGTTTAAACCACAGCATCAATAATATAGGTAATAATGGCTTTCTTTAAAATTAAAATTACCAATCAATATTATAACTAAGTGTCATGCCAAAATCAGTGAATTATAATTACATGAATCTCGGGATTTTGGCAAGGCGAGCAGTTTAATTGAAACTATATTAATAGAAATACAAAACACGAGGCATTGCTGATTCTTTCCCAACAATTTGGCAGCAGTGCACTGTGAATTGCTTATAATCATCTGTGGTGATGGCAGTACTTTGGACTCCTATCAGAATTAACTCAAGCAAGGATATTAAAGGAGTTTTTGATTTCTTTAATTTAGTGAAAAGTCCTTCGGGGCTGTTCTTTACCTACCTGTGTTCTCTAACTTGTCTGTTTCTTGAGAAACCAGGTCCTGCCAGTTTGCACTGATTCTTCCTATATTTGACCACAATTAGCACTCCCCTATTATCTTTCCTTACATTGTACATAACTTATTTCTAACTTTGTAATGCAATAACCTTACATGAGAAATGTTACACCATTATATGCCTCTCTCAGAGCTACAGTTATAATCAAATATTTTTGATCTTTTCCTATTTCCTCTGACCAGATCCAGAGTGTTTTGGGGGTGGTTTACAACTGTTACTCGCATGTTTCTGGTCTAAATATTGGTTGACTGGCAAACGAAGTTCAGATGGACTTCTTTGCCAGGTCTGCCTAATTGAATTTTCAAACAGCCTTTTGAAGATGCAGCTAACACTTCCACCCATTCCAGAAGAAAAAAATTCCTTAAATTATCCAAAGAGGGTTCTGCATTGGCTATATATTGATTGCCATTTTCATGTAAAAATAGATGAATCATGCACCATGCATCATCTAGATTATTTGTGAGTAGCCTAATCATAGTTCATAAAGGGATTGTTAGAGTATGCTGCATCAGTGGTCTGGTAATTTTGTCTTGTTTTGCAGGGAGGTAATATTGATTTCTGGAGAGGATTGCTACTTGAAATCCCACAAAACCAGAGTGTGATCAACTGATAAGAGTGCTGTCACTCTTTCATAGGTATATATGTTACAGAGTCATAGAGTCACAGTCATAAGCATGGAAACAGACCCTTTGGTCCAACTAGTCCACGCCAGCCATTTTACCAAACAAATTACTCTTGCTTGCATTTGGCCCATATCCCTTCAAACCTTTCCTATTCTTGTACTCATCCAAATATCTTTCAAATGGTGTAACTCTACCTGCATGCAACACTTCGTCAGGTAGTTCATCTCACGTTTAACCCTCTCTCTGCGTAAAAAAAAGTTGCTCCTCACGCCTTTTTAAATTTTTCTCCTTTCACCTTAAATATATGCCCCCTAGTTTTGAACTCCCCTGCCCCCTAGGGAAAAGACCTTTGCTATACACCTCATCTATGCCCCTCATGATTTTATAAACCTTTATAAGGTCACCCCCAGTCCTACCCAGCTCCTACCCAGCCAATCCAGCCTATCCTTATAACTCAAACCCTCTGGTCTCGACAACTTCCTAATTTTTTTTATCTGAACCCTCTCCAATTTAATAATATCCTTATAATAGGATGACCAGAACTGTACACTGTACTTGAAAAGAGCCCTCACGAATGTCCTTTACAGACTCACCAACTCCTATACTAAAACATCAGAGTAATGAAGGCAAGCATGCTAAATACTTTCCTAACCACCCTGTTTACATGTGATATAAATTTTAGACAATTATGTGCCTGAATCCCTAGGTCTCTCTGTTCTGCAATACTACCCAGGGCCCTACCATTAATTGTATAAATCCTACCCTTGTTCGTTTTACCAAATTGCAATACCTCACATCAATCTGCCACTCCTCACCCGTTGTTGCAACTTGATGTTAAATGACCTGAATTGCTCTTTTCAACATATATCAAAGCAACTGGGTTAAAAAAATCACATTTTTTTTGTAGTAACAGAGCAATATTGGATCTGGAGGAGGCCATTTACCTTTTGAGCCTGTTCTAATAGTCAATAAAACCATGTCTGATTATCTACTTCAATGCCTTTCCCACACTGTCTCCATGTCCCTCCATGCCATTGGCATTTAAAAATCTGTCAATCTTCTCATTAAACATACTTAGTGAGTGAACTTCCACAATCCGCTGGAGTAGTGAATTCCAAAGATTCACAGTCTTCTGAGCAAAAATGTTAATCTTCACCCTAGTCCTTCATTGTATGCACCTTGTTTTGAAAATGCCCTCCTTGGTTCTACACTCCGCAATTGGGGAATCAGCATCTACCCTTTAAATATGTGGTAAGTTTAAATTAAATCACCTCTTATTGTTCAAAACTCCACAGAACACAGGCTGAGTTTCATTAATCTCGTTTCAAAGGAGCGTCTTGTGCTACCAGGAACCAACCTGGTGAAATGGTTACACTTCTTCTATGGCAATAATATTCTTCCTGAGGTAAGCAGACCAAGACTGCACATAATAATTTAGCTGTAGCCTAACCAGGGTTCATATAATTGAAACAAGACTTCATGATTTCTGTATTCAATTGTCTTACAATAAACGCAAAGATACCATTAACCTACTGCTGTACCTACATGTAAGCAATTGCTAACATATCCAGGTCCCTTTATACTTCTACACTTTTTACCCTTTAGGTTTTAAGAAATACTGTGCGCATCTGATCCTCCTGCCAAAGTGGATAACATTTTTCAACATTATATTCCATCTGCAATATTTTCACCCACTCACTAAACCTGTCCAAATTCTCTTGAAATGATCTTGTATCTTCCTCACAGCACATATTCCCAATGAGCACAGACTGTCAATGCAAGAATGACCCATTTAGTCCTAATCCCTGTTTTCTGCCTGTTAGCCGAGCCACAATCCATCTCTGAATATGATCTCATCTCCTGTATTCGTTAATTTTGCTCACCAATCTCCTGAGGGAACTTCATCAAAGACTTCCAAAAATCCAAGTCTGCTACATTCACCAATGCCCCTTTATCAAGTCTGTTACTATAAAAAAACTCTAACAATTCATCAAAGATGACTTCTCATTCACAAATTTATGCCATACCATTGTGCAAGGGGAGGCAATGGCCAAAAGCTATTATCACTAGACTAGTAATCCGCATACCCGGGTAATGTTCTGGACTTGGGTTCAAATTCTGGTGGAATATGAAATCAATAGTAAAAAATCTTGATATAAAAGTCTTGATTGAGTTTTTTGAAGAAGTAACAAAGAGGATTGATGAGGGCAGAGTGGTTGACATGGCCTATATGGACTTCAGTAAGGTGGGTGACAAGGGTCCTCATGGGCAACTGGTTAGCAAGGTTAAATCTCATGGACTACAGAGAGAACTAGCCATTTGGATACAGAACTGGTTCAAAGGTAGAAGGCTGGGTGGTGGTGGAGGGTTGTTTTTCAGATTGGAGGCCTGTGACCAGTGGAGTCATTTACATAAATGATTTGGATGTGAGCTTAGTAGGTAGTTAGTAAGATGGCATATGACACCAAAATTGGAGGTGTAGTGGACAACTAAGAAGGTTACCTTGGATAACAATAGAATCTTGATCAGATGAGGCAATGGGCAGATGGAGTTTAATTTAGATAATTGGAAGGTGCTGCATTTTGGGAATTCAAAGCTTAGCAGGACTTATATACTTAGTGGTAAGGTCCGAGGGAGTGTTGTTGAACAAAGAGACCTTGGAGTGTAAGTTCATAGCTCCTGGAAAGTAGAGGCGCAGGTAGATAGGATAGTGATGAAGACATTTGGTATGCTTTCCTTTATTAGTCAGAGTATTGAGTACAGGAGTTGGGAGGTCATGTTGCGACTGTACAGGATGTTGATTAGGCCACTTTTGGAATATTTCGTGCAATTCTGGTCTCCTTCCTATCGGAAGGATGTTGTGAAACTTGAAAGAGTTCAGAAAAGATTTACAATGATGTGGCCATGGTTGGAGGATTTGAGCCATAGGGAGAGGCTGAATAAGCTAGGATTGTTTTCCCTGGAGCCTCGGAGGCTGATGGGTGACCTTATAGAGGTTTACAAAATTATAAGGGGCATGGATAGGGTAAGTAAGTTAGGTCTTTTCCCTGGGGTTGGGAGAATCCAGAACTTGAGGGCATAAGTTTTGGGTGAGAGGAGCCAGATATAGAAGAGACCTAACGGGCAACTTTTTCATGCAGTGTGTGTGGAATGAGCTGCCAGAGGAAGCAGTGGAGGCTGATACAATTGCAACATTTAAAAGGCATCTGGATGGGGATTTGAATAGGAAGGGTTTGGAGGGATATGGGGCGGGTGCTGGCAGGTGGGAATAGATTGGATTGGGATATCTGGTTGGCATGGAGAAATTGGACCGAAAGGTCTGTTTCCGTGTTGTATATCTCTATGACTGTATGACTCCAGTGCAGGACCATTTTCGATTGTCAGGGAAAAAAAATCCCATCAGATTCATTAATGTCCTTTAGGCAAGGAAACTACCATTCTTACCTGGTTTTGCTTACATGTGGCTCTGAACCCACAGCAATGTGTTGACTCTCAACTGTCCTTGGGTAATTAAGCATGGGCAATGAATACTGGCCAGTGAAGCCCACAGAGAGAGAAAACCAAATGAGAAAATACTGGAAAATCTCAGCAGATCTGGCAGCATCTGTAAGGAGAGAAAAGAGCTGATATTTTGAGTCTAACTGATCTTTTGTCAAAGCTAAAA
The DNA here is from genome assembly GCF_020745735.1 of Hemiscyllium ocellatum. Taxonomy (NCBI): domain Eukaryota; kingdom Metazoa; phylum Chordata; class Chondrichthyes; order Orectolobiformes; family Hemiscylliidae; genus Hemiscyllium; species Hemiscyllium ocellatum. The sequence continues at coordinate 85,611,443 of NC_083409.1, forward strand.
AAGGGGCAAAATAAGGAGGTATTTATACTAGGCTGAGAGAAGGTGATCCTGGATTAGTGGTGCTAGAAGAGCACAGCAGTTCAGGCAGCATTCGACAAGCAGTAAAATCGACATTTCGGGCAAAAGCCCTTCATCACTGCTCCTGGATGCTGCCTGAACTGCTGTGCTCTTCCAGCACCACTAATCCAGAATCTGGTTTCCAGCATCTGCAGTCATTGTTTTTACCTGAGAGAAGGTGAGTCATGGCTCCAGAAGCAAAAGTAGCAATAAAGAAGTGATAATGACAGTGCATTGAGAGATTATAGGGAGATTAGAAGCTGTGAATGACCAAGGCTGAAGCCAGTGCTATGTGACAAAATATGTGGTGGATGGGGGGGATGGGTGAAGCTGAGGCAAAATGGAAAACAGAGGAGAAGGGTAGCAAAGGGGGAAGAGGAGAGGAAAAGGGTGATGAAAGAGTGGGGAACGAGAGAAAGAGAGACAATCAAGAAATAAGAGGTACAGAACAGTGAAAAAATATAAAAAATGATAAATAAAATAAGTGAAATAAAAACGTGGAGCAGAATGAAAACAACTTCAGATGATTATCCCATCTTGACCCCTCTGTTTACATTCCGCTCCGTTATTTAGCCTAGTATAAATACCTCCCTATTTCTCCCTTTTTTTTTAGCTTTGACAAAGGGTCAGTTAGACTTGAAATGTCAGCTCTCTTCTCTCCTTACAGATGCTGCCAGACCTGCTGAGATTTTCCAGCATTTTCTCTTTTGGTTTCAGATTCCAGCATCTGCTGTAATTTGCTTTTATCCAGTGAAGCCCACATCCTGTGAATGAATTTAAAAAATCAATTTATCACATCCATTATAACAGACCCTAGTATTTTCTTACTACTGATGCAAGGCTTACACTTCAGTAGTTCTCCATCTTGTCTCTCATTCCATCTTAAATAACATTTGCTCACTTCCAGTCTACAGGAACCACTCGAGAATCTATAGAATTGTTGTAGACAATCACCAACACACCCATTATTTAGTTCGCTACCTCTGGGAATCAAGTTACAATAACTTATTATCCTTCAGGCCCATTAATTTCTGTTCTCACGTTTTGGGAAAGGGAAAATGATGCTGTTTAATTTCTTACAGAACTGCTGCCTATGGTCAGATAATACGTTTGAAGGTGACGAGGCTTCTAGTTGTATTATTAGTTTCTTCATCCATACTTGGTTACATTGGCTCCAAACATTCTCGAGAAGCAATTCTGCATTTACTAAATCATTGCACTTACCAGGTCTTTCCAGTGCTGTTCTGCCAGATTATCGGGAAGTCCTACTATTTAGACACACATGCTGGTGCCATACCTTTCTGGGGGTTCACCTTTGTTGGAATTCTTGGAGGCTCTAGTTTCCACTTCATGAGAGTTAAGATCTGGGGAAACTTGCAGAGTGGCAACTCAACTCCTGACCTCATTCACTCTGAAGGGGGTACCTTTGTGTGGGGCAGATGGTGATTGAGGCCTTGAGTAAGCCTATATTTCATAGTCCAGCATAATCAGGTCTTTATCTTTCTCCCAGCCTTTTCATGATTTTCCTGTTGGAACTACAATGCTAGTCTGCCCAGGAGAGCCATAAATACCTGGGTCACACTCCTTTTGATGTGATGCTATTATAAGGGCCAGATGGACCTTTGATCTCTGACAAAGCCTGTTTTCCGACTTTAGTGATGGACGTATGCTGGACAGTCCGTGGAATTTTAGATGTTGGTACTTACATTTCATTTTTGCCTTGAATTTGGTTAGATATGGCTATTGAGTAGTAAGATTTGCCTGCATCATGGCTAAGATTGTTCTAAGCCATTTTTGCATTGGCAATGCTGCTGATTTCTCATTAGTTTATAACAATGTAACTTGATATATTAATAGTATGACAAATTCAAGAAGACAAATATAGATTTGTTGATTGATTTTGTTATACTTTCTAAATTTTCACTCATTCTTCAGCTTCCCCTTTACCAGGGATACAACTAAATAAAACTATCCTTCAATATGGCTGAAAACAGGATCAGATTGTTGTCTTGTACTCATCAGGGCAAAAGCAAGAATGTCAACTTTCAAATGATCAACCTGTAAATAAATCTGGTACCTATTTCTCTATAGTATAATTCTTCATGTTTACTTGAAATTTGAAATTCTGCACTCTTGTGTTTGTCCAGAAGAATGCAAGATTAACTTTTTGGTAACACGTCTCTCTTCTCAGTGAGATTGAAGTTGAGTATTACTAAGTAATTGTTTGTAAAGGCTCACTCTTTCTGGAACTTAACAAATTCTTCTATTCAGACTGGTGGTTCATAACCTTTAGTCAGTTTTCTCAATATCCCATATCAGACATAATCTACACCATCAAACTAATTTTTTGAGCTTGTGTTCCTGTTGCAGAGCTTATCTCAACAGGATCACATGACAAGAATTGGATGGGTCTGAGGGTGCAACAGTTTGCAGATGAACAGTTGTCCAGCCAGTAAAATTCAAGTCTTCTCTTCTATAGCCCACATTCACAATAAATGCTCTTATTTTATGAAGCTTTGTGTCAGGGATATAAAATTATCACCACAGATTACCACTGCCTGAGTTTTCCTTAATCATCAATTTCTCTATATAATAACACCTGTGAGAAAGGGTGTTCAGCTCCTATCTTTTGAATCATCTAAATCAACCACAATCTAAGTACATAAGAACTAAGAATAGGAAATTCTGCCCCTTGAGTCTGTGCCACCGTTTAATGTGATCATGACTAATCTCATCTTGCCCTCAACTCTACTTTCCTATCTATAACCCCTTAGCATGTTACTAGCTGAAAGTGTATCTCCTCAAATTTATTCAGTGTCCTTAAGGCCCTTTGATTGATTCCAGCTCACCTCTGTTTTGAATCTGTCACCCTTTGGCCTAAAACTATGACCTTGCATTTGAGATAGCCCCACAAGGGGAAACATATTCTCCACATCTACTTTGTCAATCTCGTTTAGCACCTCGTACACCTCAACTAGATCTGTGTTCATTCTTCTAAATTCTAGTGTGTGTAGATCTTTATTAATTAATATTTTAAATTGGAAAGGTTTTAAAAGTTTTTTAGCAGGCAGCTAGGTTACACTTCAATTAAAATGTCATATAAGTCAAAACAAAGGAACTAATTACAAACTTTGCTTGAGAAAGAAACATATTATTTCTTAATAACTCCAAGAAAAACAATAAAACACAATGTCAAATAGACACACAAATAAATACAAGTATAAAGTTTTTAAAAGGGTAAAAAATGATCACAGCTGAAAATGTGTTGCTGGTTAAGATTAGATTAGATTAGATTAGATTTACCGTGTGGAAACAGGCCCTTCGGCCCAACAAGTCCACACCGACCCGCCGAAGCGCAACCCACCCATACCCCTACATTTACCCTTACCTAACACTACGGGCAATTTAGCATGGCCAATTCACCTGACCCGCACATCTTTGGACTGTGGGAGGAAACCGGAGCACCCGGAGGAAACCCACGCAGACACGGGGAGAACGTGCAAACTCCACACAGTCAGCCGCCTGAGTCGGGAATTGAACCCGGGTCTCAGGCGCTGTGAGGCAGCAGTGCTAACTACTGTGCCACCGTGCCACCCACCATAAGCCCTTCATCAGGAATGAGGAGAGTGTGCCAAGCAGGCACACTCCTGCTTGGCACACTCTCCTCATTCCTGATGAAGGGCTTATGCCCGAAACATCGAATTTCCTATTCCTTGGATGCTGCCTAACCTGCTGTGCTTTAACCAGCAACACATTTTCAGCTAAAGTTTTTAAAAGGGAAGAATGTCTAAGACAGAAAGGAAAACCAATGACAGACAGTTTTAAAAGCAAAGGTCCTCCAATTTCTTGCAGTTTTAACCTGAGACTGCATTTAATTGATATATTTTATCCACAGGTGAGTTTTATACACATTCTTGAATTCTCAATGAATGAATGTTTCTCCAATTTGTTGTATCAGAGGGTATTGTGTGTTAAGAGGCTGAGAAGACTAAGCAGGGGCAAGCTATCCTTCCAGTTCTGCTGCTTTCAATCAATTTTCTTTTCTCTCTGCCCAAAAGTGTTGTCTGAAATATAGTGCCCTTGTCTCGATTGATGTTTAACTTCATTGTTTTTTTTTCAAAATCGATAATTTGCAGGCGATTTTCATCCTAAAGTGTAAAACTCTGAAAAAGGTGTAAATTGAGCACAAAATAGGGATCTGAGTAATTTTGATTACATTCAATTTCAATGCAGATGGATTCTTGTTTATTGATGGTTGTGTGACTTTGACTCAACCTGATAGGTGACCACTGTGGCCAATGTTAAGACAGCATTTTCTAAAAATATTATCCTATTATAGGTCCCAGGCATCAAAATCTAGATGATGGAAGTCAAAAATTGATAGCCTGATTTTACCACAAGTGCAAAACAAATCCCCTTACCTCTCTCCAGTTAGCAGTGGGAACCTATAGTGGCATTTAAAGTGGTAGCCTAGTAATTGTTGTTAATATTTATTAATTTTGATTCACTAGTTGAAGACAATAGCCCATATTCCAGAACTGCTTGGTACACTACCATTAGAAGTGGTCAATGCTGAGATAATAGGATGAACAGGGCACCTCTAAGAACAATAAATATATTTAAATTCTGTAAAGAGCCAGGCAGGTACCAACAATCAGAATGGATGAATGGGGGAGTTAATGGAAACCACAATCATTGATATGTAACATGAGCATTCTAAAAAATGGAGAAAGTAAAATTCAACTCTGGGAAAAAAAAACACTTCTGCCCTAGAGCAGGTGAACAACTGAATTCCCTGAGGTGTAGGACATCCACTATGGTTTTATGAAGAAACTTACAGAAAGCTGCCCCAGTATCAGTGTAGGAATTAGAACATAGTTGCAAGTCAGGATGATGTGCGGCTTGGAGGAAACGTGCATGTGTGATGTTCCCATGTATCTGTGTCCTTGTCCTTCTAGATGTTGGAGTTTGTGTGTTTGGTAGGTGCTGTGGAAAGACCCTTAGCAAATTAGTTCAGTGTATCTTGTAGATGTACCATAAAAATCTTTGGTTCCATGTAATGTTTCATTTGTGGTCTCATTTGGTTTGTTTGCACTCCGAATAGGAACGTAGAAGCAGATGTGTTACCATTCGGCTCCCTAAGTTCACCTAAACTGCATGTTCTCATGTTATTCCCGTATCCCATGATGTAATTAGTAATTAGAAATCTGTCCATCTTTGACTTGAACTTTCTTATTGACTGAACATCCACTTTGTTTGGGGTAAAGAACTTTAAAGATTCACCACACTCTGGTTGATGAGATTCCTCTTGATCTCAGTTCTAAATCGCTTGCCTTTTATTCTGAGACTTTGTCTCTTCGTTCTAGACCCCAAAGCTAGGGGAAAGTTCTTTCTCCGCCAATATGTCTACCCCTTCAAGTATTTTGTAAGTTTCTATGAGATCTACTCAAGATAAACTCAAGAATACAGGCTCAGCCTTCTCAACTTCTTATGCAGCAGTCCCACCATCTAAGAAATTAATTAGTGAACCTCCACTGCACACTGTAGCAAGTCTGTCCTTCCTTGAGCAAGGGGAGCAGAACTACACACAATACCAAAGGTGTAGACTTGTACAGTTGAAATAAGATTTCTCTACTTGTGTACTCAAATCCTCGGGTGATAACATAACTTTCACATTCTGAATTGTTTGCTATACTTACATGCTAACCTTATGACTCATTTACAAGAACACCTAGATCCCTGTCAACATCAACATTTTCAATTCTTCACCATTTTAGAAATACTGATTTTGTAATCTCTATAATTTCACCAGAACATTGGGTCTTAATTATTTTGGGGAGACTTCATGTGTCTTCCAAGGTGAAGAGAGATACAGTGTGAGGTACTGACATTTCTTGATATCCTATTTTAGATTTTTCTGTATCTGCTGGTAATGAACTCTTTTTCAATCTTTTCCTTGTTATATATTCAAAGAATCTTTTACAATTTGTTTTCATGTTTTTTGCTAGTTTACATTTATATATTGTTTTGATTTTTGTTATCAATAGCTTGGTCCACCTTTGCTATATTACAAAAGTTGGTAAAAACAATGACTGCAGATGTTGGAAACCAGATTCTGGATCAGTGGTGCTGGAAGAGCACAGCAGTTCAGGCAGCATCCAATGAGCAGCGAAATCGACGTTTCAGGCAAAAGCCCTTCATCAGGAATAAGGGCTTTTGCCCGAAATGTCGATTTCGCTGCTCGTTGGATGCTGCCTGAACTGCTGTGCTCTTCCAGCACCACTGATCCAGAATATTATAAAAGTTACCCATTCTCAGGCTTACAATGTTTTAAGTAAGCCTCCTCCTTTGTTCTAATGCTGCCTTTAATTTCCCTTATTAGCCATGGATCTCCCACTTTTCTGGTTGGGTCCTTTTGCCTTAATACTAGCCATTCTCTACCTACTGTAAAATTTGTATTTGCTGTACTTTTCCAATTCACCACAGCCTGCTTCCTCCTCATACCTTTATGATTAGAAAGAAGACACTAGTTTCAGATTGAACTACATCTTTTTCAAACTCAATGAAAAATTCTTTCATGTTGTTCTTGCTATTCTCTGCAGGTTCTTTTACAATTAATGTTCTTTAGTGAAGGATACTTGTCATCCTTACCTGGTCTGGCCTATATGTGACTCCAGACCCACAGCAATGTAGTTAACCTTAACTGCCCTCTGGGCAATTATGGATAGATAATAAAGGATGTCCTAGCCAACAATGTAAATATAAAAGAAACAAGATTATTAATTAGCCCTTTCTCATTGTATAACATAGGTCTAAAATAATTTATGCCCTAATTGGATCCCCTAAATATTGCTCAAGGAAACTATCTCAAATAATTGCCAGGAATTCTTCCTCCACAGCATTGGTGGTCATTTGATTTACTATGTTTATATGTAAATTGAAGTCACTTAAGACGGTATTCACTTAGGGAAATCAACCATTGGCATAGTAAGTCCCTGTTCCAAAAGAGAACAGCACTTTACAATATATTTTACTCTTTGTGATATTATGCCTTCCTTTCTATCATGTTTAGAAAAGAACATCTCTATTTCTCCAGATCACATTCTGAAATATTATTGACCACTTTTTCTTTCCTTCGTACTTCTCAACCGTATCCCTTTTGATGACAGTTTGTCTCTCTAGCAGACCATTAATCGGTTGGATGCAACAGGAATCTCCCGAGTTCATCACGATTTCACTGTTGTTGTAGAATCTGTGCTGTCCCTCTTTATTTGATTCAGTTTGATGCATAATTTGGGTGGCACACTTTCCTGGTCCACTATGATCTCTTGATATTTTCAGCTGATTAATATTAATTGCTCATATTGGTAGTTGTCTGAATATCCCTTGTTGCTAGTCGTTAGCTTCACCCTGCCTCAGTTAGTGCACGTACATATTTATCATGTGTAAATTTAGGGTCCAATTGTAATTTGTCAGCTTTGTATCTCACAATTCTCACAATGAGACTACATACCATTTCAAATTGCACAGTACCAGAACCATATTTACCAACTAGAGACTATGGAGTTGTTAAACAAGTCCTTTCTTCCTTTGTGCGGAAGTGAACATTGTTAAAAATAACGACACAACTAAATATTTTCCTAATCTGCCCTTTAATGTTTTATATTGTATCTGGACATTCTCACATAACTTTAATAAAAATCACAAAATACCTTCAGCTTCTTTGTCAATGATTTAAGCTGATTTTCTTTGCATGTTTTTACCTAAGCAAAAAAAAATCAGATTCTTTTTGTATTGACTATTTTTGTGGTTCAATGACAGCATTATCATCATTAAATTTCAAGGATTTGAACAACATAATGGACTCTTCAGTGCAATACTGAGGGAAAGCCAAATTGTTTGAGTCAGATAGGGCATTAAATTGAGATTCCATCTGACTGTTCAGGGAAAAGTTAAAAATCTCAAGGTGTTTCCTTTCATTAAAAGCAAGGAGCTTTGCTAAAGTCCTAGCCAACAATTTAGTCACTTCATTTGCAGGATAACAATTTAAGTATTTATTTGTTCACTGCTGATTGTGGGACTTTCCTGTACTTAAATTGACTGCCACATTTGCCTAGAAGTGGAAAGTATTACAGATTACAGCAAAGATCATCATTGTCCACTATAATTGCAACTTTGTCTCAATTCTTAGATGCTTTAGAGAGCAGAAAACACCCTTCAATTGGAATTCCAATTCACTGGATTGGCAATCATAGGTAATCAATACTGTCTTAAAGTGTATAAAAGTACTCATGGGAAAGTGAAAATTTTCATTAATGTATCACCCTTTGTGTCTCATTGCATTTCAGTATTCTATAATGAATATTTCCATACAGGAATGGTATACTTCAAACATGTTAGCCTTGCCTCAAAGAAAGTTTGGTTCTCTACAATCTATAGCTATAAAGTGGCAATTAGAATATTGTAATTGACTTTATTCCTGAGTGTAGTTGTACAAACTTTGAAGAACTGTGGCTAAGCTGTTACCACGCTGAAACAGCAATCGACGGTGAATCGGTATCTCAAACTTTGTCAATCAATACAACAATCTGAACAGAATTCCAAAGCAAAATTTATGTACCACTTTTATTCACTTCTAACAATGTTGTTATATGCTACATTGTGAAGATGACGTTAGATATTAAGTAAATTCCTAATTGATGAACTAAATAAACTTTCAATAGTTTTTCAGCATCACTCCTTTTATAGCTGCTATTCTTGGTCAGGTTATTTTCATATTAAAGCTTTAAATTTCTACATCTATTCTTCCACCTTGGCCTCTATTTGTTTTCTTAATGGCTGTTATTTTTTATTAAAAGTGCACAGGGTAGTGAAAATAATAGATCTGGATATTTGTACAACAGTAAATCAGTACAAACTTGCAACTAAGTTAGTAACACCTCAAAGCTTCAAAAATTCTGAACATTAAGCACAACAATTTTATTCTGTTTAATTCCAAAATGTATTTCTCTGCAATATTAAATTTAATAAACAATGGTGTTGTGCTTATGTTGAACAAGAATGTCTATATTTTCCTGCCGTCACTGATTTGCATGTTTGCCCAGTTCTTTTACAAAAATATGCAAATATCTTACCTATGTTCACACAATTACTCATTTAGAAACATGGCACACACATGCCCTCTTGATTTTACCTCCGCACAGACATGTAGTGTTTTTAGATCATCATCAGACTTTTTCCATTGAATTTCTGTGAATAGGTTATACATTTCTTCCCTGTATTCCCTTGATGATTATCCTGTAATTTTTTCAGTGTGCTGATGAGAGTGAAAACATATATGGAAACAATGAGGTGATGATAATTTACTAAATAGTAAAGAAATACAATAGTTACACCTGGTTGACACCAGCATTTCTCATGAATTTCTAAGTGCTGCGCCCAGAGTGGAATCATGCAGTGGAAATTGCTAGTTTGGTAATGGTTGGTTAGATCCCCATGGAGGATATACATTTTCTGCCTATTCTGTTTCATGCACCCTTGAACCATTCCTGTCCTATGGATAAGTTATCTCATCAAATTGGGATTGCACTGTCAGCTTCACCACAAGGAACTCAAGGTGCATTTAAAATTTAACCAACTCCAACACTGCAGCCTAACAGCTAGTTTTCAGCCAATTAGGAGCTTTTTATTTCCAAAATCAAACCAATTTCAAAATGAAGGAATTATATTTGATAACAGTAATGTAAAAAAGTGAAGTGAGAATAGAGGAAAAGGGATTTTTGTTTATAAATTGTATTTTTAGTGCTCAGTTTATTTTTATTGCATTAATACAGAAATATTAAATTACTTCTGACAACTGTTTAGCAATATATTGTAATAAGGGAGTTTGTTTCATTGCAACATTGTGTAGCTGAAAATTTCATTTGGTGATTAAACCGATAGGGCTGGAAATTCTCATCATCTGATCACAGTTTCTGCAGCAAATTGGTGCAGTGATAATATTACAGGTAAACTAGAAACCCAGGCTAATTCTCTGAGAACGTGTTAACATCCTTCCATAGCAGCTGGTGGAATTTGAATTCAGTTAATAAATCTGGAATGAAAACCTTTCATCTCAGTAGTGGTGGTCATCAAACTTACACAAACCATTTGGTACACTAATGTATTTTAAGGAAGAAAATCTGCTGTAACTACCTAGTCTGTTCTATATGTGACTCCAGATCCACAGCAATATGGTTGATCCTGAATTGCCCTCTGAAATAGCCTAGCAAGTCATTCATTTCAAGAGTATAAGGATGGTCAAAAAGTACTGGCCTTATCAATGAATCACATCCTGTTAAAGAAATAAATCCAGTCTTAAAAATCCACTCCTTACTACTGTTAATGAAATATTAACAAGATATTGCATTAAGTTTCATTGTTAAATTTTTCTCATGTTGTTCTGTACAACACCAATAAATATATTCGACTGTTGAGCTTTAGCAATAAGTTTCCAGCTGTTAAAATGACTCTTCCTGGTTTATTTTACTTCCTATGTGAATGCTGACAGTTAAAGTATGGAAAACTTGAATTTGGATGTAACAATAATATTTTATTCTACATCTCTGTCTAAAAATATTTTCTATTTAGTTGAGTATCCCAATTGATCTGATCAAATATCATGATTGGAATTAATGCAAAAGATCACCAATGGGGACAAAGTGCATTTTATTTGTTTCTTTGGCAAAGGCTTTGCAAACCACGATGGGTCTCCATCTGTTCACATCTGCTACAGGGTACACACTGATATGCTGTAGTTACAATGAAACCCTGCTGTGTTCAATGACGACTAATGGGAATATTTTGACCATCTTTTCCCCTTAGGATGTTATTTAGGGTTATTGCTTGTGTTTTGCACAAAACAGCATTATTTTGTCATTTGGCATCTTTCGTGGATTAGTATTAGGATTGAGTTGAATGTCAAGAACTCTGCTCATGTATACATTTCTTTTTTTCTAGATAAATGAAGTTAATTGACTCCCCAGATACCCATAAATGATTTAATAAATGTGCCTATAAATATTGCTTCATGTTGAAACATTATGTCAGCTCCTGATGTGAGAAAGCTATCAGGCACTTTATATCTGTCCCATATCCAGATAGCTGCTGTAATATTTCCACGGCATTGATGATAACTGGGTTTTTCTAAAGTCACAGGATTACAGCATCAATATTTTGTCTTATGTAACAGCTAAACACTTGTGAAACCCAATGGATTGAAAGTGAATAATGGAAGAGCCATCAAAATTCACGACATTTAGAAATGTCAGTCCCTAGCAATCACAGCAGTTTATGACAAGGAAGTACTTTCAAAGCATGGAGGAATGCAGAATCTAGACTTCACATATCAGTGTCCAATCAAAACATTGAATTCCAATGTGACTATTTGTTCTAATGTATCAAAATTTTGATCAGACATTTGATGTTCAAATAGAAAGTTTTTCTTTCCCAGCCAGTTTTGATAGATTTCTTTAGGCATTCTGCATTGCGCACATACCCTACTTTCCCGTTGACAGTTTGGTTCTGCTTGACACATTTTCCAACCTGTGGTTGCTTTTGTAGCCAACATGCCCCTACCCTCTGGATCTTCATTTCAAGTCTCTATACATTTCTGCCTCATTCTCTATTTTCAAATCCTCCCTAAAAAGAAGTTCCCTTCAACTATTGTAACCCTGGGAAAACATTTTCCAATATCGTAAATAGCAAAATGTTGGAGCATTTTGCCTTTTTGATCTGCCCTCAGAAGTTCCTTTACGTACAACTGGTTAAGTGGTTGAAGCCTGATAAATAGCAGTCAGTGCTCAAACAACTCAAGCTGCAACAGGTCTGAATAAATTTAGGAAAATGGATCTAAGCACTGGTGTTTGCATAATTCACGTAGATACTAGAACTGCCAAAAAGTAAGCTCCGTCTAATTTAACACTGACCAATTGCCCATACAGGTTGACTATAAACTTCTGCCATGCTTTATTGGATGCGTGACATTCATGTTATACTTGTAAAAAAAGGCACAACAATGCTGACTTTAGGTTCCATTGACTCACTATCACTCACACAAAAACATTCACTATATGAGAACAGGTAAAAGAAACTACATCACTATTGAAATGTCAAATATCCGTATGAACAGGCAGTTTATGAGCTGGATTTGGCCCCACATGCCTACTCCTCCTTTTAAAGAAGCCATAGCTGATCAGTTCGTGGCCTCAATTCCACATTTCTGTCTATCCCAATAATGTTGACTCCCTTGTTAGTCAATAATCTATCCACCTCAACTTAAAAATATTCAATGACCTTACCTGCACCACTGGTATTAGATTGGGTTTGGTTTCTATTAACATCACAGTTTGAAGATTAAAGAGAATCAAAGACATTGCCTGGTCCTGCTGCTTTAATCAATTAGTTACAGTGTTGTGTGCTCTGTGTCTGAGCAATACAGAATGAATGACATTTATATCTTGCCAGGACATAATCATTTTGGAGATTTTCACTTTCAGAAAACATTTCTTTAAAAAGGCTTAAATGATATTTTGTGCACAATAACATGATAATTTATATAATATCGAAATTATATCACTGGTATCAATGTTTTACTGAAGTAACTGCTGTTTGTGCATTGACTAATTTAAGAGTAATGTTGACATCCTGATAGGTTCAAACTTTATTCCTGATGAAGGGCTTTTGCCTGAAACGTCGATTTCGCTGCACTTTGGATGCTGCCTGAACTGCTGTGCTCTTCCAGCACCACTAATCCAGAATCTAAATTTATTAGACCATCAAGATAAAAGGTGAAAAACCTTAACAAAGAGAGTGAGAAGGTGAAACAACATTGACTTGAGGGACTGAAGTGTCAATGAGATTATTGAGGTAAACAGGGAATTGTTTGATACTTTAACTTCAGGTTATTAGGCATCATGAATGTTACCTGTTGCAATGAAATCTTTTTAATGTTACTTGACCTTTTGATATTTTGAAGAGTAGCTTGATACTTTAGGCAGAGGAATAGCTTATTAAAACACATTATAATAAAATAATATACAAGAATGCAATTACTGTATTTATTACAATTTGGTAATTTCACTTGGGCAACGTATTTGTGATCTGAATTGAAATAATATTTATGCAAATAAACACTTTTTTTTCTGTAATAATAGGATGAGACCATCGCTTTAAAGATCAAAGTTTGTTAAAAAGGTTTGTTAAGAAGGCTGACCCAAAACTGGAAGCCAGAAGTTACCAAGTTTTGTGCATAAATTTCATTTGGATTTTAGCAACAGGAGCACCAGAATCCCGAATACACAACGAGGGGTTCGCAGCAAAATCCTCTGATGTGATAACAAATGTTAATATTCAGTGCGGCAAGTACTAAATGATAACATTTATTCGCCAGGGAATTTACTGGGAATCGACTACAAATGATTTCGTTATAATAACAGTAACTCTGTTACAGCTGTTAATTCCTCAAGCATCACTCAAGCTAACCCTCTAAATTGTACAATCCCCGAGCAAAGGGTTCATGGGCAGGATTTAATGGAGGAACGGTGTTGAGGAAAGTTGTGAACTTTCTTCTCGCGTATGACCGCTAAAAGTAATCATTTGCGGAGTTAAAAGTAATCATTTACAGATTTAAACGCAATAATCCGCGAGGTCTGTGGATTACTCTTGAGTGAGACCGTGAGAACTGTCACTCCACACACACACAAAAAATGAAAAACCTCGAGATTCACAGAAAAACCAATGAGACTTGACTTATCTTACAACCGGGAGAAAGTACTGGGGGCTGTTAGTGCAAACCAACCCCGAGTCCAGAGTCAAGGCGGACCAAGAAAAGTTCTCATAATGTATTGCAAAATGAAAAGAGGATCTGTGAAGCAATCTGTAGTGCGATAGGGTCGAGTGCTCCTTTTTATTCAATAAATTTGTCAGGAACTCGCGGACAGAAAAAAAACATTATTATGTTACATCTCAACTTATTTGTTCAGTGTGCATTCGCCGGCTATTTTAATGTTGTCACTCTGTCTTGTGCACTTAGGAGGTCTTGACAGATCATTCAATTCTCTCCGTCATTTAAATGTTAAAAACCTTGGTCGGGCAGAAGGAATAGAGAGAGAGAAAAATAAATAGAACTTTCACTAATGCAGGCGGGAAGGTAAAGGAGGTTCTGGGCGAGGGGTAATTCCTACAAAATGGTGAGGGGGGGGGGGGAGTGAACAAGAAACACACACAATGAATTCACATCCAAGTTTCATTTGCTAGTCATTGGGAGCAAATTGCATTCCATTTGGCAGAATGACTGTAAAGTTTGTTGCAGGTGATAATGGGTGAATTTGCAGCCGCAAATTGAAATTTATGACATTGGAAATGAATATCCAAAAAAAAATGCATTTTTTTTTAAAGCAGACAACCTTCAAATATGAGGGCAAGCCGAGGAGAAATGGGAGAGTTTGATAGGTGCGTATTGTCGGGCACATTAGCGACAATAATGTTGTCGCTGGCGATGTAAATTGACGTGCTACATAGTCAATAGACACAGTTGGCTGCTCGCAAGTGGGGAAGTACTTAAGGAGTGTCACTGACAAATGAAATATTTTAGGGACTTAATCAGAATAATGACTTTCATCAGGCGGTGACAAGTATTACTGCTTCATCGCACCTAAAGAGAAATATGATTGCGCACATAGATTTTGTGATCAGCGCGTTTGTCCCCCAGTGGCCTCTGTGAAAGGCAAGGGAAGGTGGCAGCCAGCGCCTCTGGCTCGCACTCGTCTGATAAATCGCTTCCCAGATACAAGGCGGACAAATCCCAATCTACGGCGTGCTGGGTTCATGCAGCTCAGCAGCGGGGCTGCCTGCTACTCCCAGCATAAACACTAATAAATCTCAGCACTTCGAGCAGCCATCACCGAGGTATTTGTGAGGGGAGGGGGGGGGGGGGGGGATGCCCTGGTGGACAGGCTGAGAAAGAAAGAGGGGGGCAAGGGGAAGGAAAGCGAGGAAGACCGAAATCAAACAAGGGGCGATTGTGGGGAAGACATTGGCAACATCCCAGGCAGAGGGAGAGTTGGGAAAGCAGGGAGGCAGAGGAACACTATATATAATGGAAAGCGGGGTGGGGGCGGATTTTAAAAATGATACGGGGGAGTAAAGATATTAAATGCAACCAGAGGTGCTGAGAAAGTGAGGAACGAAGAACAAACAGGGTAAGGGACAAGAAAAGTAAGCGACGCCAATGAGTCCTGATAGCAGAGCTCCATGAGCAGTAGACTGGGGCTGCACTTGTTACTCGAATTTATCTGACAAGGGGATGAGTCCATTCCAGGTCACTGAGCAGAGCACACTGCAGAGAAACAGCTGGATCAGGAGCGGGGCGGGAGAAAATAAAACAGGAATTGCCCATTTAATCCTGTACAAACCACTTCACCTGTACAGTGACCCTGCAATAACACCGTCAGCTCCAGTACAGCAGGTTACAGACCGCTGAGGGAGGCTGAGGGAAGACCAGAGGGCTTTCTAAGGGCAGGGGGTTACAAATAAAAATAAGCCTTTTTTTTGCCAATGACAGAAAATATTTCACAACATATACCTTTTTTTTGCAAAAGAGGCCGAGGGAAATACAGGGTTTAAAACGAAAGCAAACATGAAAACTGAATACATCTCAAGATGAGAGAATATAACACGAAGAGACGGAAACTAGACGGTTTCAAAGAACAAACCGAGAAACAGAAACTCAGAAATAGCGAGAAGCTGAGGCAGACAGGGTGAGAGACTGAGTGTGAGAGAGTTAAAGACTGCGTGTAACTGCATGAGGTGTAAAACATCCTGCTAAGAGGTTTTAAAATCTCATATGTTAAAAATTATTGCTCCCAGGATGCCAGTGTAATGAAAATCATCTTCAATTACTGGCGGGTTTAAGACATGATTATTTCATGTGCACAATATTAAGGAAATGACAGCGGAAATTCGTCAGAAGAAATTAATACTTAACAGTTTTAACAAAGACTCCCCAGCGAGCCTTTTTCTCACCCGCTGAGACACAGCCATGCATTCGAGCCTACTTGTTAAAATCAAATAACAGTGAGGGGATGTAAGCAAAAAAAATGTCATGGTTAAACATAAGAAAAAAATGACAAAAAGAAGAAAGCTGCAGGAACGGGAGGAAAGTGTACAGGTCAAGGGCAAAGGTAGTCATGTATGAATAAACGATCTTAAGACACATTTTAGACACTGTACTGCTCATAATCGCTTTTGTTTTTGTTGCTGTGTAGACTGGCTATCCTGTTCCCTCACTTTCCCCATCAGTGCTAATAGAAATCAGGCTAAAGTCATTTAGAAAATAAGTTCTAAATCAAGAGGAGTTTTGATTGATAGAGATTTCCACATATCACGGCACTTTTTTTTGTTAAATACCCACAATTTTTAAATTTCATTAATAAATGTTCCCTCTTTGAGGCTATTAAGGCTGAATGATGATTAATGCCCAGAGGCACAGATCTGGGTGGTCTCTCCCTTGTACCTCTGGGATCCCGGATTTGAACTCACTCCACACATAAGAGAAAAGAATCATCTGTTAGGTCGAAGTAAAAAGGTTTGGTGGAAAATTCTTGAACTTAAGTTCGTGCATGCTCAGGGACATGAATGCAGACCTACAAAGCAGCAGATATGAAATCAGAGAGATTGGAACTGTCGCAATATGAAAAAGGTTATCTCTTGAAGTGAAAGCCACAGTGTACGGTCAACTGATTAATTCTACCATTTATTTACCGTTCAGGAATGAAGGCGCACCTTGCATTCAAAGTGAGTCAAATTCTCAGAAAATAGACTTTGTCTCAGTCTTTCCAGGGGAAGATGAGAAAGAGACAGTAAGATTTCGAGGGAAGGTAGTCGAAAAAAGGGTGCTCCACACACCAAACTGAATGTGACTAAATGGATCTCATACGGCTAGATTCAGCCACCATGCATCCCAGGGTACTGAAGGATGTTGAGAAGAAAACAGTTGAAATTTGCTCAAAATATTTGAAAACAGGAGCTGTGCCAACATAATGGAGAATGGCAATTGTAACAAATCTATTCAGAAAATGGAGAGTGGCCAATCTGGAACAAACAATCGGTCTCTGATTGTAGATACATCTACCGGAAGAACTTTGACTGGGTGACCAACAAAGAACGTCCCCAAGACCAATGTCAGTTGGGAAATTATGCGAGCATGAGGACTGCAGATGCTGGAGATTAGAGTCCAGAGTGTGGTGCTGGAAAAGTACAGCAGGTCAGGCAGCATCCAAGGAGCAGGAAAATCAACATTTCGGGCGTCATTAGGAATGAGGCTGGAGCTTCAGGAGGTGGAGAGATAAATGGGGGGGGGGGGGAGGATTGGGGAAGGTAGCTGAGAGTGGGACAGGTACCTGGAGATGGGAATAAAGGTGATAGGTCAGAGGGGAGAGTGGAGCGGATAGGTAGGAGGGAAGATGGACAGGTGGGACAGGTCATGAGGGCCATGCTGAGTTGGAACTTGGAGCTGGGGTGAGGTGGGGGGAGGGGAAATGAGGAAACTGATGAAATCCACATTGATGTTTTGGGTTTGGAGGGTCCCGAGATGGAAGATGAGGTGTTCTTCCTCCGGGCATCATGTGGTTAGGGAGTGGCGGTGGAGGAGGCCCAAGATTTACATGTCCTGAGCAAGAGGGGGAGTTGAAGTATTCAGCCACAGGACAGTGGGATTGATTGGTGTGGGTGTCTTGGAGATGTTCTCTGAAGCACTCTGCAAATAGGCCCTGTCACCCCAATGTAGAGGAGACTGCATCGGGAGCAACGGGTACAGTAAAGTGGAAGTGCAGGTAAAACTCTGACGGATGTGGATGGCTTCTTTGGTGCCTTGGACGGAGGTGAAGGGCAGGTTTTGCAATTCCTGCGGTGGCGGGGAAGGTGCCAGGAGGGGAGGGGCTTTGGTCAGGGACATAGACCTGACAAGGGAGTTGCAGAGGAAGATCTTTATGGAAAGCGGATGGGGAGGAGAGGGGTGAAATTATGCCCCCTGGAAGTCAAAAACTGGATGAAATTAGGGATTACCTAGAAAGACATGAGGCAGTCAGTAATTAAATTATTTGAACACAGGTCCAGGAAGAATACCACTAAAGGTTGTTGGTGATGTAAAATTAAGGGGCATGGAAAACAAAGAGGGAACATGGGGACATAAATTGTTTTGCAGGTTTTAGAAAATGCAACTCAATATCGAGAATTATAATTATAAGTTTGGAGATGGATATGTTCTCTGATGGTTGCACAATGGTCCGCAGTATTTGCAACTTCTCAGATACTGAAGCAGGTAGATAGGATAATGAAGAAGGTATTTGGTATACCCTCCTTTATTGGTTAGAGCATTGAGCATAAGAGTTGGGTGGTCATGTTACGGCTGTACAGGGCATTGGTTAGGCCACTTTTGGAATATTGCGTGCAATTCTGATCTCCTTCCTATGGAAAGATGTTGTGAAACTTGAAAGTGTTCAGAAAGATTTACAAGGATGTTGCCAGGGTTGGAGGATTTGTGTTATAGGGAGAGTCTGAATAGGCTGGGGCTGTTTTCCCTGGTGTGTTGGAGGTTGAGGGGTGACCTTATAGAGGCTTATAAAATCATGAGGGGCATGCATAGTATAAATAGACAGAAAAAGTCTGTTCCCTGGGGTGGGGGAGTCTAGAATGAGAGGGCATAGGTTTAGGGTGAGAGGGGCAAGATATAAAAGAGACCTAAGGGGCAACTTTTTCATGCAGAGGCTGATGCGTGTGTGGAAGTGGTGGAGGCTGGTACAATTGCAACATTTAAAAGGAATCTGGATGGGTATATGAATAAGAAGGGTTTGGAGGGATATGGGGTGGGTGCTGGCAGATGGGACTAGATTGTGTTGGGATATCTGCTCGGCATGGATGAATTGGACCAAAGTTACACATCTCTATGACTCTATGAAATACATATTGTGACTACATGGGAATACAGGAGGCTAGGAATTCTACAATTAGTTCACCTCTTGATTTCTCTAAACCTTTTCATCATTTACAAGGCACAAGTCAGGGATGTGATAGAATATTCTCTAACAACAATCTAGAAGCTCAGCACCATCCAGTTCACTTGATTATCGCCTCATTGAATGCTTTTAGCATTCACTTCCTCCACCACTAATGCAGAATTGGTAGGACTACATGCTGTGTACAATCTCCATGGTACAAAACTCACCAAGGCTTCTTCAACAGAACTTTCCAAACTCACAAACTCTACACATAGAATGACAATGGACAAGATATGTGGGAACACCACCACCTACAAGTTTCCCTCTGAGCCACCCATCATCCTGACATAGAACTACAATGCTGTACCTTCACCAAATGCTGGGTCAAATTCTTGGAAATCCCTGTCCAACACAATTGTTTGTCTATGATCTGCAATACCCTGTAGTTCAAGAAGGCTTCACATCACCACCACCTTCTCAGTGACAACTTGAAATGGACAATAAATGATGGTCTAACCAGTAATGCCCATATTTTGTGAATTAACAAAACAAAAAAATGTAAAAATATTTGTTACTTCTACTCTTTTGGTACTTGCCTGTTTAATGTGTTTCACATTTATGCCATTAGAAACTCCAATGCTCATATATATTGTGTAAACTGTTTGCACCAATTTTCCACACAGCACTTGCACTGTCCTATGTGACAGCACCGTAGCACTTAGATGTGCGATTCTCAGCTCCTCAGGGCATATTGTATTGCAGTTCCGAAGTTCAAAACCAAACTCAACTTCTCTGCTTTCCAAATTACTGCAGTGTTTGCTATTTATTTAGTAACAAGATAGATTCAAAAAAATAGTGACAGAAAGTTCAGATTAAAATACATGGTGAACTAGCCATTTGGATACAGAACTGGTTCGAAGGTGGAAGACAGAGGTGGTGGTGGGAGATTGCTGTTCAGACTAGAGTGCTGTGACCAGTGGTCTTCCACACGGCTCAGTGCTGGGTCCATTGCTTTTCATCGTTTACATAAATGATTTTGATGTGAACATAGGAGATATAATTAAAAAGATTGCAGATGACTCTAAATTTGGAAGTGTAGTGGAGAGTGAAAAAGGTTACCTCAGGGTGCAACAGCATCTTGATCAGATGAGCCAATGAGCTGAGTAGTGGAAGATGGAGTTTAATTTAGATAAACATAAGGTGCTGCATCTTGGAAGGGCAATTCAGGGCAGGGCTTATATACTTAATGGTAAGGTCCTGAGGAGTGTTGCTGAACAGAGAGACCTTGGAGTCAGGTCCATAGTTCCTTGAAAGTGGACACTTGAATAGATAGGATAGTGAAGAAGATGTTTTGTATGCTTTCCTTTATTGGTCAGAGCACTGACTATAGAAGTTGGGAGGTTATGTTGCAGCTGTACAGGACATTGGTAAGGCCACTTTTGGAACATTGTGTGCAATTCTGGTCTCCCTTCTATCAGAAGGATGTTGTGAAACTTGAAAGGATTCAGAAAAAATGTACACAAATGTGTTGGAGGGTTGGACGGTTTGAGCTGTAAGGAGAAGCTGAATAGGCTGGGACTGTTTTCCCTGGAGCGTCAGAGGCTGACGGGTGACCATATAGAGGTTTAGAAAATCATGAGGGACATGGATAGGATAAGTAGACAAGGTATTTTCCCTGGGTTGTAGGAGTCCAGAACTAGAAGGCATAAGTATAAGGTGAGAGGGGAAAAATTTAAAAGAGACCTAAGGGGCAACATTTTCATGCAAAGGGTGGTGCATGTATGGAATGACTTCTAGAGGAAGTGGTGGAGGCTGGTACAGTTATAGCATTTGAAAGGAATCTGGGTGGGTACATGTATTGGAAGGGTTTAGAGAGATGTGGGACAAATGTTGGCAAATGGGACTAGATTAATTTAGGATACCTGATCAGCATGAACAAGTTGGACCAAAGGCTCTGTTCCTGTGCTGTACACCTCTATGACTCTGTGACTCTAAAATGAATGAATGACTGAAATCAGCACTAAATTGCTTTTACTTGTTCTATTCCAATTAGTGATCATTTCTTTAAACAGTAGAACATAGAAAAGTACAACACAGAACAGGCCCTTCAGCCCACAATGTTGTGCTGAGGATTAATCCCAATCTAAAATAAAATAACCTAACCCCTCAATTCCCTGCTGTCCATGTGCATGTTCAGCAGTCGCTTAAATGTCCCTAATGACTCTGCTTATGCCACCACCACTGGTGGCATAATGCATTCCATGCATTCCATGCATTTACAGCTCTTTGCATAAAGAGCATACCTCTGATGTCTCCTGTATACCTTCCTCTTAACACCTTAAAACTATGACCCCTCATGGCAGTCAATCCTCTCCTGGGGACAAGTCGCTGGCTATCGACTCTATCCATACCTCTCATTTCCTTACATACCTTGATCAAGTCACCTCTCTCCCTCCTTCTCTCCAGAGAGAAAAGTCCGAGCTTAGTCAACCTTTCTTCATAAGACATAACCTCCAGTCCAGATAGCATCCTGGTAAACCTTGTTTGTACCCTTTCCAAAGCCTCCGTATCTTTCCTATAATAGGACGAGCAGAATTGGACACAATACTCCAAGTGTGGTCTCACCAGGGTTTTGTAGACCTGCAGCAAGATCTCACGGCTCAATCCTCCTGTTAATGAAAGCCAAAGTACCATATGTTTTCTTAACAACCCTATCCACTTGGGTGGCAACTTTGAAGGATCTACGCACTTGAACACCAAGATCCCTCTGTTCCTCCACACTGCCAAGAATCCTGTCTTTAATCCTATATTCAGCATTTAAGTTTGACCTTCCAAAATGCATCACTTTGCATTTGTCCAGGGTGAACTCCATATGTCATTTCTCAGCCCAGCTCTGCATCCTGTCAATGTCACGTTGCAGCTTGCAACAGCCCTCGATACCATCAACTGCACCATCAACGTTTGTGTCATCACCAAATTTACTAAGCCACCTCTCAACCTCCTCATCCAAGTCATTTATAAAAATTACAAAGAGCAGAGGCCAAGAACAGAGCCCTGCAGTTAATCTGAAGTTTTTAAATGCTTCATATGCAATGTTATGGGGTGATTTGTTAGAATATAAAGTGTGAGAGAGGAATCAAGGGGAAAAGGTTCATGGATGAAGGTTTCAACAGCATGGTTGAGATAGGGATGGTAGTGGGCAATATTGAAAGCTGCAAATAAGTGATCTTCACAGTAGAGAGGGTATGTGTTGGAAAAATAGAAGAGGAAGGAAGATGACAATTTCAGTTATTGTAAAAGCTTTTAAGCAGGATATTTATCTGTGCCTGATGTATTATTTGAATTATACTGGGATGTATTGATGTTAATTCCAACCATAGGGTACCCATTACCCAGGGAAAAGAAAATACAGTAACAGTGCTAACTGAGAAATAACTGGCAAAGGCATGTAACTTATTGGAATATGTAAAACTGGTGCTATTTAAGGATGATGACATTAACCAGTTCAAAAGCTCTACTTGATACTACCATCTGTAATTCTACAAAGGATATCTTAGTCTTTTGATCTTACAGGAAAGAATCTCAATAAAATGTATGACCCGGGTCATATGTGGACAAGTGGCTTTAGCAGTAATTACCACCTCTAGAAACTCATGCATGGTTGCAAAATATTCAAAGAAATGAATTGTCATCTAGAAGCTGCAGGATACTCTTATTTTTAACAGTACATTTTTAAAATTCATTCATTGGTGGCGAGGCCAGCACTGATTGCCCATCCCTACTTGTCATTGAGAAGGTGGTAGTGATCTGACTTCTTAAACCACTACAGTTCACTTGCTATATGAAGACCTATAATGCTGTTAGGGAGGGAGTTCCAGGATTTTGAAAGAGTGATAAATTTCCATGGTGAGTAGCTTGGAGTGAATCTTGCAGGTGGTGGTGTTTTTGTGTATCTGCTGTTCTTCTTCTAGATGGTGCTAGGTGTCAGGTTTGGAAAGTGTTGCCTTCAGCAGCCTTGGTGAATATCTGCATTTTGTAGATAGTACACACTGTTACTATTGAGCATCAGTGGTGGAGGGAGTGAATTGTTGTGATTGCAGTAACAATGAGGTGGGTTGCTTTCTCCTGGATAGTGTTAAACTTTTTGAGTGTTGTTGGAGTTGCACCTATCCAAGCAAGTGGGAACCATTGTATCACAGCCCTGACTTGTACCTTGTAGATGGCAGACAGACTTTGGTGAGCCAGAAATTAAGTTAGTTGCTGCAGAATTCCTAGCCTCTGACTTGATCTTGCAGACACAGTATTTATATAGCAAGTCCAATTCAGCTTCTGGTCAAAAGTAGTCCCTGGGATATTCATAGTGGGAGATCCAATGATTGGAATGCCTCTGGGTGTTAATATGTGATGGTAAAATTCTCTCTTGTTGGAGATGGTCATTTCCCCACCCTTGTATGGTATGGATATTATTTGGCTGTTAACAGCCCAAGCCTGGATGCTGTCCAGGTCTTGCTACATATGGGCATAGACTGCTACAGAATCTGAGGAGTTGCAAATAGTGCAGAACATTCTGCAATCATGAGCACATATACCACTCCAAACCTAATGATGCAAAGAATGTCATTGATGGAGCAACTGAAAGTAGTTGGATCTAGGATACTACTCTGAGGAAATCTTGCAGAGATGTCCTGGAAATGAGATAAATGTTCTCCAAAAACTGCATCCAGCCTCCTTTGCACTGTGCATGACTTCAGCCAATGAAGAGTTTTCTCTCTGATTCTCAATGAGTCCAGTTTGCAAGGATTCTTAATGCCAAACTTAGTCAAGTGCTGCCTTGGTGTCATCAACCTAGCAAAGCAACCATTGAGAGCTACCTGAATTCAAACTATAAAGTACATTAAATGGTAGGGAGAGATATGATCTGTCAACCAACAAATATGTTGGCCATCACAAGCTGCAGAGCATGAATATACATCAGTAAAGAAGGAAAATCCATGAACATCCCCATAATCAAATTCAGTACAGCTAAGTTTCAGTGGGATTGATGTTCAGGCATGACATCAAAATAGGTGTTTGAGTTCTTTGTAGTAAGCTGTAGGCTACATCAACACTTAAGGTTTGTGCCCAATTAATTAAAGACTCATGACAGAAATACCATAGTGTACATTAGTAAGTGTTATCTGGAAACTGATCTGATTCTTTATTTTGCTGAAGTTGACAATACCAGTATTTTTTTTGAAAGAAGAGAAAACTACTAGATAGACCTTGGAAGCTCAGAGCTAATACCAACAGCTGATAGTTTGACCTGGAAGACTTAGCATCAGTCTGTTGCCACTCAGCCACCACTTTTTCAGTGTTATAAATGGTACTTCCCAAAGAAGTATCTAAACTAATATCTAAACTAATTGTTTTGCTATCTTTGATGGGTCATACTGGAGATGTGTGCAAGTGTGTGTAAAACTAAACACATCATCGCTACATACACGGCAGCATCACCACATGGATTGTGACAAGATTTGCACAATGAGACTAGAGTACGTGCACCACAAAACTACATGGTATCATATGACCTTGAGCTGATTGCTTTCCCCTTTAACACACCACTACATTGCCAGGCCAACATCTGTGTCTCAGGCTTGCTGCAGTACTCCAGCAAAGCTCAGCACAAGCTGGAAGAATTACATCTAATTTTCCACCTGGGATCCTGCAGCCTTCAGAATTCAATATTGGGTGTAATAATTTTGGTGCTGAAAATGTGTTGCTGGTTAAAGCACAGCAGGTTAGGCAGCATGTAATAATTTTGGTGCCTGAACACCTTCTTCTATGTCCTTCCCACATACCTGACCCTGTCATATCATGGGCTACTCTCACCACAGCCAACCCACTGGCAGCCACGAATGGTCCCCAATAATAGTTTTTGTTACTCTCCAGCTCAACATCATCCATTCCTTTGTCTGCATAACTGTTGTTCTCTCTGTCTGGGCTCCAGCTCCACCTGTTGTTTACTCCTCCCCCACCCCTCTCACCCCATCTGCAGCATATACAGTATCCCAATCTTTTCTGAGCTATGATCAATTCTGAAGAAGGGTCACTGGACCCAAAATCTTGACGCTGCATTCTCACCAGAGAACTGCCGTATCTGCTGAGTTTTTCCAGCAATTTCTCTTTACGTTTTATATTTACAGCATCCAAAGTTCTTTGTTTTATTTTACACAGTATCATGATGTGCATAATGTCACAATGTATGCTATGTCACACTGACAGTGGTGTTCAGATGTATATAAGTTGACATCCAAGGAATATTGCAATGTTTGAGCCTAACTGGGTTGCATACAATGTTGAACTAGTGCTCTCTTGCATCAACCTAATCATTAACTGTCACTAGCTGAATAAAGGTAAAATAAATATAAAGGCAAATTACTGTGGATGATGGAAATTTGAAACAAACACAGGGAATGTTGGCAAAATTCAGCAGGTCTGGCAATACCTATGGCGAGAGAAACTAAGCTAACCTTCTGAAGAAGTCACACGGGACTTGAAATGTTAATTCTGTTTTTCTTCCTCTGCGATTGTTGACAGATCAAATGTGGTCCGATAACAGGTGAAGACAGGAGAATTTAAAGTAGAGAACAGGGAAATGGCAGAGAAATGAAACAATTGCATTGCATCAGTCTTTATGTAAAACCTTCCAGTGATTTTATACAACCAAGGGACTTATGGTAACTGGAAAACTGAAAGAAGGAGTATGTGAAAAATCACCTGTATTGCATGTTGACAAAAATCCTGGAACAGATGATCTCCATCCTAGAGTATTGAAGGAAACATCAGTCGAGAATAGTGGTTGCATTAGTTATTGTCTTTGTCATTCTATAGAGCCTAGAAAGGTTTCTGCTGATGGGGAAGAAACAAACGCAGTCCAACCATTTAAGAAGAGATGGAGAGAAAATGGAGAACTACAAACCTGTTAGGTTGATGTTTGTAGTAGGGAAAATGTTAGAGTCTATTGTAAAGGATGTAAATATTTAGAAAAGAATGACAAAATTAGTCAGCATCAACATGGATTTATAAAAGAGAAATAATGTTTCACAAGTTGCTAGAAATGTGTGAGGATGTTACCTGTAGCTTGGCCAAAGAAGGCAAGTGGCTATAGTGTTTTTGAATTTTCAGAATGCTTTTGATAAGGTGCTCCACTGGTCAATAAATAAAATTAGAGTTTGTGATATTGGGGTAGTATACAACTATGAGTTGATAATTGGTTTATAGACAGAAAGCAGAGAATAGCAATTATCGTATAATTCTCAGGATTACAGGCTGTTACTGATGAGATCTGATTGGGTCAGTGTTAGGTCCACAACTGTTCACACCTCCATAAATAGATGTTGATGTGAAGATTAATTGTAATATTTCCAAAGTTGCTCATGGCATACAACTGGTTGGGAATATAAGTTGTGAGGTAAGTGCAAAGAGACTTCAAGGGAACGTGAATGATCTAGGACATGGCAGATAGAATAAAATGTAAACAAGTGTGAAGTTATTCAGTAAAAACTAAAATGACTGCGGATACTGGAAATCAGAATCAAAAACAGAAATTGCTGGAAAAGCTCAGCAGGTCTGGCAGCACCTATGGAGAGAAATCTGAGATAATGTTTAAGGTCCAGGTACCCTTTCTCATAATTGAAGTTTTTCAGTATTCACTGAAGTGAGATGCTAAAAGCTAGAATGGTGATGCAGCAACAACTGGAAAGGCAAAAAGTGCTCACTTCAAGAGAATTTGAGCACAGAAGGAAAAATGTTGCATCAGTACAGAGCCTTGGTGAAACCTCACCTAGAGAATTGTTTACAGTTTTATTCTCTTTCTCTAAGGAAGGATATGCTTACCATAGAGTGAATGCAATAAAGGTACACCAGTTTAATCCTGAAATGGTGGGATTGTGAAGAGATGACAAAAGATTGAGAACGCTTGGTGTGTATTCTCTTGAGTTTCAGAGAAATGCTCTCACTGAAACCTGTAAAATATTTTACAGGGCATGACAGGGTGAATATAAGTGGGATGCTTTCCTTGGGTGGTGACTCTCGAACCGGAGGGGGAGGACATAATCTCAGGACAAGGAACAGGCTATGAAAGAATAGAATGAGGAGGAATTTCTTCAATCAGAATGTAGTGAATCTTCACAATTCTCTACCCTGGAGGAAACTCAGTCACTGAGCAGGTTCAAAACAGAAATCGATATAACTAATTAGGGATATAGAGACAGTGTGAGTAAATCACATTGAGGAGAGCATCAGTCTAAATTTAGAATGGCAGAGCAGGTTTGATGCAGTGAATGGTCTCTCCCTGTTCCTATATTCCTATGTTCCTAACTAACAATAATGGTTGACTGCTCAGTTAACTGGGAGAAAGTGAGGACCGCAGATGCTGGAGATCAGAGACAAAAATTGTGGTGCTGGAAAAACACAGCAGGCCAGGCAGCACCCGAGGAGCAGGAGAATCAACGTTTCAGACATAAGCCCTTCATCAGCAAAGCTAACTGCCCAATATTCAGAAGTCTGCTTACTTGCAAAAGAGCTGAATATTAGTGTTGGTGTGCCTGGGAGCTCATTGCTTTGTGAGGTAGTGACAGAGTCAGTAATGACTTTCTTGTCATTGTCTACTTCCATCACTTCTGTATGAGTGGAATCCATCTTAGTGCAAAGCTCAGAGCTTCAGTTGGTCAGATCTGTACAACATACTGGAATCTTTCCCTAAAGATTGCTTTCAGGCATTCCCCAAGTTAAAACTATTAAAATAAACACAGAGAATGCTGGAGAAACTCAGCAGATCAGAAAGCACCCAAAGAAGAGTCTCACCAGTCTCAAAACTTTAACTCTGTTTCTCTTTCTAAGATGCTGCCAGAGCTGTTCAGTTTTTCCAGTGTTCTCTGTGTTTATGTCAGAATTCCATCATCTGCTGTATTTTGCCTTTATTAAAATATTGAAGGTCATTTAGACTGGCAAATATTTAAACACTTAAATCAGAAGTGTGCATGTGCAGGTTCATGAATATGCGTATACATGTATTGTGTTTATGGATATATAAGACCATAAGACCATAAGAAATAGGAGTGGAAGTAAGGCCATTCAGCCCATGGAGTCCACTCCGCCATTCGACCATGGCTGGTGGGCATTTCAACGCCACTTATCCGCACACTCCCCGTAACCCTTAATTCCTTGCAAGATTAAGAATTTATCAATCTCTGCTTTGAAGACATTTAACGTCCTGGCCACCATGCACTCTGTGGCAATGAATTCCACAGGCCCACATTTCCTCTTTTCCATTCTAAATTGACCCCCTCTAATTCTAAGGCTGTGCCCACAAGTACTAGTATCCCCTTCTGATGGAAACAATTTCCCAACGTCCACCCTTTCTAAGCCATGCATTCTCTTTAAAGTTTCTATTAGATCTCCCCTCAACCTTCTGAACTCTAACAAATACAATCCCATCATCCTCAGCTGTTCATTGTACCATTCCAGGGATCATCTGTGTGAATCTCTGCTGGACATGCTCCAGTGCCCGGATGTCCTTCCTGAGGTGTGGGGCCCATAACTGGACACAGTATTCTAAATGGGGTTTAACCAGAGCTTTATAAAGTCTGAGTAACATCTCACTGCGTTTACATTCCAACCCTCTTGAAATAAATGACAACATTACATTTGCTTTCTTAACCACGGTCTCAACCTTTAGGGAATCCTAGACTACACTCCCAGATCCCTTTGTATTTTGGCTTTATGAATTTTCCCACCGTTTATAAAAAATAGTTCATGCCTGTGTTCTTTTTTCCAAAGTGCAAGACCTCACATTTGCTCACATTGAATTTCATCAACCATTTCTTGGACTACTCTCCTAAACTGTCCAAATCTTTCTCTAGCCTCCCCACCTCCTCAGAACTACCTGCCTGTCCACCTGTCCATCTAACTTCATAAACTACCTGCCTGTCCACCTAACTTCATAACTACCTGCCTGGCCACCTAACTTTGTAAATGCATTCATATGTTTCTGTGCATCTGTGTGCATACATATCCACGTGTGTGCCTTTATGTGTGTATATGCATGTGTGTGTGTGTGTATGCCCATGCATGCAAAATTATGCACGTGGGTGTGTTTGTATGCATGTCTCCACTTTTGCATACAATTCTGGTTGCCCTTCTCTTGAAGGGATGTCATTAAACCTGAGGGGATGCAGAAAAGATTTACAATGATATTGCTGGGATTCAAGGGTTTGAGCAATATGGAGAAGCTGAATAGGTTAGGATTTTTTTCCCTTGAGTGTCAGAGGCTGAGGGGTGACCTTATAAGAGGCTGACAATATCATGAGGGGCATGGGTAAAGTGAATAGCTAAGGTCTTTTTCCCAGGCTGGGGATGTCCAAACCTAGAGAGCGCAGATATAGAATGAGATGGGATAGATTTAAAAAGGATCTAAGGGGTAACGTTTTCACGCACAGAGTAGTGTGTATATGAAACAAGCTGCAAGAGGAAGTGGTGAGGAAGTGGTGGAGGCGCACACCATTACAACACTTAAATGGCATCTGGATGAGTATATGAATAGGAAGGGTTTAAGGGATAAGTGCTAAATACTGGCAAATGAGATGTCTCGTTGCTGTGAACTAATTGGACCAAAGGGTTTGCTCTGTGCTGTATGACTCTATATGTCTATTTCTATGTTGTTGCTTTGCTCAGCACTTCTGCATGTCTGTTGTACTTGTTTCTATATACCCTTACTTTGCTACATTTGTAAAATAGCATTGCAAGGTTCAGCTGCCTAACAGGAATTGAGAGAATTAGGCCGTGCTGCTTATGCTTGTCAGTATACACTTTAGGCAGCTTTGATTGTTTCTTGGATATTGGACTATAAATGACCATTGCATAATTGTGAGTGCCCATAATATGTAGTAATTAATGTATATTCTTTTCATTCAGATTAAATAAGTGTGGTAATTCTTGCCTTACCTATTCAACTCCTTCCAAGCATGAATTTTCTTCGGCACCTCTTCCAGGTTCACCCAATCAACCATACATGACCAGACTTTCTGAATTTGTACCTACACTTCTCAAGGCAAAATATTGAAAAAAAAAAGTCAATGTGATTTATAAAGTAGGCTTTATGAATTCATCATTTCATTAAAATTTGCAAACGCCAAGCTGGATGTACAAATTATTCAAGATTTATATTGTTTAACTGGCAATTTAGATATTGGGAAGTGTGACGTAAGCATTCACACAAGTGATTTATTACAGGACTATCATGACAGGTTAATTTTCATGTTTATATCTGAAGAGATTCCGATTGCTATGGCTAACTTCATTTTCCTTTGCTATTTGCGACAAAATAAGGAGATTAGCTTTTCATTCTCAATAAAGGACAAAATATATCCTATTGAAAGAAATAAAGACAAGCACACGCAAATGCATTTTTGCTGAGAGGTCTGGTAAGATTCCCATGAGTGCTGAACCATGTCATTTTGTTCCCATGAATACTGAAAAAAAACACACACTGAGAAAATTGAACTTCGACATGTTCACAGATACATATGCACAAAAACACACAGACAAGCTCCCTGACATAATAGGTCACTCACAAAGGAGATGTATTTAGAGAGAGAAAAAAAGTGAACATCTGAAATAGGAGCAGAAGTAGACCATTCAGCCCCTTGAGCCTGCTTTACTATTTAAGAAGATAATGAGCCGAAACATTTGCCAATCAAAATGACCTTCAATATTTTCAACTTGGAAAGTGCTTTAGGGAAGGAATCCAATGTATCACTGAAGGTTTTTCAAAAAGAACTGTGTTTTGAATTCCGCTTGTCCATAAAAATTGACGCTACCCCAATAAAATTGATTCCCTTGCCGAACAAGAATCTATCCATCTCTATCTTAAAAATATATATATTCAATGAGATTGCCTCCATTGCCTTCTGAGGCAAAGGGAAATTACACAACCTTCTGAGAGAGAAACAAACCAAATACTCTTTTTCTCTGCCCTAAAAGGACGACTCCCTACTTTTAAAACAGTGCCCCCCCCCCCCCCCCCCCCACTCCTCCCCCACCCCTCGAGTTTTGGACGGACTCAATGCTGGAAATAATTTTTTCACATCCACCCTGTCAAGACCATTCAGGATCTTATGCATTTTAGTAAACTCACCCCTCACTCTCTGGAGCACCAGCGGAAAAAAATTGTTAGCCTACCTCACATCACTCCTAAGACACCCCACTCAGTTTGGTACCAATCTAGTAAACATCCACTTAACCACCTCAACTACATTTAGACCCCTGTCTAAATTAGGAGACCAAATCTGCCCACGGTATTTGAGATATGGTCAACATTATGTGCTGTACCTGCAGACTAATTTTTTTGTGGTTGATACATTATAAAGATCTTCATCTCGAATTCTGCTTTTTCATTTTTGCTGCCAAAGTGAACACTTTCCCACATTATACTCCATCTATACTCTATCTTCCACTTACTCAATCTATATCCTCCTGCAAAATCCTTATGTATTCCTTGTAACATTCTTTCCTATCTATCTCTGTGTTGTCTATGAATTTAACTACTATGTCTTTGCTGCCCTTCCACTTAAACATACATGTGCACAGGGCGCTGTGCAAATGCAGGTCAACTATTTCTTACCTTAGTTGAGGATCATGGAGAAGGGAGGGACCCAGCCACCTCTTACATACCCAAGAATTGTCTGATGCATTTTGGAGGAAACTGCTTACATTTCCAAACTGAGGGCTGAGGCCATTGAGATGTTGCCATTTTGAAGTACAATGGGATAAATTATGCATTGCATATGTTCCACCGATTTACATTATGCGGTGGATTGCACATCCAATGGATTGTAAAGGGCCAACTCGCAGCCACTCCAGAAGTCAGCCCAAAGGTTCATTTTCTTTTTGGGAAAATGCTTCTTCTGGCTCCCCAACAATAGCAACCTGATATAAACCTATGTTTGCTTTCCACTTCATTGCCCTATCAAATGGGTAAGGTCCATCTTCCTCAGGTTTGGATATACACAGATCTTCTGACGGAAGGCCAGAGCCTATAACTTGCACTCTATCAATTTCTCCTTAGAAATAGTTTGAGCTGTTGAGTATTTCCAGCATTTTCTGCTCTTATTTCAGACTTCTAACATCTACAGTATATAACATTGTCCAAAGCTTTCACCTGCGGTTGGTTTGGTACTAAGCAGTTCCTGCACTCCCTCAATTGACAAGCTGAAGCGAGGTGACTCACCAAAACCAAAATCATTGTGACATTTCAATTCTGGCATCAGGATAGGGTAGCATGTAGCAACTCTGCTTACCATGTTGGGGATTGACGCTAAAGATTCCCCATGTTCCTCCCTCTATTACTCCTTGACACAACCAAATGGATGACGTCTCTAAATGTTTGCCCAGTGCAAACAGCCTTCAACATTTCAATCTTCTTCACTCGCATCTCCTTCCAAAGGCAGTTACAGGGCTCAAACTTTGAGTATGAATTAGGCAGCCTGACTGAGAAATTTGTCACACTGGGTTAAATCAATGATAATTACCCTCTTGACATGAGTACTGTTATTACTTTACAGCTTTGCAAACAGGATCAGGGACATGTGAAAACACTTGCAGGGGGCAGATCGATACATAGTGACATATAGCTGGGCCTGTTTAAGGTATTAGATGGTGCTTTTCAGCCAGCCTAGCCATTAACCACTATGTACTGACAAGTGTAAGCAGCAGTGCCTAATACAGTCAATTCCTGATAGGGTCATAAACTATTTGCCTGGAACATTTTATATACTTATCGGAATGAAAATACGAATGTACACGTCCCTCCAGAGCTACTGTCAGAATGCGTTGAGATGCTGCATAGTCAAAGTGAGAAATTTCACTCCTGTGCTTCATACTTCACTTACAGCCACATCTCAGTGAGAAACCAATTTCCTGGCAGAGTTTCCTTTACAGAGTTATCCACTTTGCAGCTCCATAGTTTCCATAACTTCTGAAAAAGCATGATGTCCTAAAGGACGTTACACTCACTAAGCTGAATGCTGAGACCTACTGCATGATGGAAACAAGACAGTCACCTTCAGAAAATTGTAGCAAATGACTTAGCACCCGTCTTCACTATCACTGAAGCTGTGGTAATCCTCTCCAGGGTGTACTGCTTGAGTCAGATTGTGTACATACTTAAAATACAAATTATAACCAACCAATGTATTTTGGCTCAGAACAATGCTAGATGTCAGTATTGGGCAGGATATATATCTCTCAAACTCTGTCAGGTATCAACAGACTAGCCCAAGACTCATCAGAAAGGAAATTTGTGTCGTTTGGGTGCCAGTGGTTTATTCTTCTTGGTCCATATTCCTTTTGCTGCATTACTTCAAGCAATTGTAATCAGTAGCAAGTAGGGAAGGGGCTATTCTGTGCCTTGATTAGCAGCTTGTGGGCAATAGATAGTCATATGGCATTACCACAAGTGTGTGAACAAGGTGAAGCAATGGTCTAGATGTGGAATGAATAGGATAAAGGGTGAAGTGGATGATATACCTTGTATGCCTTTGACTGTCCTGCTTAATACAATCGGAAAGGGGATCAATTTTCTGGAGAAGCATTAACTGGACAGGATGCACAGTTCTCAGTGCCTTGCTCAATTTCCTTGATGGAAATAGAGCCCAGATCATCCCTCAAACCAACCTCCCATCCATGGACTCCATTTAAATGTCTCGTTGCCATGGAAAGGCTGCCAACATCATTAAAGACCCCTCCCAATCGGTAATGCTCTCCTACAATCTCTTCTGTCAGGCAGAAGATACAGAAGCTTGAACTCACACACCAGCAGGTACAGGAACAGCTTCTTCCCTGCCATTATTCGACTGATGAATGCACTCTCTAACTTTAAATAACATTAGAAATCATACAACATCAATTTATAATCCAACAGGTTTATTTGAAATCGCAAGCTTTCAGAGTGTAGCTCTTTCGTCTGGTGTCATGTGATTTTTGACTTTGTCCACCCCAATCCAACACCGGCACCTTCACATCAAATAATATTGATCTTGCTAATGTTGATCTTGCTTTGTGTACCTTCTGTGCCGTGTATTTTGTATGTCTCGTTCTGTCTTAGCGCCCTATGGTCTCTATGTCCTTGTATACTATGATCTGCCTGTACTGTTAGCAAAACAAAGATTTTCACTGTACTTAGGTACACATGATTACAAAAAATCCAAGCAGTTCAAATCAAGTCGACTGTCAGCATGAGTCAGGGTCATCTTTTCACAACTGCATGGCTTTCAAGAAGAAATAATAGTCCATAAAATTCGATTTTGAGTAGTAACTGATTTGTCTGATGTCAGTGAGCATTTTCCAAGAAGCTGTCATAACGCCCCAAATGGATGGAAAGCAGATGTTCATGCAGCAGTAAGATAGGGTATGGGAGCGTCTTATGGGGGAAGGTGAAGAGACTGTTGGCCCTTCTGGCCTCACAAAGTAACAAAAATAGCCTGGCATGACCACTTCTGGCGGTGGATTCTATTCTCTTTGTTTTCGCTTGCAAGGAAACTTTTCATTATTTTTCTTCTCAAGCCAGAATCAGAGTTGAGGTCCAATGTCCACATCCAACCCGACCTTCATATTCAAAGACCAGCTCCACCATTGTCATGTGCTTACGTTTGCTGCCTTCTCAGAAAGAAAAGGACAATTTATAATTTAAATTGGAAGAATACATTGATGTAGAAACTGTTTGGTCAACTTCACCTGTCCACCCATCTAGCCATCCATTACCTCCGTAGTTACAGCCTTCACTAAGAAGCCTGGTTACACAAGGAAAGAGCCAAAGATTTAAAACTTGAGGGGCTCTTTCACATTTGCCACTTCCATCTGTAAGAAAGACAAAATAAAAGATGTGGTAGAATTAAAGTGACCATGATCACATTTGATCCTCAAAGCAAAACCGTGTGGATGGTGCAGGATTTCTCATTTGACCAGCTTAATTGAGAAACTCACTGGAGAATTAATTCAGTGCAGACTCATATCCTGCCTCTCTGTGATTTTGAGCTTCTTTCTTGAATATCATCCACTTGTATGAACTGCCAAAAAAAACATACATGATTATTAGTAAAAGTAACAGTGCATAGTTTCGGAGGTGATGTTG
This sequence comes from Hemiscyllium ocellatum, assembly GCF_020745735.1. Taxonomy (NCBI): domain Eukaryota; kingdom Metazoa; phylum Chordata; class Chondrichthyes; order Orectolobiformes; family Hemiscylliidae; genus Hemiscyllium; species Hemiscyllium ocellatum. The sequence goes on from NC_083409.1 coordinate 85,646,702, forward strand.
TGACTCAGGTTGACAGTTGATTGAGAGGTTAGAGACAGATTGTACAATTTCATCTTTACTGCACCAGTGCAGCCAGATCTGCAGAAGCCGTGTCCTCCTCAGAGAATAAGCATTGTGACAGGAGCTGCTTCTGGCATGGCCCGATACAGTGTGGCTCCTTGGATGGATACTTGTGTAAGAAAGATTTGTGAGCTGAAAAGGACTGAACTGGTCCTGGCCTGACACCATACAGTCCTACCGACTGAAGTAAAGGCTGTTGCTCAAATTTGGACCACACAAGTCCATGATATAAAGTTGTATGTTACTTCCCAAAATGAAATCACATGAAGTACAGGAGTTGGGAGGTCGTGTTGCGGCTGTACAGGACATTGGTTAGGCCAGTGTTGGAATATTGCATGCAATTCTGGTCTCCTACCTATCGGAAAGATGTTGTGAAACTTGAAAGGGTTCAGAAAAGATTGACGAGGATGTTGCCAGGGTTGGAGGATCTGGGCTATAGGGAGAGGCTGACTAGGCTGGGGCTGTTTTCCCTGGAGTGTCGGAGGCTGAGGGGTGACCATATAGGGTTTACAAAATTATGAGGGGCATGGATAGGGTAAATAGGCAAAGTCTTTTGCCTGGGGTCAGGGAATCCAGAACTAGAGGACATAGGTTTAGGGTGAGAGGGGAAAGACATAAAAGAGACCAAAGGGGCAAGCTTTTCACACAAAGGGTGGTACGTGTATGGAATGAGCTGCCAGAGGAAATGGTGGAGGCTGGTACAATTGCAACATTTAAGAGGCATTTGGATGGGTATATGAATAGGAAAGGTTTGGAGGGATATGGACCAGGTGCTGGCAGGTGGGACTAGATTGGGTTGGGATATCTGGTCGGCATGGACGGGTTGGACCGAAGAGTCTGTTTCCATGCTATACATCTCTATGACTCTATAACTCCAGGTTATGGTCCAACAGGTTTATTTGAAAGAAGTCATTTTTGGCAGTGCTGCTTCTTCGTCAGGTAGCTGGTGGGGCAGGATCATAAGACACAGAATTTATAGCACAAGATCATAGTTTCATGCAACTGATATGGTATCTTGAACAAACCTACACCAGCAACTCCTCCTTATGATTCCCAAAATGAGATGTTCACCTCACTCCTATTATTGAACCACTAGGCACCCAACTTCGAGGCTGGATAGTTTTTAAGAACTTCTGCTAAGGCAAAATGTCTTAATGTGCTGTGAAATACTGTTGGACGATATGTGATGAGTTTCTGTTTTGACGAGCAGTTTTGTTTAATCTACACAATAAAGAGAGAAGATGAGGTGATGTGTGCACAAAGGCTGCACACGGTACAGGGATCACAGTAGTAGTACTTCTCAGTCTATAAACCTCACAGAGTTGGAGCAGAGGCTGCAGAAAGGGCAGGTTTTCACAATACAGATCGTTCCGTTATAACGCACATCTTGTCAATGCGAATTTGCTGTAACAAAATTGACCAATTGGGGAGACACTGTTTTTTCAGCGTGAACCTTTAAAACATGTATTGGCTGTAACGCAATCACAGTGCCAACACTTTAAGCATTGTTTCTAAAGTGCAATTTTTCTATAATGCAGGAATGCATGAGAACACAATCAATGCGTTGTAGAAGAACTGACTGTAACTCAAACCTAAGTTGAAGCTAGTCTCCCCACCATTCCTTAACGATCACAAAACACTGTCTGGCAAGCCTGTCAATACACCCAGCATCTTTGTGTGCATATCCATCAATGTATGCCATCCCATTAAGTTTCTCATCTAAGTCCCCCATAATAGGACTCTCTATAAACTCACCCTTCAAAGAGCTAACAAATTAGCAATAATTTATTCTGGAGCTGAATATCAGTAACAGCATCTAGGAACTTGGAACAGATGAGGACTGAACAGAAGGCTGGCGCAAACATTTATTGCCTATATTCGGAAACATGGTGGAGCAGGGCTACACTAAGTTGCTTCTTCCATCAGGTCTTAGCCTCATGCGATTTAATGTCATCTTGACTAAGTTTCTTAAACACAAGCTCAGTGGCTATTGTTTTTAGCACAGTGAAACATTTACTCTACATCACCCTGCAATTATTTATGTTGACCTATTATTTACAATAGTTACACATCCTCTTATTGTTGTAGCCACAGTTGATCATTCACCCCGTGCTAATATCTGAGTTGTTTTACATACAATAAAAAGCAAGGTTACCATAGTCCCACTCTCTCATTAGAAAGAGGAACAACTGAACCTGAGGTTGAAAGGATTAGGCCTGCAGTACCTCAGCCTGTGAAGGAATTGAACCCACATGTTTAGCACCGCTCTATATAGTAAATCAGCTGTCTAGCCAATCAAGCTAACCACCACCTGTACTCCTAGCTCTACTCCAAGTGTGATCTAATGAAATTTCAACATAAATATAACATTACCTCCCTTCTTTAGTGTTTTGTTCCATCCTGAGGGTTACATTCACAATAACTATTGACATTGTCTCAAATGTATTCTTTCATAATTGCCATGATTCATATGAATCATGGCAATTATGAAAGAATACATTTGAGACAATGTCAATAGTTGTCATTATCATTATTTCACTGAGTTAATGACATTTTATTCACTTTTTATTGCAAGAACAAATAACAATGGAGGAGTATGCATAAAGAATGGTGTGTCTTTACTTTTGTTTCATAAATTTCCTGTGATATCTCAAACGCTGCAAATGTGTTGCTGGTCAAAGCACAGCAGGTTAGGCAGCATCTCAGGAATAGAGAATTCGACGTTTCGAGCATAAGCCCTTCAAAGCCTACCTCTCAATAAGATTACATTTTTGACAGTTTTCTGTCAGGCAATTGGGCTGAAACTGTTGAACTTTGATCAATTTAAGGATTAGAAGATTCTTATTCCAAGAAGAGGATTCTAATCCAAACTCATTAAACTTTCAACCTTGATCCTCCTCAAAATTGAAGAGGCATCTGTTATAAATTACTTTAATGATACATTTGTGCAATTAATAAGGCTTGGGTTATCAAATTTCACTATTTTAGATTTCCCGATTGATTTGTATGTATTATTGAAATACTATAATGAGATCTTTACATTGGCATTTCTTTGTACTGAGGCTGTAGTTGATACGCATTTGGATTTAGGCTTCAGTGGGTCGAGTATTGGCTGTAAACAGAAATCAATCAATCACTTGGGGAATGGCCTGAGGTTAAGATGGTACAAGTTAAGTTTAGGTTGCTGTAGGGAATCCAATAGCACTCTTACTGTTGGCCATTTGGATGAGAATATAGGAGTTAGTAAGTTTGCGGATGACACCAAAATTGTTTGTTTACTGGACAGTGAAGAAGGTTATCTAAGATTACAAAGAGATTTTGATCAATTGGGTCAATGGGTTGAGGAGTGGTAATTGGAGCTCAATTTGGGTAAATGCGAGGTATTGAATTTTGGTAAAACAAACAAGGGCAGCACTTATACAACTAATTGTAAGACTCTCAGTAGTATTGTAGAACAGAGATACCTAGAGTTCAGGTACCTAATTCTTTGAAATTTGCTTCACAGGCTAAGAAGGCATTTAGTACACTTGCTGTCATTGCTCAGAACTTTGAGCAATATAGGAGTTGGGATGTCATGTTGAGGTTGTTCAGGACATTAGCGAGGCCTCTTCTGAAGTACTGTCTGCAGTTCTGGTCATGCTGTTATAGGAAGAATATTGTTAAATTGGAGAGGGTTCAGAAGAGATTTACCAAGATGTTGCCATAAATGGAGTGTTAGAGTTATAAAAATAGGCTGGATAAATGGGGACCTTTTTCACTGGAGCGTAGAAGCATGAGGGGTGATCTTCGAGAGATTTATAAAATCATGAGGGGCTTAGGTCAGATGAATAGCAAGGCTCTTTTCCCTAGGGTGGATGAATTCAAAACTGGGGGGCATATTTTTAAGGTGAGAAACGAAAGTTTTAAAAATGACATGAGAGGCAACTTATTTACACAGAGTATGGTATGAATTGCCAGAGGAAATGATGGATGCAAATATAGTTATAACATCTAAAAGACATTTGGATAAGTACAGGAATGGAAAGGTGGGACTGAGTTTAGTTTGTGAATATGGTTGGCAAGGACTAGTTGGACTGGAAGGTCTAGTTTCATGTCGTATGATTCTACGAATGTATGTTAAGTTGTGATAGGAAGCAATGCCGACTCTTCCTATTGATCAAGACTTATGGGTGGTTGAACAGAATTTATTAGCTGTTTGACACGGGTTTTCAGACAGATGCTGAATGTTATAGATGTTATCCGATAAAATGGTGAGGTGTATAAAAATAGGGCACTTGCCAGGGGTCTTAGCAGTAGCATTTCCTTCAAGAAAATACTTGACAAGGGAACTCTTTTTGGAAGAGAAAGCAGGAAATTAATTGTAGAGCACTTGCTGTGAATATTACACTTGCCAGTGACATTGCCGGTCGTAGGCACAGTTGTAGGTTGGGGGTTACCGTAAAAATGCAGAAGTAATGAATCGTGGCAAGCTTTGGTGTTCCCATAAAATCTCAGAGGTGACTAAAGTTATTGCCATGTCTTTGGTGTTAGTATTAGAATATAGGATTAGCACCAACGGCCTAATTGCTTTAAGAGAAAGTGAGCATTCTTTGTTCGTAAGCTGCTTTTCAGCAGAGATCAACCATCAGAGCTTTAAAAGTGTAAAGTTTGAAAAGGAGAGAAAAGCATTCAGCAAATAGATGTGAAATGTGGTGCAATCCCAATCAAGGTAGATTAATAAATTAACGTTGAAGTCTTAAAACTGAAGAGGAAATTTTGTATATATGTTAAGACTTAAATTGACTAAGTTAAAATTTCAAAGGACATTGTGAGTCAAGAGATCAGATTCAAGGAGCCAAGAAAGGAAGACCACAGAAGTTCCAGGATCCCATGAAAAGGCAGACCAGTAAGATTTTCACTTGTGCATTGAGCCATGCCTTCATTCGTGAAATGTTAAATATTAATTTTTTATAGAAATTTTATTAGTTCGCATTCCAAATTAGTGGTCGCTCTTTTTGCCAATAAGGTTATTCCACACCACAAATGACCCTTCTTTTGATTTTAGCACAGAGTCCAAATCCCAACAATACTTTCATCGTCAGGGCTAACTTCAAAAACAGAATCCCAAGTGCCAAGAAATTGACATATTTCATAGGATCACCATTGGAGAGGAATCCTCACTCAATTTGAGTTCACTTCAACTTCCTGGTTCTTGCAGTCCCTTTAGCTGTGACAGCTCAACCTTCTGACCTTGGGTCCAAATGCAGATCTTGGAGATTATAGAGTTATTTTGATGTGATGCCATGTAGGCCAAATCATGATACATTATGAACAACAAAGCAAGTATTTTCGCCCTGTCAAAAAGCACATAATTCATGACTGCAATTTTTTTATAGATCTGTAACTGGTTTCTACAATACTGTCAACAGTGTGAGAGCAGTTTATTCTCAGGGCTTCCAATTTATTGTAAATCTAATCTTTTCCCGGCAGCCAGCCCAAAACTGCAGCATGGTGATAAAAGCAATGGCATCTTTTTTTTGCTTCCAACAAACATTGCTAAGAGCTTTCTTTGTTTGGACATATATTTGTTCCTCCTACCTGCTTGAGGCAAACAAATGAAAGTAACGTAAACCACCTGAAAAGAAGACTAATGGATCCTGGCATGAACAAACGGTTTATTCACCAGTAAAATTTAATCCTTTCCGCATCTTTATATTCAGATTAAAGCCAAAAGAGGATTTACAGAAGCCAGTACTGTCTTGCAAAGAGAGAAAAAAAAGGGGAAAAACATATGTCTCCACTTAACCTGTAATTTTCTTGTCTTGAATAAACATTAAGAATAAAGAGAGTGCTGGTTTAATCTTTCAAACAATTTACAGCTTAGCAAATTTACCTTCTTTGTCTGCCGACAGTACTTTGAAAAAAATGTGAACTATTCCAAAACCCCTTAAAAAGATTGCCGATATCAGAAGAAGAAATGAGACTGAGTCACAAGTACAGCGTAATCATTCAAATGAGCATCTATACATTCATGTACAGTTGTTATTAGACATACATAAAGGCTGACATTGAAACATCGAAATCATATATATGTGCACATCAGCAACCAGGCACATGCATGCACAGTCACCAACTATTCAAACTGTAAAATATTGGTGCTATGAAAGAGGATTTTATTTTTAGTACAGCTTATTGCTGCTAAAACTTCATAGCTCAAAATGTTGAGAGGAGGTTTATTAAAGGATCTGTTGAAGTGTATATTAGACCTGTCCCTAGTGGGGGTCTGTGTTAAATTCCATCATCAGAGCCTATTACTGATCCATCAAACACCCCTATAATTCTGTCTAATGGCCTCATTTCCCTAAGTGTCACTCATGTCACTCAGTGAGGTTGTGCTGATTTTGTGCAGCAACGAGCCAGAGCTTGGCACTGTTTGCAGAGAGAGAGAGAAAAAAATCAATAGTACCTCTACATGACAAAGGCATATAGGCCTGTAGCTGGGGACTGAAAAAAACTATCCAATACTCCATTAGCTATCTACACTATTAGTCACTTCAGTCAATCTGAAAATTTTGACTGAAAGCTGAGCAGAGACCAGAAAAAAAAGGTGAAAGAAACACTACAGCAGAAAATATGTTAGTAGAATGAAGGATTTATTATAAAACATGTTACCATTAAAGTAGTCATAAAAATGGTATATAAAAATGGATTATTGCATTAAAAGTTACAACACTTTCTCTAGCTGTCGCTGATAGAAAGTAGTTTGGGGGAGGTGATCATTTCCCCCCTCCCCATCTCTCTCTTTCTTTCTCTCTCTGCCTTCATACCATAAATACAGCAGGACCCCTTCAGGCTATTGGCACCCAGGCTCTCATTTCTGTAGTGGATAATTGACTCTGTTCAGCAGATAATTCATAGCTTGCATATGCCGGCTAATACATCAGAGCTCAGAGACTCAGGAGAGCCGGGAGCAGAGACAGAGAGGGCGAGAAAAAATTCAGATGATAAATGGCTGCATTACTGGTTTATGAATGAATTATGTCCAGCAAATACCTTGAGCAGGAGAGTCTGTCAGCTGTTATCTGTACTAATCTGGGACAAAATATGACTATTTTCACATTAAAAAGAAAAACCTGCACAGGAATTAAATCGAACAATCGGGCCATTAAAAATGTATGTTGGAGCAGCTTTTTTTTGTAAAGGTTTTCCCATTTATCAAGGCAACTTCAGTTCTCATGTAGTTTTGTCAGTTAAAACAGATCAGGGTAACCAGGATATGGCAGAGAAAAGTGATTTCTTCTTGCCTGAAATATTAACACATATACAATGTCAATAAACTTTTGTAAGATGCTCTTTTGTTTTGATGTTTGTGAAAGTGACAGATATAGTTCTGGGTGGGGCAGTTGGAGGTCACATCATGTTCAGAATGACAGCATACATTTGATTCCCCAAACTAGTCTTGTCACACATGCACCTTCACCTTAATCTTTGAAAAACACTCTTCTTAAGAAACAGAAATGAATTTTTTAAGCTTGCGGCTTCTCTTCAAAGATTTCTAAACTTGACTATTTGGATTTTCTTGACTTAAATTTAATGTACAAAGAAAGTTTAACTGTGAAGTGTATTTAAGCAGAGTGTATTTTGCCTGGAATCATGCTCAGTCTGTTGTATGCTTTCTCAATCTATATGTATTTAAATAAAAAATATTGTGTGTGTGTGTATGTTTAAGGCAAATGTATTTCTATTGAGCATACCTGTTTAATGTAGAAGTATTAAATTAAATGTCTAATTAATAACTGTTTATTTGTTAACATAACTTCTCTTAAACAAATGCTCATGTTCAGAATTTGGGCTTGACTCTATATAAAGCTGGACAGCATGGACAGCTTTAGAAAGCAAATATATAACCTTACTAAAAGGTTCAAAGTCCTCATCAAAAGGGCATTGTGTATATTTCCTCCAGCTGCTCCAGTTTCCTCCCACAGTCCAAAGATGTGCAGGTCAGGCGAATTGGCAATGCTAAATTACCCATCGTGTTAGGTGCATTAGTCAGAGGGAAATGGGTCTGGGTGGGTTACTCTTCAGAGGTTCGGTATGGACTTGTTGGGCCAAATAGCTTGTTTCCACACTGCAGGGAATCTAAGCTAATCTTAAAAAAATGCAAACATGACTGGCTAGTATATTTGCCACTAGATCTGGATTGGCTATCTACAGGTAAACCATACCTCCTTTCCACTTTGCAAGTCCTCCCAAATATCCAATGTAATGCTACAGAAAAAGGAAACTCCCTAATTACTACTTCTAAAGATAAAATGCTATTTGAACTGTTTCATCTATTCCCCTAATTTTATATCCAACATTAAATGTAAAAAGGTCACTAGATATTAGATGTATATGTTCCTTTACAAAAAAAGGGATTATAAGTTTCCCTACCATGGAGCCTTCATTAATGACAAGAGTTATAAATAAATTCATAAGTAACAATAAAAGTAAATTTAAGAAAAAGTTCATCAAAGTTTATTTAACAGATCCTAGTCTCAGAGGAAGCCGAACAAGAGACAATGCAGCTGGAATGAGAACTATCAATCCATGATGAGAACATCATGCTAGAATGAAATCAAAACGCCGGGAACACTGGGCCAAAAAGACACCACCGAAACAGAGCACCGCCAAGACCACCACTCCTGAATGAAAGATGCCAGGCAGTCGGATCACTGAGCTGAAAACATCCACCGAAGAAAACACCGCCAGGACAAGACTGACACTACTGAGCAAGAACACCATGCCAGGCTGTCGGAGCACTGGCGCAGAAGCGTTCTGTGAAGATTAAGGCGGACCACCAACGAGACCACCGCACTGGGACAAAACCGCTCTGTCAGGAGACCACTCCGCAGGGCAGAGACCACCATGCCGGGAAAGTACACTGCTCCAGACCACCAGTAACCACCTTGTCGCTGGATCAGAAGGAGCACTCAATGAAGCTGGTAAATGAAGGTCAGATGAGCTTTGATATTAATTATACTGATTGGACACATTAAAAACAGAGAAAGAAAAGAAAAAATTGTAAAAATGAATGAGTAGATGAAATATGGGCTCCAGGGCTACTTCGCTGCCATCATCTTGAATTAGTTCTTTTATCTCGATAATTGAGAATATTTACTCAGTAGCATTGCCAAATTTCTCCTGATCTTCAATCAACTTGGATTTCTCCATTCTTATTTAAAATCCTTATTCTGGGTCTATATCATTCTACAGGTTTCCACAGGGTTTAACCAAATTCTACTCCATGAGATCTATTTTAGATTCATAAAGTCATACAGCGTGGAAGTAACAATAAAAAAAATTCAAAAAATAATCAAAGACACCAGCCCATGTGTTCCACCCTCTTCTGTTGGGCAGAAGAGATAAAAGTTTGAAAACTTACCAACAGATTCAGGCACAGCTTCTTCCCTGCTCTCATCAGACTTTTGAATGGACCTCTGAAATATTAAAGTTGATCTCTCTCTGTACCCTCTCTGTAGCTGTAACTCAATATTCTGCATTCTGAGCTTAACGTACTTGCGTAAGATATGACCTGCCTGAATAGCATGCAAAACAATACTTTTCACTGGGTCATGGTACATGTGGCAAGAATGGATCTCATCAAATCAAATGATATCAAATCATTTAATCCATAATTGTTTATTTATATGGTCTGTAGACCACAATCTCTGTTATGGGTTGAGTTTAGGAGTTGCTGAAAAGCTGGATGCCTGCACTATTTTATATCATCACCACCTTCTCAAGGATAATTAAAAATTAGTCATAAATGTTACCCCAAACACTGAAGTCCACATTCTCTGAATGAATTTTAATAACACCCTTGCTGAAAATACATTAAATGGGGCATTTAATACTTAGCCTCTGATTTTGTTGATTTAACTGTATGTTTTAATGTTTGTTTTAACTGATTTAACTGTATCAAAATATCCTCCACTATGTGTTCTAGCCTTGTAGTTAAAGGTTAACATTCCTCCGGTCTTTTCGATGGTTTTGTACTTGACTCCTACATGTTACTGATCTGAGTTCATGAACATCTCCTATATTCACACATCTACACCCTGGGACAGCTTGCAGAGACCCAGCAGAAACCCTGGAGATGTACTTGAAGACCCTTGTACAGAAGATAAACTCTATTCATGTAATTTCTTGTTATTATTTTGTAACTGAAAATGGTGCTGTATTGTGGCAAAAAAACAAATCTGACTGTCTATCTAGATATATGTGACAATAAATAAATAACTCAATAGCTCTTTGGAGTTTCATTGTTCCGAGCTTTTCATCATTTAAATGATGCGCTGATCTCTTTCTTTTGCTGTACAAAAGATGGCTGTATACTTATCTGTATTGAAATCTGCCCACCACATTTTCCCCCACACATTTAATGTATAATTGTAATTTTATAGTGTTCTGTTTCCATCTTCACAGCTTATGATACCAATGATCTTTATGTCATTGGCAAACTTGAAAAGGTATCTTTCTATCTTAAATCATTAATAAATATAACAAATATTTGAAGATTTAGATAGCATTTACATATTATTCATACCGTCTGTCTTCTACACCCAAACAACCTCTTAACCAGGTCATTAATTTGCCATTATGAACAATTATTTTTGCAAGGTTTGTGAAGGTTTGTAGTGCAGGTTGAGGTTTAGGGTGTAGGTTTGCTCGCTGAGCTGTAGATTTGATATCCAGACGTTTCATTACCAGGCTAGGTAACATCATCAGTGGTGACCTCAAGTGAAGTGAAGCTGTTGTCTCCTGCTTTCTATATATATGTTTGTCCTGGATGGGGTTCCTGGGGTTTGTGGTGATGTCATTTCTTGTTCATTTTTTGAGGGGTTGATAGATGGCATCTAGATCTATGTGTTTGTTTATGGCGTTGTGGTTGGAGTGCCAGGCCTCTAGGAATTCTCTGGCATGTCTTTGCTTAGCCTATTCCCAGGATAGATGTGTTGTCCCAGTCGAAATGGTGGTTTTTTCCATCCGTGTGTAGGGATATGAGGGAGAGAGGGTCGTGTCTTTTTGTAGCTAGCTGGTGTTCGTGTATCCTGGTGGCTAACTTTCTTCCTGTTTGGCCTACGTAGTGTTTGTGGCAGTCCTTGCATGGAACTTTGTAGATGACGTTGGTTTTGTCCATGGGTTGTACTGGGTCTTTTAAGTTTGTTAGTTTTTGTTTGAGAGTGTTGGTGGGTTTGTGTGCTACTAGGATTCCGAGGGGTCTTAGTAGTCTGGCTGTCATTTCTGAAACTTCTTTGATGTATGGTAAGGTGGTTAGGGTTTCTGGCTGTGTTTGGTCTGCTTGTCGTGGTTTGTTCTTGAGGAATCTGTGCACTGTATTTTTTGAGTATCCGTTCTTCTTGAATACGTTGTATAGGTGGTTCTCCTCTGTTTTCCAAAGTTTGTCTGTGCTACAGTGTGTGGTGGCTCGTTGGAATAGTATTCTGATACGGCTTTGTTTGTGTGTGTTGGGATGGTTGCTGGTGTAGTTAAGTATTTGGTCAGTGTTTTTCAGTTTTCAGTATACTCAGGTTTGTAGTTCTCTGATGTCTTTTCTTTCGACTGTGAGTCCACGAATGCAAGTCCACCATCCATCATAATCAAGCGTGATCCTCAATCTGAATACCCTATTCCCACTTCTCCCAATACTACTTGAGGCCTTTAATAAGAATCATAACATAATACAGAAGAAAAGAGGTTCTTCAGTCTATTGAGTCTGTAGAGCCAAAAACATACTGCAACTTACAAAGGTCTCACATCCCCACACTAGGCCCATGGCCTGGAATATCATGACACTTCAAGTGCTCATACAAGTACTTTTTAAAGATTGTAAATGTTTCCCCCTCAACTACCCTTCCAGGCAGTGCACTCCAGACATCAGCCACCCTCTGTGTGAAAACGGTTTGTCCTCAAATCCCCTCTAAACTTCCGTCTTTTAACTTAAATTATGTCCCCTTGTCATTGACCCTTTGACTAAGGGGACAATAGCTTTCTACTCACCCTGTCAATGCCCCTAAACCTTACACCCCTCCATCAAGTCACCTCTCAACCTTCTCTGCTCCAAAAAAAAACAATGTAATCTTATGTAGCCTTTCTCCATAACTGAAATGGTCCATCCCAGACAACATCCTAGAGAATCTCCTTTGCACTTCCTCCAGTTCAAATCATGTCTTTCTGATAGTGACCAGGACTGTACACAATACCCCAGCTGTTGCCTAACCGAAGTACTGCACAACAGAAAGAAAAGCAGCAGAAAGAAAAGCAGCAGAAGGAAAAGCAGCAGATCTTGAATCCAGCCCATCTGGGATTCAAAACTCATGCTGATGGCACCAATCTTATTCCGTAACACCAAACCCACTTTAAAAAATTCATTACCTGAGCTAACGTTGTTCTTCACAACTTTATTTTAGTTTTATGTTTTCTCAGCTGTCTTATTAACCATGATGTTTTATTTGATAGTTGGCTATTTTTTTCCATTACTAAGATACACTTCTTTTGTGTTAAGTTTAACAAAAACTCTACTACTGTTTTTCTGCACTTTTATCTGATAACTGGCTCTGATCAGATTGTTTCATCTCAATGAAATTTGCTTTACTGAAATCTGGAATTGTAGCAAGTTTATTAAGTTGCTCCTTTTCAAACTGACATTCAAGGATAAATATGCACTGGAGAGTTTTACTGGGAGAGGTCGAGGCTACAGAAGAGCATGAGAGTTTGGGAGGTGGCCTCATAGAGGTTTATAAAATCATGAGGGCTATAGATAAGGTGGTGTCTTTTCCCTCAGCTGGGGGATTTCAAGACAAGGAGTCACATTTTTAAGGTGAGAGGAGAAAGATTTATTAAATACATTAATATAGCATTTTTTTTACACAGAAGGTGGTTTGCATGTGGAATGAACTTTCTGAGGAACTGGTGGATGCAGGCACAATTACAACATTTTAAAGACACTAAGATAAATACATAAATAGGAAAGGTTTGGAAGAATTTGGGCCAGGAGCAGACAAGTGGAACTAATTTAGTTTGGGATGATTTTCGGAATGGGCTGATTGGACGTTGAGGAAGGCTGGTTTACATGATGGACTAACTGTGTTCGAGACTCTCTGTTATTTCTTTCAGTCTTCAGCAGATGCATCCAGACTGGATGCATTCTGTGGTGCTTCCATGAAGACTGGTCATTGTGGACATGCTGAATTTCCATAATATTCGAAGGAAGTAGAGGGGTTGGTGTGCTTTTCTAGCCATAACGTTGACGTGAATGGACCAGAACAGATAGTTGGTGATCATTTTGCTAACATTGCTGGAGAGGTTGTTGTCTTTACACCATATCACTAAGCACTTAATCTCTCTATTGTCATCTGTCTCGTTATTATTTAAGATCTGACCCTGCTGAAAATGTGTTGCTGGAAAAGCGCAGCAGGTCAGGCAGCATCCAAGGAACAGGAGAATCGACGTTTCGGGATGACCCTTCTTCAGGAATTCTCTTGAAGAAGGGTTCATGCCCGAAACGTCGATTCTTCTGCTCCTTGGATGCTGCCTGACCTGCTGCGCTTTTTCAGCAACACATTTTCAGCTCTGATCTCCAGCATTTGCAGTCCTCACTTTCTCCTATAAGATCTGACCCCCCTATGGTGGTGTCATCTGCAAGTGGGGTTAGGGTGGAATTTGGCCACACAGTTGTGTGTATAGAAGGAGTATAGTAAAGGGTTGAGTATATAGCCTTGTAGAGAACTGGTGTTGAGGAATATCATGGATGAGGTATTGTCGCCTATCCTTACTGATTGTGGTCTGGGGGTCAGGAAGTTGAGGAATCAGTTGCAGAGGGGTGAGCAGTGTTCTAGGTCTCTGAGTTTGGGAATGAGTTTAGTTGGAATTATGGTCTTGAAGGTAGAATGTAGTTGATAAGTAGGAGTCTGACATAGGTTTCCTTGTTATCCAGATATTCCAGGGAAGAGTGTAGGGCCAGGGCGGTGGCATCTGCCATGAACCTGTTGTGACAGTAGACGAATTATAGTGGATCAAGGCAATTTGGGAGGTTCGAGTTGATGCGTGTCATTACTAACCGCTCAAAGCACTTAATAATGTTGGATATCAGAGCCAAAGGGTGGTAGTTATTGAGGCACACTGCTTGATTTTTCTTTGGGACCAGGATGATAGTGGTCTTCTTCAAGGATGTGGGAACTTCAGATCATAGTAAAGCAAGATTAAAAATGTCTGCAAATACTCCCAGCAGCTGGTCCACATGGGATCTGAGTGCATGGCTGGGGTCTCTATGTAGGCCAGTCACTTACCATAGGTTCACCCTTATGTAGACCCATCTGATATCTGTGACTATGGGTACAGTTGCACCTGAGGCTGTTGGGGAAGGTGATAGCATTTCACTGACCTTCTGTTCAAGCAAGTGTGGAATTGCCTTGAGCTCACCGGAGAGAGATTATTACTGTCAGCAATTTTACTTTGCTTTGTAGCCCATTATGTTGTGTCAGACTTGCCACAATGACAGGAATTTGTATGTTTTGTCTGGGACTCCAGCTTAGTCTGGTATTGTCACTTGGTGTCTCTGTTAGCTTTTGAAGGTCATACCTAGATTTCCTGTATAGGTCAGGGTTGACTTGAGCACCTCAGACCTGGACCTCAGTTGGGAATGGATCTTCTGATTATCCATGGTTTCCAGTTGGGGAACACCTCAGGTTAACTTCTTCAGCAAGCAGATCTTCTACAAACCTTACTGATGAAGTCAAATGAGCTTGTTAAAAGCTTAACTGTCTCAGATACCACCCTACCCAAGACTTAGTACAGTTGGTATGAGCAGGCAGGTAGGAGTGGTTATATTTATGTAAGAGATAAATACATAAATATTTATGGAAAAGCTCAACAGGTCTGGCAACATCTTTGGAGAGAAGTCAGAGTTAACATTTTGGGTCGAGTGAGCCTTCCTCAGAACGTGAATGCTCATTATTTACTTGAGTCCAGTTATCCATTGGGACCTTCGTAATTAAGGCTGGTGTCAGTTCTAGTGCCTTCCATGAAGTTGCTGGAAACTACTTGGGACTGCTGGAATTGCAACACCTTTTGAGCCCCCCCAACCCCCTTCAACCCTGTACTTATCTGCCCCATTGCTCTCTTTCACCACCCATCTGATATAATCCTCATTTCAATTCCTTCTAGTACAAAAGATGCATGATTTTGTTTCGGTTTTGAAGTCGCATGTCCTTTGTCCTGATATGATTCAACACTTGGTTGCTGGGCAAGGTCATTTGCACTTGCTTTTGAGTGTAAGATGTGCTACTGATTAAAATTCTCTTCTTCGTGAATTTGCATTAAAATGCAGCAAAACAATGCAAAAATCTTGATTTGTTTCCAAATAATTGATGATTATTGATTTGATAATATGTGCCATACATTCTGCGGGACTGTTTATGAATGGATAATGGGGTGGAGAGCATTGAGTTTAGAAGTTGAGAGGTCATGTTATGGCTGTACACAGCCATTGGTTAGGCCACTTTTGGAATATTGTATGCAATTCCAATCTCATAGAAATAGAACACAGAACATCACAACGCAGTACAGGCCCTTCAGCCCTTGATGTTGCGCTGACCTGTGAAATTAATTTGATGCCTATCTAATCTACACCGTTCCATTATTATCCATGTGTATCTCCAAAGCCCATTTAAATGCCCCTAACATCGGCAAGTCTACTACTGTTGCAGGCAAGCCATTCCACACCCCTATTGCTTTCTGAGTAAAGAAACTACCCCTGATATCTGTCCTAAATCTATCACCCCTCAATTTAAAGCTATGTCCCCTCATGTTAGCCTTCACCATTTGAGGAAAAAGGCTCTCACTGTCCACCCTATCTAATCCTCTGATTAACTTATAAGTCTCGATTAAATCACCTCTCAACCTTCTTCTTTCCAATGAAAACAGCCTCAGTTCCCTCAGCCTTTCCTCGTAAGACCTTCCTTCCATACCAGGCAACATCCAGTAAATCTCCTCTGAACCCTTTCCAAGGCTTCCACATCCTTCCTATAATGCGATGACCAGAACTGCATGCAATACTCTAGATGTGGCCATACCAGTGTCTTTTACAGCTGAAGCATGACTTCTTGGCTCTGAAACTCAATCCCCCTATGAATAAATGCCAATACCATATGCCTTCTTAACAACCTTATCAACCTGGGAGGTAACTTTCAGGGATTGATGCACCCGAACACCGAGATCTCTCTGTTCAACCAAACTGCCAAGAATCTTACTATTAGCCCAGTGCTCTGCATTCCAATTACTTCTTCTGAAGTGAACTACCTCACACTTTTCTGCATTAAACTCCATTAGCCACTTTTCAGCCCAGCTCTGCATCTTATTTATGTCCCTCTGTAATCCACAACATCCTTTGGCTCTATCCACATCTTTGCCTACCTTAGTGTCATCCCTAAATTTACTAACCCATCCTTCTACTCCCACCTCCAGATCATTTATAAAAATGACAAACAGCAGTGGCCCCAAAACAAATCTTTGCAGCACACCACTTGTTCCCATCAACCACTAGTCTTCTTTCAGCTAGCCGATTTCTGATCCAAACCACTAAATCACCTTCAATCCCTTAACTCCTTATTTTGTGCAATAACCTACTGTGTGGAACTTTATCAAATGCCTTACTGAAATCCATATACACCACACCAACCGCTTTACCTTCATCCACCTGTTTTGTCACCTTCTTGAAGAACTCAATAAGGTTAGTGAGGCATGACCTACCATTCACAAAACCATGTTGACTATCCCTAATCAAATTATTCCTTTCCAGATGATTATAAATTCTATTTCTTGTAACCTTTTCCAACATCTTACCCACAACTGAAGTAAGTCTCACTGGCCTATAATTACCAGCGTTGTCCTGACTCCCCTTCTTAAACAAGGGAACAACATTTGCTATCCTCCAATCTTCTGGCACTACTCCCGTCGACAATGATGACATAAAGATCAAAGCCAAGGCTCTGCAATCTCCTCCCTGGCTTCCCAGAGAATCCAAGGATAAACCCATCCAGCCCAGGGGTCTTATCTATTTTTTCAGATCTTCCAAAATTGCTAAAACCTCCTCTTTAGCAACCACAGTCCCATCTAATCTAGTAGCCTGTATCTCCATATTCTCACTAACATTGCCCTTTTCCAATGTGAACACTGACAAAAAGTATTCATTAAGCACTTCCCTTATGTCCTCAGATTCAACACACAACATCCCACCACTATCTCTGATTGACTGTAATCTTACTGTAGTCATTCTTTTATTCCTGATATACCTATAGAAAGCCTTAGGGTTTTCCTTGATTTTAACTGCCAACAACTTCTCCTGTCTCCCTCCTATTGGAAGGATGTTGTGAAACTTGAAAAGGTTCAGTAAACATTTACAAGGATTTTGCACAGGTTTGGAGGATTTGACCATAGAGAGAGGCTGAATAGACAGGGGCTATTTTCTGTGGAGCATTGGAGGTTGAGGGGTGACCAAATAGAGGTTTATAAAATCATGAGGGACATGAATAGGGTGAATAGCCAAAATCTGTTCCCCAAGTTGAGGATGTCCTGAACAAAAGGGCAGAGGTTTAGGGTGAGAGGGAAAAGATTTTAAAGGGACCTAAGGGGCAACTTTTTCATGCAGAAGATGGTGTGTGTACGGAATGAGCTGCCAAAAGAAGTGGTGGAGGCTGGTACAATTACAATAGTTAACAGACATCTGGATAGATATATGAATAGGAAGAGTTTAGAGGATATGAGTCAAGTATTGGCAAATGAGACTAGATTAATTTAAGATATCTGTTCAACACGGCAAGGTCAACCGAAGGGTCTGTTTCCACGCTGTACATCGTTATGACTCTGATTCTGTGACAACGCGATATCGGTCACTCACATGTCTTGAAATATTTGTCAGTGTACTGTGGGCCATTGTCAGACATTATCTCATCCATACACCAAATAAACTGAAAATAGTGTTAGTGATGGTAATGTTTATGCATTGCAAATTGTCAAATAATAGGAAGTTTACAGAAATAATCCATCACAACAATGCAATCTTACCTGTACACTATGAATTCATCTATTGCTATGTTTCTCCAAGGAGTGGATAGAACATCATGTGGATGGAGAAATGACAGGGTTGACATTTGAAAAATTGACATTCAATTTTTATTTAATCACATGATTTAATGAATCATTGAAGATCCTGATTCATTCCTGTCCAGTGCTCAGATTCACATTCTGGATGTCTTGCACATTTAATAATCATATATCCCCAGCTTTACATGGACATATGTGACTCTATGACTCTGTTGTACCTTTATGTTGTGCTGTTGGATTGGGAACTTGTTTGGCCTTGAAGGTGACTTGTTGGGATATAAGACATTCACCTCTGTATGGGCAAAATAAACAATTTTTCTCAGGTGCTTCTTGAATACCATCAGGCTAACCCTGGATAATGTTCTTCTATGACTTTTGTTATTGCTCATTTTCAGCAAATGCTGACTGTAATGAATCACACTGGCTCTGGCCAGAACAGCTTCACTTGGCTGGAGAACACCTCTAACATCACTATCATGACCACCACACAGATCAAAAGGAACATCCTGTTTTTTGTGCGTGTTATTCAGTGTGTCGGATGTAGTAAGCTTGATTTCTATCTCACTTTAAAGTCATGTTCTTGAACGTTGACAACTAGATGTGATAAATGAGACAGTGCACACATTCACAGTTTGCAGAAGAACATTTCCAATGGGTTATGATCTGTTTCCACAGTGAATTTCTTGTCAAATGAATAGCTGTGTAACTGCATGATGCCAAATACTAGAGCTAATGTCTTTCCCTTTATATTGAAATAGTTGGCTGGTGCAGATGACAATGTTCTTGAAACAAAAGTGATAAGACATTTAACTTATAAAGTGCAGTAGGTCATTTTGCAGCAACCACTTTGAGAATCTTGTCTTTCCAGGGGTTGTAGTATTTGCTGATGGATCCTGTGAAAGAACCAAAGATGTATTGTTCGTCATCTTACCACATATAGAGGGCAACATGTTTAAATAAATCGCTTCGCAGTCATACCTTGACCACAAAGTTGTATCATGAGGAGAACTTGAGGTATTGAGGCAAAATCACAGGTCCTCTTTATTCTGTGGGGTTGGCATTTATTTATCATCCTCGATCTTATCTTGATTGAAATGTCCTCCATAGGCAGAGCAAATGGACCTGAAAATGATTATCTAGTTGACAAAGTTAATACTAAGTACTGTCAAAAACCAATGCTTGATAATACATTGCTATAATTTCAGGTGAAGGTTGTAATCAGTGTCTGCCTTTGTCTTACTCATGGCTGTATATTGTCAGCTATGAAACCCTACCAGGTACAAGCTCAATAATCCTTTATTTGTGCGGCTGGAATAAGTTATTATGAGCTGATGTCCCAAATAGTAACTGTTGGAAACAGTACAAGTGGGTCCTAAATGTTATGATATCTTGGGATTCTTGTTCTAATTTGACAGACTGGTATCCGTGAATTGCTTCTGGTTTGAACTGAACTTGTTCTAGAAAATTATGTATTAATTCTTTCAGAGTGAGTATTTTCTGGTGACATCTTTAAATGCTAAGATGTCTTGGCATTCTGATATGGTGCCATTGTTCTTTAAAAAGCATGTGATGAAGCCACACTGTGTGATGGTTAACTTTCTGAATGATCGGGTAAAAAATGAGGTCTGCAGATGCTGGAGATCACAGTTGAAAATGTGTTGCTGGTTAAAGCACAGCAGGTTAGGCAGCATCCAAGGAATAGGAAATTCGACGTTTCGGGCATAAGCCCTTCATCAGGAATGAGGAGAGTGTGCCAAGCAGGCTAAGATAAAAGGTAGGGAGGAGGGACTTGGGGGAGGGGCGATGGAGATGTGATAGGTGGAAGGAGGTCAAGGTGAGGGTGATAGGCCGGAGTGGGGTGGGGGCGGAGAGATCAGGAAGAAGATTGCAGGTTAGGAGGGCGGTGCTGAGTTGAGGGAACCGACTGAGACAAGGTGGGGGGAGGGGAAATGAGGAAACTGGAGAAATTTGAGTTCATCCCTTGTGGTTGGAGGGTTCCCAAGCGGAAGATAAGGCGCTCCTCCTCCAGCCGTCGTGTTGTTATGTTTTGCTGGTGGAGGAGTCCAAGGACCTGCATGTCCTCGGTGGAGTGGGAGGGAGAGTTAAAGTGTTGAGCCACGGGGTGGTTGGGTTGGTTGGTCCGGGTGTCCCTGAGGTGTTCTCTGAAGTGCTCCGCAAGTAAGCGGCCTGTCTCCCCAATATAGAGGAGGCCACATCGGGTGCAGCGGATGCAATAGATGATGTGTGTGGAGGTACAGGTGAACTTGTGGCGGATATGGAAGGATCCCTTGGGGCCTTGGAGGGAAGTGAGGGAGGAGGTGTGGGCGCAAGTTTTACATTTCCTGCGGTTGCAGGGAAAGGTGCCGGGAGTGGAGGTTGGGTTGGTGGGGGGTGTGGACCTGACGAGGGAGACACGAAGGGAGTGGTCTTTGCGGAACGCTGATAGGGGAGGGGAGGGAAATATATCCCTGGTGGTGGGGTCCGTTTGGAGGTGGCAGAAATGACGGCGGATGATACGTTGTATACGGAGGTTGGTGGGGTGGTAGGTGAGAACCAGTGGGGTTCTGTCTTGGTGGCGGTTGGAGGAGCGGGGCTCAAGGGCGGAGGAGCGGGAAGCCGCAAAGACCACTTCCTTCGTGACTCCCTCGTCAGGTCCACACCCCCCACCAACCCAACCTCCACTCCCGGCACCTTCCCCTGCAACCGCAGGAAATGTAAAACTTGCGCCCACACCTCCTCCCTCACTTCCCTCCAAGGCCCCAAGGGATCCTTCCATATCCGCCACAAGTTCACCTGTACCTCCACACACATCATCTATTGCATCCGCTGCACCCGATGTGGCCTCCTCTGTATTGGGGAGACGGGCCGCTTACTTGCGGAGCGCTTCAGAGAACACCAACCAACCCAAGCACCCCATGGCTCAACACTTCAACTCTCCCTCCCACTCCACCGAGGACATGCAGGTCCTTGGACTCCTCCACCGGCAAAACATAACAACACGACGGTTGGAGGAGGAGCGCCTTATCTTCCGCCTGGGAACCCTCCAACCACAAGGGATGAACTCAGATTTCTCCAGTTTCCTCATTTCCCCTCCCCCCACCTTGTCTCAGTCGGTTCCCTCAACTCAGCACCGCCCTCCTAACCTGCAATCTTCTTCCTGATCTCGCCGCCCCCACCCCACTCCGGCCTATCACCCTCACCTTGACCTCCTTCCACCTATCACATCTCCATCGCCCCTCCCCCAAGTCCCTCCTCCCTACCTTTTATCTTAGCCTGCTTGGCACACTCTCCTCATTCCTGATGAAGGGCTTATGCCCGAAACGTCGTATTTCCTATTCCTTGGATGTTGCCTAACCTGCTGTACTTTAACCAGCAACACATTTTCAACTTTCTGAATGAGACCATTTCGCTACGTCTCACTCAGTTCCCCCTGAAGCCCTCCTTGAATATCCATAGTTTTAGATATAAAACTTCGTGAAGCTTAAAATTTATGAACATGTCAAGTATACGTACTTGAGGTCATTGACTGATTCTATTTTGTCATGTATTATGGCTATTGAGCTCTGCACATCTACTGCTAGTCCTGTTTTCAAGATCTACCATGTAGAAGATTTTCAGAAGTCTAGCTGAGCTTGCATGTTGTGCTGCTGGGAGATTTTGGTGATAAATAGGATCGGGAATTCACTATATGCTGCTTGATGGTCTCTCATAGGCTATACTTGGAGCACCACTTGCTGAGGAACATGTTTTTCTGGATGGTTAGTGAGAATATGTTGGCACCGGCTCTGATATTGATTTTGACTTTTAGTGTGTATCATTCTGCCTTTTCAGAAGTCATGATATTAAAGTTATAAAGCTTCTAATCACCTTACACGACCAACATTGTGTGTAAGGTTAACAATATGGAAAATCTATTCACCTTCTAAAAATGCCTTTCACTCAGTTGACTCTGAACCTCATCGATGTGTTTGCATTGTGCACCTTTGAAACATTTTCCTTGCTACTAGTGTTGTGGTGTTGTACTGCATCACCTGCCTTTTATTTTGGAGTCTGGATTGGCCTTTAGAACCAGATTGACTGCCTAATCATGCCCAATGTACCTTGATGTCATATGCTTTACAGATATAAGCTGGATAGCCTTTGGGTCGATGCAACAAAATATTGTCTAGTGCAGATTTTGTTGGTTTGGTGCACACTGCTGATTATAGCAATGCTGATGAATATATCTGACACATGTAATTATTGTCAACCTGGTACTACGTTTCATACTTGCACCCACTCTCCAATAACATATCTGTCCCTTTCCCTTAATCAAACGTGCCTTCATAAAAATTGTAATTCATATAGTGAGAATGATAAATTCAATGAGTCCCTTTGACAGTTCCTTTTTGAAAAGGTTGCGCTCATGACCTTGGCTGCAGCATTTTCTGACACATTAGTCAATAGACTCTCGAATGTATGCATGACATAAATTGCAGTCTGTTAATTCTTACCTTAAGGTCACCTTCAAGAAATTACGAGATCTTTTCTAGATCTTTCTGATCATCAGACCAGATGTGTTAATTCTGCGAATTCCTTTCTTACCAAGATTTTCAGAGCTCTTTCCTCTCATTTGATTTGTAAAATAGAACTGTATACATTGTTCGAATAGTTGTAATTCCGTAAAGGATTCCCTGGGTCAGCAGTTCATAATGATGTTTCTACAATGCATGATCCTCCAGTAATAAAGGTTGTACATTCCACCTTGACTTTGTAAATTGGAAGTGTTGTTCCACTTGTCTTAGCTCGTTTAAAATTGCTGCTGTATTGGTCTTGGCCCATTTAAAACTCCTGCTTTAAGAATTACAAACTTGAAGCAGTAATTTTCTGTCTGCAGGGGGCATTTGTGCCAAATAAGGAATCATTGCATCAGAAAAGCCTTTGTTTTATTTTTAATACCAATTCAACGAAAGGAAATTACTAAACCAACTGGTGTTTAGACATAGCTAAGGCTTTTTAATGCAGAAATCCACTTTAGTGTAGTCTAAGCAGTATTTTCAATTTTGGAGCTGTACCTGCAGGATCAAGTTTACTGTGTTTTTAAAAAAATGTCAGATTGGCAGTTTTTTTGAAGATTGATGTAAAGAGTTCTCACTGGTCTTTTTAGCATATCTGTAACTTTTTGATTTGAATTACTAACTTCAGCCTTTTTACTTTCAAGAAAGATACTCTTAGACTAATCTTGTACTTTGAAGGAACTTACATTGCAGTCAAAAAGAAATTAGTTCCATCTTCCTGCGACTCAATGTACTAACTTCATAGCTGTCCACTCAGTGAAACTACCGCTGCTAATCGTTCAAATTCTTTGGAGAGTCTTCGCCCAATTTTCAACTCTACTGGAGCTGTACCTGTAGATGCCTGAGGGGTGGTCCTATAATCAAATAGGAAGTGGCACAGTTTGGTATCGAGTTAAGCTGTTACTTCAAGCCAGTCTTCAAAGTTTGGACTGCTGTTTCTGCCCGATCACTAGAAATACTTAAAATCCCTGCTGATAAATGATGACCTGTTATCTGTTACCAAGACTTTCAGGAGTACGTGTATTGCAAAAAATACATATTTGACAAATGAACTCTATGCATATCTAACCACTTTGAGTGGACTTCCACAATGATGATGAATGTTGAGTCCATGAAAAGACATACATGGTTGATGTGTAATGAAGTTTTGAGTTTGCCTAGCATTCCCATGAATGTGAGGGAGCTGCTGGGTTAATTATTTTGTACTTGCTGGCACTCTGAGCACTGCCCACCCAAGTAGCTATGTTTACATCAGAGCCTGGCCAATAAACGTGACGTCTCACCAATGTCTTCATTTTGGAGAGTCCTGGTTGACCCTGGTGGAGTTCAGCCATTATCTGGTGGCAACCTTTGCTCAGGACAATCACTCTTGCTCCCCATAATAATATGCTGTCCTCGACTGTGATCTTGTCTCCCCAAGTCCAAAAAGATTTCAATTCTGGTCTGTGATGACCCTTTGGATTCCCCCCATCTGTACTAGTTGTTTCAGTTTGCCAGGACCAGATCTTTCTGTGTCCAAATTTTGATATTGTCAGCCATGACTGGAAGCGTGCCCAGAAAATTTAAAACTATTATGGACTGTTCTGGTAGCAGTACCACAGGTGGTGTATCTGCTAGCAGTCAATGCATCCACATTCACTACTTGACATCTTAGTGCTATAACTTGTTATTATATGCACTTAGTATTAGAGCCCAACACTGAAACTGGCCTGAAGCTATGAGCGGCCCTACCTTGTCCACTTTAAGAAGAAACAAAAACAGAAATTGCTGGAAGAGCTCAGCAGGTGTGGCAGCAACTGTGAAGAGAAATCAGTTAACATTTTGGGTCCCTTCACCCTTCCTCAGAATTGATGTAGCTCGGAAAATGTCAGCTTACGTGCAAAAGATAGGGTGGTGGGAGGGGTGAGGAGTAAACAATCGGTGGGGATAGAGACCAAAGAGAAGGAATAACAGTTGGGTAGACAAGGGAGTAGATACCAATCTAGCTAGGAGGATGAAGAGCTATAAATGGAAACTGTTAGTGGCTAACAACATACCTTAATGAGGTGCTGAGAAGCAAGGTCAATTGTCTCTGCCAGTTATCTTAACTGAGTCCAAAATCCTAATACAGATTTCTCTGGTTTTCAAATTGCTGAATTAAAATGATAGCATCTCAGATGTTAAGGAGGCTTGAGGCTGTCATATTCCTTAACTAAATCCATCAATTCTTAAAAAAAGTTTTTGTATCTGTGCCTCAGTTAAAGTTAGGCTCCTAACAACCAAAAAAGCTGTAAGCCCACAAAGTATCAGGAGAGTTACTCATTGCTTTTCATCTGCCCCAATATCATTTATTCAGGAAAATAAATAACCTGTCCTTTCCACATGCAAGGCCCAGACTTTGAAAGCAGGGTCAAATAAGTCAAGCTTCCCAAATAGCAGCATGATGCTAGAAATGCTTATGCCAACTCGAAGACAACTATCCCAAAGGCATTTCTTCAAGATTTTGCTTTAGTGTCATCACCACCAAAATAACTGCAGCGAGGCCAATATCCTGTCACTATTTATTTACACATGGAACATCCTTGAGCCTGCTTTCAGAGTGCCAGAATATCCGCTTTTTTTTTTGTCAGCCAGGGCTGCCTCATTGTGGCTGGTACTCTGGTCCAATCAGGGAACTCACATTCTATGAGCTCCTCCTGGCTGACCTCATGACAATCACACCAGCCACCATTCCTCTTTTCAATATTGAGGCTAAGCCTATCTAATTAGCATCAGGAGATGATTAACCACTGATGGGTTTATCGAGAATTGGTACTTGTCTTACAGAAAAATAATGTTTATTGTATGTTTGCAATAGATTCAAGTTATGTTGGCTAATTAATCTTTGCAATTATGCACATCAGAAGGCAGAGATGACAAGTTTGTATCCATTGGAACCTTGTACTAGACTGCTTGTTTTCAAGCTCGGGCTCTCTGACATCATCAGATTGGTTGGAGCTTAATGCAGCTTCCACATCAACACTTTTAGAACTACTGCATTCTACAACAATAGTGTCATCTGCAACATAGACAGACAGTGTCTTATTTCTTCGTCCCAGTCATTAATATGTTTGGTAAGAAGCTGGTGGCTAAGAAACACTATTTAGCAAATCCTGCCAATCAGAGGACAAACACTAAATCCTACATGTAGAGACACATTCTGAAGAGTGTAGAAATCAATTAAGTAAGCAAGGGGTCATCGCTGCGAGGCCATCCCTATAGTACAGGACCTGTATGATATTCTAGCTGTCCAGACTCAGGAAGAATGGGATAATGGCCATGGGGAAAGTGGAATTGAAATTCGTCTATAAATGTTCATGTGGGCCAAATACTAACAAATGGGATTCGATTAATTTAGGATATCTGATTGACATGGATAAATTGGATCCAAAGGGTCTGTTTCTGTGCTGTACAACTCAATGACTCTATGACCCTGTTACTGAGCTCTGAGATGCCTACTACAGGTTTAAAATGTTGATGCACAGGAACATTAGTTTATTGGAAGCTTTAGATAACACATGACCTGGATGCACTCAAAGAATTTAATTGCAATGTCTGAAGTCGGTTGATAAAAAGATGGGTGAAGTGATTGGCCAGGTATTCTTCAATCTGAGGCCTGAAGTCCATCAATGACTCGTTGTTGTTTCTGTGCTGTAGCAACCTCAGTAGATTGGCATGCCAACCTCAAAACCTAGCAAAAGCAAACTAGAAACCTTTAAAAAGTTGACATCATGCCAAAAAGCTGACAAGTCAAGAACTCTCCTCATTACAAGTCCATGCAATATGAAAACAAATAGTTACAACAACAGTGTAACTTAAGCTGAAGTGTGAAAACCAAACATTGAAAAATAAACTTGTTGATGCATTTCAAAGATCATCTGAGATTATTCTTACCTAATATGCTTTCATTTGAATGGAATGATGATTAATTAATTTTAAGTGTATTTATGCTTTGCAATTAACAATTCTTCAGTTTAAAAATTGATAATCAAGCCAATAATGTAGCTTTCTTGAAGGTCACCTCAAAGATTGCATTTCTACATCCAAATCCCCTCATCCCAGCTGCCCAGACAGAATGTACGCCATTCAACTTTTCAGACTTTGCTAAGACATTATTTTCTTCTTCAACACTTGGCATTCATCCTAAAGTTTTTCTCCCATCACATCTCAATTCAATATGCCATTTATCGTATCTATAACCCAGGTCAAGGTGGCATTTTTCTTGTGCCAAATTGCACACTATTTGAAGCACATTTGAGCTGGCAAACTCCTTTACCCTCATTTACTCTCCCCCCCAATACTGCGCAAACTAGTACTGCTTGATCCTAGAGCCTCCACAATACATGCTGTCAGTCTTCCACTCTGTCTCTCCTTTGAAGGTTCACTGTTGACAATCCCCTTCGTGATTCCTTCTTCATCATGTTGAAACTCTCCTTCTAGCTCTACCTTCTGAACACTTTTCTCTCATCCTCATTACCCCTTTGCCTCATTGTTACTTTTTGCCATTATTTTACCCTGTCTTTTTCATGCTCTTACCTCTTTTTTTGACTCCAGTGCAATCAACCTCTCTTACTTTGCCAATCATTCTTTTGCACTCCTTTCCCATCTATTGTTCACTTTTAAATTCTGAACCTAGTGGAAATAATCCTTTTTTGGTTAGGGCCTTCTGTTTAATGAAAACATTTTCCAATGTCTGTTATCCCTCTTATTGACAGCAAGAAGGAGATATGATGATGCTGAGGAAAGAGATCTCAATTGTCCGACATTTCATCACCATACTAGGTTACATCTTCAGTGAGCCTCTGGACAAAGCACTTCTGGTGTTTCCTGCTTTCTATTTATATGTTTAGGTTTCCTTGGGTTGGTGATGTCATTTCCTGTGGTGATGCCATTTCCTGCCCTTTTTCTCAGGGGGTGGTAAATATTATCCAAGTCAATGTGTTTGTTAATAGAGAACCAGTTGGAATGCCAGGCTTTTAGCCAAATAGAGACATACACGAGAATTCCTAGAAGCATGGCATTCCAACCGGAACTCTATCAACAAACACATTGACTTGGATCCCATTTACCAGCCTTTAAGAAAAATAACAGGAAATGACATCAGCACAAGAAATGATGTCATCACAAAAATGACATCGCCAACCCAAGAAAACCCAAACATATAAATATAAAGAGAAAGCAGGAAAACCAGCCGTGCTTCATCCAGAGGCTCACCGAAGATGTTATCTAGTAATGTTATCTAGTCTGAAAATGAACCTTCCAGTTCAGCGAGCAAACCTACATCCAGAGCCTCTACCTGAGCTACAAATCTTCTCAAAACTTGCTAAGAGATGCTCAACTTGCAATAATTTTTGACAGCAGCCACCTTTTATGAAAATGAAATGGTAACAATTGGAATATATGTGAAGTGGTATGCCAGATGGACAAATATTACACTGTAAGCAATTTGTAACATCTTTACAATTGTGACTTTTTGTGCCTTGTGATGACTGGTTTTCCAGCAGTGTGGTGTGAGACAGTGCTGGCAATATTCCTAATGAAAACTAAACAGGGATATAAGTCTTAATAAAACATGTTTTAGGCAACAATATTTTAGGGTGCCTCATGGATCACATTACATAGAGGAAAATTTGGATGCACAGCTCAGAACCATTTATTTACATCTGATATATCCATGCTATATATTCACTCAGGTCCATTTTGTTACTTGGACATGCTTGCACATACATCACTGTTTGCTACATACATTCCCGTAAAGCCTGATAGAATACTAAACTCCATGCACAGTTTGCCACAGCAAGGTACGCTGGTAGCAAGTGGTGACATAGAGACAAGCTGCTTCAGTGCTAGCTCTCTAGCCCATGAATCATAGTGTTGTTGAGTCAAGTCCACTGTTGACCCTCAAATTCCCTCTAAATCTCCCACCTTTCACTTTAAAATTATGCCCCCTTAAATTGACCCTTCAACTAAGGAAAACAGCTGCTTTCTCTTCACTCTGTCCATGCACATCATAATTTTTTAAACCTCTATCAGGTCCCACCCACAACCTTCTCTGCTCCGCAGAAAATAACCAGAGCTTATCCAGCCCATCTTCATAGCTGAAATGCTCCATTTGAGGCAACAACCTGGCGTATCTCCGGCCGTACCTCCTCCAGTGCCTTCACATCCTTCCGATAATGTGGTGACCTGCACACAGTACTCCAGCTGTGGCCTAACCAAAATTCTGTGCAAAGCTTCAACATGATGACCCTGCTCTTATAAGCTATGCCGCAACTGATAAAGGCAAGTGTCCTATGTGCCTTCTTAACTACCCTATTGCCCTGACCTGTTACTTTTAGGGATCTGTGGACAAGCACACCAAGTTCCCTCTGTTCCTCTGAGCTTCCTAGTTTCTTGACATTCATTGAGGACTCCCTTGTCTTGTTTCTTCCCCAAAGTGTATCACCTCACATTTATCAGGGTTAATTTCCAACTGCCACTGATTTGCCCACCCGATTTTTACCCATCGAAAACCTTACACCTTCCTCCTCAATGTCAATCACTCAGCCAATCATTGTGCCATCCACAAACTTACTTATCATCCCCTCCACATTCTCATCTGTATCATTTATGAATATCATAAACAATAACGGATCCATCATTGATCCCTGTGGTACATCTTTGCACACCAGGCTCCAGTCACGCAAACAGCTTTCACCACCATCTGTCACTAAGTCAATTTTGGATCCAACTTGCCAAGCCTTCCTGTGTGAGACTTTGTCAAAGGCTTTGCTGAAATCTGTGCAAACTATTTCAACAGTATGACCCTTACCTATACACTTGATCACCTCCAGGAAAATTTCCACCAGATTTGTGAGGTATGGTCTCCCCTTGACAAAGCCATGCTAACTATCCCAGATTAAACCTTGTCTCTCCAAGTGGAGAGTAGTCCTCTCCTTCCGAATTTTCTCAAATAGCTTCCCTATCACTGATGTGAGAGTCACTGGTCTGTAATTCCCCAGTTTATCTCTATAATGCTTCTTGAGAAATGGGGCCTCATTAGCTGACTTCCAGTCCTCTGGTCCAGGCCCTGAGGCCAGAAAGGAATTAAAAAATTGGGTCAGAGCTCCTGTAATTTCTTCCCTCATCTCCCATAGCAGCCTGGGATGCAAGTCATCCAGACCTAGGGATTTGTCCATTTTTAAACCCACCAGAATGTCCAACAGATCTTCATTCCCGATGCCAATCTACTGAAAATCTCAGTCCCTCTTCCTGAATTCTGCACCTACATTCTCCTTCTCCAGAATGAAGACCGATATGAAGTTTCCATTTAACACCTTACCAATGACCTCTGGCTCTAGCACAGATAGCTAACTTTGTCCTTAATAAGCTGTTATCCCCTGGTTATCCTCTTTCCCATGATACACTTACAGAATACCATGCGATTTTCCCTAATCTTACCCAAAAATGTTTTGTCATGCCTTTTCTTTGCTCACCTAAACTTTTTCAAGTTCTACCCTGCACTTTCTTTACTCCAAGAGCTCATCTATTAGCTTGTTTCCTTTGTACCTGTTAAAATGATCTTTTTCCTTCTTATCCAATCCCTGATTATTCCTAGACATCTAGAGTTCTTTGGGCTTGTTGCTCCTACATTTCACCCTTAAGGGACCATGTAGGATCTACAGTCTCGCCAAGACTGTTTTGAACGCTCCCATTGTTTTGCTGTAGATTTACCCAGTAGTTGTACTTTAGCCAGATCCTGATGAAGGGCTTAAGCCTGAAACATCGATTCTCCTGCTCCTTAGATGCTGCCTGACTTGCTGTGCTTTTCCAGCACCACACTCTTGACTTTGGCCAGATTCTGCTTTATTTTAATAAAATCTGTCTTTCCCCAATCCAACCCCCTTTTTTTTCAGACCATCCTTTTTCTTTTCCATAACAAATTCAAAATGTTGTGCTCGCTACTACCACCTTGATACCTATCTGGCTTCATTCTTTAGAATTAGATCAAACACTGCGCGATCCTTTGTTGGGGTGTCTACTCAGAGTTTTTGAGTCACGTGTCACACAGCACAGAAACAGACTCTTCAGTCCAACTAGTCCATGCTGACCATGTTCTCAAACTAAATTAGTACCACCTGTCTACACTTGATATCCCTCCAAACCTTTCCTATTCATGACTAAACTTCTGACTAAATTTTAAGAGATCAGCCTCCTCTAAATCCTTTACATGATGGCTATCCAAATTAATGTTGGGGAGGTTAAAATTCTCGACTATAATTTCCTGATAATTGCTTTTACAACCTCAGTGCTATGTCTACATTTCTGCTCCACTAGTGTCTACTGACCATTGGTGAGTCTATAATGCATGCTCGACAGTCTGCCCCCTTTTTATTCCAAAGCTCTACCCTCAGAGTCTCATTTGAAGACCCTCCCCTGTCCTACTTGAAGAATCTATACTAAGAAATGTTGAGTTGTCAGTCCTGACCCTTTTTCAACCATGTCTCTGTGATGGCAAGTTGTATATTGCATTAAATGGCATGAGAAATAATGATCATGCAAACTTCTGGAGTGCTGTAAAAATCCAACCGATTGAGGGAGCTATATATTAGATTGTTTTATCAGATAAGAGCCCATAGTGTTGGAGATAGTATATGAGTGTGCATAGAGAATTGGCTAACTAATAGAAGACTGATAATTGAGATAAATGGAGTATTTTTACACTGTCAACCTGTAACTAGTTGAGTGACAAGGGATCAGCACTAGGGCTACAATCATTTACAATATATTAATGACTTGGATAAGGAAAGAGATTGTACTGTAGCCAATTTGAGAATGACACAAAAAAAGATGGGAAGGCAAGTAATGAGGATGACAAGAAGAGTCTACGAACAGGTTAAAGGAGTGGGTAAAAACTTGGCAAATGGATTATAATGCTGAAAAATGTGAGGTTATGCATTTTGGCAGGAAGAATAGAGGAGCTGAATATTATTTAAATGGAGAAAGAGGGATTTTGCAGTCCTGGTCCATGAACCATAAAAAGCCAGCATCCAAGTTTAGCAGGGAATAGGGAAGGTAATGGAATGCTGGCCCTTATTTCAAAGGGAATAGAATAAAAATGTAGGAAGATTTTGCTATAACTATACAAGGCACTAATCAGACCGAAGCTGGAATACTGTAAACAGTTTTGTGCTCCCTTTTTAAAGTACATTATATGCAGTCTAGATAAGGCTCAGTAGGGTAATACCAGTTATAGACAGGCTATCTTTGAGGTGAGTTTGAGTAGTTTGGGCCTGTACTCATCA
Organism: Hemiscyllium ocellatum; assembly: GCF_020745735.1. Taxonomy (NCBI): domain Eukaryota; kingdom Metazoa; phylum Chordata; class Chondrichthyes; order Orectolobiformes; family Hemiscylliidae; genus Hemiscyllium; species Hemiscyllium ocellatum. Next base: position 85,678,743 of record NC_083409.1, read on the forward strand.
GAGCTTGGAAGAAACCTTATTGAAACATGCAAGATTTTTATGAGAGTTGACCCGTTGGATGCAGAGAGGTTGTTTCTCCTTGTGGAAGAGTCTAGAACCAGAGGGTATAATCTCTGAATAAGGAGTTGCACATTTATGACAGAGTTGAGGAGGAATTTCTTTTCTCAGAGGGTAATGAATCTGTGGAACTCTTTACTACAGAGGGCTGTTGAGGATTGTTTATTAAGTGCGTTCAAAGCTGAGACAGGCAGATTTGTAATCAATAAGGGAATGAATGTTTATAGAGAAAAGGCAGGAAAGTGGTGTTGATTATCAGATCAGCCATGGTCTTATTGACTGATGGAGCAAACTCAATGGGCTGAATGGCCTAATTCTGCTCCTACGCCTTATGGTCTTTTGGTTTTTAAGTTGTCCACAGAAGGAACATAGAACATAGAAAAATACAAGGAACATAGAACAATTCGGCCCTCGATGTTGCTCCGACCTGTGAACTATTCTCAGTTCGTCCCCCTACACTATCCCATCATCATCCATGTGCTTATCCAAGGATTGTTTAAATCTCCCGAGTGTGGCTGAGTTAAGGATCTGTTTTGGGACCACTGTTGTGTGTCATTTTTATAAATGACTTAGACACAGGCATAGGTGGATGGATTAGTAAATTTATAAATGACACTAAAGTCAGTGGAGTACTGGACAGTTTGGAAGAATGTTACAGGTTGCAGGGGGACTTGGCTAAACTGCAGAATTGAGCTCAGAGGTGGCAAATGGAGTTCAATGCAGCTAAATGTGAGGTGATGCACGTTGGGAAGAATAACAGGAAGTCAGAGTACTGGGTCAATGGAAAGATTCTTGATAGTGTGGATGTGCAGAGTGATCTTGGAGTTCATTAACATTGATACCTGAAAATTGCCACCCAGTTTGATAGTGCTGTTAAGAAGGCATACGGTGTATTAGGTTTCATTGGTAGAGGGATTGAGTTCCGGAGCTGCAATATCATGCTGCAACTATACAAAACGCTAGTGCGGCTGCACTTGGAATATTGTGTACAGTTCTGGTCACCATATTTCAGGAAGGATGTGGAAGCATTGGCAAAGATACAGAGGAGATTTACCAGGATGTTGCCTGGTCTGGAGGGAAGGTCTTATGGGAAAAGGCTGAGAGACTTAGGTCTGTTCTCATTGGAAAGAAAAAGGTTAAGAGGGGATTTGATAGAGACATACAAGATGATCAAAGGATTAGACTGGGTAGACGGTGAAAGTCTTTTTCCTAGGCTGATGATGTCAGCTTGTATGAGGGGGCATAGCTACAAATTGAGGGTGATAGATTTAAGACAGAGTCAGATGTCAGATCTCAGAGAGTGGTAAGGCCGTGGAATTCCCTACCTGCCATCACTAGTAACCGGACTCCAGGCTGAATATTTTCCATCAACCACCACTCGCTGCCTTCTTTCAGAAAGCCAGTTTCTAATCCAAACTGCTAAATCATCCTCAATCCCATGCCTCTGCATTTTCTCCAACAGCTTACCATGTGGAACCTTATCACATGTATACCACATCAACTGCCCTACCCTCATCTACATGCTTGGTCACCTTCTCAAAAAACTCAATGTGGTTTGTGAGACACGATCTGCCCTTGACAAAACCATGTTGAAATCAAACTGTTGCTTGCTAAATGATTATAAATCTTATCTCTTGTAATCCTTTCCAAAACCTTTCCTACAACAGAAGTAAGGCTCACTGGTCTATAATTGCCTGGGTCATTTCTACTCCCCTTCTTGAACAAGAGCACAACATTTGCATTCCTCCAGTCCTCTGGTACTAAACCTGTAGACAATGACGACTCAAATATCAAAACCAAAGGCTCTGCTATCTCCTCCCTAGCTTCCCAGAGAATCCTCGGATAAATCCCATCCAGCCAGGGGACTTGTCTGCTTTCACTCCTTCTAGAATTATTAACACCTGCTCGTAACTAACCTCAATCCTTTCTAGTCTAATATCTCGTACCTCATTCTTCTTGTCTACAATATTCCCCTTTTTCTGAGTGAAAACCAATGAGAAATGTTCATTTAGCACCCCTTCAATCTCCACAGGGTCCCCACTCAACTTCTCACTTCTGTCTTTGACTGGCCCTATTCCTACCCTAGTCATCCTTTTATTCCTAGGTAAAAATGAGGACTGCAGATGCTGGAAACCCGAGTATGGATTAGAGTGGTGCTGGAAAAGCACAGCCGGTCAGGCAGCATCCAAAGAGGAGGAAAATCAATATTTCTGACAAAAGCCCTTCATCAGCCCTGATTTTTCTGCTCCTTGGATGCTGCCTGACCTGCTGTGCTTTTCCAGCACCACTCTAATCCGGATCTTTTTATTCCTCACATACCGATACAAAGCTTTAGTGTTCTCCTTTATTCTATTTGCTAAAGACTACTTGTGTCCTCTTTTTGCTCTTCTTAACGCTCTCTTTAAATCCTTCATAGCTGATCTGTAACTCTCCATCACCTCATCTGAACCATCTTGTCTCATCAACACATGAACCTCCTATTTCTGCTTAACAAGAGATGCAATCTCTGCAGTAAACCACAGTTCCTTTACCTTATCACTTCCTCCCTGCCTGATAGGGACATGCCTATCAAGGACACACAAAACCTGTTCCTTAAACTAGTTCCACATGTCCATTGTCTGCATCCCCTGCATTTTGCTACCCCATTCTATGCATCCTAATTCTTGCCTAATCACATTATAATTGCCTTTGCCCCATCGATAACACTTGACCTGTGGCATATATCTTTCCCTTTCCATCGCTAAACTAAACGTAACTGAATTATGGTCACTCTCTCCAAAGTACTCACCCACAACTAAATCAAACACCTGGCCTGGTTCATTACCAAGCACCAGATCCAGTGTGGCCTCCCCTCTTGTCGGCCCTTTGACATACTGTGTCAGGAAACATTGGACAAAAATGATGGACTAGAGTTATAGCATTTCCAGTCAATGTTGGGGAAGTTAAAGTCCCCCATAATGACCACCCTATTCCTTCCACTCCTACCCAGAATAATTTTGCCAATGCTCTCTTCCACTTCCCTGAAACTCTGCGGAGCCTATAAAAAACTCCAAGTAGTGTGATCTCTCCTCTCCTGTTTCTAATCTCAGCCCACACTACCTCAGTAGACGAGTCCTCATCAAAAGTTCTTTCAGCCACAGTTATACTATACTTGACTAACAAGGCCACACTTGCCCATTTTTTACCTCCTTGCCTGTTCTTAATGAAAGATCTATACCTTGGAACCTGCAACATCTATTCCTTACCCTGCTCTATCCATGTCTCTTAAATGGCCACAACATCGAAGTCCCAGGTATCTATCCATGCTGCAAGCTCACTTACCTTACCTACGTGACATTCGAGATGGTTTGGTCAAATGTACCATGAATTACATTGAATCACTGGTTTCAAATGATTTTGTTTTATGACAACTCATGATAGTCAATAAATGCTGTGTTTCTGGTATTAATTTACTGATTCCAGAACTATTCAAGTTACAGAGTCATAGAGCTGTACAACATGGAAACAGACTTGTCGGACCAACTCGTCTATGCTGACCATATATCCTAAATTAATCTAGTTCCATTTGCCAGCAGTTGGCCCATATCCTTCTGAACCCTTTCTGTTCATACATTAATCCAGATGCCTTTTAGATGTTGTCATTGAGCCAGCCTCGACCACTTCCTCTGGCAGTGTATTTCATCTGCTGTGAGACAAAGTTACCAGAAACTTTGCAGCCTTTGTAACAAAATCTTTGTTACAGAGGGAGAAAATAAAGAAATAAGTTAAAGGTTCAGCACTACAATCTTCCTAGAATAAAAGTTGAAAATTAAGAAATAAAGTTATAAAGTCAAACATTACAGTCCTTTCTTAAGCCATAGGCCTACAGACACCTCCAAGCTGGACTTTCCCCAAATGGGCTTGCTTTCCCCTGCACATCCAATTATCGGCTGAATGGTTCTGTAGTCTGGATGTTAGCACACCAAGTGAAGCTCCTCATGCTTTCCATCTCCAAGTCTATGAAAACAAATGTTTTCAGCTGTTTCATCAATGACGTCTCTTCCATTGTAAGATCAAAAGTAAGGGATTTGGCTGAGGATTACAGAATTCTCTTCAGATAACTGTTCAGTCCATGCTCACATGCAGCAATAACCACTTTCATGCCTAATTTGGTAAATGAAAATAAAATCTATGCCCTACAAGTGCTAGGTAATAGACTTCTCTAACAATAGAGAGTTTAATCTGATGCCTTTGATATTCAACAGAATTAACATCATTTGTCCACCCACTGTCAACATCCTGGGGGAATACTGTTTCCCAGAAATCTATCTGGATCAGTGACATAAGTACTGTGGTTACAAGAACAGGTCAGAGACAGGTATTCTGTAGCAAGTATTTTACCGCTGATTCCCCAAACACCTCCACCATTTATAAAGAACAAATCAGGTGTATAATGGAATACTCTCCATTGATTGTTTGAGTGCATGTCAAGAGCTCATCAGTACCATACTGACTAAGCAACATACTTGATCAAGTCACCATTCATCAACTTAAGGATTCACTCCCTCCACAACTGACATGTCATGTCTGCAACATGTATTGTTTACCAGAGGCATTGAGGCAACAAACCAAAGGTCTTTCAACAGCATCCTCCAAAAGTGTGGCCTTTACCACCTTGAAGGACAATGTCAACAAATGCTTGGGAACACCATCACTTGCAAGTCTCTTCCAAGTCATCCACCACTCTGATTTGGAACTATATTGCATTCCTTCAATGTCACTTGGTCAAAAACCTGAAACTCCCTTTCTAACAGCAATGTGGCAACCAGCAAGGACTATGGCGTTCCACATGTAAAGGTCACTATATCAAGAGCAATTTGTGATGGACAATAATATAGGTCTAGCCAGTGAAGCACAAATGAAAAGAAGTGTTGAATCATTGACAAAGGTAAAATTGAATAGATTATTCCGACTACTGGAAACAAAATAAGTTAAAATAAAACAAGAGAAAAATAGATGACAGAGTAGAGCAGACCGAAGATGGTTACCTTTCACGTTTTATTGACAATTTTTAGTAATAGTTTGATCTAGATAATGTTGCAGAAATATTTTTGACATTTAAATATATTTGCTTGAGTAATGCAAACATAATTTTCAGCATCACCGTGTGTGATCTGAAAACTTATAACATTTGTTGGCCACAGGAGACAGGAATTCCCAAGAGCTGTCAATGGCTAAGGGTTAAGCCAATTTTCAAATAGCAAAGCTGACAGAAATATGCCAAACTGCCATTTTCTGCAATTTCAACTGTGCTCAATATGTTTGCAATAATTCACTCTTAATAGAGGATTTAACACATGGTTCACTTTTTAATTAATATTTTGCTGCTGTCTTAAATGATATTTGATCTACTTGTGAAAGGTTATATTCCTGTTAGTATGAGAGTTAAAAACTTGAGAAATTACATGATGTTGCTGGTACAAGCTGAAAATGAAAGATTGTAATTTATTTTGTTGAGGTTGGGATATAAATGTACCATAGTACAATTTAAATGTGAAAGATTACGAGTTATTTTATTCAGAGTTGATATATAAATATACCACAGTCATTAATTTGAATTTTATTACAATGCTAAACTGAAAACAGCAATGATTATGTTAATATAAGAAAATTAATACAGAAAAGAAAAGTAAAGTCAGATACTATTTCACTTTTCAGCACAGATTAGTATGAAATAGCTTATGAAATATGGTATATTGCATTTACTATAACAATAACTTACATTTATATAGCATCTTCAGTATAGTAAAACATCCAAGGCACTTATGTAAGCACTATTTACTATTGTATTGTATTAGTCACTTTGAACCATGTAAACAAACTCCGATTTCTTTCCTATTAATGAATGCAAACTAGTTGTGATGGAGTTCAGAGTGCTGACTTTGTCTCGCGGTGGTGGGATGGGTATCTAAGAAGAAATTGGTACTTTGATCAAAACCCAGAATCATGGGGATGAGAACAGGAAGGAAGATTGGGAAGATCCATAGATCTTTACAAAAAGTCTGCAAAATCAATGCTGAAACTGCGTGAATACTGTAGCTCATTGTTCCTGAGACTATAAAGATGTCCCCTTCACTCCAGTATTGAAGCTTGAGAAAACATCTCAGAAAGAAGCCCATGTTTATTTAAATAGAGCTTTGAAAAAGGCCCCAAGCATGTACATCTCTGATGGCTTCCAACAGGACAGTGACGTAACTGAAAACCAATTAAATGGGTCAAAACCAGATAATGCCTTATTTGGCATATTCATAGCAAAAGAAAGGATGTAAAGATAAGACTTTATTAAACAGCTTACCACTGCAGTCTAGGTAGAGCAGATTGGTCACTTGCCCTAGAAGATATGCCAAGAAAAATATTGATGAATTGACCGTCTGATACACAGTCTGGTCAGGGTGATCTCTAAACAACCAGTATCATTGTGATTATGTTTTATTGCTTAGTAGTCTGATAAAGTGAAAAACATTAAGTGGCACACTATGCAAGCTGTAGTTTGCCATTGATATCTGGGCTGGAGCCTTTAGATACAGAAAAGAGGGGGTTTGCACTTGTAGACAAGATTAATGTCAAACCATTGAAGAGAATGTACATTATGCTTGGTCCAATAATAGTTTAATGTAAGGGTCATAAAGAGGTAAAGAGGTGCAAAGAGTGAAGAAATCCCATATTTTAGGATTTGAGTCTTAAGGGACTGTGCAAAAAGGGCCAAAAGAATATGTAGGCACTGGAAGATTGTTGGGGTTAGCGAGTTTTGAGAAGATTTGTAGCTCAGGTTGAGGTTTTGGATGTAGGTTTGCTCACTGAGCTGCAAGGTTCATTTCCAGACATTTTGTTACCCAACTAGGTAATATCTAGGTAACAACTAGGTAAAACTAGGAATTTTCAGCATTGCTTTGCCTGGGGCCCACTGAAGATGTTACCTAGTAGGGTGACAAAACATCTGGAAATGACCCTTGCAGTTCAGTGAGCAAACCTACATCCAGATTGTTGAGCTAATGAAGATTACAGAGAAAGGAAGGTAGGACACAATGGAAGAAATTTAAAACAACACAGTAAATAAGAAGGAGATGTGTGAATAGAATTCAATATGGATTTGTATAAAGATACCAGGGTTTTGGAAAAATTCCACTTTATGTGAGATGGAAGAAAAGAGGCTGGACAAGAGAACATTAGAATCAATGATAGATCCTTGAGAACTTTGCAGCAAATTGTATATGGCGAGCAAAGACAGTTGTTCCCTGACACTCTTTAGCTGTGCCAGGATAGATAAGAGTGGAACAGGGGAGATCCATCCTGCTGTGGTGAATAACCTTTGTTCTATATAATAATTCTACTAATATCATACATTTTGGTGTTTTCAGCTTTGGGAAAGGTATCCTGAAGCAGAGTTTCTGAAAGTGGCCTTCATTTCTGAATCTTTACTTATTGGCCAAAAGGATAGGACATGGTGAATTGATCTAAATAATTGCATTATGGTTGTCATTGAGACGCAGATATTGTCTTGGATTCTGTGTTTGATTGAATATTAAACCTTTCAGTTCATGAATGAATAGAATAGAATCCCTACAGTGTGGAAACAGGCCATTCAGCCCAATAGGTTCACACTGACCGTCTGAAGAGCATCCCACCCAAACCCACTCCCCTACCCAATCCCTGTAATCCTGCATTTTCTATGGCTATCCCACTAACTGGCTCATCCCTGAATACTATGGGGCAATTTAGCATGGCCAATCCACCTAACCTGCATATCTTTGGACTGTGGGAGGAAATAGGAGCACCTGGCGGATACCCCTGCAGACACAGGAAGAATATGCAAACTTCACACAGACACTCACCCAATGTTGGAATCAAACTGGGTCCCTGGCGCTGTGAAGCAGCAGTATTAACCACTGAGCCACCGTGCCATCATTGTGTGCTGCAGTATGCAGTGTGCTGCAATAAAACCCATTAATTGATTCCTAATGGAATCCTGCCATTTGGAAAACTGGCAAAATCATTTCACATTGTTGCGGGTGACTGTGGATAAGTGCTTTGCTCTGGTAAAAAGGCCTTATCACTTAATTAAAACATTTATAGACTGCAGGTTGACCAAGTTTACTGGTGTTCCCTGTTGCACTGTTAATTGAACTGTAAAGCTGTTACCATGACAGCAACTGATAGTGCCATATTTGGATGAGAATTAGGTCCAGAATGCAATAGATCTCTATGACAAAAGGATAAAGGAAAGATGTTGGAACTCTGAAATAAAAACACAAATATAGGAATTACTCAGAGATGGGAGATATTTGTGGAGAGAGGAGCAGGTATAATGGACTAGAGTTTTGCTGCAAACTTCTGTGCCCCACTACCAGGCTCAAAGAAGGATAGACATCCTCCCTTTGTGGGCAATAGTTACTCATTATAATTTTCCTCATTCATGACCAGAGAATCATTAAATAAGGGTGGCAACTGAGCTCTTAAAGTGGAGGCCCTCTAGCTTGACAAAGCTGCAGCAGGATACTATGGCAGGTGAGGAGATGGTATTTCAAAATGAAAAATTCCAGTCTGTTTCCTTCAATCAGCTTCAAATGATCCTTAACGATTCTAACTGTGAGTGTGTGTGTGTGTGTGTGTGTGTGTGTGTGTGTATCGTTCTGCTACCCCCACCCTTCCTACTTATGGCAAAATGGCTCTGCTGCAGGTACTTCTGAGGAACAGTATGCAGGCTATGGCTGCTAGGTTTAGTGTTACACCTTGACAAACTTTCTTCCGATCTGGAAAGTGTTAGGCATTTAGCAGATTTGAAGTTTTTCCATTCCAATAAGCATGCTTCTAATCTTACCCTTTCCCCTCTCTCGCAGAGCCATATTAACCCGTTGTCCTCATCATTCACTCACCAGCCTCCACAGCCAAGAGGTATTTATGGAGGCTGAAATTCCATGTCATTTTTACCACCTCCAATCTGATGCTGCTACCAAACACATCAATCTCTCCTCTCTTCTTCCTGTATTCTGAAGGAAGGAGTTATTCTGTCATGTCCTGGTCTACGATTCAATCACTTTCAACATCTATTCTTTCCATAGCACCTTTCCATACAAATGTAGAATATGCAATATCTCTTTCAGCTCCTCCCTTTCAATGTTTATAGCCCCAAACTCTCCATCCAGTAAAAACAACAAGTTACTTTACTTTTTACAATTTAGTACAATATATGCACTGCTTACAATGTGGTCTTCTTCACACTAGGGAGACCAAATACAGATTAAATGACCATTTTTCACCTCTGTTCAATCAGCAAATGTAACCCAGAGCTTCTAGTTATCTAACAACTGAATTGTTCACCCCACTCCTAACCTGACCCTTCCGTTCTGAGTATCCTACACTATAAGGAACAGCATCATATGTTTCAGTTAGACAGTTTACAACCTTCTGCACTCAGCAATTGAGTTTGCGATCGTAATTTTGATTCCCATTGTTCTTTGGTTTTAGACAGAAGATGTTAGCAACGATTCTGCTTTTCATACCTACACCTTGGATGGAACTTTCTTTACATGTCCCGTTACCATTCACTTTTGTTTTGTAGCATCATCAAGTTTGTTATTCAGTCTCTCTCTGCCACTCCATCACAGGCTTCTCTTTACTTTTTCATTCTTTCCCACAACTATTCCCCCCTCAACCACCCGAATTTCCTTTTCTCTGCCTGCCTGGTTACATCTCTAAGGTAAAAACAATGACTGCAGATGCTGGAAACCAGATTCTGGATCAGTGATGCTGGAAGAGCACAGCAGTTCAGGCAGCATCCAACGAGCAGCGAAATCAACGTTTCAGGCAAAAGCCCTAACCTTTTCAAGTTCGGGTGAAAAATCATTGATATGAAAGTTTAATTCTGTTTTTCTTTCCACATGTACCTCCAGACTTACCAGAAAATATTTTCTGTTTCTATTTCAGAATGTTGTAACAGCCTGTTTGGCGAATCACAGTCTGCAATGACAAATCTAGGGAAGCACACTTTTATGGTAAAACTAACTTCAAAAGTAATAGCAGGTGTGGGCAAAGCATTCTGATGCATTGTTCCTTGTCTTGCTGCTTTATGCTATTCTTTCTCTACTTACCTTATATAGGGCATTTCCCATTGTGACACCATGATCCAAATTTCAATCAGATCAGCACAATAAGCAGTGAAAATATAAGAAGTTTCTAAATAAAACACAACCACGCCCTCCACCACTGTTAAACTTCTTTAATTGCATAAACTTCAAAAGTGCTAATCCAATTTAATCTGTTCCCTTTTAAATTTTTACTGCTTTCAGTGCAGAATTAAGTAACCACAAATGCACATTTTGTAATGGAATGATCAACACTGAGCACACCCCAGCATCAAAAGTATTAAGTTTCATGGCCACTCAGTACAATTTATCGCAATTAAATTAACATATTAAACTGGTAATTTGGCCTGTTTTCAGACGAGCTATTTTTGAATCGCACCAAATTGCATGCATAACACACATTGTGGCCAGAAATCTGGCAACTGCTCTGATTTTAGATACCAATCCTCCTGAAGCACATTAATAAGTGGAAACATAAAAAAAAAAAGACCAGTGGAAATTGGATGTAAAAATAATACACTTTTATGGTGATTACCTTCTTTTGTGAGTGTGTACAAGCATGCACACGTGAGTCTTTTTCTACCATTGTAAAAAACAGAAATTTCTATCCTACTTGCAGTTACTTTAATTAATATTTCTCCAATCTTTGCTACTAATAACCCCAGAAAGTGGGGAACAACATTAGCTCTTCTAGGTTTCACACTACAGCAAGGGGTAGAAGTGAAATGATGCAGCTTCCCACTAAGGCCACGAATTTGAAGTTAGCAATTAAATACACAGTAAGAAGATGTCTCCAAACCAGAACATCACAGTGTAATGTATTTATCTTCACTTTACCTGATCAAAAACTTTTCCTGTATGAAATGTAACTGTGGCTGGACTGGATGGAGACTGCATGCTACTAACGACTCAATAAATTGTTATCTATGCACATCTTTCCTTAACAAAATCTATCGGGTCTTTAAAAATTAATAGAAGCAATACTTCATTGGTAATAACAAGAATCTTGCAAGACATTCCATTTTATTCCCTCTTGGACATATGTTATTTGTGCCTCATCTCAAGATAGAGAACATTCTGTTATTTTTGTCTGTATTCTCGTCTTTTTGTGATGCATAAGCAGATTCACTTTGTGCTGTCAAATGCTATGGTTCTATCGAAAGCATTGGCAATTTGAATGGGTACCCAAGGTTATGCATTATATAATAAACAACTCAACAAGCTCCTGTCTTGTGGGTTGGCATTCTGCAGCGGTGCGAAAAGATGCAAAAGGTGGAGGTTGTTAGATTTGCTGGCTGATCTCTTTTATCCAATTTGCCACAACATAAGCCACTCTACTGACATAAGCACCCTCTTATAGACATGAAAACTCAATGGTACACTTTGAATTTCTGAATCTTTCTATCTGAGGCCCTATCCACTGTGACAAACTGATATAAAAAATGTGAATGGTTTTGGCACAATTTCTCAAGCTCTTTCAGGGCAACCAGCTGCCTCAGGGAACCTTGAATTAATTGAATGGCAAAGCAGACTTGATGGGCTGAATGGCTTACATCTGCTCCAACTTTTTATGATCTTATGGGTGATTGTCAGAGATGTCTGACTTCTGTCTCCATTCTAGCCCCCGCCAGCTTTAATTGGACAGAAATTGTCTGACTCATAAGTAATGTCTGAAAGTCTGGACTTCAGTCAGTTTCCCACTGAGTGCAGGTTACCAGTACAAAGACCCACTCCATTCTTGGTTTCCACTTACATGGCAAAAATGAGACCCCTGGTCACACTTACCTTTCTAATACTAGGGTAGAAGACGTCTAGCAAGACTCTTGAAAAATGTAGTGAAGATGAGTAGATGATTTTCTTTGTGTTTTGCAGATTTCAAACTAGTTTCCTCCCACAAGAGCCAGCCCATTAACACTCAGCAATGTCCGGGTGAAGTGAATTTGGCACATTCGCTTCTTACTTCCTACTGCTTGACTGCAGCTTGATAGTCTTTGCCAGCACTTCCAGCACATTCAGCTGGGTCAACTGATAGGTGCATTCTCAGGTGCACTATTCTTTAGCCTCAGCCTGAGAATTTAGATTTGGTCTATGACAGAATTTGTTATAATTTCATCACTTCCACTTAGAAGGACAAGGGCATCAGGTACTTGGGAACACCACCACCTGCAAGTTCCCCTCCAAGCCATTCGTCACCCTGACTTGGAAATATACTGCCGTTCCTTCAAAGTCATTGGGTCAAAGTCCTGAAATGCCCTCCCTAACAGTATTGTGGGTCAACCCACAGCAAGTGGACTGCAGCAATACAAGAATGCAGCTCACCACCACCTTCTCAAGGGCAAATAGGGATGGGCTATCAATGCGGGCCGGTCAGCGGTGCCCAAGTCCCACAAATGAATAAAAAAGAAGTACAATCCCAGCAAAACTGCTGTTGCTCCATTCCTGTGAATGGCAGACTGGAGAATTGCAAAAATTACACCCTTGTTCCAACACAATCTGCCAGCATCCAGCCCATATCCCTCCAAATCCTTCTTATTCATATACCCATCCAAATGCCATTTAAATGTTGCAATTGTACCAGCCTCTATCACTTCCTCTGGCAGCCCATTCCACACATGTATCACCCTCTGTGTGAAAATATTGCTTCTTAGGTCTCGTTTATATCTTTCCCCTCTCACCCTAAACCTATGCCCTCTAGTTCTGGACTCCCCGAATCCAGGGAAAAGACTTTGTCTATTTATCCCATCCATGCCCCTCATGATTTTATAAACTTCTATGAGGTCACCCCTCAGCCTCCAACACTCCAGGGAAAGTAGCCTTTGTCTATTCAAGCTCTCCCTATAGCGCAAATCCTCCAACCCTGGCAACATCCTTGTAAATCTTTTCTGAACCCTTTCAAGTCTCACAACATCCTTCCAATAGGAAGGAGACCAGAATTGCATGCAATATTTCAACAGTGGCCTAACCAATGTCCTGTACAGCCGCAACATGACCTCCAAACTCCTGTACTCAATACTCTGATCAATAAAGGAAAGCATACCAAACACCTTGTGTTCACTATCCTATCTACCTGTGACTCTACTTTCAAGGAGCAATGAGCCTGCACTCCAAAATCTCTTTGTTCAGCAACACTCGCTAGGACCTTACCATTAAGTGTATGAGTCCTGCTCTGAGTTGCTTTCCCAAAATGCAGCACCTCACATTTATCTAAATTAAGCTCCATCTGCCACTCCTCAGCCAATTGGCCCATCTGATCAAGATCCTGTTGTAATCCGAGGTAACCTTCTTCGCTGTCCACTACACCTCCAATTTTAGTGTCATCTGCAAACTTACTAACTGTACCTCTTATGCTCACATCCAAATCATTTATATAAATGATGAAAAGTAGTGGACCCAGTACTGATGCTTGTGGCACTCCACTGGTCACAGGCCTCCAGTCTGAAAAACAATCCTCCACCACCACCCTCTGTCTTCTACCTTTCAGCCAATTCTATATCCAAATCGTTCACCCTGTATCCCATGAGATCTAACCTTACCAATCAATCTCCGAAGGGGAACCTTGTTGAATACCTTACTGAGGTCCACATAGATCATGTCTACTGCTCTGCCCTCACCTTTGTTACTTCTTCAAAAAACTCAATCAAGTTTGTGAGGGACGATTTCCCATGCACAAAGCCATATTGACTAGCCGTAATCAGTCCTTTCCAAATACATGTACATCTTGTCCCTAAGGATTTCCTCCAACAACTTTCCTACCACCGGTGTCAGGCTCACTGGTCTACAGTTCCCACGGTTGTCCTTACCATCTTTCTTAAGTAGTGGCACCACGTTAGCCAATCTCCAGTATTCCAGCACTTCACCTGTGACTTTCAATGATACAAATATCTCAGCAAGAGGCCCAGCAGTCACTTTCCTAGCTTCCCACAGAGTTCTAGGGTACACCTGATCAGGTCCTGGGAATTTTCTCTGTAATATGGACATTTTTCAAGATATTACCATCTATTTGCCTACATTCTTAAAGGATATATTTAGGGAGAAAGAACATGGAGATACAGCATACTAAGGGTAGTATTCTAAAGACAGCAGGTAATAAAGCAAACAGTATTTGAAACTTCATTAATAAGATCCTGGAGTACAAGAAAAGGGATGTAATACTGATCCCATATAAGACTTAGTTAGACCTCAGATGGAGTATTCTGTACACGCTGGGTGCAACACTTTGGGAAGGATGTGAATGCATTAGAGACAATACAGAATTGGAAGCTCAGGCACAAAAAAAAACAGTTTTTCATAAAATCCTTACAGTGTGGAAACAGGCCATTCAACCCAACAAGTCCTCAGTAACTTTCTGGAGAGCATCCTGCCCAGACTCACTCCCTCAACCTATCCCTTTAACCCTACATTTTCCTTGGCTAATCCACCTGACCTAGATATCTCTCGACTCTTTGGGCAATTTAGCATGTCCAGTCCACCTAACCTACACATCCTTGGACTGTGGGAGGAAACTCACAGAAGCACAGGGAGAATGTGCAAACTCCACACAAACAGTCCACCCAAGGCTGGAATTGAACCCTGGTGCCATGTGGTAGTAGTGCTAACCATTGAACTACCATGCTACCCCAAAGTTATGCAGATAGATTCGTGAAGCTAGGACTGTTTTCCTTGAAGAAGAGAAGATTAAGAACAGAAAACCGAAAGAACTACGAATGCTGGAAATCTGAAACAAAAATCTCAGTGGGTCTGGCAGCATCTGTGGGGAGAAATCAGAGTTAACATTCAGGGTCCAGTGACTCTGCTTCAGAACACGTCAGAAGATTAAAAAGAGATTTGATTGACGTTTTCAAAATCTTGAGAGGTCTGGACAGAGTAGACAAAGTAAAACTGTACTTGTTCATAACTGGATCAAGAACAAGAGGGCACAGATTTAAACTGATTTGCAAAAGTAGTAAACGTGATAAGAGAAAAAAACATTTTCACGCAACAAGAAGTCAGGATCTGGAATGCACTGCCTAGAAGTATGGTAAAGGCAGGTTCAGCTGAAGCATTCAAAAGGCCATTGGAAAATTATTCAAATAGAAATAAATGGATGTGGATGTCAGAATAGAATATGGATGTGAGAATGGCACTAAAGTCATAATATTCATGTGGAGAGCCTGTGGAGACACAACGGACCAAATAGCCTTCAATTGTGTCGTGACATTCCTTTGATTCTGTGTTTGTTCTAGTCCACTCTTAAGTAAGGACATGGCAGTCCTTTTAACTTTTGCTGATGATATGTAATAAGAGACATCAGATTTCCATGGGTTCTGTACTTCTTGCAAGTGATAATACAATAATTAGCCAATCTGATACTAGTACTTTTACAGTAGCTCCTGAAGTTATAATTATCCCCCTTATGTATGCAATCATGTCTAGATAAACGCAGGTTTAGAATAAGGTCAACATCAGATAAAACAAATGAAGTGGAAGCAAGATGGAAACTTGTCCAGGTATAAAGTTCTTGTTGAAGACAGCTGAAGATGCTTATTTCAAAAGATCAAGATTGCCACCTTGTGATTACAGAATGATCCTGTCAATCTGCGACCATGATTCAAGCAAGGTTAGGACACAACAATTGCCCAGGTACTCAATACTCATGGTATCTTTGACTCTATGCTTCATTTTCTGAGTTGAATAATCTAAGGGGTAGGGATGAAATGGTCTAGTGGTACTATCGCTAGTCTATTAATCCTGAGACCCAGGTAGTGTTCTGGGGACCCGTGATCAAATCCCACCATAGCATATGTTTGTATTTGAATTCAATAACAAATCTGGAATTAAGAATCTAGTGCTGACCATACAACCATTGCTGGTGTCAGGTAAAAACCATCTGGTTCAGTAATATTGTTTAGGGAATGAAACTGCTTTCCGATCCTTGTCTGGCCAAATGTGACTCCAGACCCACAGCAATGTAGATGGCCAACAATTAATGATGGGCAATAACTGCTGGCCTAGCCAATGGTGCCCATATCCTGTGAATGAATAATATAAAAAAAGGGCCTAACACCCACTATCATTGCCTGTAAAATGGCTAGAGCTAGTACTAGGTGGATAATACATTCACTAAATTGGCACTTATTGTATCATTTTTTGTGTAAAAAGAGATCCAATATGTCCTGCATATGTAAATGGTAATCCTAGATCAAGGTATTTCCTGTTGGTAGCGTAGTCCAAGTAAATGAATGGCATGCATCTGTGCATTACATATACTATAGCCAGAGAATTCCTGATGAACATGTGCTGTTTTGCAGTCCAGTCTAGATAAACATACCTTAACTATGCAATCAATTCAAGATTATCATCATTAAGGGTGGCCTTGGCTTGTCCTTGATTTAAGGAAGATGTCCACAAGGATCATGAGTTTCTGCCATGGCTCTTCATGTGACAGAACTTGCTTTTTGATCCACAGATCAGTAGGTACATGGAGCAGAATGGTCCATAAGGAAGAGAAATCTGGAGTTTGGAATTGTCTTCTTTGTCTCAACTGTTTTGCCACCACTCCGTTTCTTCATTGGGACAGTGTGACTGAACGCCTGGAAAAACTTGATGGACATGTTATCATTATTTTAAACAAATTGTAGCAAGCTCCTCCTGCTTATTAACATCAATACCATTGCACTTCAGGGTGAATGCTAGAGTGTCTTTGAAGCATTTCTTTACCCACTCCTGGAATATTGGCCATTTGAGAACTGAGAAAAGAGGACCTAGCAGGGCAAGCACTTTTTTGGCCTCCTCGACTCAATATCCAGACCAATGTGGTTCAAGTTGATTTTTCTACATTTTTGCTAAACTTTTGTGGGACTGGCTTCAAGAAGATTAACATTTGTTAAAAGTTCCTCCCATTGAATCCAGGAAATGTGGACCAGGCATTTCTGGTGGAATTTCTTGAGTGCTCTCATAAGTTACTGATACAGTTCAGGTCACACTGTAGTATAGGAAGCTGGTGATGGCAATTACTCTGTAAACTAGGACTTTTGTCGACTTGTGGAGGTCTTTGTTGCCAAATAGTCAGCGCCATAGTTTGTGTAAGGCTGAGCTGGTGCAGCTAAATTGGTTTTAGATCTATTCATTAATGCTTGTATTTAGAGAGAGGTGGCTGCCAAGGTGCGAGATAAGCTCAACATATTTCCGACTCGCTCCTTCAACATGTCTGTGAGGTAGAATATTTGGCTGACCACGTTTAGGGCATGTTTTAGCAACATTCAAGGACAAACTGAGTTTCTTTTATGTTGAATTGAAGAGATGAAGAATTATATGCAAATCTGGCACAGAGCGGACAATGACACTGCAGTCATCTTCACACTATAGACCATGTGTACCTATGGTGGCCATTTTAGTTTGCATGGAGGCAACAGAAGTTAAAAGGAGTTTTCATTTAGATGGTATTAAATAGAGATTTCAAAGATCTTTCATGAGGTGAGTAATCACTGTCAGGTAGATTGTAATTAGTATAGGGACCATTACACAGCTTTGGCTAATGACAGCCCAGATTTTGAAAACATTTCATATCTCCCACTCAAGACAGTTACGGTCATACCATTATAAAGCAAATGCAGAACTATGATGAAGTTTCCTGGACATACAAATCTTTGGGACATAATCTGTGAAGCATTGCAACTTACTGAGTCAAAAGCTTTTCTTGTAATTCTCTGGCAACAAACATGCCAGAAGCTCCTGTGGAGAAGGTAGAGCCACACTGTCTTCAGGACGAATTCCTCAACCATGGTGGGTAGGTGGTTCAGGAGAATGTGTATCAGGATTATTTGGCTATAGACAAGAGGGAAATAACTTGATAGTTTCCACAACACAGTTTATCTCCTTTCTTGAAGTTAGAATAATTGTCAGATCCCTGAAGTCAGGCTGGGTGGGAGTATGGGGAATTCTCTTTTCTCCCTAATACCTAGGAAGAGCTGTTGATCTTTGATAGAATATTGATGTGAATAAATATGTGAATAAAAGTCTACCAGCTTTGAAAAACTTAGCTAGAAAATCATCTAGGTTAAAGGCTTTCTTCTTTTTGTCTAAAATCACACAACACCAGGTTATAGTCCAACAGGTTAAATTGGAAGCACACTAGCTTTTTGAGCGTCGCTCCTTCATCAGGTGATTTTTAACTGTGTACACCCCAGTCCAACACCGGCATCTCCAAATCATTCTTTTTGTCTGTTTGATTGCTTTCTGCATTCTTTCCAATGATGGTTAAAAGCAAATTACTACGGATGCTGGAATCTGGAACCAAAAGAGAAAATGCTGGAAAATCTCTTCCCTTCTTTTAGCTTTGACAAAGGGTCAGTTAGACTCGAAACGTCAGCTCATTTCTCTCCTTACAGTTGCTGCCAGACCTGCTGAGATTTTCCAGCATTTTCTCTTTTGGTTCCCAATAATGGTGGTCTCCCAAGGATTCTAACACAGAGTTCTAGGTAATAGCTTAGAGGGTATCAGCTGCCAATGTGGACTCAGTTAAGAAATTATTGAAAATGTTCTTTTGAGTGTTGAATAATTATATTGTTAAATTTGTTAATGTCTTGATATAAGATTAAGAAACAAGTGGCACAGATCCATAGGGGCCACCTGTGTTACTGAATGTGGGATGAGAGGGTTAAGTCTGAGGGAATCAATCCAGATATATGCATCCTTGCCAATCTTGCCAACTGCCTTGGACTCTATTAACAATGGATGAAATAAGAAGAAAAGCATCATCCATGAACAAAGGGATATACATCCAGATATGGGTCTACATCTGTTTTATATTGAGTTTTCTTCAGATAAATGTAGTTCCAAAAATATTCCAATCCTGGTGTAAAACTGTGCTTAATTTATCACTGTCCAGTCATCTCAGCAATTCAACCTGCTAATGCAAGCAAAAAGATACTCTCCAATTACATTCCATCATAGCTCAGCAATACTAAATATAGTCATTTTATGAGCTGCATTGTCCTACAGATGTTCGTATTATTATCAGTATGAATAAAGTCTTTTTATAATGTGTATGGTTTTGTTTGATGGTTTCTGTTATTTCTGTTTTTTCAATTATACAGGTAGTAGTTCAGTGAACCATGTCACAACGTGGAAAATTGAACTCATATGCCCTGTCCACAAAAAGCTGGAAAATCCAACCCGACCAATTATCACCTCATCAGTGTTCTTTCAATTGCCAGCGAATGATGGAAGAGGTCATGGACAGTGCTATCAAATGTTTATTGCTTACCAATAACCTGTTCACTGAAGTTTACTTTGGATTCTACCAGCACCACTCCACTCCAGTTTCATTGTAGCTTTGGTCCAAACCAATGTAGTAAGAGGTATTTGCCTTTGACAGAAATGTGGCATCATAGTAGGAAAGTGAAGTCAATGATAATTCCCCAAAGGTTGTACTCATACCGAGCACAAGGGATTATTTGAAGCCAATTATATTTGTTCCAGGAATTCCTCAGGGTGGTGTCCAAGGCCAAGCAATCTTTAGCAGCTTCATCAATGACTTTCCCCCCATGATAAAGTCAGAACCAGGTATACTTATTGATACTTGTATAATGTTCAGATCAATTCACAACTTCTCAGGTAATGAAGGTTCCTGGGCCTGAATGCAGCAAAGCCTGATCAATCAGTCTTTGTGTGAAAACAGGCAAGTAACATTGCTTTTTTCAATCCACTCATGGAATGTGGGTGTCTCTGGCTAGGCCAGCATTTTTTTGCCTATCCCTAATTGGCCAGAGGGCAGTTAAGAGTTAACCACATTGCTGTGGGTGTAGAGTCATATGTAGGCCATGCCAGGTAAGGATGACTGTTTTCGTTCATTATAGGAAATTAGTGAACCAGATGGATTTTTCTGACAATGGACAATGGATTCATACAAGTACCAAACAAGGAAATGGGAAAGTCTAATGAGTTGCTCTTACCACTTAGGGCATTACAATTGCTAAACCTCAATTCAACTGGACCAGGTATCCATATGCTGTGGCTAGAAGAACAGGTTGGAGGATAGGAAGTGTGGTGACTAATTCATTTTCTAATGGTCTGAACAGTGTCTACAAGCTACAAGGCACTAATAGGAATGTAAGGCATATTCTCCACTTGCCGAGTAAGGTGCAGCTCCAACTACATAAAAGTTCAACAATATTCAGGACAGTAACCCACTTGATAGACAGTTCACTTAACACCTTTAACATTCACTCTCTCTACTAATGGTACACAATAGGAGCAAAAATGTGTATCATCAATAGGATGTCGTGCAAAAACTTATCGAAGGCTCCCTTGCCAGCATCTTACAAACCTGTGACCTCTGTCACTTGGAAGGATAAAGGGCAGCAGGTATATAGGAACAGCACCAAATCTGAGTTTCCCTCTAAGCCGCACATCATTGGAAATATTTCTCTATTCCAACATGTAAATTGGTCAAAATCTAAGAACTCATTTCTTAACATTACTGTGAGCGTTCCTACACCAGCTAGACTCTGGTGGTCAAGAAGGTGGTTCATGACAATCTCCCCAAAGGCATTTAGAGAGTTTTAGACAAATCAGGAACAACCACATCTTGTGAATGAATTTTAAAAAGAAGATTCACAAATGGATTACTTTGGACTGTAGTTCAAACCAATCTTGACCTTAGCATGCTATTTTTGGCCATATATTTGTTTGTTTCAGGGATGGCTGACAGAGGAATTGTATTTATGTCAGATGGAAGATTTTCTTTCAATGTGAGCAATGGGGCTTTATTTTTGGATGCATGTACAAAAACCAGTCAGCCCGCAGGCACAACAAGGAGAGGTCTTCCACCATCTAGTGGTGGGAAATAAAACAAGAATAATAAAGTACACTGAATACATGTGTCACTTACCGATCTTCCTACCTCCTGTTTCCCCTTCCTAATATTCATGCTATGAAATGGTATTTATTTAGTGGGAGAGTTGAACTGGAGGTAAATGCTGTCTTAAATATAACTTACTGGATTGCATTGGAAAACATTTTCCCCATCATGGATGCTGCTCACCTCTTGGTGACTGGAATATGCTGACTGGAAACTTGGAAGTGTGGTAAATGGTAATCTTAGGGTTCATAATATCCCTACAAATTGATTCTATGATATATTTAAAAGTAAAGTATGGCGTTTATATTCTCAGGAGATGGTGACTGGGTTTAATAGAAATGTAATAACTATGAGTGGAAGTAGGCCATTCAGCCCTCTAAGTCCGCTCCATCATTAAGAATGATTATGGCTGATCATCTATCTCAGTGTTGTATTTCTGCTTTCTCTCCATAGCCTTTGATGCCCTTAATATCTAAAAAAAATTGCCAATCACTTTCTTGAATACTCTCTATGACCAAGCCTCTGGGGCCTTTGTGGTAGAAATTTTACAGCTTTCCTACTCTGAATGAAGAATTGTTTCCGACCCCACATTCTGGATCCTTGGCTCTAGACTGGCCAAACAAGGGAAACACCCTACATCTTTCTCGCGGTTAGTCTGTCTGTCCTTGTTAGAATTTTAACATTTCAATCAGATCCCCTCTCATTCGTCTAACCACAAGTAAATAGAGGCCCGCTCGAACCAACTGCCAATAACTGTGATAGAGGTCGAGATCATCATCAAGAAGAACAATCATGTAAGTACACCATCACTTTCAAGTTGCCCTCCAAGTTCATAATATTCTGATTTGGAAAGCTATTGCCATTCCTTCATTGACAGGTTAGAAAATTTAAGTGCTGAAGTTTTATGATGCACCCAATAGCCTGATCTGATTTTAGCTGCTGATCACAGCAGTCAGGTGCAGAATTAGGAGAAAATGTTGCAGTAGCAGTAATCCCACTGGACTGGTAATCCAACAGTGCAGGCCAATGCTCCTTGGGTGGCAATTTTTAGTTGTGAAAAGAGATTGGATTGACTGGATGTTATGAAACTTGAAAGGGTTCAGAAAAAATTTATAAGGATGTTGCCAGGGTTGGAGGATTTGAGTATAGGGA
Source organism: Hemiscyllium ocellatum (assembly GCF_020745735.1). Classification (NCBI taxonomy): domain Eukaryota; kingdom Metazoa; phylum Chordata; class Chondrichthyes; order Orectolobiformes; family Hemiscylliidae; genus Hemiscyllium; species Hemiscyllium ocellatum. The sequence continues at coordinate 85,700,913 of NC_083409.1, forward strand.
GATGCTGAATAGGCTAGGTCTGTTTTCCCTGGAACGTCGGGGGCAGAGGGATGACCTTATAGAGGTTTATAAGATCATGAGGGGCACAGATCGGATAAATAGACAAGGTCTCTTCCCCGGGGTGGGGGAGTAGAGAACTAGAGGGCATAGGTTTAGGGTGAGGGGAAAAGATATCAAAAAAACCTAAGGGGAAATGTTTTCATGCAGGAGGTGGTATGTGTATGGAATGAGCTGCCAGAGGAAGTGGTGGAGGCTAGTACAATTGCAACATTTAAAAGGCACCTAGATGGGTGTATGAATAAGAAGGGTTTGGAGGGATATGGGCCGGGAGCTGGCAGATGGGACTAGATTGGGTTGGGATACCTGGTCGGCATGGACAAGTTGGACTGAAGGGTCTGTTTCTGTGCTATACATCTCTATGTATCTATTACTATGACTGGGTTGTTTTCCTTGGAGCAAAGGAGAGTGAGTTGGTGCCTTAATTGAGATATATAACATTAGCAAGAGCATAGATAGAATAGACAGGAAGCGACGTTTGCTCTTGGTGGAGGGATCTACGAACAAGGTACATTGATTTATGGATAGTGACTGGAGATTTGGAATAGAGTGAGGAAAAACTTTTTCACTCAGCAAGTAGTGGGACTCTGGAACTCACTGCCTGTAAGGCAGAAACTCTCATAATATTTAATGATTATTTAGACGTGTATTTGAGATGCCAAGCTGCACAAGCTAGGGGCCAAGTGCTGGAAAATGGGGTTGGAATAGCTCGGTGCTTGTTTTTGACTGGCACAGGCTGAAGGATCTTGTTCTATAGTGTAGGTTGTAATAACACTAAGTTTCCAATGTTCTGTGGAAATGGATTAACATCCCACTATTGCAGCTGGAGGAATTTTAAACCAGCCCCAGGATTCACAAGCACCAACTAGCCACCAAAAGACATGACCAATGTCACTAGTATCCTTACACACAGACAAAGAGGGACACCAGTTCTGCTGGGACAATACATCCATCTGGGATAGGCTGAACAAAGACACGCATGGGAATTCCTAGAGGCCTGGCATTCAAACCAGGATTCTATTAACAAACAAATCGATTTGGACCCCATTTACCAACCTCTCAGAAAAAGAATTGGAAGTGATATCACCCACCACAGCAGACCAAGGCAGATAAATAGCAAAGGGGACAGAACACCAGCACTTCATCAGAGGCTCACTGATGATGTTACCTAGCATGGCGACGAATTGTCTGAGAACTAATCTACCAGCTCAGCGAACAAACTTACAACCTGAATTTTAATCCAAATTTTAAAAAAATCTGGGACTAGAATCTAAAACTCATCTCACTAATACTGACATTGTAACTATCATTAATTGTTGTAACAATGTATCTGGTTTACTGATGCCACTTAGGGAAGGAGAACTGCTATCCTGGCTTACATGTAGCCCTAGGTATTCAGAACTTCAGCAAATAAAGGTAAAATATTGATGGTGTTAATATCAAAAAATAAACATAGAAAATCCTGGAGAAACTCAGCAGATCTTGCAGCGTGAATGGAGAAAGAAATAGAGTTAATGTTTCCTGTGTAAGTATGACTCTACTTTTGACTTACAGGTGAAACTGCTGTGACACACATCCTTTAAGTGACTGCCAGAGAAGTATTGATGGATCATTTTGACATGGCCAAAAATGCTCAGTTTTTAATTGTTTCTTCTAAAGATTGTGTGGTGTGAATTCACCCAGGGGAAAAATTAAGTGCTAATAACCAATGGAAAGAAGACCTTCAACTAAGTGAAGGTGGCTCATTCTTGAAGGTGGCATAATTTGACTAAAAAGTTTAAAAAAAGAGAGAGGTAGGGAGAGACAACAAAAATGAGTGTTTGGTGTTAAATAATGTAGTAGGAAAAGGTAAAGTCACCATAGTGAGAGAGAGAGAGAAAGAGAGACAAGTGGTGGTGGTTAAATCCTAGGTGCCTCAAGTGAGGGGTGAGATTGAGAAGATGGGACCTTGATGTTAAAAAGTGATGTTGGCATCATCCTGCATCACAAACCAGCCAACTCAGTTACCCATCTCCCCAGTAATGGAATAAAGCATAGCTGATGAAAAAATGAAAACAAATTTAAAATCAGGAGAAATGGACAGCAAAGTGCTGTTAAAAGTAACTACTGAAATGGTTTTGTATTAATAGCTCTTTGTCACCACCTAGTGATGTATGATTGAAGTTCAGGTACATACAGCATTCTTGTGTTTTTCAAAATCACTCTTCCTTTCATCAGTGCGCTGCTGGTCTATAGGGCAGAGGACACACAATTTTTAGCCCTGCTGAGGGTACATCAAGTGAAAAATAAACTATAACAAGTCAATTCAAAAGAGGTTTGGGTTGGGTTAGAATCAATGCTGGAAGAAAGTGAGGACTGCAGATGCTGGAGATCAGAGTCAAGAGTGTGATGCTGGAAAAGCACAGCAGGTCAGGCAGCATCCGAGGAGTAGGAGAATCGACTTTTAGGGCCAGAGCCCTTCATCGGGATTGAAGCTTGCATGCCGAGGGGGGGTGGGTGGAGAGATAAATGGGAGGGGGTGGATCTGGGGGAAGGTAACTGGTAGATGGTAGATGGAGGTGGGGGTAATGGTGATGGGTCAGAGAGGAGGGTGGAGCAGACAGGTGGGAAGGGAGATGGACAGGTAGGACAGGTCGTGAGAGCAGTGATGAATTGGAAGGTTGAAACTGGGATAAGGTGGGGTTTGGGGAAATGAGGAAACTGGTGAAGTCCACATTGATGCCGTGTGGTTGGACGGTCCCAAGGCAGAAGATAAGGCGTTCTTCCTCCAGATGTTGGATGGTTAGGGTGTGACAACGAAGGAGGCCCAAGGCCTGCATGCCCTTGGTGGAGTTGGATGGGCAGTTGCTGCCTAATCTGATAAGCCTTGATCACGTCAGTAGCTGTCACCATTAGCTCTGTGCTAACTCTTTGGGTCACAAAGAGTTCAGGTCACACTCCAGAGCATTGAGTATAAAATCAATGCTGATTTAAGACAGTGCTAGTCTGTTGAAGATGGTGCCTTTCTAGAGCAGGTGGATGTAAAAAAACCTGATGCATTTCTTTGAGAAGGTTGGGGAGTTAACCTAGTACCCTGGCCATTTATCCCTCAACTTACATCACTAAAGAAAATAACACTATCTGATTTGTTATATTGCTGTTTCTAGGGAGTTTACTGTCTGCAGTTTGGCTGCTCCATTTCTACACTAAAATGGAATGCCATACTTCAAAATATACTCTTTACCAAAAATGTTACAAATGCAAATCATTCTTTATACTGCAATCACATTTGGACACCAAAAGTCTCCTTCATGCCTGATGGCCTGAGGAATGCAATTAGTAATTTTAAAAATAAAATTCAGAAATCATCCTAATATTCACAGGCAAGCCTCCAACTCTAAAATATTTAGGCCAAGTTAGATCACTCCTCTCTAAAGAGTTAGATGACCAGACTCTGACCCCTTTCTATTAGGTATTGTACCTGTAAATCTTGCAGCATTTGAAGGTTAGGTAAGGCAAATCTGACCAGGACCCAGATGCTGATTCCTAAATATTGATTTCGACTGCAAGTTATGTGTGAGTGTTGCTGGGTGAGGACAGAATCATTTAGGCACTGGTAGCTGATCAAGCCATTGGCAATCACAGCCAAGACTCAAACAAAAATAGAAGCACCTTGAAAAACAGTGCCACTGGAACTGAACCTCCACTAACACCAACGGGAAATGAAGATGTGAAAGTAAGTGGTGGGGATAGAGAGAATTGTAAGGACCAAATAAAACTAAAACAAGCAGTTAACTCTAACGTTTTATAAGGAAGAGGTGAAACTGCACATAAACTTGAGAAGCATATCAACATTCTAGAAAACCTAGGATGCCGAGTCCCTTCCTGTTGACATTGTGTAACAGTTCACTTATGTTGACATAGGGAATCTAAACAAAAATTCTTTCTTCTTTCGGTTCCACGATGTGTACAGGAAGCCCAAAGCTATTCATTGACTTGTTGGTTGACAACAATCTATTTCTGAATTATTTGTTCTTAGGACACGAGTCAAACCTTTTTCTCACCAAAAAGATATTGAGGCCAAGGCTTGTGTGCTGGCTCAAGACTGAGGATTGTCGATTGTGAGTCACATGTATATTTTCCACTCTCTGCTTGTGTTACAGCGTTACTTGTAGCAAACCTTCATTCTTGGGAGTTGTTCCACATGGATCATGTAGTTTCATTTTTGTAGGCTATAAATTCTGTTTCTTCAGCCATGTTATTTAATCTGACTGGACAGAAGCACATGTTTCTTAATAAACATAAAATTACCAAGATGTCCATTGTTGTAAATAAGCTTTTTGAAAGTAAATTCAGATGAATTACCCATTTTGGTGGAATAAATAGATTCCCTGTAAATGCCTTGGATACATTTTCTGATGGAGTCATTTCATTTAATGCAAACATGTTTTCTAAAAGAGGGGTTCCAACTGCATTAATCTTTATGTAAATCTGAGTACTTGGCTTTGAAGTAGCTTAAAAGTTTAACAGATATAGGATTATTTTCTCATAGCTAAGCATTGCCTGTACATTTGAGGCTTCCTTGTTCCATAACATTTCATTTAGTATCTGCTGTTTGGCTTATTCTCCCATGTTGGCTTTTTCATGTGCCTCTTTGCAGTGTCTGTATCTCATAATGTGAACACATTCTGTTTCTCTCCTGAGTTAGGGCTGTTCTTCTCCAGTCATGATCTGCCTGAGTCTTTCTGATACCTGTTCTAGCATAATTTGAATAGCTTCTTCCAATATTATATCTTTCTCAGATTGTAAAAATCGTTAAGAATTCCAGTAATGGTTTTGTACCTTATTATTCTGTTTTCAAAGGTCCATAGTTTCAGTTTTCCACTAATTTATGGAGATCAAGAGCAGAATTACCTATGCACTTGCCTGGAATCTGAACTTTTCAGTTTTATCTTGCTTGTTCCAAAATTTTATTTGTTGCCTGATTGCAGCGGTTATGAAAGCTTTTTAAAACTTAATTAATAGTTGGGATCTTCATTTGATATTTTGATGTTTTATGATTTCATCTGCCATAGGACTGACTGAATAAAATAATTTATTAATTTGTTCTACTTCAAATTTGGTGTCCAGTTTTGAAGCTGTTCTTCATCTTAAGGACTATTGTCTCCCAGGCATGCAATCCTGTATTCTATTTGGCCCACCTTGAACATAAAATATTTTTGGAAGAATAATTTCTCTTGTAATTTTTTAAAAGTATATTGATTTATTTTTATTCATTTAAAACTGTTTAAAATTTGTCGCATCTCAACACTGTTTGCAATATGTTGCCTCCAAACTTGTATTCTTGCATTAAATCATGTTCTATTAAAGTTTCATTTGTCCTTTAAGTTTTGTTAAACTCTACTCTGCAGCAATTCTACATGCTATTCTTCCAATAAAAAATTAAATTTTGTTAACTGGTGAAAATGTATTTTATTACATGTAGTTTTCTATAATACTATGGTTGCATTCTTGTGCAACCCTGCATTATATATAAAAAGAAATCACACTCATAAACAGCACTTAATGTGTTGGCAATGTAATGATTTTAAGTCAACACACATTTTTAAAAATTGCCCTTTAGAAACAGTGTCCCCATTTCGTCAATCGCGTTAACAAAATATCCGCCATGGCAGAATGAACTGTCCTTCTTTCAAGCTTTAAATTGTATTACTTCTGTACTACGTGATGTGACTTTGCCACATTTTTAACAAGCAACTTGACGATTTCCCCCATACCCTCAGGGAAGTATAACTTTACTTCTAGAGCTCCCAATCACTCCCACTGAGTCTTCTTCTCTAAGGACACGTTGAAGCATGGTTAGCTTTTAGACTATAAAATACAGAAGCGGAATCATTCCATTCAACCCAATGAGTCTGCTCCACCATTCGATAATCGCTGATATGTTTTCTCAACCCCTTCTACTCATTTCCTAAAAGAGCAGATACTAAATGACAGTTATGGAACAAGGAAGCCTCAAATGTACAGGCAATGTTTAGCTATGAGAAAATAATCCTATATCTGTTAAACTTTTAAGCTACTTCAAAACCAAGTACTCAGTTTTACATAAAGATTAATGCAGTTGGAACCCCTCCTTTAGAAAACATGTTTGCATTAAATGAAATCTCAACACTCAAAGGAAGTAATATGAAGATTGTTCTTTGTAACATTACATTTACCAAGTGAAAACATTAAAGTAAATATGTTAAAATGTCAAATTTCGCTGAGATTGTCAGTTTAACTAGTGACTATGGTTCATACATACTCCAGTCTCTCCATTCCACATTCACTTCATCCTGACTCTTTGTTGATATTTAGAGTCATAGAGCATGGAAACAGAGCCTTTGGTCCAAATCATCCATACCGACCAGATTTCCTAAATAAATCTAATCCCGTTTGCCAGCACTTGGCCCATATCCCTCTACACCCTTCCTATTCATACACCCATCCAGATGCCTTTTAAATGTTGTAAATGTACCAGCCTCCACCACTTGTTCTGGCGGGTCATCCCATACACGCACCACCCTCTGCATGAAAATGTTGTCCCTTTAGGCCCCTTGTAAGTATTTCCCCTCTCACCTTAGACTTGCTATTCTGATATGAAACTAAACAGTAATATAGATGAATAAACATAATCACAGAATAATTACAGTTTCTGATTGACCCTATTTGTCACCCAGAGGAAACCACACAGACACGGGGAGAACGTGCAAACTCCACCCAGACAATCACCCAAGGCAGGAATCAAACCACTGGGGTAACCACTGAGCCATCACGCCGGCCATAAACTGATGGGACTAGCATTCGGATTCCCCAGGTCAATTCTGGTGGTAGAATGTGGGAATGCTACTTAAAGGTGTAACTAAGAATACTTGGAATTGGGCTTTCACTTGCTTGTAGAACAGTGGCCCAGTATTTCCTACTGTGGTTCAATAGAATCATTCTAAATATCTGCCTGGATGAAAATCAGACTCAATGCTTCTCAATGGCGCATTCAGTCTTACTGTAGAGCACAGAAGGAGGTCATTAGTCCATTATTCATGTGCTAGTTCTTTCAAAAAACTGTCCAATTAACCTCACTCTCTTCCTTTTCTCCAATCCTTTGTGATTCCTTCCATATTCTGCAATCTATCGCAATTCTATTTCCCGTTTGAAAGTTAGTTTTGAATCCTGGTCAGGCATTGCATTCCAGAACGTAACAGAACAATACATTCAAATAAAAATTAAATTCCCCTCATTTTCTTTTGATAATTATCATAAATTCATGTCCTTCAGGTGCCAATCCTACTGTAAGTGCAAACACTTCCTTCTTACTTACTCTATCAAAACCTTTTAATATTTTTTCACTTTCTCTAAACATTTAAATTTTAACTGGGAGATGATGGCTGTGCTCATACAATGGCATTAATGTGGGAAACGTTCCCCTTAATGTGAGAACTGCACCTGGCATAAGGCAAATTGAATGATTTACCACCTTTTTGGGATCGATCCTGCGGCCACTGATTTCAGACTGGTAGCAATATAAGTGTGACATGAATACTCGTAGTCTAATTTTTCAATGTCATTTTACAGACTAAACAGAAGAAAAAAACATTAAAGATTTGACAGAACCTGATTCATGTTAACATAAAGTACACCTGTGACACATTATAACAACAGACTGCATTTGTATAACACCTTGGCATACATCACAAGTTGCTCCGTCCCAACATTACCAAGCATCATGCCATATAGATATAGCCGAGTACACAACAAAAACCTTCATAGAAGTAAGTTTTAAGGAGCATTTAGAAGAGGAGCAACATACAGTGATCGAGGGACCAAATCGCTTAGGGATGGAATGCGAGCCAAAAAACTGAAGCCATATCTGTCACTATTGGACTGACGAAAACAGACAATGTGCCGGGGCCTGGATATGGCTGCAGAGCAATGGTGAAACAAGGATAAAAAAAAATGTCAAGGTGCTGTTGGACTGGCAGCCAATGCAGGTCAGCAAACAGGATGTGATTTGCAGTGAGCCATGTTTTTGCAACTAACTTAATTTTATATAGCCCTCTACAGACTCTTTGTGTGATCTTCACCACTTCCTTTTCTACCTCATACAGTCATAGAGTCAGAGAGATGTACAGCACGGAAACAGACCCTTTGGTCCAACTCGTCCATTCCGACCAGATATCCGAAATTAATCTAGTCCCATTTGCCACCACTTGGCCCATATCTCTCTAAATTATTCCTATTCATATACCCATAAATTGATGGGACTGGCATTTGGATTCCCCATGTCTATTCCGGTGGTAGAATGTGAAAATGCTATTTAGAGGTGTAACTAAGAATATTTGGAATTGAGCTTTCATTTGTTTGTAGAACAGTGGTCCATTCCTTTTAAATGTTGTAATTGCACCAGCCTTCACCATTTCCTCTGGCAGCTCATTGCATATACACACCATCCTCTGCATGAAAAAATTGTCCCTTAGGTTCTTTTTAAATCTTTTCCCTTTCACCCTATACCCATGCCCTCTAGTTCTGGAATTCCCCAACCCATGAAAAACATCTTGTCTATTTACCTTATTCATGCCCTCATGATTTTATAAACCTCTATAAGGTCAACCCCCAGCCTCTGACACTCCAGATAAAACAGCCCCAGCCTATTCAGCCTCTCCCTATAACTCAAACCCTCCAATCCTGGCAATATTTGTGTAAATCTTTTCTGAACTCTTTCAAGTTTCACAACATCCTTCCTATAGCAGGGAGATGAGAATTGCACACAATATTCCAAAAGTGGCATAATCAATTTCCTATACAGTTCAACATGACTTCCCAACTCCTATACTCAATGCTCTGGCCAATAATGAGAAGCAAACGAAACACCTTCTTCACTATCCTATCTACCTGTGACTCTGCTTTCAAGGAACTATGAACCTGCACTCCAAGGTCTCTTTGCTCAGTAACACTCCTGAGGACCTTACCACAGAGTACTGCTAGAAAAGCACAACAGGTCAGGCAGCATCCAAGGAGCAGGAAAATTGACATTTTGGGCAAAAGCCCTTCATCAGGAATGAGGCTGGGAGGGGGAGTGGAGAGATAAATGGGAAGGGGGTGGGGCTGGGAGAAGGTAGCTGAGATTGCAATAAGTGGTGGGGGCAGAAATGATAAGTCATAGAGGAGGGTGGATCGGATAGGTGGGAAGGAAGATTGACAGATGAGACAGGTCATGAGGATGGTGCTGAGCTGGAAGGTTGGAACTGGGGTAAGGTGGGGGAGGGGAAATAAGGAAACTGATGAAGTCCACATTAATGCCATGGGGTTGAGGGGTCCCAAGGCGGAAGATGAAGCATTCTTCTGCCAGGCATCATTTATCTCTCCACCTCTGAGGCTCCCAGCCTCATTTCTGCTGAAGGGCATTTGCCTGAAACATCGATTTTCTTGCTCCCCAGATGTTGCCTAACCTGCTGTGCTTTTCCAGCACCACTCTAATCTTGACTCAAATCTCCAGCATCTGCAGTACTCACTTTCACCCTACCATGAAGTGTATAAGTCCTCCCTGATTTGCCATTTCAAAATGTAGCACCTCATATCTGCCACTCCTTGGCCGACTGGCCCTTGTGATCAAGATCCTGTTGTACTCTCAGGTAATCTTCTTCACTGTCCGCTACAATTTTGGTGCCATCTGCAAACTTACTAACTACATCCCCTATATTCACATGCAAATCATTTATCTAAATGTCAAAAATTAGTGGGCCCAGCACCAATCCTTGTGGCACACCACTGGTCACAGGCTTCCAGTCTGAAAAACAACCCTTCACCACCACACTCTGTCTTCTACCTTTGAGTCAGTTCTGTAACCAAATTAATTCTCCTTGTGTTCCATGTCATCTAACATTGCTAACTAGTCTACCATGAGGAACCTTGTTGAACACCTTACTGAAATCCATACAGATCACGCTCACCGCTCTGCCCTCATCAATCTTGTTTGTTACTTCTTCAAAAAACTCAATCAAATTCGTGAGATGTGATTTCCCATGCACAAAGCCGTGCTTACTATCCATAATCAGTCCTTGTTTATCCAAATATGTGAATTCTATCCCTCAGGATTCTCTCCAACAATTCTCCCACCGCCAATGTTAGGCTCACCGTTCTATAGTTCCCTGGATTTTCCTTACCACCTTTCTTAAATAGTGATACCACATTAACCAACCTCCAGTCTTCTGGCACCTCATCTGCGACTATGGATGATCCAAATATCTCAGCAAGGGGTCTAGCAATCAGTTCCCTAGCTTCCCACAGAATTCTAGGGTACACCTGATTAGGTCCTGGGCTTTTATCCACCTTTATGTGCTTTAAGACACTTCCTCCTCTGTAATATGGACATTTTTCAAGATTTCACCATCTAGTTCCCCACATTCTATATCTTCCATGTCCTTCTCCGCAGTAAACACTGATGCAAAATACTCATATAGTATCTTCCTCATCTCCTGCTGTTCCACACACAGGCTGCCTTTTTGATCTTTGAGGGGTCTTATTCTCTCCCTAGTTATCCTCATTTAGAATCTGTTGTAAATGAGGTAACAATAGAACAATATCAAAATACATAATGCAATCAAGCATGCCTTCAGGAAAGGGGAAATCATGCCTGACAAATTTATTACAATTATTTGAGGAAGTAACAAGTAGTGTAGATAAAGCAGCAGCAGTGGATGTAACATATTTGGATTTTTAGAATAAGATGCCACACATTAGTGTACTTAATAGGATAAGAGGAAATGGTGTTGGAGGTAGTATATTGCAAGGATAGAGGGTTGGCTAATGAATAGAAGTTAGGAAAAAGTGATGGGGGAGCTTTTCAGGTGGTTACCTGTAACTAGTGATGTGGCAAAGGGATCAGTGCTGGGTCCACAATTATTTACAAAATATATTATTGACATGGATCAGGAAAGTAAATGTACTACAGCCAAGTTTGCAGATTACATAAGAATAGTTATAAATACATTATAAATTCAATTGCCAATGAAACAGCTTAAATTAGGGACAATGGTGAGGGCTCAGTGGTTAGCACTGCTGCCTCACAGCACCAGGGTCCTAGGTTCAATTCCAGCCTTGGGTGACTGTCTCTGTGGGGTTTGCACGTTGTCCCCGTGTCTGCGGGTTTTCTCTGGGTGTTCCGGTTTCCTCCCACAGGCCAGGTGAATTGGCCATGCTAAATTGCCCATAGTGTTAGGTACATTGGTCAGAGGGAAATGGGTCTGAGTAGGTTACTCTTTGGAGGGTCGGTGTGGACTGTTTGGGCTGAAGGGCCTGTTTCCACACTGTAGGGAATCTAATCTAAAAAATATATACCCTGGGATGTTTTGCCTGACAGTGTGAGTATAAGGTCACAAAGCCACAGGTTTAAACAGGAGAAATCAGAGAACAAAGTGAAGGAAGTTGAAATGATCTCCTAATGCGACCGGTAACACAACTTGATGAACTTCTGCTCATTTTACATCTGCCTGAAAATATCATTGTCTCCATTTCCTCATCAGGACTTTTATTTGGACTTTGTGTCAAATTTTAGGAAAGATTAAATAGAGCAGGTGAGCTGGCTAGACAGCTTTTAAAAGTAGGTGCCGGCACATTGCTGCGAGTGTGGAGTGGAGGATCCTGAAGGAGAGCCATTGCTGGTGGTTTTGAATCTGTGGTCTGTACTGGTTGTCCTGTTCACTGTAATCTGGAGTCCATGTGGGATCATTTGGTTAAGGAGGCAGGCACTGAGGAAGCAAATGTGGCTGTGGTAGTGAGTCTGTTTCATGACATGGTTGAACAGCTTCAGGGCAGAGGAGATGACTTGGGGGTTGCAGTGAGAGAGAGAGACTCACTGAGATTCTTGTGGAGAGAGGAGGAGAACTTCTTCAAGGTAGGCATCCTTGCAGGAGGATTCACAGTAAGGTTACAATCAACTAGGCAAAAGTGAGGACTACAGATGCTGGACATCAGAGTTCAGATTAGAGTGGTACTGGAAAAGCACAGCAGGTCAGGCAGCATCCGAGAAGCAGGAAAAGCATTTCATCAGGAATGGAGGCAAGGAGCCTCCAGGGTGGAGAGCATCCACCCTGGAGGCTTCATGCCTCCATTCCTGATGAAGGGCTTTTGCATGAAACGCCGATTTTCCTGCTCCTCGGATGCTGCCTGACCTGCTGTGCTTTTCCAGCACCACTCTAATCTAAACTCTGGTTTCCAGCATCTGTAGTCCTCACTTTTGCCTCACTTTTAAAAGTAGCACAGCATGTAATGAAACAGGAAGCAGACAAAAATCAAAAATTCATAATTTTGTTAGTGGAGATAATGTATTACTAATACTACCAGTGATCGGTGAACCTTTAAAAGCAAGGTTTAGTGGGCCTTATCAAATCAAAAGGAGATTGAGTGAGTTGAATGATAAGAAAGCCAGATAGAAGAAAATCTCACAGTGTGCCATGTGAATATGTTCAAATGTTATTTTGATATGGAAAGAAAGCAAAAGGAGAATGTGGTAAAGGTTACATCTTGGAGATAGCCAAATCCAGATAAATTTGAATTTGATATTCCTCAAATTATATTGGGTAATGATGAAGTTCTCAAAAATTAGGATAAATGATTGAATTACCTTCTAGAGGAAAATTGAAATAACTGGAGAGAGTTATTGCAATCACATGGAAAGAGATGAGGGTATAAGCTGGGAAAAGTACTAATATGATTACGCATAATGAAGATGTAGTAAATGCTGTTCTAATGAAGCAACATCCTTATAGGCTTAACCCTCTAAAATTGGCACAGGTTCGAAAAGAGATTGAAACCATGCTCAAAGAAATATAATTGAAGTGATTTGCAATGAATGGAATTCCCCCATAGTGATGATGCCAAAACCAGATAGTATCCAATGTTTATGTGTTGATTACCGCAAAGTCAATGCAGTTATAAAATTCGATTAAAATCCTGTTTCACGGCTGGAAGACTGTATTGAGTAGGTGGGACAAGGAATTTATATTTCAACTCTGGACTAACTTAGAGGATGCTGGCAAATACCTTCAGCTGAAAGCGCAAAAGAAATTTAGGCTTTCGTGAAAACAGACAAAACTTAGTTAAAGTTATGCCAGTTGGCGTGAAAAATGCACCAGCTACATTTCAAAGGCTAACCAATAAATTCATTTCATTACCCAAATATGTGATGTTCCGAGACAATTTAGCGATTTTTCGTCACACCCCGGAAGAAAAATTTGGAGCATCTATCGGAATTGTTCAATCTAGTTCAGGAAACAGGCTTGTCTTTAAATAATATAAAAGTTAGAATCTAGACTATCTCCTTGATAGATTGTACCCAGTAAGAGATGTTAAGGTAACTTATCTGTACTTACCTGTCTCTGGGAAGCGAGGGAGGATATTGCCAAGCCTTTGGCTTTGATGTTTATGTTGTCATTGTCTACAGGAATAGTACTGGAGGATAGCAAATGTTGTTCCCTTGTTCAAGAAGGTGAGTAGAGATAACCCTTGTAATTATAGTCCAGTGAGCCTTACTTCAGTTGTGGGTAAAGTATTGGAAAAGGTTATAAGAGAGAGGATTTATAATCATCTCGATAGGAATAAATTGATCAGGGATAGTCAACACAGTTTTGTGAAGGGTAGGTTGTGCCTCACAAACCTTATTGAGTTCTTTGAGAAGGTGACCAAACAGGTGGATGAGGGTAAAGCCATTGATGTGGTGTACATGGATTTCAGTAAGGCACTTGATCAGGTTTCCTGTGATAGGCTTCTGCACAAAATACGGAGGCATGGGATTGAGGGCAACTTAATGGCTTGGATCAGAAATTGGCTAGCTGAAAGAAGACAGAAGGTGGTGATTGATGGGAAATATTCATCCTGGAGTTCAGTTACTAGGGGTCTACTGCAATGATCTGTTTTGGGTTTGTCATTTTTATAAACAACCTGGATGAGGGTGTAGAAGGATGGATTAGTAAATTTGCGGATGACACTAAGGCTGCTAGGGTTGTGGAGAATGACAAATGATGTTATAGTTTACAGAGGGACATAGAAAAGCTGCAGAGCTGGGCTGAGAGGTAGCAAATGGAGCTTAATGCAGAAAAGTGTGAGTTGATTCACTGTGGAAGGAGTAACAGGAATGTAGAATACTGGGCGAATGGTAAAATTCTTGGTAGCGTAGATGAGCAGAGAGATCTCGGTGCCCATGTATATAGGTTTCTCAAATTTGCTACCTAGTTTTATAGGGCTGTTAAGAAGGCATATGGTGTGTTAGCTTTTATTACTAGAGAAATTAAGTTTCGAAACCATGAGGTCAGGCTGCAGCTGTACAAAACTCTGGTGTGGCCGCACTTGGAGTATTGCATGCAGTGCTGGTCATCGCATTAAAGGAAGGATGTGGAAGCTTTAGAAAGGGTTCAGAGGAGATTTACTAGGATGTTGCCTGGTATGGAGGGAAGGTCTTACAAGGAAAGGTTGAGGGACTTGAGGCTGTTTTCGTTAGAGAGAAGAAGGTTGAGAGGTGACTTAATTGAGACACACAAGATAATCAGAGGGTTAGATCGGGTGGGCAGTGAGAGCCTTTTTCCGAGGATGGTGCTGACTAGCACCAGGGGGCAGAACTTCAAATTGAGGTGTGATAGATATAGGACCGATGTCAGAGGTAGTTTCTTTACTGGGAGAGTAGTAGGGAGTGTGGAACCCACTGCCTGCAACAGTTGTAGATTCACCAACTTTATGAGCATTTAAGTAGTCATTGGATAGCATATGGACAAGAATGGAATAGTGTAGGTTAGATGTGCTTCAGATTGGTTTCACAGGTTGGTGCAACATCAAGGGCCAAAGAGCCTGTACTGAGCTGTTATGTTCTCTGTTCTATCTTTGTCTCCTTCCTTTGTCTCCTTCCATTATTATATAAAGTGTTACATTTTCCAATCCTCTGGGACTTTTCCAGAATATAAGTATTCCTTGAAGATTACTATCAGTGCTCCAACTATATCTGTAGCTACTTCCTTTAATATCCTAAGATGCATCCCAATACATCCGGGGACATATCAGTCCTTTGCCCCATTAGTTTTGTTAGCACTTTTTCTCTAAGGTAGTTATTGCATTTATTTCTTATCCTTTTGCTCCTTGAATATTTAGTCATTTGGGGTTGTTTATCAGTGTGTTCTATTGTGAAGTCTGATGCAAAATATTGATTGAACTCCTCTGGCTCTCCATTATTATTTTCTCAGCATTATTGTCTAAGAGACCAATTGTCACTTTGGCATGTCTCTTCCTTTTTATATCCATAAAGAAGCTCCTGCTATACATCTTGATATTACTTGTAAGTTTGCCCTCTTTATATTTATTTGGCTATGTTTTGTTGTTTTTAAAAAACTTTTCCAATCCTCCGTCTTACCACAAATCTTTGTCACATTATATGTTTTCTTTCATTCAATCTGGTTCTAACATTAACCATGATTGTCTTTTCCCATTCCTAGACCTTTTCTAGTGCAAAGCTTCGCACACTGTCACAGCAAAGGCATGCAGAAATGGAAAATAATGTGAAATAGATGAATCAACCTGATCCCTAGTTCAAGCCATCTGAGTTTTGATGAGAGACCTATTAAAAGACTCTGAGGCCATTATACCACGACTCCTAAGCCTTGTGACTCCTAAAGTGACAGCCTGAATGGACTTTGGGAGGCACCAGAAACCTACTCCCTGTCTCTCCACAGCATTTACTTGCAGCAAGCAAGGCAGGTCAGCCAGCAGTAATTGCAATGGGAATGAGGGAAAGAGTTCAGGTTTGCACCAGGCAGATGGCATTAGACCTCACTGCTACATTTTCCCACAATTTCATCACGATTCTTTTGAGGGACCATGGAGAAAAGTCCACTGCTAACGAAGCCAGATTACAATGATTTATTTGTTTTATTCTACATATTTTGCATTAAAAGCTAGCATTCTGTGAACATGATGATATTTTAACATTCAGTGCGACAGAGGGTTCTAAAGGTTAGCTACATTTGCTTGTTTCAGAAACAATTATATGCAATTCTACCTCGAGATAGAGGTAGGAGATTCTGAGACCTGTGAAGGGATTAAAATGAGTGTACAACTAATATTCTATTAGAGTTGATGGAGGGGAGAGAAGGTCCATAAGCAGTATTTGCCTGAAGGGACTGAGCAAAAAAGAAGCACAGAGGCAACCCAGGGGCTCGTCTAGTTTTGTGAAGCTGGATGTTGGTGAAAAGCTGGAGTTGTGGTTATCACTGAGTCCAAGAATGCAGTTTTCATATTTTAGGGAGTATGTGTCATGGACTGGAGGTGATTGAGTAGAACAGTCATTGAGGCAACCAATGGCAGAGCAGCTCATGAGAGGGAGTTTTAAGGCATGATCAGCAAGAGTGAAGAGTTGTAAACCTTGTAAAGTTTAATTAAATTTGATGATCTGGTAGGTATCGGGGGGGATTGTACAAAAATCTGGAGGATCTTTCTTGATTGCTTTTACTGTTTGATGGATGTTGTAGGGTCTTCAACTACAGTATATATCCATGTTTTCTCCATGTTAATTTTGTTGTAACAAGTAAGTTGTGCACGTATTGTATTGCTGCTCTAAAGGAAGCAGTGAAACTTTCTTGGTTGTTCAAACCTGTAGAGTCATGTGGCTTTATTCTCTTCGTGAGTACCCTGAATTTCATCTTTTGCATACTTAAACAAGCTCATATCCAGATCATAAAATAAAGCTGATATTCTGGTCTGGAATCATAACAAGCTTTACAAATGGTTTAGATTCAACTACCTTTTTACAGGTGGTGCTGAATGTGTACAACAGATAACCAGAGAGACAGTGGATGCATCTAATGTAGGTAAACATAATGGAAAATTGATTATTGTGTTTACGTGAATGAACAATGCTTTAGTCCAGATGTATCTTAGGGACCAGTCATTTTCCTACATTCCTATATCATGCGAGAGCAGTTGATTTGTTCTTTCAAAGTAGCAATTCAAAAATCCTTTTTGTCTGCTTGAGATATTACTCATACTGCTGTTATTAATGTAAAATATTCATTTCTTCTCTACCTGCTGTTGTCTCCTTCAGCAGAGAAGGAGTAAATGGTTTTGACAAAACTTTGATCATTGTTTCACATTAGCTTGGAGAAATTATCTTGAAGGAGTTCACGTCTGTCAAAGTGAGCAAATGTCTAAAGAGAGTACTGAATGTTCAAACAGATTCCACATGGTGAAAGACAAAGATAGTGACCATCACATACACCAATACTTCACTTTTATAAGGGTGCGTAAGTCGAGTGCAGTTTTTGGAGGGATTTGTTTGATGTTTCAAAGGTGACATGTATGCTGATATCTAAGATATGTTTCTTTCTTGTAGACAGTGTTGCTCTATTGTTACTTTGAAAAGCTTGTCTCTTCTTTAAAATGTGTTCTTCATTTTCCCTCAACAAATTTGCTTGCTATGGTACTACATGACCTGTAAGTGGTGCTAGAAATCCATTGCTATTCAGGGAAAATACCACACCAAAATAAGGTTTACTTTCCTGCTTTAGATGCAGCCTCCAACCGACCAGTTTTCAATTGCTAGAGTCCAGTGTTTACACTCATCAAACCTTAGACATCTAAGTTTTTGACATTAATTTATCAATGTCCTCTGAGAATCAACAGACTTGTCATAACAATGACCTTGCTTCATAGGTCAATAAAAGTCTGCTCAATAGGTATAGTATGAATAGAATGTTAACAAAACATAATAAAAATGGATGTAACTGTGTAGTATTAACAGTACTGTTTTGAGGTTCACCATCAACAATGCTGAACCAAGAGTCAGAAACTAGCAATGCTTGCAAAATGATGAGGAACAGAAGCAGATCATTCAACCCCTTTGAGTGTCTGTCATTCAATTAGATCATGGAAGATCTGGAGCTTAGGTCCATTTACCTATTGGTTCCATATCTGCTAATATCATTCCCTAACAAAAATCTATCAAACACAGTTTTGAATGTTTGTGTAGACTAAGTTTCTTTGAGGACAGTGTTATAGATTTCCACTGTCTCTTCTGACATCACTGAGGAATGGCCCAGCTCTAATTTTAAAGTTATTTCCCTAGTGCTCAATTCACCCACCAACAGATGTAGCTTCCCACCATGTACCCCATTGAATCATTCTTATGAACTTATAATCTTCTATACTGAGAAAATACTTGTTTAGCGTATGAATCAACAATTCATCCAGTTCATCAGTCAAAATGATTTTGTTTTTATGAAATGAAAAACCTCAGTATTTCCACTAAAGTCCTAAGGGCTCTGTTTTCATTCAGCCATTCCTTTATGACGCTAAAGCTCCACGTATATGAAGCAGGGAACACTGCTAAAATTTTATTAAAGTTATTGAGTAAAGTATATCCCATTGTTTTAGATGAAAGGATATTTCTGTTCTGTAAGAGAGATCAGAACTAAAGTTGTACACATGCTATTCAATTAAAAACCAAAATTGCTGGAGAAACATAACAGGTCTGGCAGCATCTGTGAAGAGAAAGCAGAATCAATGTTTTGGGTCCAGTGGTCCTTTTTTGGACGTGTTTGGGTCACTGGACTCAAAACATTGATTCTGCTTTCTCTCCACAGATGCTATCAGACCCATTGAGTTTCTCTAACAATCTCTATTTTTGTTTCAGAGATCTAACATCTGCAATGTCATAGAGTCATAGAGGTGTACAGTATGGAAACAGATCCTTCAATCCAATTCGTCTATGCCCACCAGATACCCTAGCCTAATCTAGTCTCATTTGCGAGCACTTGGCCCATATCCTCCTAAACCTTCATATTCATATACCCATCCAGATGCCTTTTAAATAATGTAATTGTACCAGCCTACACCACTTCCTCTGGCAGCTCATTCCATACACTCACCACCCTCTGCTTGAAAAAGGTCCCTTTTAAATTTTTTACCTCTTACCCTAAACCTATTCCCTCTAGTTTTGAACTCCTCCACCCCAGGGAAAAGACTTTGTGTATTTACCCTACCCATGCCCCTCATAAACCTCAATAAAGTCACCCCTTAGCCTTCAATGCTCCAGGGGAAACAATGTTTGTTCATGGTGCTCAATGGTGAGTAATATAATATTGCATTTTTTCACATTTTCCTCAATTGTCAGAAATTTCAAAGGGTGTCTGTTTAATTATGAAGAAAGGCTGAGTTCACTGTGATGAGTAAATGGTCTAATAAGGGGCAAGCCTTCTGTCTACCCAAAACCAGACCAGTACCAGCCATGGGAGTTTAGATGATTCTGGACTCCCACTTCAGAGCATACACAATCTGTGCCTGCAGGACTGGTACTGTAGGAGAAAGTGAACATATCAGTCTGTTAATTGGCAGAAGTGAGAAAAGAGAACCAAACACAGTGGAATTGAAGTTACTCTACACATGGGATGAGTTTAAAATCACTTGCAGCTTATATTAATTGTCGTATCTGAACATGAGTTGAAATGAAACAATTCACTTTCAATTTGCACAGTTGAGCTTGTACATTACATGAATTGGATGAATTCAATTTCCACCACAGCAGTAGAGCTGATGTTTGATGTTGTCCTCACCTACTATTGGCAGATATCCAATCACACGTAACAGCTGGTATTAAGTAAATGGGCAAATGTTAATACAGTTACAAAAATGAATATTAAGATTGGATTATTTGTTGCTGTGTCTGTAACACACTCCACATCCATCACAGTGGTCTGTAAATGAGAAACAAAGTTTGACATTTTCTCATTGAAAATAATCTCTACCTTTTCAATCTGTTGCTGATTTCATGAAGATGTATCAAATAGCACCAAACTGGTTTGACAACTGAATTGCTACCCACTTTAGGTTTCATGCCAACCTGTTCCTTTTAGCTACAGGACATAACAATTGAATTGAAAATGTTTGACATGTAAAAGATGAAGGGGAGGCAGAGTTACATAAAGTGAGTCTTATTCTCAACTTGCCTTCTTCATTATATATTTGCATATAACCATAAATGTTCCGGCAACTAAGTGACATAAAACGCAAAAGCCAATAAGTATCTTTTACAACACTACTGTTAGGTCAGGAAGAGAAGGCATTTGCCCTGGACCACTTGAATTAACTTTCTGTTGCAAACTTTCTACTCTCTTCTCTCAACTCGTGATTCTGAGTCTGTTGGCTGACCCTTCCAATCATGTATCTGAATAAATGCCCCAACCTCATGGAAAGTGAAGTAATAAAGGGCAAGGTTGACAATGGCACCTACCTAAAAAGAGATGCTCACTGGCTGTCAGGGGATGACTATTAAATTGTCAGTGTGGTGATGATGACAGCCAATACTCTGTACAGGAAAGGCATAACCCAGGATATTAGGAAGGCAGAGGAGAGAAAAGGTGTAGGAAAGCAATGGAGCCCATTGTTGTGATCCAATGATGCAGGATGCTATGTCTCCCCAGGCAGATGGTCACAGGCATTGGTACTCGGATTGCTGAAGTCCTTATGCCTCACAGCACTGATCACCAAGTCTTACTAATGGTCATCAAAATTACTGATGCCTTCTATGCCCATGATATAAAGCACATTCTCTTAATGGCAGGCATAGTTTTATTAGCTTAGATATCATTAGACAAATTTCTTTCTCTTTCTTCTTTATGTAAATATTGAAATGGTGCCCAACTCGTGTGTAACAAGATCCAAGTCTTGTCTTCAAAATGCACTATGCAGTATCTTGTGAAAAGTGTGGCTTACAAAGTGTTGTTGCCTTCTGTTTACATGAAAGCAATCCAGAATAAAGACCTATATATTTAGTAATTCATTAACATCTGCAAATATGCAGACATACATGAGCAATTGGCACAGTGATATTATGTGAGAACAGACCTTCTCATATATAAACAGCACTGCATCAAATTACTTACATGTCATGTCTGCAAACTTACAGGTGTATATGCACTTAATATATGTCACAAATATAGTTTGCAGATCGAATATTTCAACTCTTTATAAAATATAGGGGAGCTAATAGAAGCTTTTCTGATTTTGTCTGTACTTTCCTGTTTGTATGACTCTCTATGGACCCAAAATGAAAACAGAGGCCAACTAGGATGGAAGGGAATTGAAACTCTACAGTATAATAATAGTGATACAATTTTCTCTTTTCTCGCACAAGTTAGGTTTAGCTATTAATCTACTACTAATTGATTCATCTAAAGAACTGATTGTTTGCACGACTAAATGCCACATGATTGACCCTGTGATTGGAAATCATCTTCATTAACCCGAAACCATATTCATCTGCAGATGACGTCAGGTAGAGTACAATCTCCAATCATACAATGTCAGTCATTCTGCTCGGGGGGCACTGCAGAGGAGCATTTTGCCAAAAGGTTAATCTTAGGAGCTCAGAGTTAATGACTGAACCATCAAAGAATAAATACTTCAAGTAAAATAGGCTCCACTCTCCCTTCCCCCAAAACATTCTTGGTGTCATAGATGTGGCCTTTGAATAATTAATTTTGCAAATTTCTTTTTCTTTATTGTTTTTTAGATACTAGGAAGAACCATATCAGTGCACAGAATCACGTTGTCATAGCAGCATACACTTCATGGTGTCTAAGGGGGCTAATAAAGAAAAAAATGTTAAAGAGAAATTACCCTGAAATTAGCATTGTCAATGCTAAAATAACAGCCACATAAATAGGCACAGCAACAATTACATCTATACAGCAGATAGTAAGTGGAAAGGAAAAGCATGTTAAAATTGTGGAAGATTATCTCCCCAAAATATGAATGTGTCATTGTCATTCAGCTATGTGCCTACTGCCATGTTTCTCTCTTTACGGAATTTTATTAACAAAGAATCTTCATGGAAACACCAAGCCATGGAAATAACTTCTTTTGCTTAATGTTTCTCATTCCCTGTAGAGATTTTTTAATCATGTTTTGCTTTCTGGTTATGTATTTAAACACACCCTGCAGACTACTCATGTGCAACCAAACATAATTTAATAATCCAGAGCATTCTCAAAACAAACAAGAGCACATGGGAATATTGCAATGATTTACTCTGTAATTGCGTTTTTTTTAAATCTCTAAGCTAACACAAGCCATCTCGCCCCAGAGCCCTGTCAACAGAAAGGAAAGCTTGAGATATTGATGTATGTGCAAATGCACTATACAATCAGGACATTTTGGACGTCCATCCTTCTTCACAATAACTAACTACATGCAGTTTCTACGTCTCCTGATTAATTGCCTGTCCCTCTTGACACACAACTGTAAGCCTGCGGCTATAGCGTTTGAAGCTTGTCGATCTTATAATTAAAATGTTATCCATGGAGAAGTCATTCTTAACTGTCCTTCGAGTTTTGAGAGATTGAATTTCATTACAGTTCTCAGTCTCACTGTTATTTTAGCTGTGGCACAGTAACATAGCTGCCATCCACATTATCTTCAAGGTTACTGAGTTGTAGGATCGCTCTTATGAACTCATTTGTCACAAAGTGTATTGTGATCGGATGTGCAGCCACTCACCTTACTTCTGTGTATTTGTTGAATAATTGCAGCATTTCAGGTTTGGGGACAACGGTACTTCGGGGAGGAGTGAAATTAACAGTGTTTGTATCTTCTAGAGAATTTGTAATGTGAATTTGGAACGTTTTGTTGCAACACATCTTACAATCACTGCAGTCTGGTTACAAATAATATTATACTAGACCTTTAACTGTTGTGTTATATGTTCCCCTACTCAGTCTGACTCAAATAATTGATCCCATTTTCTTTGTGAATTCACTGCTGTGTCTCTTTTCCCAGCTTTTGTAAATTTGAGTATTTGGTCATGAGGTCATAAACAATTCACTTTCTTGTTTGAAAGATGCATGGGTTATTCACTGTTTTTATCTGGAATTACTTGAGGGGACTGGAACAGCTGCAGGAAGAATATTCCCAATGTTGGGGAAGTCCAGAACTGGGGGTCACAGTATAAGCATAAGGGGTAAGCCATTCAGGACTAAGACCAAGAAGGATTTCTTTACTCAGAGAGTTGTGAACCTGTGGAATTCTCTACCACAGAAAGCTGTTGGAACCAGGTTGTTAGATATATTCCAGAGTGACCTCGATGCGGCCCTTGTGGCTAAAGGGATAAGGGGGTGTGGGGAGAAAGTGAGAGTGGGATATGAAGTTGCAAGATCAGCTGTGATCATATTAAATGGTGGTGCAGGCTTGAAGGGGGCAAATGACATACTCCTGCTCCTATTTTCTATGTTTCTATGAAAGTGGAATCTGCATACAGTTTGGTCCCCATTCCTGAGGAAAAGTGTAGTTGCATTTGAGACAGTTCAGAGAAGATTCACTAAATAAATTCCAGAGATGAAAGGCTTGACTTATGAGGAGAGGTTGAGCAGTTTACGCTTTCTCTGTCTGGAGTTTAGAATAATGGGACGAGATCTAGTTGATGCATTTAAGATGCTAAAAGGATTAACAAAGTAAATGTTTCCTCATGTGGAGTAATCTGAAATGCAAGGTCATAGTTTTAGGCTTAGGGGTGGCAAATGTTAAATCGAGATGAGGAGGATTTAGTTCTCTCAAAGGGTCGTGAAACTAGAATTCCTTACTCAGGAGTGAGGTGGATGCTGGGGCACCAGATAAATATAGACAGATTTTTAATGAGCATTGGATTGATGATATGAGGAACAGACAGAAAAGTGGACTTGAGGTTGAGATGAGACCAGCCATGATTGTACTCAATGGTGGAGCAGGCTCGAGGTGTTGAACTGCCTTCTCCTGCACCTAATTCTTATGTTCTTGTTTAGTATTGCCTTCCTTTCAAAAAATTATTTCTCTGATGCTTTATTTAAATCAGATTAACTGCTGAACAGAATTTAGAATTTTGGAGAATATTACACCTTTTCTGTCAATTTATTCTGAGCAAAAAGTCACAGAAAAATTGAAACAGGATCAGTTCAAAACTGAAATGCTCCAGATGCTAGAATCCGAACATAGAACTAACAGATAATGCTGGAAATACTCCACCAGTCTCTCATCATTGACAGGAAACAAAGTTAACATTTCCAGTTGATGACCTTTTCTCATAATTGGAAAAAGCTAGAGATATAAAGCAAGCACAGAGGCAGGGAAGGATGGAGGAGAGTAAAAGAATTGTAGGGAAGATATGTGCTAGATTGGAAGGCAGGAGAGATTAAATCACAGAAGAGATGATGGTAGAAGGAAATGTGGCGAAAGAGACAAGAAATGAAAGATGTATCAAAAGGAGATGTTAATGGGAAATGCAAAGTAATCAGCTGCTATCTAAAAACAAAGAAGAACAAAGGTGAGATTATGATCTGAAACTGGTGAACCCAAAGTTATGTGCAAAAGCCTGGAAAGTGCCCACCAGGAAATGAGATGATTTTTCTCCTGTTTTCGAGCTGCTTTCGTACACACAGGAAGGGAAGGATAGGAAGGCCACAGTGAGCTGGAAAGGGAAAACTTGGGGCCATGTTTACGGAATCTGTGATTTGTCTCTCCATTATAGAACAGAACACATTGAATCAATGAATACAGTATATAAAGTTGATAATAGAACATAGAAAAATACAGCGCAGTACAGGCCCTTCGGCCCTCGATGTTGCGCCGATCCAAGCCCACTTAGCCTACACTAGCCCACTTTCCTCCATATGCCTATCCAATGCCCGTTTAAATGCCCATAAAGAGGGAGAGTCCACCACTGTTACTGGCAGGGCATTCCATGAACTCACGACTTGCTGAGTAAAGAATCTACCCCTAACATCTGTCCTATACCTACCACCCCTTAATTTACAGCTATGCCCCCTCATAATATCTGACTCCATACGTGGAAAAAGGTTCTCATGGCCAACCCTATCTAAACCCCTAATCGTCTTGTACACCTCTATCAAGTCACCCCTAAACCTTCTTTTCTCCAATGAAAACAGCCCCAAGTGCCTCAGCCTTTCCTCATACGATCTTCCTACCATGCCAGGCAACATCCTGGTAAACCTCCTCTTGCACGCGTTCCAGTGCCTCCACATCCTTCCTATAGCATGGCGACCAAAACTGCACACAATACTCCAGATGCGGCCGCACCAGAGTCTTATACAACTGCAACATGACCTCAGGACTCCGGAACTCAATTCCTCTACCAATAAAAGCCAGTACACCATATGCCTTCTTCACAGCCCTATTTACCTGGGTGGCAACTTTCAGAGATCTGTGTACATGGACACCAAGTTCCCTCTGTTCATCCACACATTTGAACATATCAATGACCCAACGATCATGAAACAAGGATTCTTCATTCTTCAGTTTTCCATCATTCTTCTTCATAATGAGCTACAGGGAGAGGCTGTACAGGCTGGGGCTGTTTTCCCTGTAGTGTTGAAGGCTGAGGGGTGACTTTATAGACGTTTACAAAATTATGAGGGGCATGGATAGGGTAAATAGACAAAGTCTTTTAATGGGGTCAGGGAGTCCAGAACTAGAGGGCATAGGTCTAGGGTGAGAGGGCAAAGATATAAAAGAGACCTAAGGGGCAACTTTTTCATGCAGAGGGTGGTACATGTATGGAATGAGCTGCCAGTGGATGTGGTGGAGGCTGGTACACTTACAATATTTAAGAGGCATTAGGATGGGTATATGAATAGGAAGGGTTTGGAGGGCAGGTGCTGGCAGGTGGGACTAGATTGGGTTGGGATAACTGGTCAGCATGGACAGGTTGGACTTGAAGGGTCTGTTTCTATGCTGTACATCTCTATGACTCTCTGACTCTTTAATGACGGTGGAAGATGTATGCAGGCTTGTTGAGTCTCAGATGACATTTTGCTCAAAAGACCTTTGCATCTAATCCTGAACTTCCTTCCAATGATAGAGTGGGATATTGTGGTAAAGAAATCATAGTATTCATAACTTCTTTATTTCCACTGGAGTATTATTTGGGTTACTACCAGGAAACTGAGGCTATGAAAATTGATTGAGGATAGATGGGGAGAACTTGATGTCGCCATGTTAATGGATGTCTAACCCCTATTAAACAGAGACATGGATGAGGGAAGATAATTGAGGTTTGTCATGATTAAGCCTATCGACTCTATTTGGATGTTCCCGTCACTCACTCCTTCTGCTTCGTGGCTCTTCTTTTGGGCAATCAGAAGATGGCATCCAGGAGGACAAAGTAATCAAACAACTCCACTGGTTCTGGGAATACAGAAACTGTATTTTTCTCTTTGGCTTTATTGTACTCATAAAACCACTGCACCAACTGTGACTGGCTACTGCTGTTCCCAAAAAATCTTGCCAGTACCTCAATAATTTGCTGCAGACTTCTCTGTACCTCTTTCCAATATTCAGATATTTCCCCACCAAATATGTCCTATCTGTCCAGCGAGTCTAGTCAATTGCTCCAACTGCACCCCCCTTCCCAACTATCGCCATCTGCTGGTGGAGATGCCAGAAAACTGCTCAGCTCCCTTGTTCTGTGCCCTTCATCATTGTCACATCTGCAGCTGGACATTCTCTTACTGAAAGAAGTACAAGTAACTTGTTTGAACTAAAGAATCTTTAGGAAGAGAGGAGGTAGGAGCACGGTTGTAACATATTCTCCGCTTGCACGGAATGTTGACATAGGAAAAGGAGGGGAACATTGGGGGTGATTAAGGAGTAGGTCAAATTTGAATGGAAAGATTCTTTGGAATCCTGAGAGGTAGATCTGTTAGCCAGTGGCATCATATTGGGCATGGCAAAAACAGCAAAGGGTGATGCAATGGATATGGTGTTGATGAAGTGAAAGGTGAGGACAGGGTGAACCCTTTCATGATTCTGAGACGGTGAAGGCATAAGAGCAGAAGTTAAGGAAGAACTGGTGTGGAAGGTAATCAGAACATATGCAATGACAGAAGAGAAACTGGGAGAATGGAAGAGAATCTTTACTGGAATTGGTGTGTGAGGAATTGCAATGAAGGTAGCTGTGGAAGCTAATGGGTTTATAGTGGATATTGATGCAAAGACTATCCCTAGAAATGAAAACAGAGAAGACAAGAAAGGAAATAAAAGAGTCAGTTATCAACCAGAGGAGAATGAAAGAAGGATAATAATTGAACCCATTGCTTTCTTTTATTCTCAATGGTTTATGTCACTGAAGATTAGTAAATGATATTTATGCCAGAGAAGTGCCAGACAATGACCACCTCCAACTAGGAAGAAACATCTCCACTTGACATTCAATGGTATTAACATTGGTAAATCCTACCACCATCAATCTTGGGTGCTACAGTTGACCAGAACTGAATTAGAATTGATCTGTGAGTACTATATCACAAAGGCTTATCCACTGTCTACGAGCCACAACTTAGGTGTGTGATGCATTTCTCCACCTGCCTCGTGGGATGTGATTTTATCAACACTCACCAGGACCCATGGCAAAGCAGATCATTTGATTAGCACACCATCCACCGTTTGAAACATTCACTTACTCCATCACCAAAATGTAATGACAGCAGTGTATTCTATCTATGAGGTGCAATGCAGTAACTCCCCAAGGCTTCTTCAACAGCTCTTTCCAAACCCATGATCTGTAACATTGAGAAAGACAGGCAGTAAATGCAGAGTGGGCTCAGAGCCACTTGTAGGTTCTCCTGCAAGCTGCATGGCATCCTGACTTGGTGCAATATCGCCATTCCTTCCTGTTGCTGAAACTTGCTTCCTAACAACACTGTGGGTGCCATGAAAGCACATAGACAACAATTCAAGAAAGAAACTCACCAGCACCTTCTCAAGGACATTCAGGGATGGGCATCAAATGTTGGTCTTGCCAATGAAGCTGATGTCTCATCAAAAAATATGAATGTAAGAATTTTGACTGGAATGTCAGCATTACATTGAACAACACAGCGCAGGACAGGCCCATCGGCCCTCAATGTTGCTCTGACCTGTGAACTAATCTAAACCCATCCCCCTACACTATCCCATCATTGTCCATGTGCTTATCCAAGGATTGTTTAAATGCCCCTAATGGAACTGAGTTAACTACATTGGCAGGCAGGGCATTCCATGCCCTTATCACTCTCTGAGTAAAGAATCTGTCTCTGACATCTGTCTTAAATCTATCACTCCTCAATTTTTAATTATGGCCCCTTCTACAAGCTAATGTCATCATCCTAGGAAAAGGACTTTCACTGTCTATCCTATGTAATCCTCTGGTCATCTTATATGTCTCTATCAAATCCCCTCTTAGCCTTCTTCTTTCCAATGAGAACAGATCCAAGTCTCTCAGCCTTTCCTCATAAGACCTTCCCTCCAGACCAGGCAACATCGTGGTAAATCTCCTCTACACCTTTTCCAATGCTTCTACATCCTTCCTGTAATGGGGTGACCAGAACTGTACACAATATTCCAAGTGAGGGCGCACTAGCATTTTGTCCAGTTGCAACGTGACATTATGGCTCCGGAACTCAATCCCTTTACCAATAAAATCTAACACACCATATGCCTTCTAAACAGCACTGTCAACCTGAGTGGCAGCTTTCAGGGATCTATGTACATGGACTCCAAGATCCCTCTGCACTAATCCACACTACCAAGAATCTTTCCATTGACCCAATATTCTGCCTTCCTGTTATTCTTCCCAAAGTGAATCACCTCACATTTATCTGCGTTTGAACTTCATTTTCCACCTCTCAGCCCAATTCTGCAGTTTATCCAAGCCCCCCTGCAATCTGCAACATTCTTCCACACTGTCCACTACTCCACCAACTTTAGTGTCATCTGCAAATTTACTAACTCACCCAACTCTGTCTGCGTTCAAGTAATTTATAAAAATGACAAATAGCAGTGGTCCCAAAACAGATCTTTGTGGCACACCACTAGTAACCGGACTCCAGGCTGAATATTTTCTATCAACCACCATTCGCTGCCTACTTACAGAAAGGGAAGTTGATGGTGTAATGATAATGTCAGGGACTAATAATCCAGAATCCTAAGCTAATGCTTGGAGGACATGAGTTCAATCCCCATCATGACAAACAGTGAAGTTTAAATTTACTCAGCTATATTAGGGAGATTTAAACAATCCTTAGATAAGCCATGGATGATTTTGGGATAGTGGATGGGGATGAACTGAGAATAGTTCACAGGTCGGTGCAACATCGAGGGCTAAAGGGCCTGTTCTGCACTGTATTGCTCTATGTTCTAAAGCCAGTTTCTAATCCAAAATGCTAAATCACCCTCAATCCCATGCCTCTGCGTTTTCTCCAACAGCTTATCATGTGGAACCTTATCAAAGGCTTTACTGAAGTCCCTGTACATCATGTCTACTGCCTACCCTCATCTACATACGGTCACTTTCTCAAAAAACTCAATGAGGTTTGTGAGACATGACCTGCCCTTGACGAAACCATGTTGACTATCTGCAATCAAACTGTTGCTTGCTATTTGATTCAACATCCTATATCTTATGATCCTTTCCAAAACTTTTCCTACAATAGGCATAGGGCTCATTGGTCTATAATTACCTGGGTCATCTCTACTGCCCTTCTTGAACAAGGTCACAATATTTGCAATCCTCCTGTCCTATGGTATTAAACTTATAGACAATAATGACTCAATGATCAAGGCCAAAAGCTCCAACATCTCCTCCCTAGCTTCCCAGAGAATCCTTGGATAAATTCCATTTGGCCCAGGGGACCTGTCTACTTTCACTCCTGCTAGAATTGTTAGCACCTCCTCCTTATGAACCTCGATTCTTTCTAGTCTAATATCCCATATCTCATTCTTCTCCTCTACAATATTCTCCTTTTCCTGAGTGAAAACAGGTGAGAAATATACATTTAGCAGCTCTCTGATCTCCATAGAGTCCACACACAAATTCTCACTTCTGTCTTTGACTGGGCCCTATTCCAACCCTAGTCATCCTTTTATTCCTCACATAAAGCTTTAGGGTTCTCCTTTATTCTACCTGCTAAAGAGTGCTCATGTCCTCTCTTTGCTCTTCTTAACTCTCTCTTTAAATCCTTCCTAGTTAATCTGTAACTCTCCATCGCCTCATCTGAACATCACGTAAGCCTCCTTCTTCCGCTTAACAAGAGATGCAATTTCTTTAGTAAAGAATAGTTCCTTTACCTTATCACTTCCTCTCTGCCTGACAGGGACATACCTATCAAGGACATGCAATATCAGTTCCATAAACCAGCTCCACATTTTTATTGCCCCCATTCCTTGCATTTTGCCGCCCCATTCTATGCACCCTAATTCTTGCCTAATTGCATTATAATTGCCCTTCCCCTATCTATACCTCTTGCCCTGTGGCATGTACCTATCCCTTTCCATCGCTAAACTAAATGTAACAGAATTATGGTCACTCTCTCCAAAGTGCTCACCTACCACTAAATCAAACACCTGGCCTGGTTCATTACCAAGCACCAGATCCAGATCCCCTATTGTTGGCCCCTTGACATACTGTGTCTGGAAACCCTCCTGCACACATTGGACAAACACTGCTCTATCTGACGTACTAGAGTTATAGCATTTCCAGTCAATATTGGGGAAGTTAAAATCTCCCTACTGACCGTCCTGTTCCTTTCACTCCTACCCAGAATCGTTTTGCCGATCCTCTCCTCCACCTGCCTGGACCTCTGCAGAGGCCTATAAAGAACTCCCAGCAATGTGACCTCTCCTGTCCTGTTTCTAACCACAGCCTACACTACCTCAGTACACAAGTCCTCGTTATATTGTCCTTGACTAACAAGACCACAGATCTCCCTCTTTTACTGCCTTCCCTGTTCTTAATGAAAGATCTAAATCCTGGACCCTACAACATCCATTTCTGACCCTGCTCTATCCATATATCCGAAATGACCACAGCATCAAAGTCCGAGGTACCTATACATGCTGCAAGCTCATCTACCTTATTTCAGATACTTCTGGCATTGAAATAGGCACACTTCAAACCAGCTTGCTGTCTGCCAGCACATTCGTATGACCGTGTCCATGCCCTCTCTATTCTCATCCAACTGTGCACTGGAACTACACCTCAGGTTCCTATCCCCCTGCTCAGTTAGTTTAAATTACCTCCAGCGGGGCAGCACAGTGGCACAGTGGTTAGCATGGCTGCCTCACATTGCCAGGAACCTGGGTTCAGTCCAACCTTGGGCAACTGTCTGTGTGGAGTTTGCACAATCTCCCTGTGTCTGCGTGGGTTTCCTCTGGGTGTTCCGGTTTCCTCCCATAATCCAAAGATGTGCAGGTCAAGTGAATTGGCCATACTAAATTTCCCATAGTGTTAGGTGAGTTAGTCAGGGGTAAACATGGGGTGAGGGAATGGGTCTATATGGGTTGCTGTTCAGAGGGTCAGTGTGGACTTGTTGGGCCCCATACTGTGGGGAATATAATCTGAAAGAAAGCCCACCCGAATAGCACCAGCAAATTTCCCACCCAGGGTATTTGTTCTCCTCTGGTTCAAGTGAAGACCATCCTGTTTGTAGAGGTCCCACTTTCCCCAGAATGAGCCCCAATTATCCATGTACTTGAAACCCTCCCTCATGCACCATCCCTGCAGCCACTTGTTCAACTGATATCTCTCCATATTCCTTGCCTTGCTATCATGTGGCACAGGTAACAAACCAGAGATAACAACTCTGTTTTTCTAGCTCTCAGCTTCCACCCTAGCTCCCTGAAATCCTGCCTTCCATCACTATTCCTCTTTCTACCTATGTCGTTGGTATCTACGTGGACCATGACTTGAAGCTGGTCACCCTCTCCCTTCAGGACCCCAAAGATACAATCCGCGATATACGGACCCTGGTACCTGGGAGGCAACACACCAACTGTGACTCTCGTTTGTTCCTAACAAACCTTCTATCTGACCCTCTAGCTATTGAGTACCCAATGACTAACACTCTCCTCCTTTCTCTCCTTCCCTTCTGTGCAACAGGGACAGACTCTGTGCCAGAGTCCTGCACTCCACTGCATGCCCCGGTAAGTCATCCCCTGCAACACTATCCAAAATGGTATACTTGCTTTTCATGGGAATTACCAAAGGGGGTCCCTGCACTGACTGTTTTTTCCTCTTCAAACAGTTACCCCAGCTTTCTTTGTGCCTAGGAGTAACGATTTCCTTGTAACTCTTATCTATCACAGTCTCTGTCTTCCGAATGATCTGAAGTTCATCCAGCTCTTGTTCGAGTTCCCTAAAGTGGTCTTGGAGGAGCAAAAGTTGGGTACACTTCCTGCAGATGTATTTGGATGGGACACTAATGGCATTCCTCACCTCAAACATCATGCAGGAGGAACATTCCTCTCCCTGCAATTCTGTCCCTGCTAGTCCCCTTATCAGAAAGTCAAAAAAAATGAAGAGAAGCTTACCTAATGTGCTGAGCTACAAATCTTCTCAAAACTCGCTATTACTTAATGTGCCCCTGGTGTTTAAGGTTAGAGGAGATGTTTGGGTGGGAGGCCCTACAAAGGTAGGGGCTCAGGCTTAGAAAACACTCACTTATATAGCTGGAGGGAAAGAAAAAAAAAGTCCCTCCTTTCCCAGAAACCTCTGCTCTCCAATGTCGAATGCAAAGACTCAAATCAGTGTCTCAAGCTCCTGTCAGGCCCCTGGTCCAAGCTCCCACTCTTTGTGCTGCTAGTGCTGCTGCAATCAATACAACCATTATTATCTGTCTAATTCATGATATTGTCCAATACTTCACAGAAAGAAGTTATTAAAATGATCTGGCAATTTAAGCTGAAGACATTCCTTTTTTTTAGCAAACTAAAAATAATTTTTGCCTCTCTTCAACAGCAGGTACCTTCTGATCTCACAAGCTTAACTGATATTTGAAAAACATGTGTTACTCTGACATGTTGGATGTTTGTTTATGATTGAAGTTGGTAAAATAAATTCTATGCTGCGTATAACCCATGCTATACCTGATAGTTTTGTTATATTCAAAACTGCTGCAAGATGATGAATTGTTTGACATTTTCTTACCTCAAAATCATTACATAGAGCACAGTATATAGCAAATGTCAGAAGGTTAAAAAAAAATCAAGAGTGCATTACGAACTTGCGTTTCAAAGTATTTGCTATTAAATTACTAAAATATGCTTCAAACTTTCCTGGATATTAATAGATTAGATGTCATCATAGACAAGGAGAAAGTGAGATCTGCAGATGCTGGGAGATCAGAGCTGAAAATGTGTTGCTGGAAAAGCGCATCAGGTCAGGCAGCATCCAAGGAACAGGAAATTCGATGTTTCGGGCATAAGCCCTTCCTGAAGAAGGGCTTATGCCCGAAACGTCGAATCTCCTGTTCCTTGGATGCTGCCTGACCTGATGCGCTTTTCCAGCAACACATTTTCAGCTGTCATCTGAGACAAGTCTATCATATTGAATGAAAATGTCAATAAACAATCTTCTAAGTCTCTTTCAAGCACAAAAAAAAGAAACTCTCTAGCCTTGTTACCTGGGTAACAGTACCCATACAGCAGATTGATTATTGTGTTTGATAACAATCTATCACTTTGACTGCAGTAAGTGAACATGGTCAGCAGGAAATAAACATGATATGGATATGTTTTTTTTAAGAGTGTAAGTTTTTGGAAATTTTGTTAATTCGATCTGTCAGTCAGTTCTACTGTTTGTAATGTGTAAATGAGAAAAGAAGAAATAGATGAAGAAACCCAAGGACCACACAGCCAATTTCACAGAAAAAAGCATTTTGCCATTGTTTTTAAAAGTGTTCTCACTCTTTTCATGGATTAAAGCCTACATGAATTTTTCAATTATTCAGCCACTGTTTCTACTTGGGTTCTGCCACAAATAAACTGAATTAATTGAATGACATTTGAAAACAAATCAATGTTGAAAGAGCACTCAGACATTTTTTGGAAGCCTTAAAACATTGGTTCCAAAAGCTGGTTTGATGTTATATATAAATGTGTTTACAGCAGAGATAGAATATTCCGTTCCACCCTCATTCAAGCATCCATACCTGCAGATCAAGGTGGAACTGCTTGGGAATACCTCATGAGAGTTGCCTGCATCATATTATTGGGAAGAAAGTATGTGCTTTATTTTAGAACCAGACTTTAAAACCAAGAACAAAAGAATGATTCTCTCAGCACTTGTCTGGTTGACTACTGCCTTGAATTGCGATGCCTCTAGATTCCCTCAAGCAATTGCAGACAATAGGGGTTAAATTTCTCAAACAACAGTTCATTGATGCTTAAAGCATGCTGAAACCTTTTCATTCCTTGCCCTGTAGAAATCAGCTTAAGAGTACATTGACAGGTTTCCCTACATGGTAGGAGATTTTTGATAGCATGCATATACTCAATTAGCCCCTACTCCAATCCGCTGGTGTCTATAGGAGAACATGCAGATGTTTTAACAAGGTTCATGTGTCACCGTATGGATAGAAGAGAATTTACATATCTGTAAGTGAATGTGTGTGTGTGGCCATATTGCTTTCATGTTGTTAATTTTAGCAATATCATTATTTAAAGAGTTTGAAATATTGAATTGGTTCGACAGGTATCACCCTTTCTTTTGATTCATTAAACCTTTGTATTGACTGTGAACAAATCCTAACTAGTGGTATAACCAGTCACATGTGATGAGAAGTAACATTGGGGAATATTTCATGGGAATATGGGAACAAAGTTTCAAGACTTGAGCAGACCAAAGACAAGGATATAGTGGAATCTTGAAAGGCCAAAATGGGGCAGACTGGATCAGATGGGATATGAAGTGTTAGAATCCAGGCCCTGATGTGCCTCAAATCCATGGTCTCAAATTTACTTTTGATCTCTTTTTGCTTTCCCTTTGCCACCTAGCTATGGTCTGGTGCTAAATATGTAGCCATCAGCCAGCCACTGTGCTAGTCTTGTAATCTGGCTGGGTATAGTCCAGAAATGGAAGTTACATTTTAAAAAACCTGAATTTGACCCTATCATTAAATTTAACAGGAATTGCATGAAACCCATTTTTTGTGCAATTCCCAATCACACTCATCCCCTTCCCACTTCTCAGTTATCTCCATCCCAGTGTTTTTATATAACCTTGCCACACTCTCGAAGACTATAGTTGTCTGCAGAATATTAAAAAAATACAATATCACCCAGTTCAATTTTTGAGTGGGTTGCAGGAGGTTTATTAAACTTTTGAAATCAATATCACATCTGGTTATAGGATCACTGCAGAATTTTCCGGTATAAATGTAGGTGTATGTACTGCAAATGCACCATCCCCCACCCCCAACTGCACTGAACCAGTTATACAATAGCTAGCCATAAGTGAAGGTAGAGAGGTTGAGAATTCTGTGTTATGTAAAAAAATCTTCAACTCTCCAAAGTCACTTAGCAATCAAAAAATCACAAGCCAGAGTGTGATGGAATACTGTCCTCCTGCCTCCAACAACACTTAAAAAAGCAACTCACCAAGGCTACTTCAACCATACTTTCTAAGACCACAACATCTACCAACTAAATGAACAAGGACAAAAAAATCCCTTCCAAGCAGTACACTATCCTGACTTGTATTGCTGTTCCTTCACTGTAAGCAGTCACATGGCACCAGTTTATCTGAAATCACAAAATTTCAGAGCTCTGCTCCTTCGGCAAGTGAACAATAAAGTTATCATTTTGAAAAAAGGGAACATTGAAAGATATGTGACACATTTGAGAACAACATCCAAGACAATCAATAAATTTTAGCAGATACAGGGAGCAGGGTATCAGCTCAGTGAATATTTTAAAAATATTTTTACAACAAAATGTATTCAAAATTATGCCTTTGAGGAATTTGTCCTTTGATTTGCGCAGTGAAATTATGCTAGCATTTAAATCAGTTCCTTCATTACATCTTAGCCAATTCGAGCTCTTAATATAAAAGTTGAGCACCAGTTGTTAGTCGATGATTACACTGATTCAGAGTGTGTAGCAAATATAGGGCTTGACTATGAGATACATGTAAGCTAAGTTTGCCAAATGAGAAGCAATTCGCATTGTTTACTAATGTGCATTCCTTAGAGTTTTGTTAGTGAGGGAAGAAATTGATGCCAGCAAAAAATTGGTCAACTGCTCACACATGTCATAATATATTTTTATGAGGTAGCAAATCATTGAGGGTGATAGGAGCTAGTTATTACAATTCATATGTTTATCAAAGCTGTACTGAGTATGCAGATATCAGTTTGTCAGCTGTGTATTTCTTGCTCTTCCACAATTTTTCCCAGAATTTGTTTTTCCCAGCCTAATGTTGTAGTCACTGTGGATGTCATCTATTTATCAACCAGCCTGCTGTGCATTCCATGCAGTACATCCGTTGGTTGAAATATATTTCACTTCTGAAGCAGCTGGATTTATATGCTATTTACGATTAATAAAACCGAGGTGGGGAAGAAGGAAGGGAAATGAGCAGATGTTTATCCTGATGTTCTCAAGTGTTGCTTGACTCGGTTTGGTGTAGCTTTAGTTCTTTGTTAAGAAAGTTGGAATTTTGAACAGCCTAGTTAGGATTTCAACTTACATATTAGACCAAATCTCCGGTGCATAACTGATGGGATTCAACACAAGCTGTGTGTCGCTTTCGGATAAGACATAAAACTTGTTACAATGTTTCAAGTGATTGTTAAGACACATGGAACTGGAAAGGGAAATTTCCTGTCCTCGCTCACACCAATAGCATTACTCACTAAACATTCTTCTTGTAGCTTTTTAAAAAATTCATTCATGCAATGTGAGCCTAGCATTTATTGCCGATCACCTAATTGGCCTTGGGAAAGTGGTGATGAGCTGGCTTCATGAGCTACTGCAGTCCATGGTTCAGGAGGCAGTAAGTACACTCATAGTGCTGTTAGGAATGAAAGACTGTATTAGCTTTTTACCCCAATGACAGTGAAGGGATAGCAATGCTGTTCCATGTCAGGATGATGTTTGACTTGACCTTGTCACGGTGCTCCCATGCACGTTTTACCCTTGTCTTTGCAGGTGGTACCAGTATTGGATTGGAAGGTGCTGTGGGAGGAGCCTTGGTGACATGTGGAAGTACATCTTGCTGACGGTACACACTGTTGCCACTGTGCATTAGTTTTGGAGGGAGTAAGTGTTGAAGGTGGTGTGTGCGTTGCTAATCAGTTAAGTTGCTTTTTTCTACATTGTGGAGAAAGTGAGGACTGCAGATGCTGGAGATCAGAGCTGACAATGTGTTGCTGGAAAAGCACAGCGGGTCAGGCAGCATCCAAAGATCAGGAGAATCGACATTTCGGGCATGAGCCTTTCCTGAAGAAGGGCTCATGCCCGAAATGTTGATTCTCCTGCTCTTTGGATGCTGCCTGACCTGCAGCGCTTTTCCAGCTTTTTCTACATTGTGTCAAACATCTTGAGTGTTGTTGGAACTGCACTCATCCAGCAAGAACATATTCCACTGCACTCCTGACTTGATGGTGGACAGCCTTTGGAGAGTCGAGCGATGCATATTAATTTCAGAATTTCCTAAACTCTGACGTGCTGTTGTAGTGACAATATTTATATAGCTAGTTCATTACAGTTCCTGCTCAATGGTAATCCCTATTAATTAGAGATTCAATGATGGTAACAGCAATGAATGTCAAGGGAAATTCTTAGATTCATTCATGTTGGAGGTAAACATTATGTGGCACTTGGCTGCCATGAATGTTACCTCTAGCTCTACATCATGAGACCAAGCAGGGCCTGTGGTTTCTTACAGATAAAGAAGACTATGGCAACAAACTTAACACATAGTGAGGTGCAGATGGTTTAGTTGCATATACAACATGGTGAGCAGTGTGTGTTTATTTAGTTGTGTAATACAACATGGTGAGCAGTGTGTGTTTATTTAGTTGTGTAATACAACATGGTGGCAGTTTTGGAGGTCTGAAAGTATCTTCAGTGACTTCAGATTTAGTTTTAGTTCACCTGCTTATTCAGACAGTTAGCAGTAGGTATTAGTTGAACATTTAACAATCTTGCAGAAGAAATCCATGTAACAAGATTCAACAGGAAGAGTACCTCATTGAACGGTAAAAGCATTCAGATCTGATACTTTCCCAGCAGGAGAGTTAGCAAGTTTTTGTAGAAGGAGCATTCGTTATTCCTAAGCAGGTAGAGATGAATTCCATGGTGGTGGATTATATCAGAAATCCAAAGCTGGATTCATCAGAAGAGCAAACAGGTATTGAATCTTCTGTGAGTAAAGTTAAAATCTCTCATTGGCAAAGGCAATCTTCAAAAACGGCACAGAATTGCAAGCTGGGAAAGTAAAACTTTGGGCCTATACTTAGAGCTCAGATGTAGCATCAACACTATAGTAGACAGATACCACGATGCACAGCTATGGTAAGGGAAATCAAGAGACCCAGAAGCAATTTAACCAAGGTTACAAGCCCAGTGACTTCACAAGACCAAAATTCTAGTGAGAAATGACCAGAATACTGTAGTTACATAGGTTAAAAACCTAAGTAGCCTGGTCTAATGGGAAAACTTTATTCAGGCTTTAGAGAAGTTGGGAAGTATTTCATTAAACAACATCCAAGGAAAAGAAACAGAAAGGATTAGTTAAATGAAAATTAAAGAGTTGAAATTGGAATGAATTTTCTCTAGAGTTGAGTATCTGCAAAAGAATAGTGTTGGGAGACAAATTAAAACGCTGTTTAGCAGTTTGTGTTAAGATAAACTCAACCATTTTATTTATAACTTGTTGATTTGTTTTCTTTTGCATAATAAACTTATGTTCTATTGTTAAAGAACATCCACAACCTCATGTGAATATATTTCAATGATTAACAATCATGGTAACCAGTGACATAAATTAAACACATGATCTATCAAAGCAAGTTTCAGTCTTGAATCTGACCTTTCCAGTATTACCATCAACTTGGATCATAACATTGGGGTAACAGGTGACAAGGTTTAGTACAAAACAGGATATGGGCAGCAGAAATCTGGACGAGCTGAAGTTCATGGAGGTGAAAGACAGGAATCAGTTAGGAGATGTTTATTTTTATCCTCCATTCTATGATAGAGAACATTTTAAATATTCAGCAGGCATCATCATTATTCACACTATCCAAGTGTAATCAAAAGATACCAAAGTTTCAGCCATAATAAAGGTTGAGATTTTAATTCCAGACACAATATTATTGTAGAATGCCTTGTCTCACAAGTGCCTGCAGTGGCTACAGTGGAGATGCTGCTATGAGGACCACTGATCTGCTCATAGAGAACATACTCTGGGAGCTCCTCAGGTGTAAGCTGCTGATTGCTTTGGTTTGCAGAACCTTGGTTGCTGCCAGGACAGTATAAATCAACTGACTTTCTGACACCGAGGTTGGTATTGGTCAAGGAGGTGGTTGGGGATAGACATGCCGACCTTCTGTGAAAGGACAACATGTGCTAGTTCTCCTTCAATGCCACTACTTCTCTGTTTTCTGTCCAAAGTACACCTCTGTCTCTGGAATTAAACCTCTGTTTCTGACCCAGGGCCACGTTCAGTTCCTTGAATTATTTTGTCTTTCTTTGGCAGCAGTGGAAGTGTTATAGCTTTGCCACAATGGTCTTAGGCCTGGGTAGGCAAAATCAAACATCTTTTTTCTAGCTGATCATTATGTCTGAGAGGAAGTAAACAACTTTGGGTGTCTCAAAGAAAGACATGTTCAGGCCCTTAGATAGAAAATCTTCCAAAACCTAGAGAGTCTACTACCTTTTAAAACCCTGGAATCATTACTAAAGGCATTAGTTACTAAAGGATATCCAGAATTACACCAAATCAGACAGTTAATGCCTTCTAGAGAAGTAGAAAGGGGAAACTTTGAAGAGAAATGCAGGTGAGAACATCAGCTGTAAACAAATATGGTAGTGACATTATCAGACCCACAGATGCAAGCTTCAAAGATAATGGCTTTTTATAAAAGCTGCCAATAACTGTTATCATACAGCCTTTCTCATTAAACTAACCATTAACAACCTTTTACATCTGTGCAATTTAAAGAACAAATCTACAAGGACTAATTCTGAAGTGACTAACACGCTCTTGATAAATGTCTTTTGAGTCTGATAATTATTCCATGTGAAAAAAAAGTTTTTTGTGCTACTTAGTATGCAAGGCCATCAAGGTTGTTGACGGTTTTCAACAATGTTGGCAGTGAACTAGCTGATAATTACCTACAGAAAGAATATTCCTGGCAGAACCTTATAATTTCCTGATTGTAGTTTTACAGGCAGCAGCCCCATACAATTCTCCAGGTGTTTTTCTCCCTGTACTCATCCCATGCCAGAATTGTCCACAATTTTATGTGAGGTGGGCCTCAGATTGCTCAATCTCCTCTTGATTGAACCATTTTAAGAGCCACCTTCGTCCCACACTGAATTCTGAGGTGGGTTGGAGGAATGTGGGACAAGGAGAAAGCTCAGTAGATGTTTGAACCTCAAACGAAAGTGGAATGGAGGGATTGGTTGGGGGGGTGTTGGTCCGATATCCATCTTCCCCAAGGACCCCTTTGGACATTGGGTGCCCTGTCACCAGCAATATTTGTCCCTTGCGAGTGCCATCTCCCCTGTTCTCCGTAGAGTCTATTTTAAGACCCCACCATCTCTCTTCCTCTCTAAACCACACCCACTAACCCCCACCTCAACCTCATCTACCTGCTGTATGCCCACCCATCCTTCCTTGGTTCCAGAGTGCCAGACTTTGAATCTGAAACTGACTGTAGTCCCAATCCTGGTATTACTTTCTTTGATGCAATTAGAGTGATTAGCCAGTTGCTCTGGAGCAGGACTCCCCTGTGAGACATGGTATACTCTCACCTTCAACCAATGAACACTCCTCAGGGTGGGGTCCGTTGTGATTGATGGGCAATAAAATAATCCTACTGAGTCTTCAGGTGATAGAATGGGAACCCTTTCCTCTAACCAGCACGTAAAATAATCCTTTGTTTTCAGGCTTACAGTTGAAAAATAAATTACATATTAACAATATTGAAAAATATTGTTCATTCAATATTCTGCATCATGTTCATTCCAGAATTAGATATTTGTGAAGTATGACAGGAAAATCTAGCTGATTCCAACCTGGGTTCTCAACTCAGTGAGGTAACTGAACCCAGTTTTATTTCATTTGAACAACTGGCAAAAAATGAAGTGAAATGCTGTTTATATGTTGGCAGGTACCCTAATGTTGGATGACCTACAGCTCAAATTTAAAGGATTGCGCCTTCTTAAAAAGCCAGTCACGCAGTCTTTAAATATCTTGAGAATGAATTTTAAATAACTATTAAGATTTATCAAGGCTCAGGAGTATATTTGACATATGTTAAAGGGACCATGCTACTGTTTGTAATGCATATGAAATAAATTACTTCAATGAACACTCTGAGAAGACAATTGTGGATATAGTTTGTTATAAAAGCTTGAGACTCAATAGTCTAAATATTCTATGAGTGCCATCTGTTGTATACTATAAGCCCTAGTGTGCAACAAATGTTCTGTGTCCTGTCAAGCCAATAACTCCTTTCCACAGGAAATATGATTAACCTTTTGTGCAGTCGATACAAATTAAATACAATATAATTTTCCAAGTATGTGCCAACAGTTAAGAGCTCGGCCCACCCATCAAGTGGTCAGCGACATTGAGAGCATCCACAATTTTCTGACAGATGCTAGTAGTACCTCAGTTCTGACAAACATTCGATAAATTTTCATTCAGGACTTGGTCATTGATTTGGTGCATTTGTGGACAACTGACTGAATAGTTATATGGGAATTGGAATCATCCAATGAGTTTTAATACATGTTCATAGGAAGAACTATTGAATGATACAAACTGCTTTCCCCTCACGTTCATTTGGTCCATCTCTGACTTTTCCCTTTCCTTCTCTTCCTTGATATCTCTATCTCAATTCCTGTGCTGTCTACTAATATTCATTACAAGCCCACCGATTTCCACAGTTACTTTGATGACTGATAGGAGGCAGATGAGGTTCAATACAGAGAAGTGTGAGGTAATGCATTTTGGTCAGAGAAACATTGAAAGACAATATAAACAAGGGATACAATTCTAAAGGGGTGTGGGAGCAGAGGGACTTGGGTGTGTACATGCACAGATTATTGAAAGTGGGAGGACAGGAGGACAGTTGGACAGAGCAGTTAATAAAGCATATAGTGTTCTTAGTTTTATTAACAGAGGCATAGAGTACAAGAGCAGGGAGATTATTTTAATTTGTGCAAGATAATTGATGGACTGCAGCTGGAGTGTTGTGTACAGTTGTGGGCACCACATTATGTGAAGGTTGCAAAAACATTGGAGAGAGTGCAGAAGTGATTTTCAAGATTGGTCCCAAGAATGATAAAGTTCAGTTATGAGGATAGTTTGAGACTGTTCTAACTGGAGAGAAGAAGGCTGAAAGAATATTTGATAGAGGTTTCCAAAATCATGAGCAGGTTGGATAGAATAGTTAAGTAGAAGCTATTCCTGCTCATAAAAGTAAAAAGAAATTCAAATGAAGCAGGCGTTATGTGAGAAAACACCTTTTTACACAATCCCGTGGTGTATAAGGCCCTGAACTGTGTCTGATGCACTTGTGTCTGATGCACTTCCTGCACTTTTGACCTCACCTCTTTTGCTCCCTCCCAGCACTAAGATTCTCCTTGTCCTTATCCTTCACCACACTAATCCTTGTATTTAAAGGCACATCCTTTGCCATCTGCACCACCTCCAGCATGATGCCATCACCAAACACATCTTCTATTCTCCTTCCCTGACAG
This sequence comes from Hemiscyllium ocellatum, assembly GCF_020745735.1. Classification (NCBI taxonomy): domain Eukaryota; kingdom Metazoa; phylum Chordata; class Chondrichthyes; order Orectolobiformes; family Hemiscylliidae; genus Hemiscyllium; species Hemiscyllium ocellatum. The sequence goes on from NC_083409.1 coordinate 85,743,756, forward strand.
CATTCTGAAGGGACTGCTCCGTCCATGACACCCTGGTCTCCTCCTCTATCCTCTGCAACACCCCATCCCCCTTCCGTGGCATTTTTCCATGCATTCACAGTAAGTGTACCACCTAACCTTTTAACTCCCCACTCACGAAGGACAAGCACTCTTTCCAAGTGACACAGCAATTTACATGTACTTCATTCAATCTATTCTGCTGTAAATCACTGCTCACAATACAATCTTCACTAAACCAGGCAGACCAAACACAGTGTAATTGTTGGTGAAAATGGAGAGGCCCAAGAAGGGGAGCATTCCTGATGAAGGGCTTTTGCCCGAAATGTCGATCTTCCTGCTCCTCAGATGCTGCTCGACCTGCTGTGCTTTTCCAGCACCACCTAATCTTGACTGGAATCTCCAGCAGTACCCACTCCCGCACAGTCTAATTGACTGCTTTGTGGAACACCTCTGCTCAGGCTGAAGGCATGATGCCTTCTAATCACTTGCCATTTGAATAAACCATCTTGTTCTCATCCTCACATTTTTAATCTAGGTCTGCTGCAGTACGCCATGTAAAGATTGTTTAGGTGCTTTGCAGCCTTTTGGATCCAATACTGCGTTCAACAGCAGTGTTTTACAGGTAACTTCACTGCGAGGTGGAGCATTGCATTCTGTGAGTACGAGAGATTGAATGTCACAAAAATGACTGTCGTTGTTCACCCAAAATTCATTCCAAGCAGGGAAGAAATAAACAGCCTGGTCTCTGTACTCGTTCAGCATGATGTTGCCTAACAATTGATCAGCCATCTTTTCACTGAATCCAGAAAGTCTGTTACTTGGATGCGAGCATAAGAGGTACAGTTAGTAAGATTGCAGATGACACCAAAATTGAAGGTGTAGTGGTCAGTGAAGAGGGTTACCTCAGATTACAACAAGATCTGGACTGGATGGGCTGATGGGCTGAGAAGTGGCAGATGGAGTTTAATTCAGATAAATGCGAGGTGCTGCATTTTGGGAAATCAAATCTTAGCAGGACTTATACACTTAATGTTAAGGTCGCAGGGAGTGTTGCTGAACAAAGAGACCTTGGAGTGCAGGTTCATAGTTCCTTGAAAGTGGAGTCGCAGGTAGATAGGATAGTGAAGAAGGCATTTGGAATGCTTTCTTTTATTGGTCAGAGCATTGAGTACAGGAGTTCGGAGGTCATGTTGCGGCTGTACAGGAAATTGCTTAGGCCACTGTTGGAATATTGCATGCAATTCTGGTCTCCTTCCTATCGGAAAGATGTTGTGAAGCTTGAGAGGGTTCAGAAAAGATTTACAAGGATGTTGCCAGGGTTGGAGGATCTGAGCTACAGCGAGAGGCTGAACAGGCTAGGTTGTTTTCTCTGGAGCCTTGGAGTCTGAGGGGTGACCTTATAGAGGTTTACATAATTATGAGGGGCATGGATAGGGTAAATAGGCAAAGTCTTTTCCCTGGGGTTGGGGAGTCCAGAACTAGAGGGCATAGGTTTAGGGTGAGAGGGGAAAGATATAAAAGAGACCTAAGGGGCAACCTTTTCATGTATATGTATGGAATGAGCTGCCAGAGGAGGTGGTGGAGGCTGGTACAATTGCAACATTTAAGAGGCATTTGGATGGGTATATGAATAGGAAGGGTTTGGAGGGATATGGGCTGGGTGCTGCAGGTGGGATTAGATTGGGTTGGGATATCTGGTGGGTATGGATGGGTTGGACCGAAGGGTCTGTTTCCATGCTGTACATCTCTATGACTCTAAAAGAAATCTGCAGTCTAGTTATAATTGTTGCTGTTCTTTCCTGGATCATAAAATGAGCACAACATTTAATGCTAAGTTAGCATGAAGTGATGGAGCAACTGCATGAGTGCAGATAATTATGAGGGCTGTTTTTAGGTTGGGGAGATGTCCAATTCAATCATATGGATGGATGATGTGATTGCTTGATGCACTAGGATTTAAGATGTGCCAACCATTCAACTACAGAAGCTATCCAGCTGCTGAATGTGACTTTAATAACACTCAAGCAATAGGCCCCAATAGTGTACCACAGAAACTTGGGACTTTTCCCTTATTTGTGCATGTTCTAATTTTGGTATCTGCAATTTGTTAATTAATAGCTTTTTCATTTCATTCTTAAGAAACAAACACTTAACCTGTTGAAACCAAAAGTTTGGCTTATGGTCTCCTTTAGCTTGAATGGCGTAAATTGGAAGAAGGATAAACAAGTTAGAATAAGACAGTTCACATGCCATGTGATGAACATGCTTAGCGGTCATGACAGAAATGAAAAGAAATATAACTTTTCATAAATGGGATTGCTGTTACAAACATTGACAAGATTTATTGTTTTTCACTGACAGGCAATAATGTTGGCTTCATAAATTGGTGTTTAACAGCACTGGGCAAGATGGAACTCATTGATAATTATGTGGCTGTAAACCAACCTGAACCTATTTAACAACTGCTTCTGTCTGGGCTACAGCAGAGTATTTCATTTGAAAGCATTGAAGTTATTGATAATATCAATTGTTACTTGAGATAATTTGGGTTCAATCAGCAAACTAATTCAAACCATCCTTCTGGTGATGTCCTGATTCCAACTAGAAACTAATTTTCAAACAGTTCCACATTAGATTAGATTCAATTCCCTACAGTGTGAAAACAGGCCCTTCAGCCCAACCAGTCCACACTGACCCTCCAAAGAGTAACCCACCAAGACCCATTTCCTTCTGACTAATGCACCTAACACTGTGGGCAATTTAGCATGGCCAATTCACCTGACCTGCACAGCTTTGATTGAGGGAGGAAACTGGAGCACCCAGATGAAATCCACGCAGACAGAGGGAGAACGTGCAAACTCCACACAGACAGTCACCATAGACTGGAATCGAACCTGGGACCCTGATGCTGTGAGGCAGCAGTACTAACCACTGAATCACCATGCCATTCCATTTTATAAAAGTAAAAATATTGCTATTATGGAGGAAAGGCAGATGAAACAAAATGGAGGAGCCATGTCATGGTCTGAAATTGTTGAAGTCAGGATTGTTCTATATCAGGGCCTTCCCAAAGTTTTGGGTGCCCTGGTGCATTATGAACATGCATCCCAGTCCCCATGAACACTCAATATGGAGAAAATTGAGAAGTTGGAAATGAAATTTTACCCTTTTTTGTATTCAAAATGGTGGATTTGACACTTCTTAAAGCTTGGTGCCCCAGCAACCACCTTGTTCAGCCATGATTGAATGATGGAGCTACCTGATTGGTTAAAAGGCCTAAATCTGCCTTTAAGTCTTTTGGTCTTATGGTTATTTTCTTACACAGGCAGCAGAATTTGGGAGAAGAGTCCTGACTACTGGTTCCGCACATACTGCACTTTTAGCTGCCCAGTTACTTTACAGCAGACCACTAGCTGTTGCAAAATGCATTTCTCTCTAATATCTCTATTTTTCTCACTCTGTTTAGAGTTTTCTTCCAGATGGTTGCAGATAGAATCTATCTTTGTCTAGGAAATTGCTTTTTTGAATCATTCTTAGCTGGTAAGCTAAATTAGCTGCAGATGTAGGGTGACCTATGTGAAAACTAAGTCATTTTCCATATAACCAATTAGCAATCCAGAGACAACTCATGTCCCACCTGTGGTTCTTAGCTTGTGTTCTGGTCAATGCCCAATTTAAATACTAACAATGAGTCAACAAAGATTTTGTCATCTCCTGGATGAACGTCAGTATGTATCTGGGCACGCCTCCCTGTAATCCGTGCAGTTATATAATCAAGTGAATTGTAGCAGCAAGGGCTTTAGTTTCATTTGTCCAGTGACAGTCAGATTAACTTTTTCTTTACAAGAAGCAGTAGCCTTTAATAGTTTTTTCTTTAAGATTTCAGGAACACAACCACATCTTTGTGACTTTTCATTTGACAGAAGTAAGTAAAAGTGTGCAAAGTACTTACTCCATTGTGTTAGCACTTTTGAACATCACAAATAAAGTAGGTGTGGTGACTTTAATAAATAAGCCAACTGAATGAGAAAGGTGTGATTTTGAATTAGAAGCTGTTTATTGGTGGAATCTTATGTGTTAGTTGGATCCCCAGAGGTCCCCAGCATCACAAATGCTGGTCTTCAGCTTATTTGATTCACTCCACATGATATCAAGAAATAACTGCAGGCGTTGGATACTGCAGAGGCTATGAGACCTGACAACATCATGGCAATAATATGTGCATTCCAAAACGTGCCACATCTTAGCCACACTATTCCAGTACAGCTACAATTGTAGCATGTATCTAATGATGTCGACAATTGTCCAGGTATGTCCTGGACAAAATGTAGGACAAATCCGACCTAGCCAATTACTGCTCCATCAGTACTTTTGATATAAGTGAAGGGATGGAAGGAATCTTCAACAGTGCTGTTTAGCAATAATTGGCACACTTATACTGAGTTTTGAAGCAGGTTACTCTAAATGGTAATTCTGCTTTCTTTCTACAGATGCTGTTAGATCTGCTGAGATTTCCGAGCAGTTGCTGTTTTTGTTTCAGATTTCCAGCATCTGCAGTTCATGGGTTTTGTTGGCACTCAGCGTGTGTTCTGTTGGAAATTGGGGTCTCCTGTCAAACTGAATTTTTTTAGTATTCCATCTTTCATATTTCCTGTGCAGCAGGAGACCTGATTCATATAATAACTAGCCTTCTTCAAATTAGAGTAGATTAGATTCCCTACAGTGTGGAAACAGGTCTTTCGGCCCAACAAGTCCACACTAACCCTCTGAACAGTAACCCACCCAGACCCATTCCCCTATCCGATATTTACCCTTAACTAATGCACCTAACATTATGGATAATTTTCCATGGTCAATTCACATGACTTGCACATCTTTGGACTGTGGGAAGAAACCAGAACACCGGGAGGAAACCCATGCAGACACGGGGAGAATGTGCAAACAGTACACAGACAGTCGCTCGAGGCAAGAATTGAACCCAGGTCCCTGGGGCTGTGAGGCAGCAGTGCTAACCACTGAGTCACCATGCTGCCCCAAATGTAAATAAAATGTAAATGAAAATAAACGATCTATTGGGCCCCACACTACCCTATTATGAATATTGTGTTTGTCAAAGTAAGGAATTTTTGTTCTTTGTAGGAATGAAAACTAACTTTCAAATGGAGGTAGGCAAGGGAACAATGATCATCATGACATCATGAATAGCTGCCTGTGGCCATTGGCAGAGAGGATTAAGACAGGGGATTGACAGAGCATAGAGAGTGAGCCCTTAAAATAAGGTGTATCAACAAGCGGTAGATGGGAAGAGACAGAGGCTCCAGGGGATCTTAGGGACATACCACTATGTCACAAAAGCCCTAAGACCTCAATAGTGTATTATCCTTGGCCTAAACATCATCAAAGCTGCTTCATCAATAACCTCTCTGTCATAAGATTGAAAGTGGTTTGACTGATGACTGAACAATTATCAGCACATTCATGACTCGTCAGATACTGAAGCATTAAATGCCCAAATGCAGCAAGACCTGGTCAATATTCAGGCCTGAGCTGACAATTGTCAAGTAAAATTCATGCCACAAATGCCTGGCAATGACCATCTCCAACAAGAGAGAACCATCATCTCTTGCCATGCAATGGGATTGCCCTTGCTGAATCTCCCACTGTCAACATCCTAGAGAATACTGTTAACCAGAATCTAAACTGCATGACAGGTTAGGACTGCTGCAGCAAGTAACTCAACTCTTGACTCCCTTCTTACCATCTCCAAGGTATGTCAAGAGTGTAATGAAATCCTTCCCACTTGGCTGGATGTGTGCAATTCCAAGAACGCTCAAGAAGTTTGACATCAACCAGAACAAAATGGCCTCCTTGTCTAGCACTCATCCATAAACATCCACTCCCCCTACCATCAATATTCAGCAACATCAGTATACAACAATAATAAGATGCACTGCAGGACGACCAGAGGGGCAGCTGGGAAGGAAAGCAGCGAGTACATAAATCAGGAAGGCAGTCACACCTGGTAGATTAAGTAATTCACATTCAGTTAGTGATCAGGGACATCAGAATGTGACAGTAAGTGAGGCAGGTAGGGGGAACCTGAGTTCAGGAGTGCAGGAGCCTCAGCCCTTGACCTTGTCTAACAGGTATGAGATCCTTGCTCCCTGTACAGATGAGGAAAAGGGCTCTGGGCAGGATGAGCCAGCTGACTACGGCACCATGGTGCAGAAGGCCATTCAAGAGGGGGCAACAAAAAGGCAAGTAGTTGTTATAGGGGATTCTATAATTAGGAGGACAGATAGTACCCTTTGCAAGCCAGATCGGGAGTCTCGCATGGTGTGTTGCCTGCCCGGTGCCAGGGTGCGGGACATCTCCGACCAGCTTGAAAGGATATTGGAGCGGAAGGGGGAGGATCCAGTTGTTGTGGTCCACGTTGGGACTAACAACATAGGCAAAGCTAGGGTGGAGGACCTGTTTGGGGATTATCAAGCACTAGGAAGGAAATTGAAGTACAGGTCCTCAAGGATCATGATCTACGGATTACTGCCCAAGCCACGTGCCAATTGACATAGGGTAAGAAAATTAGGGAAGTAAACACGTGGCTAAGGGGTTGGTGTGGGAAAGAGGGATTCCACTTCAAGGGGCATTGGCATCAGTTTTGGAACCGGGGGATCTGTACCGTTAGGATGGTCTCCACCTGAACCGATCAGGTACCAATGTTCTAGTGAAGAGGATAAATAGGGTGGTCAGTAGGACTTTGAACTTCTGAGTTGGGGGGAAAGGAAAGAGAAAGCGACAGGGAGTATGGCGTTAAATGGAAAGATAAGCAACAGAATAGTAAATATGCAGGCGGATTTAAACTCAAGGCAGACTGGGAATGCAGCAAAAAGGAAGGATCACTTAGGACATCTTATGACTTCCAATATCTCTAATGATAAGAAAGTTAGCATTAAGGCACTTTACCTGAATGCTCATAGCATTCATAAAAAGCAGATGAACTAATGGCACAGATCATCATGAATGCTTATGATGTGGTAGGCATCACAGAGACGTGGTTAAAGGGGGTCAGGACTGGCAGTTAAAGATCCAAGGATTTTCAACTTACTGAAAAGACAGGGAGATGGGCAGAGGGGGTGGGGTTGCCTTGTTAGTTAAGAACAAAATTAAATCTATAGCACTGAATGACATAGCATCGGATGATGTGGAGTCTGTATGGGTGGAATTGAGGAACCAAAAAGGCAAAAAAATCATAATGGGAGTTATGTACAGACTTCCTAACAGTGGTCAGGATCAGGGGCGCAACATGTACCAGGAAATAGAGAAGGCATGTCAGAAAGGCAAGGTCACGGTGATCATGGGAGACTTCAACATGCAGGTGGACTGGGTAAATGTTGCCAGTGGATCCAAAGAAAGGGAATTCATGGAATGCTGACCGGATGGCTTTTTGGAACAGCTTGTCATGGAGCCCACAAGGAAGCAGGCTATTCTGGACCTAGTGCTTTGTAATGAACCAGACTTTATAAAAGATCTTGAAGTAAGGGAACACTTAGAAACAGCGAACATAATATGGTAGAGTTCAGTCTGCAGTTTGAAAGAGAGAAGGCAAAATCGGATGTAATGGTGTTACAGTTAAATAAAGGTAATTATGAGGGCATGAGAGAGGAACTGACGAAAATAGACTGGAAGCAGAGCCTAGTGGGGAAGACCATAGAGCAAAAATGGCAGGAGTTTGTGGGTATAATTGAAGACACTGTACAGAGGTTCATCCCCAAGAAAAGAAAGATTATCTGGGGGGGGATTAGTCAGCCATGGCTGACAAAGGAAGTCAGGAAATTATTAAAGAAAAAGAGAGATCCTATAAAGTGGCCAAGAGCAGTGGGAAATCAGAAGATTGGGAAGGCTACAAAAACAAACAGAGGATAACAAAGAGAGAAATAAGGAAGGAGAGGATCAAATATGAAGGTAGGCTAGCCAGTAATATTAGAAATGATAGTAAAAGTTTTTTTCAATACATAAGAAACAAACAACAGGCAAAAGTTGACATTGGGCCACTTCAAACTGATGCTGGAAGCCTAGTGATGGGAGATAAGGAAACAGCAGGAGAACTTAACAAGTACTTTGTGTCAGTCTTCACAGTGAAAGACATGAGTAATATCCCAACAATTAAAGGGAGTCAAGGGGCTGAGTTGAGTATGGTTGCCATTACAAAAGAGAAAGTGCTAGAAAAGCTAAAAGGTCTTAAAATTGATAAATCTCCTGGCCCCAATGGGATACATCCTAGAGTTCTGAGGGAGGTGGCTGAGGAAATAGTGGAGGCATTGGTTGAGACCTTTCAAAAGTCACTGGAGTCAGGCAGAGTCCCAGATGATTGAAAGATTGCTGTTGTAACCCTCTTGTTCAAGAAAGGATCAAGACAAAAGATGGAAAATTGTAGGCCAATTAGCCTAACCTCGGTTGTTGGTAAAATTCTAGAATCCATCATTAAGGATGAGGTTTCTAAATTCTTGGAAGAGCAGAGTCAGATTAGAACAAGTCAACATGGATTTAGTAAGAGGAGATCGTGCCTGACAAACCTGTTGGAATTCTTTGAAGAGGTGACAAGTAGGTTAGGCCAGGGAAACCCAGTGGATGTGGTCTATTTAGACTTTCAAAAGGCCTTTGATAAGATGCCACACAGGAGGCTGCTGAACGAGGTGAGGGCCCATGGTGTTTGAGGTGAGCTACTGGTATGGATTGAGGATTGGCTGTCTGACAGAAGGCAGAGAGTTGGGATAAAAGGTTCTTTCTCAGAATGGCAGCCGGTGACAAGCGGTGTCCCGCAGGGTTCAGTGTTGGGGCCGCAGCTGTTCACGTTATATATTACTGATCTGGATGAAGGGACTGGGGGCATTCTAGCGAAGTTTGCTGATGATACGAAGTTAGGTGGACAGGCAGGTAGTACTGAGGAAGTAGGGAGGCTGCAGAAGGATCTAGACAGTTTGGGAGAATGGTCCAGGAAATGGCTGATGGAATTCAATGTGAGCAAATGCAAGGTCTTGCATTTTGGATAAAAGAATACAAGCATGGACTACTTTCTAAACGGTGGGAAAATTCGTAAAGCCAAAGTACAAAGGGATCTGGGAGTGCTAGTCGAGGATTCTCTAAAGGTAAACATGCAGGTTGAGTCCATGATTAAGAAAGCGAATGCAATGTTGTCATTTATCTCAAGAGGGTTGGAATATAAAAGCACCGTTGTGCTACTGAGACGTTATAAAGCTCTGGTTAGGCCCCATTTGGACAACTGTGACCAGTTTTGGTCCTCACACCTGAGGAAGGACATACTGGCACTGGAGTGTGTCCAGCAGAGATTCACATGGATGATCCCTGGAATGGTAGGTCCCTGGAATATGAGGAACGGCTAAGGATCCTGGGATTGTTTTCATTGGAGTTTAAAAGATTGAGGGGAGATCTAATAGAAACTTACAAGATGGCTTGGAAAGGGTGGGCACTAGGAAATTGTTTCCGTTAGGTGAAGAGACTAGAACCTGTGGACACAGCCTTAGAATTAGAGGGGGTAAATTCAGAACAGAAATGTGGAGACATTTCTTCAGCCAGAGAGTGGTGTGCCTGTGGAATTCATTGCTGCAGAGTGCAGTGGAGGCTGGGATGCTAAATGTCTTCAAGGCAGAGATTGATGAATTCTTGATGTCACAAGGAATTAAGGGCTATGGGGAGAATACGGGTAAGTGAAGTTGAAATGCCCATCAGCCATGATTGAATGGTGGAGTGGACTCAATGGGCCGAATGGCCTTACTTCCACTCCTATGTCTTATGGTCTTATGGAATTCACCAAGGTTCCTTAGGCAACAACTTCCAAACCCATGACTATGTCCATCCTGCAGGATATGGGCAGTATATATATGGGAACACCAATAGCTGCAAACGCACCACTCCATGTCCCTTTCCATCTTGACTTTGGAATTTATCACTGTTCCTTCAATGTGTTTTTTGGGACTGGAAACTTTAATCATTCGCCAACGACATGACACACTCATTCAATGCTGAGTGTTTTCTGCTGCGATCTGGCCAGTGATACAATCTAGAACCCTTTGTTTTTGTAGATTCAGTCTGTTAGGATCCTTCTCGACTATCTTCAAGCCTTTGAGAGCCTCATGTAATTATTTATTCTCAAACTTGGAGACACAGCTGAAGTGACTGGGCTTCACACTGTTGTCTTGATCATGGCACCAACTCAGACAGCATCCCATAGGTACAGGGGCTTCACTGTGAAGAAATTGTTCTCATCATATGGAACCAGTTGTTTGTGTTTGCCCAACTTCACAGTGTCGACCCAAACGGGCAACTCTAAATCAATCACTTTAATTGGGTGCTGTTCCATTTAGTGTTGCTGAGTCAAAGTCCTGAAACTCCTTTCCTAATGTCACCTGCACCAGGTGGACTGCAGTGGTTCAAGAAGACAGCTCATCACCACCGTCTCAATGGTAACCAGGGACAGGCACTAAATGTTGGCCCAGTCAGAGATGCGCACATCCCATAAATAATTAAAAAATATAACCTTCCATCCTTCGCTTTGAAAATTTTCAAAAAAGTTTGAATGTGATTCTCTATATTGTCTATGAGAACATTTTTGTTGTGGGAATAAGAACAATGGGCATAAGAAACAAAGAACAATCCCTACACCAAAACAGCAGGGCTGACCCAACCTAATCTCAATCAAATTGGACCTTTGGCCTCATTACCATCTGAAATAGCTCTTGGAAGAACCTTAGAGTTGGTAGGCTGTCACATGACTATTCAGATCTCAGTTACAACAGAGGCTTATCTATGTATTCATCACACATTATCGCTATACCCATGTCATTGAAGTTTAACTCTGGTGTTCTGCAAAAACTACGCATTGCACTTTGAAACATTTGAATTGAAACTAGAATGTCTAGATAAAAATCTTGCCCCTCTTCAATTACCAGTCTTGTATACGAACAGATATAGTAATACAATCTAATTATAATTCAACCTAATTTTTAATGAAACAACAAGACTACAAGAATATCTGATGTAGAAAAACTGAATTGTAAACTACTGCAGTTGGGTGCTAAAATTTGTGTTATTGTGCAAAATTGAGCGAAAGGAAATTTTCTTGTCACCTCTTCCACATCTGCTTAATTTTAATTTTGAATATAAAATGTAGAATGATATCCCACATATTAATATTGATATTGTTTGCCTCACAGAATGTGTGATCATCTCTTCAGAGAGCTGCAGTCCTGGTTGGACATGTTTCTGTATGTATCTACCCTGAACCAGCATTTCAATTAACAGAGAAACCAATCTCAACGTACACAGACAAACAAGGATATGGATATCCTTTAATCTCTAGTCAACAAAATAATATTCACCAAAGATACTAAATCCTATTTAATATATGCCTATAACAGGTGTATCATGTATCAGTGAGATGCTTGCCTACAATTGGAAACTGAACTTCTGACGTAAATGAAACTTCCAGTAGCCGGACAGTAGGTCTGTTGTTGCTTGGCAACTCTAGTTGTCAGGGCCATAGTTTCCTTTGTTTGTTATCTTTTACTTAATCCAGTGGGAATCGCTGCTTCCTAACTTCTGGACTTGCAGATGCTACTCATTACAGCATGTCATCTAAAGTACGGAAGACAGTGAGAATACAGAAATCCCCAAATCATAAACATCTTTTGCAATCAGCCTAGAAACCACACATTCTATTTTAAATGACGCAAGTTGCATTGTTGAAAGAGCATTGATTTGATATTTTGATGTGATTTATACAGGTTAAAGATGATTATGTGCAGATCCACATTATTCAAAATTTTCTTGCTTGCATCATTTAGTCAAATCTGGAAACAGAAAGGAAACTCTCCCTTCATTCAATTCACAGAATTGCCCAATGTTTTGAAAACAGTATTATCTAAAAGCATCTTTTAACATTCTCTGTTTAAATAGAAACTAGGTGAAAAATGCTTTGTTAAACTTGATGGTCAGCAGAAATACAATGTCAGATAATTGGTTTATTTCCTTAATAGTTTGAAGGATCTAAGAGACAAATTTAAACAAGCTTTACCACACATTATAATTAAGAGCATTGTGCTTGGGTCTGTTGTTTGAAGTACAGTTCGAACATCTACAGTTGCCGTCTTTTGTGCTGGGAGTAAAGCATATTGGAAGGTTGTGGACAGGAGAAATGTCTCCTGTAAGATGAGCTCATGCCTGACCATGCTGCAGCTGAGAAATCTTGCACACACTCTATTGTCCTCTGCTGCACAATTTCTGCTCTGGTTTAAGTACATTGAGTAGACTAGTCAGAAGGAACAGCAATGCAGGGACCACAACAATTAGAGAACACATTAGCATGGAGAACTGTGAGAACACTGTGAAGTTGAGAACATGGCAGGTTAAAAGTGGAATACAGAGGCTGTGGAGTGAAACTTTGCAAGAATCGGGCCATTAGAGTTTTTGAGGGGGGAGAAGATGGAAGGTGAGTAGAGCAGAGGGAGGGAGCTAAACTATAAAGCACAGTAGAAAAAGTGAGATAGATTATAATAGGAAATGCTATAAAAGGCATCTGAAAGAGTTAATTGACATCACAAGATAAGCTCCACTGAGCAGAATATACAGCACTCTTCCTGAAAGAGCTAACCAGTGTCTCCATGTCTTCACCAGAGTTTCAGTGAGTTCCAGGGTTGTTGTTCTTTGTGTTAACAATATGTAGCTAAAGTAATGCGCATTTATTCTTCAGTTGAGCCTGGTGTCTCACAAGAGACAATCATCTGTCTTTGAACATAAGATCAAAGAAATAAGAACAGAAGGGGGACATCCATCCTTTCAGGTCTGCTCTGCCATTCGATAAGATCATTGTCCCCAGGCCTAGATTTCTCTTTTGAGCCAGCTCCTCATAGCTCTCAGATCCCTGATATTTCAGAAATCAACCTACCTCCTCTTTAAATACCTCCAGTAATTGAGCCTCTAAAACTCTCAAGAGTACAGAATTCCAAACATTCACTATCCTCTGAGAGAAGAAATTCCTTTGCATCACAGTTTTAGATTAGATTAGATTACTTACAGTGTGGAAACAGGCCCTTCGGCCCAACAAGTCCACACCAACCCACCGAAGCGCAACCCATCCATACCCCTACATTTACCCCATACCTAACACTATGGGCAATTTAGCAAGGCCAATTCACCTGACCTGCACATCTTTGGACTGTGGGAGGAAACTGGAGCACCTGGAGGAAACCCACGCAGACACGGGAAGAACGTGCAAACTCCACACAGTCAGTCGCCTGAGTTGGGAATTGAACCCGGGTTTCTGGTGCTGTGAAGCAGCAGTGCTAACCACTGTGCCACTGTGCCGCCCACAATGAATGCCCCATTATTCTAATTGTACCCACTAGTCTGAGGATCCCCCAATAGTCGAAATATCTTCTCAACTTCTACCCTGTCAATCCCCCTCATAATCCTATATGTTTCAATAAGGACATTCCTCATTCTTCTAAACTCGAAAGAATAAATGCCTAAACTGTTTAAAGTTAAAAATCACACAACACCAGGTTATAGTCCAACTGGTTTAATTGGAAGCATACTAGCTTTCGGAGCAACTCTCCTTCATCAGGTGATAGTGGAGGGTTCGATTGTAACACAGAATTTATAGCAATAATTTACAGTGTGATGTAACTGAAATTATACATTGAAAAATTGATTGTCTGTTAAGCCTTTCATTTGTTAGAATACAGTGATAGTTTCACTTCTTTCATGTGTAAATCACAAAACCTTTTTTTAAAAGTTGCATTCTCTGGTTAGCTGTTAACAATGGTGATAGCTAGACAATATGTTGAAGGTGTTGGCCCCCTGTGTTCTCTGTCTATGCCATGATGTTTCGATTGATTCGAATCTAAAAAGTGAAATAACAGAGTTTTACATAAATTCATGCAGTTTTTGAGCTCAGAGTTCTACATGAATGCATGTAGTTTTTGAGCAAAGTACGATGTAATTCTGCAAGTACAAATTCACCCCACAAAATATATGTGTCCATGTGGATCTTTGTCTGTGTGTGTGTGTCTGTCTGGGGTGGGGGTTGTGAGTGTAAGAAAGTGTGTGTGTGTGTGTAGTGAGTGCAGAGTGTCTTAAGTCTGTGAGTCTGTGTCTTAAGTCTGTGCATGTGTGAGTGTGGGACTGTGTGTGTCTATAAGGGGGTGTGTGGGTGTCTGTGTCCGCGTCTGTGTGTACCTGTGTCCACGTGTATGTGAGAGTGTGTGTATATAGGAATATCTGTGTGTGTGTGTGTATATTGCAATGGTGATCACCTGTAATGTGACATGAACCCAAGGTCCCGGTTGAGGCCCTCCCTATGGGTACTGAACTTAGCTATCAGCCTCTACTCAGCCACTTTTCTCTGCTGCCTGTCCTGAAGTCCACCTTAGAGGATGGTCACCCGAAGGTCTAAGGTTGAATGTCCTGGACCACTTCAGGGGAACACTTTAGTGGTCCAGGACATTCAGCCTCAGATCTTCGGGTGACCACCCTCCAAGGTGGACTTCGGGACAGGCAGCAGAGAAAAGTGGCCGAGTAGAGGCTGATAGCTAAGTTCAGTACCCATAGGGAGGGCCTCAACCGGGACCTTGGGTTCATGTCACATTACAGGTGATCACCATTGCACTACACACACACACACACACACACACACACACACACGCAGATATTCCTACACACACACACTCTCACATACACACATCACAGGTACATACAGACGCGCACACAGACACCCACACACCCCCTTATAAACACACACACCCCCTCACAGACTTAAGACATTCTGCACTCACTACACACACACACACACACACACTTTCTCACACTCACAACCCCCATCCCAGACAGACAGACACACACAGACAGACAAAGACCCACATGCACACATATATTTTGTGGGGTGAATTTGTACTTGCAGAATTACATTGTACTTTGCTCAAAAACTGCATACATTCATGTAGAACTCTGAGCTCAAAACTGCATGAATTTATGTAAATCTCTGTTATTTCACTTTTTGGATTAGAATCAATCTAAACATCATGGCATAGACAGAGAACACAGGGGGCCAACACCTTCAACATATTGTCTAGCTATCACCATTGTTAACAGCTAACCAGAGAATGCAACTTTAAAAAAAAGGTTTTGTGATTTACACATGAAAGAAGTGAAACTATCACTGTATTCTAACAAATGAAAGGCTTAACAGACAATCAATTTTTCAATGTATAATTTCAGTAACATCACACTGTAAATTTTTGCTATAAATTCTGTGTTACAATCAAACCCTCCACTACCACCTGATGAAGGAGCATCGCTCCGAAAGCTAATGTGCTTCCAATTAAACCAGTTGGATTATAACCTGGTGTTGTGTGATTTTTAACTTTGTACACCCCAGTCCAACACCGGCATCTCCAAATCTAAACTGCTTAGCTATTCTTGATAAGTCAACACGCTCATTTTAAGAATCAGAGTCTCTTTTGCACTGCCGCCGATGTCAATGTCTCTGTTATTATATTAGATCTCAAGGTGACTATAAAACTATGTTTTCAGCAAGATTGTCTATTTCCACCTATCCAGTGCACTTTTGGACGTTCAGTCTCCCTGAGAATTACAGTTGTTTTGTTTCAATGAACCTTTTTAAGTGGTCTGCAGATTTCCTCTCTAATCTGTTTTGATCTGTGAAGTGTACCCAATCTTGCAGCCTGACCGTTCAGCAATTTTCCTGTTTGCTAATGCTAACACTGTGTGGCAAGGTGAGACTTACGTCACCCACCTGCCGAAGGTTAATGTTTGCAATTTTTATGGAATTTCTTCCTTTTAGTTATCTTTTTCATGGCTGTTAACATTGTATTTGATTATACCCAGGAGTTTAATTGACTAAAGTGATAGCAAATGGCTGCTGCTGTTATCGTGAGATCCACATTCGCTTATAGGGCCTAGGCAGCCTGGTGGATGCAATTAGTTTGGAGAAATTGGCCAAATTCCACCAATCTGCATGTCTGTTTCAATGCATTCTCCACAAACCAGACTCCTGCTTTGTCCATTAGAACTATTCAATGTGCTTTGTCTCATTAATCAAATTCATATACACAGATTGTGGGCATTAAGTAGGTATTTATAAATAACAAATGAAAAACTGTGTTTGTGTCTCAGTTAGTTAAGAACATGTGTTCTTAACTACTTTATTCACACCTGACACCTTAAGGGGCCAGTGGACATGCACACCAAAGTCCTGCTGATGCCAAATGCTTTCTGCTGTCCTATCATTCATTATGTCTTCTCTTGCCTCGTTTGTCCTGCCCAAGGGCATCATCTCACATTTATTCAAATTGAATTCCATTTGCCACTGACCAGTCGATATGACAAACCCGTCTATATCCTCATGTCACCTGGGCTATCCTCCTCACCAATTTAACACCCCATCAATTTTTCTACCATCCAGAAGAAAGTTCACCAAAATTTAACCGTAGAGGGAGAAATTTGGTGGCAGTGTAAATACAACTCACAATGAGTTCCAGTAATTTCTTTGATAAGGTCAACATTTCCTTCCACCCTTTCCTTGGATTAAAGCAGTCCATTTTGGTCCACAATCCAAAACTAAACAGAAAAAAGTCTTCTGTTGTATAAAAGATGAAACACCATTGCACTAATCATACATTTCATCACAAGGCATCTGACACATAAACAAAATGAAAACGAAGTTTACATTCACTTTTCCTCACCTCCTTATACAATCCTTCAGCATTTTTTAAAGCTTTAACTGATTCCAACATTTTACATCTGGGGTAATGTATCTGTGATTACATTATCATTTCCAGAGGTGTGTTTAAACTTTACATTGAAAAGTTAAGTTGATTGCCTACATCTGAACAGTCTTACATTTGCAATGAATATCCATCATTGGCAGTGCCTTGCAGATGAGGATGACTCTCTTCCAATCTCAGCTTGAGTCTGTAGGTGGCTATTCAGTCCGCTAGAGCTACCACAGGCTCTGATACACTTGGGGCAGGTGGTGGTGAAGGAAAGAGGTAGGTGGGGCATTGGTGTGACAGCACATTCCTTTCTTTGTTTTCGCCTGGCTTCCATTTATCCTGATGGCAAGCCCTGAAGTGCTTGATGTCTTCCCGGATGCTCCTCCTCCACTTTGGACAGTTTTGGTTTAGTGATTCCCAGGTGTCTGTAGGAATGCCACAATTTACTAGTGACCTTGAGGATATCACCAAAGCACTTCCTCTGTCCACCTGGAGCTCACCTGCTCTTTCAAAGCTGGGAGGAGAGTTGTGGAGTCATCATGCAGACAACGTGCCCAGCCCATCCTAGTCAATCGAGGATGGTTAGTGCCTCGATTATGGGGATGTTGACCTAGTCACGAATGTTTGTCTTGGTGCGGCGGATTCACAGGATCTTGTGTATACTGCATTGGTGATATTGCTTCACTGACTTGACATACTACATCTCTGAGCCATACAGGAAGACGGAAACCACCACAGCTCTGTAAACCATGATCTTAGTGTTGGATCTGATGTTGTTGTTCTCGAACACCTCAGATGGCCAAAGTCTGGCTGGCACACTGGAGGAGGTGCTCGATCTGTTCATCAATAGCTGCCTTGGCTGACAGGACATTCACAAGGTATTGGAGGTGGTCAACTTTTTCTAAAGCTTCCCTGTGGTCCTTGATGATTGGGGAGTTGCTCCACAATGCCAAGCCAGGTTGATGAAGGAATTTTGTTCTGCAAATGTTCAGGATGAGACCCATGCTCGTATATGCCTCCATAAAGGTGCTGACGATGGTCTGGAGTACATCCCCAGAGATTGCCATACACAAGCATCATCTGTGTACTAGAGCTCAATGACACTGCCTGGGTGACTTTGATTTTGGCTTGAAGGTGGCAGAGGTTGAATAATTTCCCGCTGGTTCTGTAAGTTAGGTCCACTTCAGTGGGGAAATTGTTAGCAATGAGGTGAAGTATCAAAGCGAGGTAGATCAAACACCAATGGATTGTCATCAGTGTAGAATAACATTACTTTTCTCTCATGTCAGACATAATGTTGAAGTATCTTTTTAAGCTGCTGTTCCTAGCTCAATTAAACAGGTACACTTTTTCTTCACTTGAAATCTGTGTTTTAATTTTAAGATTCTGTTTTGAACCACCTATGCTATGCTCTACTCAATGCCCTTACCATCCTGTTTGCATAGGAACATAGGAATTAGGAGCAGGAGTTGGCAATTCAGCCCTTCAAACCTGCGCCACGATTTAACGTGATCATTGTTGATCTTATGCTGGTCTCAACTCCACTTTCTTGCCTGATCCCCATAACTCTTTATCCTGCATTTCTTTGGAAACATATCTATTTCTTTCTTGAATCTGTTGATTGATTCTGCCTCCACTGTACTCTGGGGCAGTGAATTCCACAGGTTCATAACCCTCTGAGAGAAGCAGTTTCTCCTCATCTCAGCTTTGACCTTATCTCCTCTCTTTCTATGTCTATGACCTCTTGTTTGAGACTGTCCCATACTGGGGAATATCTGTTTGACGTTCACCTGATTAATCCCCTTTAGCATTTTATATACCTCATCAGATCGTCACCCTCTTTCTTCTGAACTCCAGTGAGTACAAGCTCAGGCTATTCAACTGCTCCTTATATGACAGCCCTTTCTTCTCTGGAATCAACCTTGTGAAGCTCCTTTGAACTGTTTTCAGTACCACCACTTTTTTGTCAGATAAACAAGGACAGGACTTATACAGTTAAGGGTAGGGCCCAGTGGAATGCTATTGAACAGAGAGGTCTCGGGGTACAGGTATACAGTTCATTAAAAGTTGTGTCACGGGTAGCTGGTGTGGTAAAGCATGGTCCGCTCTCTCCTCTGCACTGCATGGCCTTCCCTCCTCCGCATTGCAGGATTTGCACTCTGTTGTTGCTGCTTCTACCACACATGCTGGAGAGGCCGAGTACACTCTCTTCAGTTCTGCTGAAGAAGCCAAGAAAGGCTTTTAAAGAGAAAAAAAGGAAGAAAGGCAAAAGGAAAAGAGCAGGAAATAAAAAGATAAGAAAGAAAGAAACAAGGAGAGCAGATGAAGGCAGTTGAGGACATTGGTGAGGCTATGTTTGGAGTACTGTGTCCAGTCCTGGTCGCACAGTTATAATAACTATTATTAAATTGGAACGGGTTCAGAATAAAATTGACAAAGATGTTGCCTGGACTGGAGGGTTTGAGTTATAAGGAGAGTCTGGATAAGTAAGACTTTTTTCATTGGAACATAGGAAGTTAAGGGATGATCTTACAGTGGTTTATAAAATCGTGAGGATCAGAGATAAGATAAATATCAAATGTAGAGTAGGGGAGTTCAAAACTAGGTGACATATTTTTAAGCTGAGAGGAGAAAGATTTAAAACGGACCTATGGGACAACTTCTTCACACTGTGCGTGGTTTGTATGTGGAATGAACTGCCAGAGGAAATGATAGATGCAGGTACATTTACAACATTTAAAAGACATTTGGAAGGTACATAAAGAGGAAAAGATAAGAAGGATATAGGCCAAATACAGGCAAGTGGGACTAGTTTATGTTTGGAAGTTTGGTCGTCATAGACGAGTTGGACTGAAGGTTCTGTTTCCGTGCTGTATGACTCTATCACTCTGTAAGGAGACCAAAACTGGATACAGTATTCCGTGAGTGGTCTCACCCATGCCTTATATAATTGTAACAACATTTTTTTTATTTCTATTATTCAGTCCTTTTGCAATAAATACCAGGATGCCATTTGCCTTTCCTGTTATATGCTGTACCTGCATACCCACTCTCTGTGAAACAGGCACAAAGATCCCTCTGCACTGATGCATTTTGAATCTGCTTCCCATTTAAATAGAAATTTGCCTTTTTATTTTTCCATTCAAAATGGACAACCTTGCACTTATCCACAATAAATTCCATCTTCCAGATTCTTACCCATTCTCCTATCAATATCCAAGTGTAAACGCTTAATCTCCTCGTCCACATATATTAGGATCATCTGCAAATTTTGCTATAATACTCTCTGTCCCTGCTTGAGGTCTGAGAACTCCATTGTACGTTGGGGCAGTGAATTCCACAGATTCATAACCCTCTGAGAGAAGCAGTTTCTCCTCACCTCAGCTTTGACCCTATCTCCTCTCATTCTACGTCTATGACCTCTTGTTTGAGAATGTCCCATACTGGGGAATATCTGTTTGACGTTCACCTGATTAATCCCCTTTAGCATTTTATATAGAAAATAGTTGAGGTCTGAGAACTGAACCCTGCGACACCCCGTTAGTTACAGTTTACCATTTTGCTATTCTACTAATTTATAGTGCCCCCTACTGTTCCCATTTTGCTGCACTTCTTAATGTAATGTGTTGTCAGCATATTGCAAATGTTGGTTTCTGCTAGAACCTCCTGGGATAATTTGTGTGCGTTCACAATCAACTAATTTTGAAGCTGTAATTATTTGAGCTATTGATGCCATGTGGGAAAAGTGCCCACACAGTGAATTAAGCAGAAGATTGTCTCCAATATAGTTAAACAATAAAGGTTTATTAGACAATAGTTCATAACTAGCTACATTAGATATGTGTGCCTGGACCTGGACTACACTCCACAGTTTTGCACCCTATATTTAGGAAAGGGTACTGTAATGAATAATCTCAGACCATTACCAGGCAAAGCAATGGAGTTTGTGGCAAGGATGTAGAGTCTTGAGAAGATTTGCAACTCAGGTTGAGGGTTTGAATGTAGGTTTGTTCATTGAGAAAGGCTTACCATAGGAAATGATGTCACCACAGGAAATGACATCACCAACCCAAGAAAGCTCAAACATATCTTCTTTGTTACTTCTTCAAAAAACTCAATCAAGTTTGTGAGACATGATTTCCCACCCACAAAGTCATGTTGACTATCCCGGGTGCTGACAGGTGGGACTAGATCGGTTTGGGATATCTGGTCGACATGGGCAGGTTGGACCGAAGGGTCTGTTTCCATGCTGTACATCTCTATGACTCTATGACTCTATATAAATAGAAAGCAGGCTACTCTACCAGTGCTTCATTCAGAGGCTCACTGAAGATATTACCTAGTATGGTGAAGAAACGTGTGAGAACAAGCCTACATCCAAATGATGTAGACTTTGTGGCTGGACCAAAGGTATAGTTTCTGCCTTCCTATTAATTTGTTAGAGTCACAGGTAGATAGGATAGTGAAGAAGGTGTTTGGCGTGCTTTCTTTTATTGGTCAGAGTATTGAGTACAGGAGTTGGGAGTAAAAAATGATGAAGGGCTTATGCTCGAAACGTCGAATTCCCTATTCCTGAGATGCTGCCTAACCTGCTGTGCTTTAACCAGCAACACATTTACAGGAGTTGGGAGGTCATGTTGCAGCCGTACAGGACTTTGGTTAGGCCACTGTTGGAATATTGCGTGCAATTCTTGTTTCCTTCCTATTGAAAAGACGTTGTGAAACTTGAAATGGTTCAGAAAAGATTTACAAGGATGTTGCCAGGGTTGGAGGATTTCAGCTATAGAGAGAGGCTGACTAGGCTGGAGCTGTTTTCCCTGGAGCGTCGGAGGCTGAGGGGTGACCTTATAGAGGTTTATAAAATTATGAGGGGCATGGATAGGGTAAATAGACAAAGTCTTTTCCCTGGGTTGGCGGAGTCCAGAAGTAGAGGGCATAGACTGAGGGTGAGAGGGGAAAGATATAAAAGAGACCTACGAGGCAACTTTTTCACACAGAGAGTGGTACATGTATGAATGAGCTGCCAGAGGATGTGGTGGAGGCTGCTACAATTACAACATTTAAGAGGCATTTGGATGGGTATGTGAACAGGAAGGGTTTGGAGGGATATGGGCCAGGTGCTAGCAGGTGGGACTAGATTGGGTTGGGATATCTGATAGGCATGGACGGGTTGGACCGAAGGGTCTGTTTCTATGCTGTACATCTCTATGACTCTATGATGGTATTAGATTTTTTTTTGATGATTAATGAAAATTACTGTATTGGATTAGGAAGAGAAGCAATTGAAGATGATTCTCTGATGGAAAATATATAAATAAAAATGGAACACGGTAGGGGTAGTTTCACACAGGGGGATGACAGAAGCAAAGATTCCAAGTAATAGAAGTTCCACATTTTTTAAACATTGCATTGCCGTGATTAATCTAAATTGAATGTGCCGATTAGTGCAGTATAAAAATATTGGACACTTCTACCATTGATCAAGAAGGAAGTAGAAATGAAAATAATTCTTGTGAATTTGCTCTTCTTGTATCTCTTCCTACAAAGTCCCTTTCTTGTAATGTCCTATATTATACCTTTTTTTGTTTATTAATGTTATTAAGGGACTTTACGATCTCAGTTACACAATCCAGAATGTTTGCAAAGCTACGGAAACATTCAGAGCCTCAATGGGTTTTGAACAACATTTTTTATCAAGACTGTGATTGGATAAAGTTATTATTAAATTATTTTGTCTAAAACAACTCAGGAATTGTGCGCCCTAAATCCTGTTTGTCACAACAGTAACCAATTTACTAAGTCAGTTTTTCCTTCCCTAATAAAATTCAGGTGATGATTTATGTCCTTTGATGTTACCAATATCTTTGATGGCTCTCAAACTTAAATGCCACTGTTCAATGATTTTATTGTTTTATCTCAGGCATGCCTGAATCTAGGTGAATATCCCCTTATTATGAAAATACACAGTGACTAATTGTTCCTTCATCCCTTTCATATATCATACACTGTGTTGTTAACACCACAGACCTGACTTTAAATCAGTACAAGTGGGTAGGTTTTAAATTAATTAGAATTTCAGCTCAAAATTCAAGTTAATAACAGAACAAAAGTTGAAGAGAAATTAACGGCTCCCTATACCTATCCTCTTTGCTGCAAGTTTCAACTGTTTAGAAAATGGAGATCTCGGACTCCTGATTTATTTTATTAAGAAATGCGCACCTTAGGCCCAGAATAGCCCTTACTGCCTAATCTAATCTGTCAACAATACTGATATCTCATAGCACAATAGCCCAGACTAAACCATCATAAAGATGAATGACTGAGATTGATGTTACTTTCTCCTTTAAACACTATTGAAGTGGATGACTTAGGTTCATCAATCCTTCCTCCTACAAACAAAGAAGGCCTGCGACAGACTCTATCAACTGCCTTGTCATCATGGAAAGATTTCCCAATCAATGTAGCACTAATACATGATTATATCACTTGAATAACAGGATTATGAGTAATCCAAGATGGAGGACTGGAAAAATTTCTGGCTGTAAGAGCTGCTTCTTTTTTTTGAGGTATTTTAGGTGTTGGAGGTGATTTCCTCGAATTCCAGGAGCAGAAATTACTGTTTAATATGCTGTTGCATTGTTTTGGAACTTTGGAAGAAAAAAGTCAAAACAACAGCAGTTTTAAAGGGAGAAGAACAGACAAAGGAAGCACATGGTGAGGACAGTGCAAGAGGGAGAAACCTGCACAGTTACTGCCTTTGCTGTTTGAATTCATGTATTGCTGGACATTGGACTGCAGCTGGAAAGATTAACAAACAGTGAAATTCATAACTAATCTTGGAGGAGCTGCTGGGTGAAGTTCACAACACAGAATTAGATCAGTTAATTGTTGTTTTAAGTCTGTCCAAGAGAAAGGCTGCAGTAGTGAGTATATTGGATTCTTTTGTGTTTTTTGGAAACAAGTCTCTTGATTAAACTTAAAATATAAGCCATAGCTATTAATTTAACCTGGGGCAGTGTTCGTAGAGGAGTAAGATGGTATTATTTTCTGGGTCTGTAGATTGTGAAGGAGCAAAAAGGGATTTTGCAGTGATATGTACTTCTTGTCAGATGTGGCAGTTTAAAGAGAGTTTAAGGGTTACTGCTGATTATATCTGCCATAAATGCTGTTGGATGCGAATCTTATCGGACTGAGTGGATCGGTTGGAGAGACAGATAAAAGCGATGAGGAAATTGCAACAGCGACAGTATGTGATGGATGGCAGTTATAGGAAGGGGGAAAGTCTCAGATATAGTTACATAGATGGGTTAACTCCAGGAAAGGTAAGAGAGGTAGGCAGCTAGTGCAGGAGTCTTTTGTGGAAATACCATTTCAAACAGGTATGCTGTTTTGGAAAATGTAGAAGGTGATGGATTCTCAGGGGAATGTAGCACGAACAGTTAAGTTTTTGGTATTGAGACTGGCTCTAATGCAATGAGGGGTACATTGGGTTCCAAGAGATCAATTGTGTTAGGGGATTCTGTAGTCAGAGGTACAGACAGGCGTTTTTGTGCCCAGCAGAGAAAAAGCAGAATAGTGTTTTGTTTTGCTGGTGCTAGGATCAAGGATGTCTCAGAAAGGGTGCAGAATGTTCTCACGGGGGAGAGGAGCCAGCAGGAGGTCATTGTCCACATTGGAACCAACGACATTGGAAGGGAAAAGATTGAGATTCTGAAGGGAGATTACAGAGACTAAGGCAGAAATTTAAAAAGGAGATCCTCAAGTGTAGTAATATCTAGATTACTCCCAGTGCTACGAGCTAGTGAGGACAGGGAAAGAAGGATAGAGCAGATGAATGCATGGCTGAGGAGCTGGTGTATGGGAGAAGAATTCACATTTTTAGATCATTGGAATCTCTTTTGGGGTAGAAGTGACCTGTATGAGAAGGACGGATCGCACCTAAATTGGAAGGGGACTAATATAATGGCAGGGAAATTTGCTAGAACTGCATGGGAGGATTTAAACTAGTAAGGTGGGGGGATACTCAGGGAGATATTGAGGAAAGAGATCGATCTGAGATGGGTACAGCTGAGAACAGAAGTGAATCAAACAGTCAGGGCAGGCAGGGATAAGGTAGGACTAATACATTAAATTGCATTTATTTCAATGCAAG
Organism: Hemiscyllium ocellatum; assembly: GCF_020745735.1. Taxonomy (NCBI): domain Eukaryota; kingdom Metazoa; phylum Chordata; class Chondrichthyes; order Orectolobiformes; family Hemiscylliidae; genus Hemiscyllium; species Hemiscyllium ocellatum. The sequence continues at coordinate 85,768,716 of NC_083409.1, forward strand.
GGGCCTAACAGGGAAGGCAGATGAACTCAAGGCATGGTTAGGAACATGGGACTGGGATATCATAGCAATTACAGAAACATGGCTCAGGGATGGGCAGCTAATGTTCCAGTATACAAATGCTACAGGAAGGATAGAAATGGAGGCAAGAGAGGAGGGGAGTGGCACTTTTGATAAGGGATAGCATTACAGCTGTGCTGAGGGAGGATATTCCCAGAAATATACCCAAGGAAGTTATTTGGGTGGAACTGAGAAATAAGAAAGGGCTGATCACATTATTGGGATTGTATTATAGAACAGCAACACCCCCCCCACCCCCATTAGTCAGAGGCAAATTGAGAAACAAACTTGTAACGATATGCCAGTTATCTATAAGAATAATAGGGTAGTTATGGTAGGGGATTTTAACTTTCCAAACATCGAGTGGGACTGCCATAGTGTTAAAGGTTTAGATGGAGAGGAATTTCAAGTATGAACAAGACAATTTTCTGATTCAGTATGTGGATGTACCTACTAGAGAAGGTGCAAAACTTGACCTACTCTTGGGAAATAAGGCAGGGCAGGTGACTGAGATGTCAGTGGGGGAGCACTTCGGGGCCAGCGACCATAGTTCTATTAGTTTTAAAATAGTGATGGAAAAGGATAGACCAGATCTAAAGGTTGAAGTTCTAAATTGGAGAAAGGCCAATTTTGATGGTAATAGGCAAGAACTTTTGAAAGCTGATTGGAGGCAGATGTTCGCAGGTAAAGGGACGACTGGAAAATGGGAAGCCTTCAGAAATGCGATAACGAGAATCCAGAGAAAGTATATTTCTGTCAGAGTGAAAGAGAAGGCTGGTAGGTATAGGGAATGCTGGATGACTAAAGAAATTCAGGGTTTGGTTGAGGAAAAGAAGGAAGCATATGTCAGGTATAGACAGGAGAGATCGAGTGAATCATTTGAGTATCAAGAAAGAAGGAATATACTTAAGAAGGAAATCAGGAGGGCAAAACTGGGACATGAGATAGCTTTAGCAAATAGAATTAAGGAGAATCCAAAGTGTTTTTACAAATATTTTAGGGACAAAAGGGTAACTAGGGAGAGAATAGGGCCCCTCAAAGATCAGCAAGGCGGCCTTTGTGTGGAGCCTCAGAAAATCGGATAGATACTAAATGAGTACTTTGCATCAGTATTTACTGTGGAAAAGGATATGGAAGATATAGACTGTAGGGAAATAGATGGTGACATCTTGCGAAATGTCCAGATTACAGAGGAGGAAGTGCTGGATGTCTTGAAACGGTTAAAGGTGGATAAATGCCCAGGACCTGATCAGGTGTACCCGAGAACTCTGTGGGAAGCTAGAGAAGTGATTGCTGGGCCTCTTGCTGAGATATTTGTATCATCGATAATCACAGGTGAGGTGCCGGAAGACTGGAGATTGGCAAACGTGGTGCCACTGTTTAAGAAGGGCGGTAAAGACAAGCCAGGGAACTATAGAACAGTGAGCCTGACCTCGGTGGTGGGCAAATTGTTGGAGGGAATCCTGAGGGCCAGGATGTACATGTATTTGGAAAGGCAAGGATTGATTAGCGATAGGCAACATGGCTTTGTGCATGGGAAATCATGTCTCACAAACTTGACTGAGTTTTTTGAAGAAGTAACAAAGAAGATTGAGGGCAAAGCAATAGATGTGATTTATATAGACTTCAGTGAGGTGTTCGACAAGGTTCCCCATTGGAGACTGATTAGCAAGGTTAGATCTTATGGATTACAGGGAGAACTAGCCATTTGGATACAGAACTGGCTCAAAGGTAGAAGACAGAGGGTGGTGGTGGAGGGTTGTTTTTCAGACTGGAGGCCTGTGACCAATGGAGTGTCACAAGGATCAGTGCTGGGCCCTCTACTTTTTGTCATTTAATGACTTGGATGAGAGCATAAGAGATACAGTTAGTAAGTTTGCAGATGACACCAAAGTTGGAGGTGTGGTGGACAGCGAAGAGGGTTACCTCAAATTACAACAGTATCTGGAACAAATGGGCCAATGGACTGAGAAGTGGCAGATGGAGTTTAATTCAGATAAATGTGAGATGCTGCATTTTTGGGAAAGCAAATCTTAGCAGGACTTATACACTTAATGGTAAGGCCTTAAGGAGTGCATTTTCATAGCTTCTTGCAAGTGGAGTCACAGGTAGATAGGATAGTGAAGAAGGCATTTGGTATGCTTTCCTTTATTGGTCAGAGTATTGAGTGCAGGAGTTGGGAGGTCATGTTGCAGCTGTACAGGACATTAGTTAGGCCAGTGTTGGAATATTGCGTGCAATTCTGGTCCCCTTCCTATCAGAAAGATGTTGTGAAACTTGAAAGGCTTCAGAAAAGATTTACAAGGATGTTGCCAGGGTTGGTGGATCTGGGCTACAGGGAGAGGCTGAACAGACTGGGGCTGTTTCCCTGGAGCATCGGCGGCTGAGGGGTGACCATATAGAGGTTTATAAAATTATGAGGGGCATGGATACGATAAATAGATAAAGTCTTTTCCCTGAGGTGGGGGAGTCCAGAATTAGAGGGCATAGGTTTAGGGTGAGAGGGGAAAGATATAAAAGAGACCTAAGGGGCAACCTTTTCATGCAGAGGGTGGTACGTGTATGGAATGAGTTGCCAGAGGATGTGGTGGAGGCTGGTACAATTGTAACATTTAAGAAGCATTTGGATGGGTATATGAATAGGAAGGGTTTGGAGGGATATGGGCCGGGTACTGGCAGGTGGGACTAGATTGGGTTGGGATATCTGGTCGGCATGGACAGGTTGGACTGAAGGGTCTGTTTCCATGCTGTACATCTCTATGACTCTTAAGTACATCTCAGCTGTTTACCAGAGCAGAGGGATGGGAAGAAAAGAACTTGATGCTCAAGCAGTTTGTCATGTTTCAGCTGAAGTTAAAAACTTCAAAGTGACTCAGCTTCCTAGCAGAAGGCCCAATCAAGCCTCAGCAAGTGATATTGTTGACAATTTCAGCCATAAAGACTTGGCGAGGCTAGTGACGGTGTTTTCCAGTGAATACATTAAGGAGGATTCTTTATCTTTGATTGTAGGTCCACATGTTGCCTATTATATAATGATTAAATTAAGTTTCCCAGGTAACTTGCACATCTTTTGAACTGCAAAATTTAAGTTACCATGAGTTTCTGATATAGATTGGATTTACCAATGACATAAAAATAATAAGCCGAGTCCTTTAAATCTTCAGGCCCTTAAAATCAATTGATAGTGCATTTACATTACAGCTGAGATTTTCCATTCTGGCCCATTCCAATCTAAACTCCGTATTCAAGGGTTTTCAACTGTCAGCAATTATGTGGGAATCGAATAACTTGAACATTTCCAGCTGGATCATGGTAGGATTCCCACACTAGCTGTATTCCTATGGGAGATGACAGAGTGGGAGAGGAATGGCAGGGCATAGAAAAGGGCTGCAGTGGATTCCAGGTCCCGCTGAGGAACAGCGTGACCAAAACAATTTCAAAAGTATCTTCAAAAATTCTATCTCAACGAAAATGATCAATTCCCTTGTTCTTGATTACATCAGGCAAAGTGACTCATTAAATTTCTCTGCATTCTTGCAGAATCCTAGTCAGTAACATAACAATATTTTTAAGACTGTGTTGATATGGCACATATACCAGGAGAAATGTTGTTGTGCTAAAAAAGATGTTTATGTTGTATGTGAACCTTGCCTTGAAGACAATTCACCTTTAAGGACTCCATGTGCTGTGTGCCTTTTTGAGGTAAACATAGAAACATAGAAAAATACAGCGCAGTACAGGCCCTTCGGCCCTCGATGTTGCGCAGATCCAAGCCCATCTAACCTACACTAGCCCACTTTCCTCCATATGCCTATCCAATGCCCGTTTAAATGCCCATAAAGAGGGAGAGTCCACCACTGTTACTGGCAGGGCATTCCATGAACTCACGACTCGCTGAGTAAAGAATCTACCCCTAACATCAGTCCTATACCTACCACCCCTTAATTAAAAGCTATGCCCCCTCGTAATGTCTGACTCCATATGTGGAAAAAGGTTCTCATGGTCAACCCTATCTAAACCCCTAATCATCTTGTACACCTCTATCAAGGCACCCCTAAACCTTCTTTTCTTCAATGAAAACAGCCCAAAATGCCTCAGCCTTTCCTCATACGATCTTCCTACCATACCAGGCAACATCCTGGTAAACCTCCTCTGCACTCGTTCTAGTGCCTCCACATCCTTCCTATAGTATGGCGACCAAAACTGCACACAATACTCCAGATGCGGCCGCACCAGAGTCTTATACAACTGCAACATGACCTCAGGACTCTGGAACTCAATTTCTCTACGAATAAAAGCCAGTACGCCATATGCCTTCTTCACAGCACTATTTACCTGGGTGGCAACTTTCAGAGATCTGTGTACATGGACACCAAGATCCCTCTGCTCATCCACACTACCAAGTATTCGACCATTAGCCCAGTACTCCATCTTCTTGTTACTCTTACCAAAGTTAATCACTTCACACTTACCTACATTGAACTCCATTTGCCACCTTTCTGCCCAGCTCTGCAGCTTATCTATATCCCACTGTAACCTGCCACATCCTTCCTCACTGTCAACAACTCCATCGACTTTCGTCTCATCTGCAAACTTGCTCACCCAACCTTCTAGCCCCTCCTCCAGGTCATTTATAAAAATGACAAACAGCAATGGTCCCAAAACAGATCCTTGCGGAACACCACTGGTAACTGCACTCCAAGATGAACCTTTACCATCAACTACTACCCTCTGTCTTCTTCCAGCCAGCCAATTCCTAATCCAAACCTCCAACTCACCCTCAATGCCATACCTCAGTATTTTTTGCAGTAGCCTACCATGGGGAACCTGATCAAACGCCTTACAAAAATCCATATAGACCTCATCTACCGCTTTACCCTCGTCCACCACCTTAGTCACCTTCTCAAAGAATTCAATAAGGTTTGTGAGGCACGACCTGCCCTTCACAAAACCATGCTGACTATCCTTGATCACATTATTCCTATTCAGATGTTCATAAATCCTATCCCTTACAATTCTCTCTAAGACTTTGCCCACAACAGAGGTAAGACTCACCGGCCTGTAGTTACTAGGGTTATCCCGACTCCCCTTCTTGAACAAGGGAACCACATTTGCTATCCTCCAGTCTTCTGGCACTATTCCTATAGACAACGAGGACATAAAAATCAAGGCCAATGGCTCTGCAATCTCTTCCCTTGCTTCCCAGAGAATCCTAGGATAAATGCCATCAGACCCAGGGGACTTATCTATATTCACCCTTTCCAGAATTTCCAACACCTCTTCCCTACATATCTCAAGGCCATCCATTCTAATTAATTGTGACTCAATACTCACATTGGCAACAATGTCCTGTTCCTGAGTGAATACTGACGAAAAGTATTCATTCAGTGTCTCCCCAATTTCTTCAGCCTCCACACGCAACTGCCCACTACTATCCTTGACTGGACCTATTCCTACCCTAGTCATCCTTGTGCTGTTGGGGAGTGACTTCCAAGGTTTTGAGCCATCAATTGGTATAGGATGGAAGTCTAACAGTAGGCCATTTCCTAGTCCTGACTTAATTCTGGTGAAGATGGAAGAAATGATGAGGTTCAGGTGTGCTGCTATCATGCAAGTTTGGAGGCCTGCATTTTTCCCTACCTTGGAGAAAATCATCACCACCACAAACTTTGTAAGGACTCTTAAGTACATGACTTGGATGCAGCACCTATATAAAGCAATCTTTAAAAAGGTTATGATTAACTATTATAAACCACTTGCCTTAATTTCAGGGACCATACTTAGGAAGTATATGAAGGCATGACAGTTCAGAAAAAAAAATAAGAACTGCTACTTGAAGAATCAAATCCTGCAAAATATCATAGTTCAAGTAAAATCCAGAAGTCTAAAACATGGTTTGAGTACTTATGTCACTGTAGCTTATTTGGAATAAAGAGCGAGAGAGAAAAGCTGATTTTGGTGAATAGTGGGTTATGTTGTATAATTGATCCCTAGATTATTGACAGAAATAATCTGTCAATTATTTCTGACAGAAGAAATGGCAGAAGAACTCAGCCTTGTGGGATGTTATTCCTGCAATTTCTGAGAAATCAGGGAGACTTCCAGTGCCCCTGGTATGTGGGGAGTACGTTCAGTTGTAACTACTGATTTGCTGCACAGAGTGCCTGGGGCTGCAGATGGACTCACTACAGAGCATTCATGAGCTGTGAATGTAGTGGATAGCATGTTTATCGAGGTGGTCAAATCACTAATAAGCGTGGGTAGGTAGTGCAGGAACACCTGTGACATTTCCCTCTGGCGCAAATATGTCATTGTTGATACTGTTGTGGGGGAACAGCCTCTCAGCGGAAGGGCAACAGCAGCAGCCAAATGTGTGACACCATAACTGAGGAAAAAGTGAGGACTGCAGATGCTAGAGATCAGAGCTGAAAATGTGTTGCTGGAAAAGTGCAGCAGGTCAGGCAACATCCAAGGAACAGGAGACCCGACGCCCCAGGCACAAGCCCCTCCTGAAGAAGGGCCTATGCCCGAAACCTCGAACCTCCCGCTCCCCGGATGCTGCCCGATCCGCTGCGCCCCTCCAGCAACACATCCTCAGCTCGACACCATAACTGATACTTGTATAGCAGTTATTATCCTCCACTATTTTCACCACCTACAATCAGAACCCACCACCAGAGACATATTTCCATTCCCACCTCTATCTGCGCTCTGCAGAGACCATTCCCTCCATGACTCCCTCGTTACGTTCACGCCAACTACCAATACCGTCCACACCCTTCACCTTCCCTTGCCGCTGTAAAAGGTGTAAAACCTGTGCCCACACTTCCCATCAAAGGCTCCAAAGGATCTTTTCATATCTAGAAGAGATTTTCCTGCACATCCATCCACATCATCTACTGTGTCCATTACTCTCGATGTGGTCTCCTCTACATCATGAAGACAGGAAGCCAACCCACGGAGCATTTCAGGGAACATCTCTGGGACACACACGCCAAATAACCACACTGCCCTGTGGCCGACCACTTCAACTCCCCTTTCCACTCCACCAAAGACCAGCAAGTAACAAAGATCCTTGATGAGAACAAGGTAGTGGATATTGTCTACGTTGACTTTAGCAAGGCCTTCAACAATGTCCCTCAAGGTAGGCTGATACAAAAGGTATAAAAGACTTGCCTCCCAGATCTCTCTTAAATGTACCTCCTTTTACCTTAAAGGTATATCCCCTCGTAATTGACATTTCTAGGGAAAAAGAATCCGACTATCCATTCCATCCATGCCTCTCATAATTTTGTAAGCTTCTATCAGGTCGTCCCTCATCTTTCGATGTTCAAGTGAAAACAAACTAAGTTTGTCCAATCTCTCCTCATAGCTACGCTGCCACGTAAAAAAGGGAGCCACGGTGAACTGGTAAGATGTCACAAAAGACAGAAAATAGTGGTGGAAAAGTGTTTTTTTTCCATTGAAGATCTGTAACCAGTGTTGTTCTGCAGGGATCAATGCTGGGACTTCTGTTGATTGCAATGTATATAAATGATTTAGAGGAGAATATAGATGGTCTGATTAGTAAGTTTGCAAATGACACAAAGGTTGGGGAGTTACTGATAATGAGGAGGATTACCAGAGGATGTGGCAGGATATAGGTAAGCTGGAGACTTGGGTGGAGAAGTGGTAGATGGAGTTTAATCTGGACAAATGCGAGGTGATTTTCTTTGGAGATGTAATTCAAGAGGGAAATATACATCAAATGGCAGTAAATTTGCGGAGTGCACATTTGCGATGGGCTGAATGGCCTTACTTCTACTCCTATGTCTTATGGTCTCAGTATCATCAACATACAGAAGGATCGAGGCATGCAGGTCCATAGTTCCCTGAAAGTAGCATTATGCAGCTAAGGCAGTTAAGAAGGCTTGGCATGCTTGCCTTCATTGGTCAGAGCATAGACTACAAAAATTGGCAAGTCATGTTGCAGTTGTATCAACCTTTAGTTAGGCAACAGTTGAAATTTTCTGTGCAGTTCACAGGGCACAGAAATGATTTACTGTGATTTTGCCTGGTTTGGAAGGTGTTAGCTTGACAGATATATGAAGATGCAGGAAATAGAGGGATACAGAATGAACATAGAACATAGAACGTAGAAATGTACAGCACAGAACAGGCCCTTCGGCCCACAGTGTTGTGCTGAGGATCATTCCTAGGAATATGTATAGACAAAAGGTTTTTAGTTGAGAAGGCAGCATGTGTTGGGACATTCTTGGTGGGCTGAAGGGCCTGTTTTTGTGCTGTACTGTTCATTGTTCTTTGTATACAATGTTGTGATTTTGTCTGGTAATATATTGTGAATTTGCAAGTTGTGCCCACAGTTGTGGATTATTTTTATAATATCTACTTCATAACTGCTAATCATTTTTCCAGTTTTAAATAAACTGACCCACAGAATTAATCAACCTTTGAAGAGTGATTGTTTATTAGATCACTATCATTAACATGACATGATGAACTGCAGTCGGAAACCATGCACTGATGAGGTCTGGAGCACTTGGACAGCCAGCAAGCAATCTATAGATGAAACATATGGTATAAACTCTTGAATCATGCTAAAGGACATGAGACCATCCTCAATGGCTTTGTTTGTTACAGTGAAGAGTGCTAAAATTAAAAGCCACCATAGTCTCACTTTCTCATTGACAGAGTTGGTGATTTAACCTGAGGGTCACTATGCTGCAGGCAAAGGGTGATATTGAGAAAGTGTGACCTCAGTCAACTTTTCATTGCAAGCCATCCATCCAGTTAACTTTGACACCATTAAAAAAAACAGCTTGCTGTTAAGCAGAGAAGCCCTGATTCAAAGGCCAGTTTAGATCACAAGAGATAAGAATGTGATCAAGGTGTGTATCAAATTGATAGTAAGTATGGGAAGGTCAAAGGCATATAGTCAGAATGTTCACAAAGTTCTCCAATTTAAATTGGAACATAGATGTCCTCTTAACAGAATTTAAAATAGCATTCAGAATTAGGGTTTCTAGATTTGGGTGTCCAATGCAGAAAAACAAGACATTAAGATTTAATTCGCAATTTGGAATGTAAGTCTCCACAGACTGTACACCTCAGGATTAACAGCCAAAACGTTGCAGTATCTTCAAAAGATATGGACGACATTAACAGATCAATTTAGATAGATTATACTTCTATATTCAGCAGTTAAAATTAATGTCTCTTAAAAAGAAGCTGCCGAGAAAAGGACTTACTCTGTGATTTTTTTTTCAGATGGTAAGATTGTCTCCGAATCAACTACATTACTCCCCATCTTAATGAATAATTCCATTACATTATAGTCACACTTTCCCAAGGGCCTTGCACAGCTAGATTGTACAATGAGAAAGGAATAATTGGCAATCTAGGATGGCCTGTTCTGTAATTGGTTCCTCAACATATTGACCCTGAAAATCATACCGTATACACTCCAGGAATTCCTTCCCTAATGGTCTTGTTACTGATTTGATTTGCCCAATCTATATGCAATTTGAAGTTGCCCATAATTACAGGTTACCATTGCTGCTTGCATCTCTAATTTCCTGTTTAGTGCTTTCTCAACGTAGTTTCTACACTTTGGAGTCTATCTACGACCACCATTATCGTTTTCTGCTCCTTGATGTTTTGTCAGACCTATAACCTCTCATTATTATTTGAAAAAATGGCATGTGCTACTTACATTCAAATGAGATGAAATAATTCAGATGTCCATGTAGAGGTATTGTATTGTCCTTCTTCAGGAAAACATTGTGTTTTATACCCTAAGATGAAGTCTTGTTTATGTGGTGCGATTGCTTAAGAATCACATCATATAAAACCTGGTTCTGATACTCCCCACAAAATATCAGCACACTGATACTGAATGGATGCAGTAAGGCAAGTGCTGATGTTATTGTTATACCCAAAGCAGAAAACACATAAGTAAGCAGCACAATACTTGTAATATTGGTCGACTCCTCCAACCTTGGATCTGGTTTAGCGATTCCTTCTGACAAACCAATTTGCTTGTGCATTTACATGAAGTTTTTAAAGGTGAACACCACGGGATCATCCTCTGCCAGAATCTGAGAAAATGCCTTTCCTTCAGCAGTTTTCTTAAGTCCTAGAGACTCGGGTCATTTCTTACTGAGACAGCTCCAAAGACATATCAGTGATGTGCTCACCAGACTACTTTCAAATTTAATCTAGTAAGCCTACGCTTAGAGCTGAAAGTCTCTGAGCTGGTGGAGGGTGCAGGTGAAAGCCTTGTTGGTGCATCTTCTGATGGTGAGTGGTTTGCTTCTCTGAGCTGGGGAGAAGCTGATGTGCTGATGTATTGTATGAGTGTTGCTGGTGCCTGCTATACTTGAGAGAGCATTGCTGTGCAGTAGGGGTAGAAGTTTGAGAAACTTAGGAATGATTTAACATTCTTGATAATGGAAGGGCAGTGCAGCACAACAAGCTTATTGAGTTGGCTAGACATGGAACTTTCAGTGTACTCATATTAGCCATCTTGATCATCTCTTGCCATCTCCAGGATCCTGTTCTAATGGGGGTGTGAGGAGCTGAATGTTCTCATCCCCAGCACTCACCTCTTCCCCCTCACCCCAGTTGATTTGCCAGCCATGAGACAAAAGGAGGGATTGAGTAAGGTGGAAGTGGATGGAAGAGCAATTTCTTCTGATGCATGAGCAGCAGAGGTAGTGAGAGTGTTCCCAATGGGCAGGTAGTAAGCTCAGAGGACAGAAAGCACAGACAGGTTAAGTAAGTGACAGAAAGTGAATGGAGATGCTGCATACAATAGTGAGAGTTCTGGCCTTGAGAATCTAGCTGAGGAGCAGCAAAGTTAGAGTGAATCAAGATACCAGAGGGAAGTTGGTGACACTTACCCATGTGGAGAGCAGATGATCACTAACTTCCTACTTGCATTGCTGAGTATTTTGTTATCTTCAAGAAATGGCACAGATATGGACCACTTATGGAGGCAGGCTGGCTGGGTCTGCTTTGCCAGTCTGCACCATAGTGGATGGCCCTCCTCTCCACCACTCCATCCACTAGTATCTCCTGGTTGCATATCTTTAAAGCAGGGTGTGAGTTTTCCTTCTGCACCTTGATCATGGTCAAGCCCTACAGCGTAGTGTCTGAAGTGCTGTGGAGTTGGGCTAGGGAGAAGAACAGACAAAGGAAGCATATGGTGAGGTCAGTGCAGGAGACATAGAGAGAGAAAGGAACTGACAAGGCAGTGAACCTGCATAGTTACTGCCTTTGCTATTTGAATTTATGTATTGTTGGACATTGGAGTGTTTCTGAGAAAATTAACAAACAGTGAAATTCACAACTGATCTAGGAGGAACTGTTTGGGCGAAGTTCACAGCACAGAAGCAGATAAGTGTATTGTTTTTAAGTGGCACCAACAGAAAGTCCGCAGTAGTGAGTAGAGTGAGTTCTTTATTGATTATGTTTTTTGAGATTTGATTAAACTTAAAATTTAAGCCATAGCTTTAAATTTACCTGGGCAGTGTTTTGTCGAGGAATAAGATGGTGTTATTTTCTGGGTCTGTAGATTGTGAAGGAGCAAAAATGGCCTTTAGCAGAGTGATATGTGCTTCTTGTCAGATGTGGGAGTTTAAAGAGAGTTTGTGGGTTATTGTGGATTATATCTGCAACAAATGCTGTTGGTTGCGAATCTTATCAGATCTGATGGATCGGTTCAAGAGAGAGTTAGAAGCAATGAGGAATTTGTAACAGCAAAAGTAAATGATGGATGGCAGTTATATGAAGGGGGGAAAGTCTCCGATACAGTCACATAGATGGGTTAACTCCAGGAAGGGTAAAAGAGGTAGGCAGCTAGTGCAGGAGTCTTTAGTGGATATACCCATTTCAAACAGGTATGCTGTTTTGAAAAATATAGGAGGTGATGGATTCTCAGAGGAACGTAGCACGAACAGCCAAGTTTCTGGTATTGAGACTGGCTCTAATGCACTGAGGGGTATATTGAGTTCCAAGAAATCAATTGTGTTAGAGGATTCTGTAGTCAGAAGTACAGACAGACGTTTCTGTGGCCAGCAGCGAAAAAAATCAGAATAGTGTTGCTTCCCTGGTGCCAGGATCAAGGATGTCTCAGAGGGTGCAGAATATCCTCAAGTGGGAGAGGGGCCAGCAAGAGGTCATTGTCCACATTGGAACTAACGACATTGGAAGGGAAAAGGTTGAGTTCATGAAGGGAGACTACAGAGAGTTGGGGAGGAATTTAAAAAGGAGGTCTTCAAGAGTAGTAATATCTGGATTACTCCCGGTACTATGAGCTAGTAAGGGCAGGAATAGGAAGATAGAGCAGATGAATGTATGGCTGACGAGCTGGTGTATGGGAGAAGGATTCATATTTTTGGATCATTGGAATCTCTTTTGGGGTAGAAGGACGGTTTGCACCTAAATTGGAAGGGGTCTAATACTTTCAGGGAAATTTGCTAGATCTGCTAGGGAGGATTTAAACTAGTAAAAAATGAGGTCTGCAGATGCTGGAGATCACAGCTGAAAATGTGTTGCTGGTCAAAGCACAGCAGGCCAGGCAGCATCTCAGGAATAGAGAATTCGACGTTTCGAGCTACTAGTAAGGTAGGGGTTGGGACCCAGGGAGATAGTGAGGAAAGAGATCAATCTGAGACTGGTACAGTCGAGAACAGAAGCGAGTCAAAGTCAGGGCAGGCAGGGACAAGGTAGGACTAATAAATTAAACTGCATTTATTTTGATGCAAGGGGCCTAACAGGGAAGGCAGATGAACTCAGGGCATGGTTAGGAACATGGGACTGGGATATCATAGCAATTATAGAAACATGGCTCAGGGATGGACAGGACTGGCAGCTTAATGTTCCAGTATACAAATGCTACAGGAAGGATAGAAAGGGAGGTAAGAGAGGAGAGGGAGTGGCATTTTTGATAAGGGATAGCAATGCAGTTGTGCTGTGGGAGGATATTCCTGGAAATTCATCCAGGGAAGTTATTTGGGTGAAGGTTGAGGGATGATCACCTTATTGGGATTGTATTATAGACTCCCTAATAGTCAGAAGGAAATTGAGAAACAAATTTGTAAGGAGATTTCAGCTATCTGTAAGAATAATAGGGTAGTTATGGTAGTGGATTTTAACTTTCAGAACATAGACTGGGGCTGCTCTGTTGTTAAGGGTTTAGATGGAGAGAAATTTGTTAAGTATGTACTAGACAATTTTCTGATTCATTATGTGGATGTACCTACTCGAGAAGGTGCAAAACTTGACCTACTCTTGGGAAATAAGGCAGGGCAGGTGACTGAGGTGTCAGTGGGGGAGCACTTTGGAGCCAGCGACCATAATTCTATTCATTTTAAACTAGTGATGGAAAAGGATAGACCAGACTTAAAAGTTGAAGTTCTAAATCGGAGAAAGGCCAACTTTGAAGGTATAAAGCAAGAATTTTCAAAAGCTGATCGGAGGCAGATGTTCGCAGGTAAAGGGATGGCTGGAAAATGGGAAGCCTTCAGAAATGAGAAAACGAGAATCCTGAGAAAATATATTCCTGTTAGGGTGAAAGGAAAGGCTGGTACATATAGGGAATGCTGGATGACTAAAGAAATTGAAGTTTTGGTTAAGAAAAAGAAGGAAGCATATTAAGGTATAGACAGGATAGATCGCGTGAATCCTTAGAGTATAAAAGCAGTAGGAGTATACTTAAGAAGGAAATCAGGAGGGCAAGAATGGGACATGAAATAGCTTAGGTAAATAGAATTAAGGAGAATCCAAAGGGTTTTGACAAATACATTAAGGACAAAAGGATAACTGAGAAGAGAACAGGGCCTCTCAAAGATCAGCAAGGCAGCCTTTATGTGCATTTGTAGAAAATGGGGGAGATACTAAACGAGTATTTTGCATCCGTATTTACTGTGGAAAAGGATATGGAAGATACAGAAAGTAGCGAAATAGATGGTAACACCTTGCAAAATGTTCATATTACAGAGGATTAAGTGCTGAATGTCTTGAAACGCATAAAGGTGGATAAATCCCCAGGACCTGATCAGGTGAACCCTAGGACTCTGTGGGAAGCTAGAGAGGTGAATGCTGGGTCTCTTGATGAGATATTTGTATCATTGATAGTCACATGTGAAGTGTCAGAAGACTGGAGGTTGGCTAACGTGGTGCCACTGTTTAAGAAGGGTGGTAAGGACAAGCCAGGAAACTATAGACCAGTGAACCTGATGTTGGTGGTGGGCAGGTTGTTGGAGGTTATCATGAGGGACAGGATGTACATGTACCTGGAAAGACAAGGACTGATTAGGGATAGTCAACATGGCTTTGTGTGTGGAAAATCATGTCTCACAAACTTGATTGAGTTTCTTGAAGAAGTAACAAAGAGGATTGATGAGGGCAGAGCAGTAAATGTGATGGATATGGACTTCAGTAAGGTATTTGACAAGGTTCCCCATGAGAGACTAATTAGCAAGGTTAGATCTCATGGAATCCAGGGAGAACTAGCCATTTGGATACAGAACTGGCTCAAAGGTAGAAGACAGAGGGTGGTGGTGGGAGGTTGTTTTTCAGACTGGAGGCCTGTGACCAATGGAGTGCCACAAGGATTGGTGCTGGCCTCTACTTATTGTCATTTACATAAATTATTTGGATGCGAGCATAAGAGGTTCAGTAATTAAGTTTGCAGATGACACCAAAATTGGAGATGTAGTCTGGACCAGATGGGCCAATGGGCTGAGAAGTGGCAGATGGAATTTAATTCAGATAAATGCGACGTGCTGCATTTTGGGAAAGCAAATCTTTAGCAGGACTTATACACTTAATGGTAAGGCTCTAGGGAGTGTTGCTGAACAAAGAGACCTTGGAGTGCATTTTCATAGCTTCTTGAAAGTGGAGTCGCAGGTAGATACGATAGTGAAGAAGGCATTTGGTATGCTTTCCTATATTGGTCAGAGCATTGAGTACAGGAGTTGAGAGGTCATGTTGCAACTGTACAGGCCATTGGTTAGGCCGCTTTTGGAATGTTGCATGCAATTAGATTAGATTAGATTACTTACAGTGTGGAAACAGGCCCTTCGGCCCAACAAGTCCACACCGACCCGCCGAAGCGCAACCCACCCATACCCCTACATTTACCCCTTACCTAGCACTATGGGCAATTTAACATGGCCAATTCACCTGACCCGCACATCTTTGGACTGTGGGAGGAAACTGGAGCACCTGGAGGAAACCCATGCAGACACTGGGAGAACGTGCAAACTCCACACAGTCAGTCGCCTGAGTCGGGAATTGAACCCGGGTCTCAGGCGCTGTGAGGCAGCAGTGCTAACCACTGTGCCACTGTGCCGCCCACAAATTCTGGTCTCCTTCCTATCAGAAAGATGTTGTGAAGCTTCAAATGCTTCAGAAAAGATTTACAAGGATGTTGTCAGAGTTGGAGGATTTGAGCTATGGGTAGAGGCTGAACAGGCTGGGGCTGTTTTCCCTGGAGCATTGGAGGCTGAGGGGTGCCCTAGCAGAGGTTTATAAAATTTTGAGGGGCATGGATAGGGTAAATAGGCAAAGTCTTTTCCCTGGGGTGGGGGAGTCCAGAATTAGAGGGCATAAGTTTAGGGTGAGAGGGGAAAGATATAAAAGGGACCTAAGGGGTAACTTTTTCATGCAGAGGGTGGTACGTGTATGGAATGAGCTGCCAGAGGAAGTGTGAAGGCTGGTACAATTGCAACATTTAAGAGGCATTTGGATGGGTCTATGAACAGGAAGGGTTGGAGGGATATGGACCAGGTGCTGGCAGGTGGGACTAGATTGGGTTGGGATATCTGGTCGGCATGGACAGGTTGGACCGAAGGGTCTGTTTCCATGCTGTACATCTCTACGACTCTATATGGCATCAATAGTCTGAACGTCATAAAGGTCCAGTAAAAATATGCACTTCCACCTCTTCAGTGGCACAATTGCCAAGAGGCTGATTAAATAATTACTGAGTGGAAGAGCAGATGATTGCTTGAGAGAAGTCAGTAGGGGTTATAGTGGACCACCCGCCATCAACCTCCCTGAAAATGATGAGGGAAAATTCAGCCAGCTATTATCTGAATCATAGGATTAATGCAACAGCTGTATCACAGAATGATACGATGTGGCTTTGCTTCTTTTTGTTCTCCACAAGCTATGTTCCTGATTTTGGGATGAAGAAACATTCCTGGAGAAGCAATGATAAAGCTGTCAAAAGGAGAGGTAATCTCTGCTGTTATCACTAAGAGCAAGAGGTAGAAATCCTGGAGAGTTCTACTTATCCATTACTATCGTTATCAAATGATTTATTGCATAGCAGGACCTGAAGAAAACGGAATGAAAAAATAATTTGACAATACAAATATAAATTTGGAAGTAGCTTGAAAATACCAGTATGCCTTTGACATTATCAGAAAGGTGTTGTGTGAAATCATAGAAATTCATAGCACAGGAATAGGCTACTCAATGTACTAATGTGATCCCATTTCTCTGATTTCTGCTTCAAATATTTGTCAATTTTCCCTTAAGATGATATTGTCTCTGTGTCAACCATTCCCTACAGCAAAATGTTCTACCAGTTTTCAATAGAAATTTATCCAAACCTTTCTCATTACACAATATCTTTTTTCCTGCTAGGAAGTTTAGTAAGACCTTGAAATATGATTAAGTGTGAGCTGTCATCACACTGCACAGGGATTGGTAATGTAATGCAGCATCAGGAAGTTCTAATGGGTGATGTGTAGCACAGGTAATTTCAAGATCCAAATGCTAAAGGTTAGCAACATTCACTGTATACAAAGTAAAATGAAATATAATACCATTGTGTTCAATAACCATTCTCTGCAATGACGTACCAGTAGAGAAGTCATCATAGAGAACTGGCTCTGCACAATACATTTCTATTCCGCGTTCTCCAAATCCCTTACAAACTATCTACAATGCCACTTTGAAATCGTTAAAGGCTATGCCTCATATGTGAATCAAGTGTTGCAGTACAGCAGTTGGGTTTTTAATGGGATATAAAATGATCATATGTGGAAGTGATTTACTAGAATGATTGCAGGTATGAAAAATTTCAACTATGAGGATAAATTGAAGAAAGTGGGACTGTTTGAGACTAGGACCCATGGACACAGCCTTAAAATTAGAGGGGATCAATTCAAAACAAATGTGGAGACATTTCTTCAGCCAGAGAGTGGTGGGCCTGTGGAATTAATTACCGCAGAGTGCAGCGGAGGCCGGGACGCTAAATGTCGTCAAGGCAGAGATTGATAGATTCTTGATGTATCGAGGAATTAAGGGTTATGGGGAGAATGCGGGTAAGTGGAGTTGAAATGCCCATCAGCCATGATTGAATGGTGGAGTGGACTTGATGGGCCGAATGGCCTTAATTCCACTCCTATGTCTTATGGTCTTATGGTTTTCACTGGAGATGAGAAGACTGAGAGGAAATCTGACAAAGAATTCAAAAGCATCATGGGGTTGAAAAGGGTAGGTAGGACAAAGCCGTTTGGGTTTGTAAAAGGCTATTTGGATATTTGTAGTGTGCAGGGATATGGAGGAAAGGCAAAAAAATTGCATTAGATAAAGGAGCCAGACTAGATAATATAGCCAGTATTATCGATAGGTCAAATGGCCTCCTTCGACACTATAATAATTCTGTAATTCGGGCATTGTTAATAAGCCAACATGTACTAATCTGTGCCTAAGAGAAGGCAGTGAGCTGGCTTCTGGATTCCATTTGATGTAGGTAAACTCATGCTGCTTGAGAGGGAGTTTCAGAACTAACGCAGTGGTAATGAAGGAATGGCAATATATTTCAAAGGCAGAATGATGAGTGGTTTGTAGACAAATTTTTAGAGGAGTTCCTATGTATCTGCTTTCCTTGTCCTTCCAGATCATAATGGTTGCGGGTGTGGAAGGTACAGTCTAAGGAGCCTTATTAAATTTCTGCAGGTATCTTGTTGATGGTACATAATCTTGCTACTGTGTGTCAGCAGTGGAGGGAGTAGATGTCTGGAGAAGTGATGTCAATCAAATGGAATGCTTTGTTCTCAATGGCGAAAGTGTCTTGTATACTGTTGGAGCTACATTCATCCAGGCAGATATTCCTTCACACTCCTAACTTGTGCCTTGTAGATGATGGCCAGGATTAGAGAAGTCAGGAAATGAATTATTTACTGTAAGATTATTAGCATATGATATGTTCTTGTAGCCACAGTATGTATATGGCTAGTCTAATTCAGTTCTGTTAAATGGTTAAGCCAGGATATTGATAATGGGGGGATACAGTTATGGTGATACCATTGAATGCCATGGGGTGATAGGTTAGATACTCTCTTGCCAGAGATGGTCATTGCCTTGCATTAGCATAGTATGAATGTTACTTGTCACTTTTCAACTAAAACTTCAATATTTTCCTTGCTTCATTTGGACATGGACTTGTTTTTGCTATCTGAGGATTTGTGAATCGTGGTGAACAATATGCAATCATTAATCAACATTTCCACCTATGATGGAAGAAGTGGCTGGGTCGAGGAAGTTACCATGAGGAATTCCTGCTGAGATGACTGATCTCCAACAACCATGCTTCTCTCCCATTCTGCTAGGTATAGCGTCAACCAGCAGAGAAATTTCCCCAGCTTACTAATTGGCTCCAGTTTTGCTTGGGCTCACTAATGCTATACTCTTCAAATGTGGCCATGATGTCAACAGTGGTCATTCTCATCTCACCTTTTGTCTAAGGTTGCACTGAGGATACAATGAGGTCAAGAGCTGGTGGCCCTGGCAGAATCCACACTGAGCATCAGCGAGTAGATTATTAATCAGCAAGTGCTATTTAACAGTGTTTATGATGACCTCTTCTCATTGCTTTATAGAGATTAGAGAGTAAACTGATGGGGCAGTAATTGGTAGGATTGGAGTTGTCCTGCATTTTATGCACAAGGCAAGCTGGACAATTTTCTTCATGGCTGAGTGAATGCCAGATTTTAGCTCTACTGGAACAGCTTGGCACAGTGCATGGCAACTTCTGGAGCCCAATTTTCAGAACTATTGCTAGAATATTACCTTTGCAAAATACCACATGAAGTGCTTAATTTGATCATCATTGGTGCAGCCATTCAAATTTTTAAAATTAGTTTTCCACTACCCACACAATATTTTCTGTGTTCAATTATTGTTTCCTATTTTGTAATTGTTTTCTAGAATATATGATTAAGAGTTTTACAGCAGTTCTGAAGCTTATCACTTTAAATGGAAGTGATTTATTGTATTTTACCCAGTATGTTCTGTAATTTATTTCAGCAAGCTGCAATGCCTGCTTGGATTAGAAATAAGGCTATAACATTGTAATCCAGTTGTCGGACCTAAGGCCATGTAAAATTATTTTATTAATTATAAAAATTAAGACTGAGAGGGGATATGATTGAGACATATAAGATTGTGAAAGGATTGGACACTCTGGCAGCAGGAAACATGTTTCCGCTGATGGGTGAGTGCCGAACCAGAGGACACAGCTTAAAAATATGGGGTAGACCATTTAGGACAGAGATGAGGAGAAACTTCTTCACCCAGAGAGTGGTGGCTGTGTGGAATGCTCTGCCCCAGAGGGCAGTGGAGGCCTAGTCTCTGGATTCATTTAAGAAAGAGTTGGATAGAGCTCTCAAAGATAGTGGAATCAAGGGTTATGGAGATAAGGCAGGAAGCGGATACTGATTAGGAATGATCAGCCATGATCATATTGAATGGCGGTGCAGGCTCGAAGGGCTGAATGGCCTACTCCTGCACCTATTGTTTATTGTCTATTTATTATGACTGACTTGGGAAAGTGTACTAATTCTCAAGAACTACTATTCCCAGGGTCACTACAAAAGTTCATAATTTAATCAAACATGGCAAGGTCCCTAACCTACCTGTTTGTTAAAATCAAGATAACAGTAATTATTGACCTGTACTTAAACAACTATTTCTTCCAAATAAGTCGACTCTAATTACAAGTAAACAATTATGAACTGTCAATATTTTGACTGTGCAAGTTAAAATTCAAATTGCCTTTTAAAACCCTTAAGCATGCAAATGCACACACCCACAAACAAAACAAAATTGGTTTTATGAGTGGAGGGATAAGAAGCTGGGAAATACGATTAAATAGCACCAGCCCACTGGAGTCATTGAAGTATTTTTTCCAGCTTGCCAGACTTCCTGTTCTTCAATCTCCTTTCTCCAAGCTCTTTTACTTCTTCACAGGAGACACAGGGCGATCAGTACACTAACTACAAAATCTCTTAAGTACCAGTTAAAGGCAATAGCTTGCACCAACCAGGGGGAGAAAATAACTAGCTTTCTTCAGAGTTCAAGCAGGAGGCTGGAAGAACACAGCAAGCCATGCAGCATCAGGAGATGGAGAAGTCAACGTTTAGGATATAACCCTTCTTCAAGTTGCGGATTGGGGTAAGGGGAGCTGCAGATAAAGGGCGGGGGGGGGGGGGGTTTGGGTTTGGGAGAGGGGTGGAGTGGTGAGGTAGTGATGAGTTTGTTTCACGGTGTGGTCAAAGAGCTGAAGGGTTGAAGAGGTGCTGTGGCAATGAGAAAGGGACTCTGCAGCTCCCCTCACCCTCAGCCCCAGTCGTGAAGAAGGGTTACACCCAAATTGTTGATTTCTCCACCTTCTGATGCTGCCTAGCTTGCTGTGTTCTTCCAACCTCCTGCTTGTCTACCTTTGGATTCCAGCATCTGTAGTTTTTTTTTGCTCCTTCTTCAGAATCCAGGCTGCACAAACAAAGACACACACAATTGCCCTTCAGCAATCTGAAGGCTTTTCATATACTGTTCACACCCACAAGCTGTTTAGCTTCCAGGAACACAAAGCTGCGGCTTTCTTGGCATCCATGATTGGCCCACAATTGCACAAATCAATAAGCTTCTTCTTTCCCAATCTCACTCTGCACATGCTCCCAAGTTTCCTACCATCTGCAAATATTTTCCCCTACTGTTTGAACAAATCAGCAATGTCAACACCAGATGTAATGAGTTTCAGTAAATTGTTTTTGTTTAAAAAAACTGTAGCAATTCCTTCCACCTTAAATGGGTCCTTTTCCCATTTTTGCACAGTCAAAAGTTCAGAAAATAAAATTATATTGTTTTCACAGTATGAAAGTAGACACACAATAGCCATATATTTTTGGAACCATTGATTAAAACCTTTTTGCTGAATCAATATTGTAATTTGTGTGCTGTTGGAAAAGGCATCTGGTGGAAGACAAACTCAAACATTCAGAAGCAGTTTATAATTAGATCAAAAAAAAATTTCTCCATGGTTTTGCTTGCTTTACTTATTGCTTCATTTATTATTTTATTACTCTTCACATAGATTAGCAAATTGTAGTGCACTGATATTTTAAAAATCTCGGCCCTGTCAATTACATAGACAACATTCATTTGAAATGGATCATTGATCCATCTGCGTCTCTACACAAGTCAGCTCAAGATATACAACTATCAAATATGAAGCAGTCAAAAGAATTTTATGGCAATTCGGTTATACTTCTACTTTCTGTTATTTTTCTCCTGTTATACTCACAGTGTGAAGGATGAAAATCCTTCAATAATAAATGAACCAACCTTAGAAAAATACCTCCATATTGTTCAGACCTTTCACAAGCACAATACGTTTTTGTTACGTTCTCTAAGGAATGAGAGCAATATTTTTTCTGCATTCTGATGATCTAATTCTATGGCCTCAAGGCCACTGAGAACAAAATAGACTATGTCAGAATTAGAGACCAAAGAACCATTTCAGAGTGGGCTTTCATCCCATCAGTTTAGATATGTTCTAAATTCAGGTCTGATAATGGAGGATCCATATTCCACTATACTGAACAGTGCGATTCAGTATTAGGAAGACAGAGAAATCAGTATCACAATTTCGTGTGTCCTGCACTTTGACAACCATGACAAATATGGAAACTGGTTAAGCCTCTCAGTCACACTTCTGTCTTACATCTTTGTCGTGAACAAATTCCAAGAGCATTTCTGTTCTCCAGGACTTATCTGAATATGAATGACAGTACCATATTGAAGTGCTTTCCACTGGAGTAAAGTTTGTTCGAACTGTTCGCATCCACTTGGGAATAATCAGCTATCTGATGAATCATAGACACATGAAAGACAATTTTTAATAAATATGCTTCAAACGTTTATCACAAAATATACTGGAAGTACAATATCAAAGTGAGAACACTGGAGTCAAACAGTGCAGTTACTGCAGCCAAATGTTAACATTGCGTCAAGTGGTTAAGAAATGCTTCTGATGTAACTGGAGGAGTGATTAAATGCCATATGGCTGTCATGGAAAAGCATTATTACCTCCCCCTTCCTGCAGGGATAATGAATAATGGTAGCAAATAATTAAATCCCTTCAGTTTTCCGAACTGCAAAGACAGTGAAGGTAATGTTAAGTTTTAACCCTGGGAGCTTGTCCGACTTGCATTGAAGTCAACTGAACAGCTCAAATAATAGCGCTTCTTTTTCAGATAATGAGAAAAATTAAAATTATCCAGTATGAATCTGAAACATTTTATCACTGGTACTTTTGCATCCTGGTGAATAACATCAAACTATTTTTATTGCTTTCTTAAAAGTGGTTTGATCATATTGAAAATAAAATTCAACCTTGGCAGTGTGGCAAAATTAAATGTCCAATATGCAACCCACATGATATTCAGTTCCATGAAATCAATTGGAAAATGGAAATGCAGGTAAACAAAAGGTAGATAAAGTAGAACCTCCATAGTGTCGAAAGGGAAATAATAGGTTGTGGCTTGAAGAGAATTCGAGGAAGAGTACCAGATTAAACTAAGAGGGAGATTTTCATTTTAATAAGTGGAAGAACAGGTTGTTTTTCAGGGTAGTGGGGGAGAAGGTGGTGGGATTTGAATGAGTGCCATCTCTCAATGACCTGACTGAACATGTGTGCCGTACTTTACTGGGGTAGCATACTGGAAATCTCATGACTGTATGGCCAAGTTTCATCCCAACTTCATTTACAAGTTTGCTGATGACACTATTGTTGTGGGTTGGATCTCAAACAGTGACAAGACAGAATACAGGAAGAGGTTGAGTGCTTGGCAGCATGGTGTAAAGATAACAATCTCTTCATCAATGTCAGCAATATTAAGGAGCTGGTCATTGACTCCAGGAAACAGAGCAGAGGGCACAGCACTAACTCCATCAACGGTGCTGAGGTGAAGATGGCAAGAACATCAAGTTCCTGAGAGTGATGGTCACCAACAGTCTGTCCTGGTCCACCTACTTGATGTGCTAGTCAAGAAAGCATAACAACATCCAAACTTCCTCAGGAGGCTAAGGAAATTCAGCATGTCCATAAGGACTCTTACCAATTTTTATAGATGCACCATAGCATGTTTTCTATCTGGATGTATCACAGCAAAGTTTGGCAACTGCTCTTTCTGAGATCGCAAGAAACTACAGAGAGATGTGATCACAGCCCAGTTCATCAGGCAAACTAGCCTTCCATCCATTGACTCCATCTATACTTCACACTGCCTTGGGAAAGCAACCAGCATAATCAAAGACTGCTTCCACCCCGGTTATACACTCTTCCAACCTCTTCTGTCAGGCAAAACAGCTTCTCCCCCACTGTTATTAGACTTTTGAACGGACCTCATAAATGTTAATTCTGATCTCACTCTGCTCCTTTTCTGTGGCTGTTACACTGTATTCTGCACCCTGTTCTGCTACTCTGATGCACTTTGCATGTTTCAATCTGCCTGCATAGCATGTAAAACAGCACTTTCTACTCACAGGATCAGATTTACGAAGAGGAGGAAACCAACAACCAACTTCCATTCCTGGATGTGATGATAGAATGAACACAGAATGGTGAATGCACTACAAGAGTGTACAGAAAAGCCACACTTACACAGACCAGATCCTGAAATACAACAACAACCACCCAAACACACATAAAGAGAAGCTGTTCAAAGTTTGGGAGAAGATTTGTAGCTCGGGTGCTTGTTGTTGTGGTTCTGTTCACCGAGCTGGAAATTTGTGTTGCAGATGTTTCGTCCCCTGTCCAGGTGACATCCTAAGTGCTTGGGAGCCTCCTGTCACAGGAGGCTCCCAAGCACTGAGGATGTCACCTAGACAGGGGACGAAATGTCTGCAACACAAATTCCCAGCGCAGTGAACAGAACCACAACAATAAGAGAAGCTGCATTAGGACCCTGTTCAAAAGGGCTTCAACACATTGAAGCACCCTCGAACTGCGAAGAGAAGAATACCTCTGCAACTTCATCTGTAGATGCCTGCCGGACATACAACATGATGAGGACATGCCATGACCCAATACATTAGCCAAGCTACCTTATTTAAAAAACACCTTGGAACTAACAGCCAGATGTCTCCAAACACTTGGATTCATGACAGCCCATAAACTGACAGACACACTCAGACAACAACTTATCAGAACAGAAGACCCTATACTCATTTTATACAAGACTCATGTAATTTACAAGGTTCCATGCAAAGGCGGCATGAAACACTAAATAGGACAAACAGGCAGACAACTAGCAATCTGCATCCATGAACACCAACTAGCCACTAAAAACTATGACCAGCTGTCCTTCGTAACCATACATACGGATGACAAGGACTACAAATTCGACTGGAACAGCACAACGATCAGAGGGCAAGCTAAACAGAGGACAGCCAGAAAATTTCTAGAAGCATGATACTCATTCACAGACTCCATCAACAAACTCATAGACCTAGACCCAATATACCAGTCACCATGATGAACTACTAGAACCAGCAACTGAAAGTAGCAGGAACGGAACCAAAAATTCCAGAAGACACAGTACAGCAGCGCTTTACAGGAGGCTTCAAAGCACTGAAAATGTCACCTAGACAGGGGATGAAATGTCTGCAATTCAACTTCTCAGCTCGGTGAACATACCCACAACCATGGCAACTGGCACCTGAGCTACAAATCTTTTACACAAACCTTGAACAACACTTATCACATGTACCAAAATACAGTGAAAACAATAATTCAATCAATCAAATCAAGGGAACTGACTCCCCACTCAAATCAGAGAAAAAACATGAAAATGAAGATTGAGGTTTATCATGGAATGACTGCACAGTTGGCCGCCACTCTGCACAGTGTGCAGTGCCATGTCTTTGGAAGAGCTGAGCAGTTTAGATTTTCTGCTTCCTTTCCTCATAGCTCTGTAAATCTTTTTCCAGTACTGCTATTTCTCTACCTAACCTTCATTTTCCTGTCCACGTTCTTGGTTGGAGAACTACTAAACATTCCTTCTCTGCCTGACATGCATAAGTTACACATTTAAATTACAAATAGATCTGGTAAACTATCCCTATTCTCTTCTTCCTTCCCATGCCATTTCTGCTTGGAGTCAATTACTAGGGCAATGACGGAGGGCTCTGGATATCCTTTTTGAGGAGACTAAGATATGAGGAGGATTTTTTTTCTCAGAAAGTTATTAGATCATGGAATTCTCTTCCTCAAAAAAACAGTGGATGTTAGGTCCTTAATTTTATCCAAGACTGAGTTAGATATACTTTGATATATAGGAAGTCAACGGTTATAGAGATAGACAGACAGAAAAGTTGATTGAGACTAGAATCAGATCATCCATTGCCTTATTAAATGAGGATCAGGCTCAAAAGACCAGCTGGCCTATTCCTGCATCTAAGTCCCGGTTCCCAAATGAAAGTTCAATTCTGGTAGATCATATAGCGTTATCTTTGAGTGACTTTAGCTCGACATGAGGCCTGACTTTATATCAATTCAAGTGGTGAGACTTTCAGAAGCAGTTTGAATTGTAATTTTTGACACCTTTTTTCTATAATAAATGTGCAGCATGACTCATTTCATTACTTCTCTTTTCCACAGATGCTTGTATATTCTGCTGTAACAGCTAGTTGGATGCATGGACTAAACATGAAATTGAACCTAAACATGGGATTTTTGAAGGCACAGCGTAAGTTTACAAAAGGACTCTAATGATTTTATTGTAGTTTTCCACAATAAATAAATGCTGAAGAAATATTCCAGGTATTAATTTTAAATGGCTAATAATAGAAACATAGGGGCAGAGGTCCACTATTTGGCCTCTTCCACCTCTTCCACCAATCAGTTAGGTCATATTGATGCTCATTTACCTACGTTAGCTCCATATCCCTGATACAGTCAGTTAATGTCTTTGGATCTCAGTCTTAAAGCTTCAAATCTCCCATCCGAAAACCTGTCCAATACACTTTGTATGATTAAATAGCTTCCTGATTTCCATCATAAATAAATTTAAGATTTCATTTATTTGTTTTAAGAATATTTCCTCTTATTTTGGATTTCCTCTACTAAAGGAATAGTTTCTTTCTATCTGTCAGAATGAATCATCTGAACATTGTCAACACTTCAGTCATATTCTAATTTAATATTCCAATGAGATTCCATTAACAGAATATAAATAAAAAATTGGTGATTAATGAAAATGCAATTTGGTATTGTCATCCAGTAGTAGTGCCACTGACTCTAAGGTAGAAGTTCTGAATCTGAGTCCCACACAGAACGTGATGGCCAAGGAAGGCTGTTAATAGCATGGAGGAAGTGAGCACTGCAGATGCTGGAGATCAGAGTCGAAAAGTGCGGCATTGGCAATCCAAAGAGGTCAGGCAGCATCCAAAGAGCCTTGGAAGAGGTTTCGCAGTAAAGTTACTCTTGGAAGACTTCATAGCATGGTCAAACAGACAGAATTTCAACCTGTAGATATTTCCAACAATTGCTGGTCAATTGTAAAGGCTCTGTCTTTACAATCCATCGTTCCAGATGACAAGAAAATGTGTTGTCACAGCAACTTTGAATCTTTTGGTAGAAAGAAATGTGATAAGGCAGATGGGATTTGACACATTAGCAAGAAAGCACACATGAAAAAGATTGTTGCAGCATGTAATTTAAATATCGGGAGAAAGAGGGATTCTGATGTTAATGGGTTGAAGGACAGGTTGTTTTGTAGGGTAGTGGGGGGAGAGGATAATAGGATTTAAATGGGTACTATCTTTCAATGACCTGACAGAATATATGTGTTATGTCTTACTGGGGTCACACACTGGAAATTAAACTTCACTATTTCTGGAGTTGTCAGAAAAAGTAAGGCTCACAAAGTTCCCACATTTTCGTCTTTTAAACCCAGGTTGATAGAAAACACAGACCTTGTTTCTATACTTAACAAGAATTCATACTTATTACTAGATTCTAATAATAGATTCTAGCTACAGGTGAATAGCTATGAGCTATCAACATATAACTTGACTGGGTAAAACTTTAGTTGAAAAGTGTAGCGCTAGAAAAGCACATCAGGTCAGGCAGCATCTGAGGAGCAAGAGAAGTGGCATTTCCGGCGTGAGCCTGAACTTTAACCCACTTATAGAGCTGCCCCGACATACACATGAAGACAGATACAGACAAACACACAAAAAATTATGTTAGATTAGATTACTTACAGTGTGGAAACAGGCCCTTTGGCCCAACAAGTCCACACCGACCCGCAACCCACCCATACTCCTACATTTACTCCTTACCTAACACTACAGGCAATTTAGCATGGTCAATTCACCTGACCCGCACATCTTTGGACTGTGGGAGGAAACCGGAGCAAACCCACGCAGACACGGGGAGAACGTGCAAACTCCACACAGTCAGTCGCCTGAGTCGGGAAATGAACCCGGATCTCAGGCGCTGTGAGGCAGCAGTGCTAACCACTGTGCCACCGTGCCACCCACTAAGGGAATACTGTTGCATAAAGGGAAATACTGGGAAGGCCAAACTGGCCATAAACAGGTCCAGGCAGCGGGCCTTGGGGGGGGGGTGGTCATTAGGCCTGATTGCCTGCCCCTCTTCCACACTTATCTTAGAGCCCGGGTGTTTCTGGAACAGGAGCATGTGGTGTCCACCATAACCCTTGAGTTGTTCATAGAGAGGTGGGCCATGCAGGGAGTAGAGTGTATTATCTCCCTGTCCAACTTTACTTTGATTTAATCCCTGCCCTACCCCTCACTGTTTGATTATGCAGCATTGCCCTCTAAGAAGGGCACTGCTTGTCACTGGCCACTGGGGTGTTTCCTTTCTTCACGGTGACGAAAACTGAATAAAGATTTTGCACCTTGTGTCTTTCACTGTGTCTCACACCTGCACACACACAACATGTGAAAAAGAAACTACAACCAGGAGATTTAGAATCTCCTCAGTTCAAGGGACTGACTCCAAGCTGGCTGAGCCACAGCCAGTGTGTTCCGGCTGCTGTTGTTATCTGTTTTTTTGGAGGAGGAGTTTTCTTTCTCTTTCCTCTTGTTCAGGGAGGACATTTGTTCTTTTAAAAAAAATAGTTGGGGAAGCAGGTCCAGGAAGCGGGCCGTGGAGGGGATCGTTATGGCGATTGCCTGTCCCTCTTCCGCGACTACACCGAACGAGGGTGTCTCTAGAGAAGGAGCACATGGTGTCTACAAACGCCCTCGAGATTTTCAGGGGGAGGTGGGCACCACAGGCAGTGGAGTGTTTCATTTCCTCATCCAACTCTATTTGATTTAATCCTGCCCACCCCTCCCTCACTATTTGATCACACGGCATTGACCTTTGATGAGGAGGCAAAAGTGAGGACTGCAGATGCTGGAAACCAGAGTTTAGATTAGAGTGGTGCTGGAAAAGCACAGGAGGTCAGGCAGCATCTGAGGAGCAGGAAAATTGATGTTTCAGGCAAAAGCCCTGCATCAGGAATAGAGGTGGAGAGATAAATTGGGGGGGGGGGGGTGCTTGGAGTTGGGGAGAAGGTAGCAAAGAGTACAATGGGTGAATAGCGGTGGGGTTGGAGGTGATAGGTCAGAGGGGAGGGTGGAACGGATGAGTGGGAAGGGAGATTGGTAGGTAGGACAGGTCATGGGGACAGTGCTGAGCTGGAAGGCTGAACTGAACTGAGTGCTGAACTGAGGTAAGGTGGGGGGAGGGGAAATGAGGAAACTGGTGAAGTCCATATTGATGCCCTGAGGTAGAAGTGTTCTGAGGCGGAATATGAGCCTCCAGGCGTCAGATGGTGAGGGAGCAGCAGTGGAGGAGGCCCAGAACCTCCTTGTCCTCTGCAGAGTGGGAGGGGGAGTTGAAATGTTGGGCCACGGAGCGGTGTGGTTGATTGGTGCGGGTGTCCCGGAGATGTTCCCTAAAGCGCTCCGCGAGGAGGTGTCCAGTCTCCCCAATGTAGAGGAGACAGCATTGGGAGCAACAGATACTATAAATCACATTGGTGGATGTGCAGGTGAAACATTGATGAATGTGGAAGGCTCCTTTGGGGCCTTGGATGGAGGTGAGGGAGGAGGTGTGGGTGCAGGTTTTGCAATTCCTGCGGTGGCAGGGGAGGGTGCCATGATGGGGGGGTGGTTTGTTAGCCTCTCTGACCTATCACCCTCCATCCCCACCCCCATTCACCTATTGTAGTCTTTGCTACTTTTAGCCCCATCTTCCCCCCACCCCATTTATCTCTCCACTCTGGAGGCTTCTTGTCTCTATTCCTGATGAGAAACAAAAATCACATATTAATAAATTTCAGTCCGAATCAAATTCTGAAGCAGTGAATTTTATTGATACATACTTGCAAGAACGGGTGCCTAATAGGAAAGCACCCCGATCTGAGGGTTACATTCTGATTTATGCTGTTCAGCTGCGTCTCTTGGTCCTCCCTTTTTACCCCATTGGTTACTTTTACTGTAGCACGCAGCCTATCAGAAGCTCTAGCTTCGCTCCACCTTTGTCTAGCTTCTCTCCGCCTCTGTTTACTTTTCCCATTACTCTAAGCCTGTCACCCCTTACTCTTATTTATCTTGTTCCTTATACGTGACTATCCTGACATAGTTTGCTGTCTTCGTGCGATCATCCTGCCAAACTAAATTCCATCCGTTGGCCACATCCCTCCTGAGACTGGCACACTATTCTCCTGTTACTGGTACATCTGCTCCATGGTCGCTCTGCACTATTACTCAGAGATAATTCTACCTGTTTTCGCTTCTTCTGTTTTCCTATGCCTGGTACATCCTGCTCCATGAAGGCTCTGCCTTATTAGTCAGAGATAATTCTATCTGTTTTCACTTCTCACTGTTTAGTATTTGCATGCGCAGCCTAATTTTATAATGTAAGCTTTTGCAGAAGCAATACCTGTTCACTTATTCTGCACAATTTTAACTCTATACCTTACAATCCCCTTTTTTCTTCTTGGCTACTAAATGTTGTCTTCTGCATTTGTCTCATATGTTGCCTTCCACTGTGCTAGCATCATCCCTGAGACTTCATTTATAGTGGCTAATTCCTTAACTGCAAATGTGTTGCTGGTCAAAGCACAGCAGGTTAGGCAGCATCTCAGGAATAGAGAATTCAACGTTTCGAGCATAAGCCCTTCATCAGGAATAAGAGAGAGAGAGCCAAGCAGGCTGAGATAAAAGGTAGGGAGGAGGGACTAGGGGGAGGGGCGATGGAGGTGGGATAGGTGGAAGGAGGTCAAGGTGAGGGTGATAGGCCGGAGTGGGGTGGGGGCGGAGAGGTCAGGAAGAGGATTGCAGGTTAGGAGGGCGGTGCTGAGTTGAGGGAACCGACTGAGACAAGGTGGGGGGAGGGGAAATGAGGAAGCTGGAGAAATCTGAATTCATACCTTGTGGTTGGAGGGTTCCCAGGCGGAAGATGAGGCGCTCCTCCTCCAGCCGTCGTGTAGTTGTGTTCTGCCGGTGGAGGAGTCCGAGGACCTGCATGTCCTCGGTGGAGTGGGAGGGGGAGTTAAAGTGTTGAGCCACGGGGTGATTGGGTTGGTTGGTTCGGGCGGCCCAGAGGTGTTCTCTGAAGCGTTCCGCAAGTAAGCGGCCTGTCTCACCAATATAGAGGAGGCCACATCGGGTGCAGCGGATGCAATAGATGATGTGTGTGGAGGTACAGGTGAACTTGTGGCGGATATGGAAGGATCCCTTGGGGCCTTGGAGGGAAGTGAGTGTGGAGGTGTGGGCGCAAGTTTTACATTTCCTGCGGTTGCAGGGGAAGGTGCCGGGGGTGGAGGTTGGGTTGGTGGGGGGTGTGGATCTGACAAGGGAGTCACGAAGGGAGTGGTCCTTGCGGAACGCTGATAGGGGAGGGGAGGGAAATATATCCTTGGTGGTGGGGTCCGTTTGGAGGTGGCGGAAATGGCGGCGGATAATACGTTGTATGCGCAGGTTGGTGGGGTGGTAGGTGAGAAGGCGGAAATGGCGGCGGATAATACGTTGTAGGCGCAAGGACCACTCCCTTCGTGACTCCCTTGTCAGATCCACACCCCCCACCAACCCAACCTCCACCCCCGGCACCTTCCCCTGCAACCGCAGGAAATGTAAAACTTGCGCCCACACCTCCACACTCACTTCCCTCCAAGGCCCCAAGGGATCCTTCCATATCCGCCACAAGTTCACCTGTACCTCCACACACATCATCTATTGCATCCGCTGCACCCGATGTGGCCTCCTCTATATTGGTGAGACAGGCCGCTTACTTGCGGAACGCTTCAGAGAACACCTCTGGGCCGCCCGAACCAACCAACCCAATCACCCCGTGGCTCAACACTTTAACTCCCCCTCCCACTCCACCGAGGACATGCAGGTCCTCGGACTCCTCCACCGGCAGAACACAACTACACGACGGCTGGAGGAGGAGCGCCTCATCTTCCGCCTGGGAACCCTCCAACCACAAGGTATGAATTCAGATTTCTCCAGCTTCCTCATTTCCCCTCCCCCCACCTTGTCTCAGTCGGTTCCCTCAACTCAGCACCGCCCTCCTAACCTGCAATCCTCTTCCTGACCTCTCCGCCCCCACCCCACTCCGGCCTATCACCCTCACCTTGACCTCCTTCCACCTATCCCACCTCCATCGCCCCTCCCCCTAGTCCCTCCTCCCTACCTTTTATCTCAGCCTGCTTGGCTCTCTCTCTCTTATTCCTGATGAAGGGCTTATGCTCGAAACGTTGAATTCTCTATTCCTGAGATGCTGCCTAACCTGCTGTGCTTTGACCAGCAACACATTTGCAGCTGTGATCTCCAGCATCTGCAGACCTCATTTTTTACTCGCTAATTCCTTAAGGTCACCCATCCCCTCATTGTTCAAGAAGTTGAGTTCCTCTGCCTGATTACCTTTTAGAGGCATTTGTTTTGCCAAGGCCGTCTCAATTAGCCGCTGGGTTAACCCCTATACACAAGGAATGATACAACTGCCAATTGCTGTCAGTACCCCTGCTACCACTATCAGGGAGGTGAGGATAGAGACTACCATGCCTTTCCACTTCCCAAACCATGATTCCAGCCATCCCGTGAGTGATGTGTCCACTCCTGAGTTCTCAACCAATTCTTCTGCCCAGGTGGTCAATCCTCGCAAGGCATGAGAGATTGACCCATCAGGTGCTGTATTATTTGGAATAAAGGTACAACAGCTATCCCCTAACATCACACATACACCCCCTTTTTAGGCTAGGATCATATCTAGGGCCAGTCTGTTTTCCCAGGCCATTCTGCTGGTTGCATCAAGTTGCTCGGAAATACTCTTGACTGCATCTCTAGTGTAATTGATGATTCTTTGCTGATTGTAAAAAATATAGTTTGTCCAGTCCACATTCTTGTTGACCGTTACCCACCAACATAGGGCAGATTCAAAACTTGCTGCAATCTGGTTGCGGGCCTTGAACTCATTGGGGGCTCCTCTAGAGTCGAGATAAATCCTATCATCAAAGGAAGTATCTAATAATGACCTTTTACTCCTCTCATTCTTTGTTACTACCACCTTCTCCTTCTCAAATGCCAAGGTGAATGGGATTGCCAATTGCACAATTGCACATATCCCTCTCCAGTCTGGAGGTAGAGTAAGTCGCAATTCTGCCTCCACAGTACCATCAGAGATCCGCCTGGGGAACCCGGAGTGCTGAGTAGTTCCGTCCTTTGTCCATTTTGGTGTCATTCTGAGTTTCTGGACCGATTTGACCCCGTCGGCTTAGACACGATGTGTGATTCCCAACTGTGATCAAAAACGGGGTGGGGGGGGGGGTTGCGGGGAGCTTTCCTGACACAGGACTATCATACATTCCATGCCCTTCCTGTTTCGGTTCCACCCAAGCAGAAAGGGGACTATGTGAGCAAACTGGCCTACTGGAGGCACATGCATTACAATTGCTTTTATTCAGAGTTTTAACAGTGCACTTCACCCATTCAACCCAGGCATTTGCGTCCCCGTATCCAGTTTCTATTTCAATGGTCTTTTTCAAGTCCTTCACCTCTATAATTTTTAAACACATTTGGATCATTGGGAGGGGAAAAAGGATGTATCTTATTATCAAGTTTAGCTCATTTTCTGTTTCCTACAGCTATTTGGAAACAGCAGCCTGAAAAACACTTCCCAGTAACAGCCATTACTATCTTTAAATCATTACTAAGGAGTCGAGACCCATTTTTATGGAGGAAGGAGTCTTCAGAGGAGGTATTTTTGATGGTGAGATTTATCGAGTGTCACGTTTTGTCAGGACAGTCTAGGGCTGGGCGAAAGGGGGCTCTATGGATAGTGATGCTAGGTGGCGGTTTTTGCGAACCATAACTTGTGTCCAGTAGAGTCTTAAGAAGGATTTCGGAGGAAATAAACTCCCTCTGATACTTTACATCTGTGCATTCTACTAGACTGCAAGCATCGACCTCTATTACTGGCAGATATTCAGACTCAGGGACCGTTAATAACAAATATGGAGATGACAGCATCATTTGACAAAATCCCAATACTAAGTAGGCTATATGGTAACCCTAAGCGTTCCCAGCATCCTACAATAGTATAATAGTATTGAAGAACTGAGAAATTTAACATGCAATACAATATATAGACATCAAAATGAAACTATCCCGTTGTCCGCATAAAAATCAGTTACTTAAAGTCTTTTGAGTCTGAGTTTCAGTGGCTCTTCCATCGATTCAGTTGTCCAGAATTCTTTCTTAACCGAGGATTCCACTGCTCCTTTAATCCTTGTGTAGTGATTCCAGCCTTTCTCCACCATGCGTATTGCCGTTTCAGTCATCAAAAGAGCCTGGTGCGGTCCCTCCCAATCTGGTTGCAATTTAGTTTCTGTCCATGACTTAATTAGGACCCAATCTCTCGGCCGGATGGAATGAACGGCGAATTCAAGGGGTGGAGTCTGTGCCAGTAAACCTTGTTTCCTAAGAAAAGACAAAGACAAGGACAAGCCCAGTATATACTTTTTAAAGAACAGATCTTTAGTCTCCAGGGTTGGCAGTTCCCCTTTCATTCCCAGATAGGGCAGGCCAAACAATACCTCATAAGGGGACAGCCCCATATCTTTCCTTGGGGCTGTCCGCACTCGCAAAAGGACTATAGGTAAACACTTAGTCCAAGGAAGTCTAGTTTCTACTACTAATTTCAATAACTGCTTCTTGAGTGCCTGGTTCATTCTCTCAACCATTCCTGATGAAGGTGGGTGCCAAGGGGTGTGGAACTCCCAGGAGATACCTAACCCTTCATTACTCTCTGGAGCACCCTGGAAGTAAAATGAGTTCCCTGATTTGAATCTATGCATTCCACTATCCCGTATCTGGGAATTATGTGTTCAAGTATTATCTTGGACACCCCACTTGCAGTGGCAGTGGCTAAAGAGTATGTCTCCACCCATCCAGATAGGTGATCAACCATTACCAGCATATACCTCAGTCTTCCCACTCAGGGTAATTTGGTGTAATCTACCTGAATGCTCTGAAATGGTCGGAGCCCAGGTTCTCTCCCTCCTGGGACTTGTTTCCTCAATACCTTCTTGTTGATTTTCTTGTATGTTATACATCCCTCACATATCTGTTTGGCGATTGTATAGATCCCTTTACATCCATATTTCCTTAAGACCAAATCACACAATCCTTGCACTCCCCAGAGACTCCCCTGGTGTAAGACAGCCATAATTTCTCGCATCATCATCTTATTTAGCATCTCCCGGCCATTGGGTAGCAACCAGCGCCTTTCTACTGTCTGCGTAGCTCTCAGTTCTTCTAACTCTCTATTTTCCTTCACGCTAATTATTGGTCTCCCCCCAGGTTCCTGCACCATCGGTACCAAAATCTATATTGTAGCGGGTTGAGGGTTCAGAGCTGCCTCCTTAGCGACTTCATCCGTCAATCTATTTCCCTTTTCTTCAGGATCATTTCCCTGCTGGTGCCCATTTATGTGGATCATTGCTATTTCCTTTGGCAAGGAAAGGGATTCCAATACTTGCTTTACCAATTCCTCATGAGCCAGTTCTTAACCCCTACTGTTTATCAGTCCCCTCTCCTGCCACGTCTTCCCAAATGTGTGTGCCACCCCGAAGGCATACTTAGAATCTGTGGGTACAGTTCCTTCTTTGCCTTCCAAGGTTTTAGGGGCCCTTCCTAGTGCATAAAGTTTGCAAGTCTGGGCCGACCAATCATTGGGTAGTCAATTAGCCTCAATAACACTCCCCTCTATTCCATCCACTACTGCATATCCATTGTGTCTTTTACCTTCAATCACTCTGGAGGACCCATCAATGAACAGCCTGGCCCCTGCTTGTAGAGGGATATCTCTAAGGTTCATTCTTACTTTAGTCTGATATTCTATAATGTCAAGGCAGTCATGTTCTGGGTCTGAGGGAGCTTCATCCTCCCCTTTCCAGAAAAAGGCAGCTGGATTCAGACAAATGTCTGTGATCAATATAAGGTCATCCTTCTCTATTAGAATTGCTTCACATTTTAGAATTCTAGAGTCCGTAAGCCACCGCCCTGCTTTCTGATTTAATACGGTCTGTACCTGATGTGGGGTGCTGACTATTAAGGCTCCCCCAAAAGTAAGTGTCCGACTCTCCTCTACCAATAAGGCTGTTGCTGCCACTGCCTGCACACACTGTGGCAAGTAATGTAGCTTTCCATTCTTTAATTAGCAATGAATTAATGCTGTCATGTTTTAAATTAGCTACGAATCAATATGACAGGTCACTGACAGAGTGTGAAGGAATCCTGTCAATTAATATTGATTCAGGCTAATACAATTGATATATTATAAATATTAATTATTAATTATATATAATATAAATAAAATAATCATTATCTGTAATTCAGGGTGGAAACGCAACAAGTGGCTAAAACATTTTAGAAACTGTAATTGCGTAGTTCTGTTTGTTTACCAGTCACTTGTGACTTCTCATTCTGTTTCTATAATTGTTTTGCTCGAGTACATTCATTTTAAAAAACCTCAACAGATTCCATAGCACCATTTGCAGTTAATTCAATCCCCAATTTGGTGGCAGTATCTTGTCATGAACGCAAAACTATTTCTTTGTGCCTCTCATCACAAAACTGTCGCCATAGTCCAATTAACTCTTTCGCTCCCACTCCCATATTACGTTGCCAGATCAATTGCTGAGCCAATTTAACCAATTGAACAGCTTTAGGCCACCTAATGACCATTCTTCATCACCTAGTGTTTTGTTTAAACCTTTATTTTTGTTTTAAGAAATATTGCAATATTTCTCGCTCCCTATAGCTTCAAATACCAATTTATTAATTTATGCTTGTCTAACTTTAAAGCCTTGTTCCTAACTATACATTTTGGAATTTTACTTGTAAATATATATTTATTTTTATAAATTCATTTATTCAGTATTTCATATTTAAAATGTAAAATGCATACAGTTCCGAACTTTGAAATCCACTATTATTGCCCGGTTTTAGTCCCTTAATTTAAATCCAAAATTAGTTTTCTTAAGTAGTCCTGACCAGTCAGTGCTCAATTCCAATGCTATAGATTGTGAAATAACCAGAGCTGTCTTAAAAGGATTTGTCTATTCAAGTTAAAAAAAAACTTATAATGCATGAATAATAGCTGAATCCAAGGTCACAGATATTAACCATAGGATTGATTTATTACAATCCAATGTTGAACTGAAACTTCAACTGTCAACGAGGGAGGGAACTTTCTGAATAAAGCTACGGCTTAAAATTAAGTGAAAACAAATGAGTCTGAAACACAAAAAAGGTGATCATGTTGTTTTCATCCCTATTAAGCTGATTTGAAATCACTTTTATGTAAGGATAAAAGAGATTAGTTTGAAACTGATAGTGAGACAGTCATGACCTGTAAAAAGAACAGGAGTTAACATTTTATTTCATAATCACTGTAAAATCCTTAACCTTAAAAGAAATCATGTTAAATTTCCATATCAGAAATCAGATTCAAAACAGTCCCGGATCTCAAGCTCCAGGGAACAAAGCACAAACATTCAATCACCAACAAACAAATGTGCATTCAAACCGAATCACAAAGAGTTAAACTTTCTATTAGCTGTACAGCTCTTTCTCTCTCTCTCACACACACCCCCACACCCCCACCCCCCCTACACACACACACACACACACACACACACACACACACACACACACACACACACACACACAGTATCTCACAGACACTTTTTGAGCTTCCTGCAACAACAACTTTAGAGGCTTTTCGCTCCACCCCTCTATCTTTAGAATTTTATTTTTCTGGATGCAACACCCTGCTTGTTGGGGTCTCCACCTCTGACCTTGTCCCTGTTGACTGGACCCTATGAAAGATCCTCCTCATGCTCTACCCCTTCCTTTATGTTCTACCTGCTACCACTTCCACTCTGGTTGCTAGTCACTGATTCGATTCTTTTCTTGACTACTTTGTCAACTGTGGCTACCATCGTTTTTGCCTTCTGCTTTTGTTTCTTATCCTCTCTCTTTACAAACACTTTCTGTGCATCTCTTAACAATTCAAGTGATTTCTCACTCCACCCTCTATTTTCAGAAATTTTTTTGATGTCTGGCCATGATTTAGTTGCAAAATGTATCCTCAGTAGCCCTTCAGCTACTAGTCCTTCCAACACTAAACATAATATGATCCCTCCTGACTGAAAGGCTGTTTTCTGTTGACGTATAAATTCAAATATTTACAAACACAGTCTTCAAGTAAAAAATGAGGTCTGCAGATGCTGGAGATCACAGCTGAAAAGGTGTTGCCGGTTAAAGCACAGCAAGTTAGGCAGCATCTCAGGAATAGGGAATTCGACGTTTCGAGCACAAGCCCTTCATCAGGATGAAGGGCTTGTGCTCGAAACGTCGAATTCCCTATTCCTGAGATGCTGCCTAACCTGCTGTGCTTTAACCAGCAACACATTTTCAGCTGCAAACACAGTCTTCATCCAACCTGTACTTTGGCCAGAAGTTGGCAGGACGAAGAATGGATTCCTTAGTCCATACAAAGCTACAATATTTAATAATCTTTTTGCTGTCTCTTCCCTTTGTGCAAGTATTATTTTTCCAATTCCACAACATCCTGCCCAACGGACTTTCTGGAGGCATGTTGTCAGGGACCCTGCCTCCATTTCCATTTTTTTTCGGAGGCTTATACTTTATCCTCGGTACAGCCCATATTGAGTTCTTTCGTTAGACACTTATTAACTACTAGAACTCAATTGCAGCCACCAAGGAAGTACTTAAAAGTCAATTTCCCTACCTTGCCTGGCTCCCTGTGCCTACTTACTTTCACCTGGTTCAGATAGACTCTCATTGGATCTCAATCAGTCAACCAGAAGGGGGAACCCACCGCCGAGGAACACGGGACCATTCTAAATGGAACGGGACGCATCTTCCCAGCCGTCGACGGTGCCCACCCTGCTGGTGATGATGGATATCCCGGACACAAGCCCCCAAATTGTGAGAAACAAAACTCACATATTAATAAATTTCAGTCCGAGTCAAATTCTGAAGCAGCAAATTTTATTGATACATACTTGCAAGAATGGGTGCCTAATGGATAAGCATCCCGATCTGAGGGTTACATTCTGATTTATGCTGTTCAGCTGCGTCTCTTGGTCCTCCCCTTTCACCCCATTGGTTACTTTTACTGTAGCGCGCAGCCTATCACAAGCTCTAGCTTCGCTCCACCTTCGTCTAGCTTCTCTCCGCCTCTGTTTACTTCTCCCATTACTCTCAGCCTGTCACCCCTTACTCTTATTTGTCTCGTTTCTTATATGTGACTATCCTGGCATAGTTTGCTGTCTTCATGCGATCATTCTGCCAAACTAAATTCCATCCGTTGGCCACATCCCTCCTGAGACTGGCACACTATTCTCCTGTTACTGGTACATCCCGCTACACGGTCGCTCTGCACTATTACTCAGAGATAATTCTACCTGTTTTTGCTTCTTTCTGTTTTCCTATGCCTGGTACATCCTGCTCCACGATGGCTCTGCCTTATTAGTCAGAGATAATTCTACCTGTTTTCGCTTCTCACTGTTTAGTATTTGCATGCGCAGCCTAATTTTATAATGTAAGCTTTTGCAGAAGCAACACCTGTACCTACACCTTAGAGGCTTTTGCCCAAAACGTCGATTTTCCTGCTCCTCGGATGTTGCCTGACCTGCTATGCTTTTCCAGCACCACTCTGATCTAAACTTTGATGAGCAGGGCACTGCTTGTCACTGGCCACTCGGGTGTTTCCTTTCTTCCTGGTGGTGGAATACAAATAAAGATTTAAACACCTGTTGTTCTTTACTGTGTCCTACCCCTACACACACATGAGATGGGTGCTGGGGAAAAATAAGCGCTTACACAGTTAGGCGGTAGACTGGGGGTAAGGAAGAGAAGAAATAAGCAGGAGATTTAGAATCTCCTTGGTTTAGGGGACTAAGAAGAAAAAAATATAACCGGGGATTAAAAAAAAGGAAAAATATATAACCAGGAGATTTAGAATCCTCTTAGTCTAGGGGACTGACTGTGCTGGCTGGGCCACAGTCAGTGTATTACTGCTTCTGTTGGTTTTTGCTGTTTTTGGGAGAACCTGATTTCTAAACTGGCTGGTTTACAAAGCCAGTTTTGTTAACGGGTATTCTTTTTTATTGAGGACCAGTTTCTAAACATAAAAATATACAATTGGGGATTCAGGTCCAGGCAGTGGGCCATGGAGGGAGCTGTCCCAGGCGTCTCTGGAGTAGGAGCATGCAGTGTCTGCCAACTCCTCGAGATTTTCAGGGAGAGGTGGGCACTGCAGGGAGTGGAGTGTTTTATTTTCCCCTCCAACTCTACTTTGATTTAATCTCTGCCCTTCCTTTGACAGGCCTGGGGGAAAGTGGGCTGTGGAGGATTGTTATGATTACATTAGATTCCCTACAGTGTAGAAATAAGCCTTTTCGCTCAACAAGTCCATACCGACCCTCCGAACAGAAACCCACCCAGACCCATTTCCCTCTGACTAGTAACACCTTACATTATGGGCAACTTAGCATGGCCAATTCATCTGACCTACACATCTGTGGACCATGGGAAGAAACCAGAGCACCTGGAGGAAACCCACGCAGCCACAGGGAGAATGTGCAAACTCCACACACTGTCGCCCAAGGCTGGAATTGAACCTGGTGCTGTGAAGCAGCAGTGCTAACCACTGAGCCACCATGCCACCCTTGGGAGAAAAACACATGGAGTGACCGAGGGCTAGGCAGCTGACAGTGTGCCCGTAGGAAACCTGGTCAGGGGAGAGGCAGTCAGTATATAAGCTGGCTGGGGCTGGAAGGTCAATGACCGGCCTGGAGGAAAGCAGGCTGGGACGAGCTTGTCAGTACGTGGGGCAGGCAGGGCCAGACAAC
This sequence comes from Hemiscyllium ocellatum, assembly GCF_020745735.1. Classification (NCBI taxonomy): domain Eukaryota; kingdom Metazoa; phylum Chordata; class Chondrichthyes; order Orectolobiformes; family Hemiscylliidae; genus Hemiscyllium; species Hemiscyllium ocellatum. The sequence goes on from NC_083409.1 coordinate 85,809,545, forward strand.
TGATAGCATCCTCACAGCAGGCCGGCCAGTATGCAGGGAGGCTGGTATCAGGTGTTGGTTTTAGCTACTTTGGTCTGTGTTATATGCATTGGTCCTCATTTGATTGGACTGTCTTGTCTGTGTTTGTTACTGTTATCTTTATGGTGACTGAAAGTGGGAATTTGAGGTTTGTCCTCATTTCGCTGTTAACTGATTAAACAGTGGGATTTGGGCTTTTGGCCTTGCTGACTCTTCCCCTGTAAATTGTGGGGAGGGTTTTCATGAACTGCTACTTTTCGTTTATTACTAACTGTTTGTATTTGGACTGTTTCGTAACAGTAAAAAAAGGAATATATATATATATATATAAAATCGGGGATTAAAATAAGCACTAACACTGTTTGGTTGTAGTGTGGAAAAGGGGAGAATAGAAACAACAGTATAACCAGCTGATTAGAATAGGAAAAAAAAACATACAACCAAAAGATTAGAATCTCCTCAGTTGAGGACTGACTCTGAGCCAGCTGGCCACAGCCAGTGTACTATACACAAGTACATCAATTAAAAATCACACAACACTAGGTTATAGGCCAATAGGTTTAATTGGAAGCACACTAGCTTTCGGAGCGATGCTCCGAACTGTGTACACCCCAGTCCAACACCGCCATCTCCAAATCATGACTAATACACCAAGAGTGACTTGGTGATTGGACCGAGCCTCTGTGCAGTTATTTCACACAAAAAACGTACAATTATAAACACGGAAGTAAAATAAGCACTGCTGCTTTACACTGGCCGTGTGAAGAAACAAAAAAATTGGTTATTCAGAATCTCCTCAGTTCGGGGACTGACTCTCAGCTGGCTGGCCACAGCCAGTGTATCGCACACATGTAATGAAAGGTGACTTGGTGACAAGATACCGGCCCCTGAGCAGTGGTGACGGAAGGACATTCACTCACGACAGTCATCTTGAAGTTGGGTTAAGCCTTTCTGGCATCATACTATTACTGGGGAAGCTTGACTCATTTTATTTCCTGCTGTCAAAGACTGAGCCCAGAATGTGGAAAGAAAGCTATAATTTTTCCGGGCAAATGCCATTGGGCAGATGAAAAGCAATGAGTAATTCTTCTGATCACTTGTAGACCCACGGCATTTTAGGTTTTAACAGGCTTGACTTTCCCAGAGGCAACAGACACTAAAACTTTCCAAGAGTTGACGGAGCTGGTTAAGGAATATTATGACCCCAACCTCCTCTAACTCTGAATTTTTATTCAGCTGTTCTAGAACTGGGGGAATCCATGTCTGGGTTTTTGATGAGATTAAGACAACTGGCAGAGGCATGTGATTTTGGGTTAACCCTGAATGAGATGCTGAGAGACCATTTGGTAAGTGGGATTAATGATGTAATCAATGCAGAAGCATCTACTAGCTGAATCCCAGCTGGATGTCAAACAGACCTTGTCATTAGAAAATGTGGCAAGTGAAGCTTTGGAGGTACAGGGCATCCCAATTGAAGTGGACACCCTTACTGTCCAACTGAGGTTGGGGACCATCACATGAGTGTGGGTAATTGCAGAGCCTCACACAGGGCATATCTTGAGCAGAGGGAATCTAGGCCAGCCCACAGAAAAGCTGAGCCTCATCCAAGCAGCAAAAAATATCTTCAGGATTTGGGCCGGCAAACCATTGTAATTGTTACTTGAATGCGGACTTGAGACAGTAGTAGAGCCCTACAAGGCCAGATTTGAATAAGAACACTCATAGGCCTGTATCCAGGAGAGTGTACACTCTGGAAAGTCCATCTACATGTCAATTGGAACAATTAAATTGCTTAGTGATGTCCAAATCACTACTGATTAAAATGTGTGTTTGGTTAAATGGTCACCCAGTTCTCCATGGAGGTCGATACCCATGCAGCTGTACCTGTGGTTGCAAAACCTGCCTTTAACTAGTTTTGCATGGGACTCCAACCCTTAAGTTTGTGCAAGACCGCAGCCAGACGGAGAACAAACAATGAGGAAATGTTGCACATTAAGGGTATGACTTCGGTTCTGGTCTCCTATGAGGAGTAGTTGGTGCAGTTACCACTGATGGTAGTAAGAGGCTTGGGCCCAAGCCTATTGGAGTGAAACTGGCTGAGAAAGATTCACCTAAATTGGCTTCCAGTGAAGCCATAAAGAAATACCCAGGCCAAACAGGCCAAAGCCACTTTTACATGTTGGCCAGGAAGCAATTCTGTGATTTTTCAAAGACTGCTTGGTGTCATTTGTATTGCGGACAAAAGGAGAGGCAGAAATCAAGAGGCTGAAGAGCGAAGGAAACATCAAATCAGTGCAGTTTGCTGAATGGACAGCACTGGTCAGATCGATTGTGAAGCCTAATGGCTCAGTTCACCTTTGTGGGGATTTTAAGCAAAGAGTAAATTGTGCCTCGCAGCTGGCTAAACACTGGATCCCTCACAAAGGGGACTTCTACGCAGAGTTGGCGGCAGCGGGCTATCCTTCGTGAAGATGGACATGAGCAATGCTTACCTGTAATAGATCAGATAAGGAGTCCCAGAAGTACACTACAATTAATACCCGTAAGGGGTTATATCAGCATACAAGACTGCCATCTGAGGTATCATCAGTCTGCGTCCTTTTCCAGCGTGTCATAAAGAATACTTAACAAAGGCTATTTATCTGAATGACATGCTAATAACTGGGAAGACCAATAAAGAGCACTTGGAGAACTTGGACATAGTGCTTAAACATTTGTCCCAGATAGGTATCCATCCTTGAAGGGAATAATGTGTGTTCCAGGCATCCCAAGTGACCTACCTAGGTTACAGAGTCAATTAAACCTGATTCCACCCGTTGGAAGATGAAGTGAGGGTGATCAAAGGGGCTCTGCCTCCCACATCTGCGGTTAGGTCTTTCCTTGGGTTATTGAATTATTACAGAAAATTCATATGTAACCTGGCCTCCACCTTGGCACCCTTTCATGTGCTATTGCAAAAGGGACAGCCTTGGAAATGGTCGTGTAGGCAAGAAGTAGCCTTTAGGGAAGTGAAAAGGCAACTATTGTCACCTGTGGTGTTGACCCACTATGATCCAAAGTGAGAGGTGGTGTTGATGTGTGATGCCTCCCCGTGCAGGATCAGGGTAGTGTTAGCTCATTGTTGGCCCAATGGAGGGTAGCACCCAATAGCTTTGCTTCCTGGACTTTGGCTGATGCTGAATGTGGGGTGAGATAAATGGATCAAAAATTAGTGTCTGTTAAAGTTCTGATTTACAGGTTGGCATTCCTGATTAACACAGATTTCAAAAACATCTTGAAATCCAACAAAAAGACAATTCAGAGGGAAAATAAATGTTAGAATCAGGAACAAAAGTCATTAACTGTACTTTTGCCTGAATGACTCTTGTTACATTTTTAAAAGGTTAGCAGGAAAAAAAACCCTGCAAATTTCTGAATTGAACTAGCTTTTAGCTTGCTAATGAAGTACTTATTTGTGGAATCTATATTCTGCACTGATTTTGATTTTAAAATCTTCTACATTACCATTTTAATCAAAGCCAAAAACTGTTTTTATTTAATGTTGTCTAAGGTTATTTAAATTTTCTCAACTTTTTAAATCCAAAATTAGTGAATAATGATATCAATTGTTACCCAGTGTTAGTATTTGACTTTTCAGTTCCATTTTGTCAAATCACACAAAGATGTACATAAATAAATTACTTGCACTTTTTTCAGCTGGACTGAACAAATACTGATCAGTGTGCAATGGGTTATTTATTTTCTTTAGCAAATAAGTACTGAACTCGTAATGATAAAAAACAAAATAGGGGTGTGGAACAGCCTACAACAGTAGTGGACTCACCGACATTAGGGGCATTTAAATGGGCTTTGGGCATACATATGGATAGTAATGGAATGGTGTAGATTAGATGGGCAACAGATTAATTTCAGAGGTCAGCACAACATCGAGGGCTGAAGGGCCGGTACTGTGCTGTAACGTTCTATGTTCTACGTTCTATGAATGCAAATACGCCCAGATAGAGAAGGAAAGTTTGTCTGTCATCTTTGATTTGACAAATTCACATCCATAAACGTTCCACCAGTATGTTTATGGATGTGAATTATGGACCGCAAACTCCTGCTCACGCTATCAAAAGAAGACAAGGTGGTGCCTCCCATACATTCTGGTCGAATTCAGCAGTAGGCCCTTAATCTTAGCCCATATGGGTTAGAACACCATCCAGTAGGCCAAGAGGCAGATGCAGATGTCTTGATCTACCTCCCACAGGCAGATATTCCAGTATGTTGCCTCCCCTGGAAGAATCCGTTCTGGTTTTAAACTTTCTGGACAGTCTTCCTGTCACCGCTGACAATATTTGACTGTGGACACAAAAAGATCCTGTTTGCAAAACTAAAACAGCAACTGGAGATTGTGTGGATTGCAGATGCTGGAAAATCAGAGTCAATAAAATATGGAGCTGGGAAAAGTACAGCAGGACAAGCAACATCAGAGGAGCAGGAGAGTTGGTGTTTCGACCCCTGATAATGGGTCCTGCATGAAATGTCGACTCTCCTGCTCCTCTGATGCTGCTTGACCTGCTGTGTTCTCTCCAGCTCCATATTTTATTGACTAAAACAACTGGTGGTAATGTAGGAAACAGAAGGGCCATCACAAATAGGTTTGAAACATTTCTGGACTCAGCGAGACAAGATCACCATAGAGGTATATTATTATGGGAAGCTAGAATGATTGTCCCAAGTAAAGGTCGCCGTTAGATACTGGCTGAACTCCCTCAGGGGTTTCCAAAATGAAGACACTCACAAGAAGCTACGTCTGCTAGCTGCATTGGTGGGATGGTGTCCAGAGTGCCAGCAAGCACAATAATTGCCCTTGGTGGTGTCCCCACGTTCATGGGAATGGTTGCCTAAACACAGGACTCTGTTACATGTTGATTATGCTAGTTCTTTCTTCAGCTCAATGTTCCTGGTCATTGTGGATGCCCATTCAAAGTGGTTGGATGTGCATCAAGGTCATTTGGAAAACTCAGGGATGACAATTGAAAAGCTGCGAGCATTGTTTGCAATGCATGGACTCCCACGGACAATGGGACATAATTTACTAGCAGGGAATTTGAGTATTTCCTCAAGTCAAATGAGCTCCATACCATTCATCGTCCAATGGCCTGGCAGAAAACACAGTACAAATGTTGAAGACAGGTTTAAAGAAACAGGCCACAGTATCATTCAATAGCAAACTGTCATGGTTCCTGTTCAATTTTAGGATTGTTCCTCACACAACTACAGGGATAGCTCCAGCAGAGTTGCTGATGTGGAGAATATTCCACACCAGGCTAAACCTGACATTCCCAGACCTTGGGGTTAGGGTGAGACAGCAGCAGGAATGCAAATGCTGGCCACATGCTTCCTCTATGTGAGAGAGACAATTTACTTCAAGGATGAAGTTTGGTGCTGGCACCATGGAAATGGCCCTGTATGGGTACTAGGCCAGATTGACATGAGGTCAGGTCCTGAACAAACATGTGTATCACCTGAAAGCTGTTGCCTCACAAACAGGGCAGAAACAAAACATACCTGGCCCATCAGAACACTCCAAAGGTCTGATAGAAACTGTGGTTCACCCTCTCTCTCTAGTGTAGAGAAAACCTTAGAGTCTGAGATGGATGCAGCCTCGATACTGCTACCACGAGAAGAAGAGAACGAAACTCTCCCAAGAAGCTCCTGACACACAAAAAATGGGCTATGGTCTGGTACATACTGCCATGTCAGAGTTCAAATCAGACGCACTGGAGCTGGGGTGAAAACATCACAGGAAAAGCTATAAGAGAAAGGCCAGGCCTACATCATTGGACTTAGAAGGGAAAGGGATGTAGTGGTTGGAACCAGGTGGATTTCATTGACAATGAGCTGCTTGGTTGGGATTGGCCCTGGCTGACTGACATATTCAGAAGATAAACTGTTAGGTGTCAAATGTATTGTAAATTTGTCTTACTTTGAACGAAAAAAAAACAGGAGATTAGAACCTCCTCAGTTCGGGACTGACTCTGAAAAAAAAATAATCAGGAGATAAACTGTTAGTGTGATATGTATTGTCAATTTGTCTTACTTTGAATGAAAAAAACAGAAGACTAGAACCTCCTTGGTTGAGGACTGACTCCACGTTGGCTGGCCACTGCCTGCGAAATAAAATTTTACCAGGAGATATGTTTGGGCTCGGGTGTTCCTGGAGATGGAGCACAAGGTATCCAGCAATGCTCTTGACCTCTTTATGGAGAGGTGGGCACTGCAGCGGGTGGAGTGCTTTATTTCCCCCTCTAACTGTACTTTGATGTAGCCCCTACCCTCACCTTCACTTGTGCCATTCTGCACACTGTACAGTGCCAACTCTTTAGAAGAGATATGCAGTTTAGCTTTTTCTGCATACTTACCCCATTGCTCTGTCATTTTTTTTCCCTAGTAGCACTATTTCTCTTCCTAACCTTCACTTTCCTCTCCAGGGTCTTAGTTGGATAATTACTTTTCCTCCTGACTCTGGTAAACTACTCTTATTCTCTTCTTTCTTCCCATGTCACCTCTATTCTGCATCAATTACCAGGGCAATGACAGAAGAGTATGTGATGCACTTTCTGAGGAGACCCATAAGATGCTGAGGGGGCTTGGTTTAATGAATACCAGAACCAATTATGAGGGAGATTAGAATTTGGGATGTCCTTTAAATATAAGAAAGACTCCTTTCAGATGGAGATGAAGATTTCTTTTCGGAGAAGATTATTAGTGCATGCAATTTTCTTCCTCAAAGAACTGTGGAGACTAGGTCATTGATTTTATCCAAGATTGAGTTCAGTAGACTTTGGTAGAAGAGGGAGTCAATGCTTACAGGGATAGACAGAAAAGTTAGTTGAGACCAGAACCTGATCAGCCACAACCTCCTTTCCCCATCATCAGCCAGACAATCAGACAGTAGCTAGTTATGTTAGAAATAGCATACATCCCTGTTTAAAATTCAAACTAACTTGACACTTCGCTATTGGACATAGCATTAAGGTGACAGATGTTTTGTGCCACACCAGACCTATCCCAACATCCCACCCTTTATTTCCAGTGCACTCATCCATATAAGTTCTTCCAGAAATTTTGAAACTGTTGTTCCTCTTATAGAATGAATCCAAGCCTTTTGTTCTCTTTGAACCCTGGTCACAAATGTTACTTGTGAAGGTACTCAGCGGACAGTGGTTTGTCAGAAAGTCATTGAATGTACCCTGTATTGCATATTATCTTGATCTCCCCAGTTCTGTCAGCTCAAGTACTCATGCTGTCATTTTTGCAATCAATTGCTTTTAACCAACGGGATGTATCTTGACCTAGTGTGAATGCATAAAATAAGTGATAGTGAGATACCAGTCTTTGATACATCTCTAGCCAATTTTATTTCAAATGGAGTGATGAAAAATTAACACTGGCTGCAAATTCCATCACAGTAGATGTCAGAAAATCATCTTCCATTATGGATCATAATTTAAGATGCAATTATTAATCGCCATGTAATATTGTCAAATCACTTTATCATTATATTTCATATCTTATTTCTCTTAATAGCATTATTTGAGCTTTTTATTACCTAATTACCACATTAATTTGTATCATTCTCTGATGACTCAGCTTTAGTTCACTTCAACAGAATGCAACCTGAGAAAGATTGACATATCTGCAAGTCTGCTGTTAAATTGGAGGGAGGTTTTGGTTAGTTAAATAGCATTATTTGAATATTTTATGGAATAGAGGATTGAAAGTCAAACAGCGCTATGTGACATTCTCTTGAGAATATGGCATGAATGAGAACTAATGTTAAAAAGTAACAAAATGTACACATACTTTCATGTGTACTGGCCTTTTTGGGAACCTCTCATTTGTCAGTTTTTACATAGTACTTATCCTGATTTTAAAACATCAGGAGATGTATTCTATAAAGGAAAGTAATTTGCAGTGGACCTGACAAGCCATGTGACTGTTCTTCCATTTTCTTGTTAGTGGATGTATGTGAGTGAATTTTAGGTACAATATTGGAAAGATGTTGACGTCACATATGTCAGTTTTTTACTTCTACTATATATGAACATAACTAGATTCAGCAAATAGCAAGTGTCACAAAGGAGAGCAGAATGGCAAATATTTATAGGGCTGAATCTTACCAAAAATTGACTTTGAGTAGACTCTCCCACAAGATAAAACAATCTCTCTGCAACTACCCTGTCAAACCCCTAAAAATCTGACATGTTTCAATCAGGTTGCCTCTCATTCTGCTAAACTCCAATGGACAAACAGGCAGAAAACTAGCCACCAGAGTACATGAACATCAACTAGCCACAAAAAGACATGACCCACTTTCATTAGAATCCTTACATACAGATGAGGAAGGACACCACTTTAGCTTTGACATCCTAGGACAAACAGAGATATGCACGAGAATTCCTTGAAGCCAGGCATTCCAACAGAAATTCTATCAACAAACACATTGATTGGATCCTATTTACCACTCCCTGAGAAAATGAACAGGAAATGACAACAACACAGGAAATGACATCACCACCAAGAAATGGCATCATCAACCCAAGGAAACCTAAATACATAAATAGAGAGCGGGCTATGCCACCAATGATTCATCTGAAGGCTCACTGAAGATGTTGCCTTGTATGGTGATGAAACATCTGAAAACAAACCTTGCAGCTCAGCAAGCAAACCTACATCCACAGTATTCTATCTGTGGTGTGACTTGTACCTTGTATAATTTGAGTAAAACATCCCTATTTTTATATTCCATTGCCTTTGAAATGAATATCAGTAACACTTGCCTTCACTGCCATCTGCTGAACTTAGATGCTAGACTTCTAAGATTTATGCATAAGGACTCCCAAGTCCCTCTGTGCTGCAGCTCTCCGTTTAAATAATATTCAGCTCCTCTATTCTTCCTGATACAGTGCATGTCCTCACAGTTTCCCAAATAATATTCTAAGAATTTGTCCACTCATTTAACCTGTCTACGTCCCTCTGCAGACTCTTTGCACCATCATTACTGCTTGCCTTCTCACTTTTTTGTGTGTCATTTGTAAAGTTGGCGACAGTACATTTATATTTAGCATTCAAATAATTAATATATCGTAAATAATTATCCCCGCGGCACTCTACTAATTGCAAGTTGCCGTCTTAAGAATGCATTCCCTGTCATCCCAACTCTCTGTGTTCTATTAGCCAATCCTCTATCCAGGCTAACAGAGCAGCTCCAGCATCATGGTCTTTTATCTTATTAAGTAGCTGAATATGCAGTACCTTTTCAATGCCCTCTGGAAATCCAAATATATTGCTTAGAACATAGAAACATACAGCACAGAACAGGCCCTACAATGTTGTGCCGAGGATTAATCCTAATCTAAAATAAAATAACTTAACCTACGCACCCCTCAATGTACTGCTGTCCATCTCCATGTCCAGCAGTGACTTAAATGTTCCTAATGACTCTGCTTCCACCACCACCACTGGCAATGCATTCCATGTGTTCACAACTCTCCGCATAAAGAACCTACCTCTGATGTCTCCTCTGTACCTTCCTCCTAACACCTTAAAACTATAACCCCTTGTGGCAGTCAATCCTGCCCTGAGGAAAAGTCTCTGGCTATCGACTCTATCCATGCCTCTCATTGCCTTGAACACCTCGATCAGGTCACCTCTCTTCCTCCTTCTCTCCAGAGAGAAAAGTCTGAGCTCAGTCAACCTCCCTTGGTAAGACAATCCCTCCAGTCCAGGCAGCATCCTGGTAAACTTCTGTGCACCTCTCCAAAGCCTCCACATCTTTCCTATAATAGGGGGAGCAGAACTGGACACAATATTCCAAAGGCAAAAATGAGGACTGCACATTGTGGAAACCAGCGTTTAGATTAGAGTGGTGTTGGAAAAGCACAGTTGGTTAGGTAGAATCCGAGGAACAGGAAAATCGATGTTTCAGGCAAAAGCCCTTTATCAGGAATAGAGGCAGGGAGCCTCCAGGGTGAAGAGATAAATGGGGGGGGGGGGGGGGGGGGTTGCTGGGAGAAGGTGCAAAGAGTGCAATAGGTGAATGGGGGTGGAATGGAGGTGATAGGTCAGAGACGAGGGTGGGGTAAGGTAGCAAAGAGTACAATAGGTGAATGGAGATGGGGATGGAAATGATAGGTCAGAGGGGAGGGTGCACCAATTAACCCAATTGCCTTGTGGCCCAACATTTCAACTCCCCCTCCCACTTTGCCGAGGGCATGCAGGCCCTGGGCCTCCTCTACTGCTGCTCCCTCACCACCCGACGCCTGGAAGAAGAATGCCGTATCTTCCGCCTCAGAACACTTCAACCCCAGGGCATCAATGTGGACTTCACCAGTTTCCTCATTTCCCCTCCTCCCACCTTACCTCAGTTCCAACCTTCCAGCTCAGCACTGTCCTCATGACCTGTCCTACCTGACAATCTCCCTTACCACCTATCCACTCCACCCTCCCCTCTGACCTATCACCTCCATCCCCACCGTCATTCACCTATTGTACCCTACCTTCTCCCCAGGCCCCCTCTCCTCCCCACCACCTCCATTTATCTCTCCACCCTGGAGGCTTCCTGCCTCTATACCTGATTAAGGGCTTTTGCCCAAAACGTCAATTTTCCTGCTCCTCAGATGCTGCCTGACCTGCTGTGCTTTTCTAGCACCACTGTAATCTAATCCATGTGGTCTCACCAGGATTTTGCAGAGCTGCAGCAAAACTTCACCGCTCTTAAACTCAATCCCCCGCTAACAAAAACTGAAACACCATATGCTTTCTTAAAAACTTTATCCATTTGGGGGGCAACTTTAAGGGATCTATGCACTTGAACACTAAGATCCCACTGTTTCTCCACACTGCCAAGAATCCTGCCTTTAATCTTATATTCAGCATTCAAGTTCAACCTTCCAAATTGCACCATTTTGCATTTATCCAGGTTGAACTCCATCTGCCATTTCTCAGCCCAGCTCTGCACCCTGTCTATGCCAAGCTGCAGCCTGCAACAGCCCTCAATACTATCAATGGCATCTCAACATTCACATCATCGGCAAATTAACTAGCCCACTCTCAACCTCCTCGTCCAAGTCATTTATAAAACTATAAAGAGCAGAGGCCCAACATCGGAGCCCTGCTGGACACCACTTACCACTGACCTCCAGGCAGAATACTTTCCATCTACAACCACTCTCTGCCTTCTGTCAGGCAACCAATTCTGAATCCAGACAGCCAAATCCCCCTATATCCCATACTTCCTGTCTTTATGAATGAGCCTACCACGGGGAACTCTGTCAAATGCCTTGCTGAAGTCCATAGACACCACATCAACTGCTCGACCTTTGTTGACCTGTCTCGTCACCTCCTCAAAGATTTGTGAGGCATGATCTGCCTCTCACAAAGCCATGCTGGCTACTTTTAATCATGCTATGCTTTTCCAAAAAGTCATTAATCCTATCCCTCAGAATTCTTTCCAAAACCTTGTGACCACAGATGTAAGACTGACTGGTCTGTAATTGCTGGGGATTTCCATATTCCCCTTCTTGAAAAGAGGAATAAGATTCACCTCCCTCCAATCTTCTGGTATGACTCTTGTGGAGAGTGAGGAAGCAAAGATCTTTACCAGTGGCTTAACAATCTCCTTTCTTGCTTCTCGGAATAACCTAGGATAAATCTGGTTTGGCCCTGGAGACTTACCAATCTTAATATTTGCCAAAATTTTCAGCACATCATCTTCCTCAATCTCAATCTGTTTAAGCTTGTTTCCCGGCTCGTCAAAGTTCGCATTCACAATAAAATCCCTTTCCTTTGTGAAAACTGAAGCAAAAAACTCATTCAGGGCTTCCCCTATCTGTATAGACTCCACACATAAGTTTCTTATGCTATCCCTACGCTTCCATTGCTTCACCCTTTCCATGCCTGTTTGTTACTCTGAACCATTCTAACAAAGTTATCAGGTATGATTTCCTCTTCATGAAGCCAAGCTGACTCTGCTTGACTATATTTTGTATTTCTAAATGTTTCATTACTATATATTTTATAGCACACTCAAAATTTAACAGATATTCAACAAACTGGCCTAGACTCCAATCACACAGCTTACCCATCCTTCGCCTCAACTCATTTTACAACCCCAAACATGGCACTCTTTGAAGAATGGTTGATATTGTATTGATGCTGTGCCTCTGCCAATAGGTCATGAAATGGATTCATGGTCGCAGAAAGTAGCTCTTGTTTCGCAGTAACTATTCTCCTGCTCCTCGGAAGTTGCCTGACTGGCTGTACTTTTCCAGCACCACACTCTTCGACTCACCTCAATTTACAACCCGATCAGTCAATGCTGCTGTTTCTCCAAAGCCCACTGTAGGCCAAAACCTTCCTTTCATTTAAAATAGAGCTACCACATAAAGAGATTTCAATTAGTTCAGAGCCTTCAATTTTATTCAGCAACAGCAGAAGTCAATAATCAACAAACAGACAGAAGTTGCATTTGCTTCTTCATCAGAAACAGACAGCTTGCCTGTTAAGCAACATCAAAGTTACAGCCAACAAATGATCACTACCCCCAGATCACATCTACTGGAACCAGGTGTCAATTAAGCATTGTCTATGCTACACCACTCTATCATACAGAATGTGATTAAGCATTAGAACCTCATCTTCAGGAGAGTCATTGTCTTCTCCATCGTGGCACTGGTTGAAGAATGGTTGATAATGTACTGACACTTTGACAGCGGGTTGTGTAACAGATTCATGGTCGCAGAGAGTCGCTCTTGTTTCAAAGTAACCATTCCCTTGAGATACCTGGGTCTTGACACAAACCAGGAAAGTTTTCAAAGATGTAGGCATCATGGCAGCTCCCCGTGAGCTGTGGTATCAGTGATCACAGATCAGTTGCATATTGATGGAATGGAACCTTGTTCCATTGATGAACTCAACTGATTATAATATGAGCTTCTCAATGTCAATTGTGTAAAGTCTCTAGTGACCTTCACCTTGGGAAGTTAGCTATGTTACCAAACTCAATTATCCATGTTACAACACTGTCCTTGTGACAAGGAAATGGGATAAAGTGGTGTAATCTGGCACAAATAACATTGGTAACATCCCTGATCATATGTGGCTTGAGAATTGACAGATCCCACACAGATCCCCAGTACTTCCTTGGAGGTGTTAGATATATACAGGTTTTTAGTGACAGTTGTTACCTTGAGGGCCATCCCTCCTTCAGATCACAGCAGCTGCCATTGTTCTCTGACAATGTCCTGAGACATCCTCAGTGTATAGTGACATTGTACCTTGCTCATCTAGTGGAAGTAACATTGAGGCCTATAGTTTCTGGACATGCTATAACCCCTGAGGGGGCTTCAGTTGTGGCATTTTCATGAGGAGGCAATTTAGCAGCCACTGGAAGTTGCTGCTGTCCTGGGTTTGCTGGTACATCTATTCCTCCTCCATTTTTCTAAGCTCTTGTTACACCACAGAGACAGCAATGATAATCCCTGCTGTGGCTGAATCCATCACTTGCAACTGAAGCTAAACATTTTAATGTGAACAGTCAGTATTCAATTCACACAAATAATGGTTTAGTGTTCTCTTCTACACAGTGAAATATTGACAACTCCAACAAGCAGGGCCATGGAATGACTCAATATGGAACTTGGACATTGGCCTTTAATAATGAATGCAGTTCTAGCCATGTCACAAGAAGACAATAGGAGATTCTAAATGATGCATGAGTGCAGAGATCTTATTCTCTCAACCACACTTTTCCAGGGAAGACATGATTGCATATAAGAGCATGTTGGTATATGCTCAAGATGGGACGGTATCAGTTCAGCGTCGTGTGCAGCCTGTGAGCTGTTGCTGTATCATTCTGCAGGTACCACTCTTCAAGTCATCTCTGTTTTGCAGAGATGTCCACCTTCAATCTGCAATGATTGATGACGTAGTCCAGATTGCTCATAATAAGCATATGCATTCAACACAGTTGGATACTGCATGCATATCACATGCTTGATTCCAGATGACTTCAACCTATACTGTGAAAGTGCCTGATTAATGTAATTTTGCAGGGCCACACATTGCTCACAAGTAGAGAATGTGTGTTCAGACAGAATTAAACTCTCACTCTGTCCACTCTGGTTGTGGTTGCAGTCCTTTTCTATTCACAGTGAGCAGTTTTGAGTTGTTTGCCTGTGAAGACTGCCTGGGTCACACTTGGCAGTCTGAGTATCAGACAGCCTGGTTATCAAGGGAAGCTCCAGCTCCCTTTCTTCCTGGCTGTCCCTGCACAGCCTATCAGTACTGATCCCCCACATGCTCCTACACATTACGCCTGCTCCTCTCATTAGTATTCACTCTGCCCCAGATGAGTTTAGTTTAGAAACAAAACAGAATTTGCTGGAAAAGCTCAGCAGTTCTAGTTACATCTACAGAGAGGAATCAGAGATAACATTTCCAGTCCACCAACCCTTCTTCAAAACACCTAGCTTAGGTTAGTTTTGTTAGTTTAGTTTTTCCCACCATTGTACTGCACAACCCTCCCTCATTAAAACTACTGCTGCTGATAACACTCCTCCACCACTCTGGCAGTACCCCATGTGCCCATGTATTATCATCTCCTACTTATATCTTATGTTGAATCTTTCCCCTTTATCATTCCTGTTCACTCTGCATCCCAGGCCATTCCCTCCAATCCCCAAAAATGATTTCCTTAACCTCATTAATGCAGCTATATTCCCTGCTAAATCTCTGTTGACTTTAATTCGGATGATCAATATGACAGACCAGTCCCCAATCTCCTGTAGACTTGGGCCAACAGCTCCAATTGATGACTGACTGCTCAGTTGCAGCTCCCTTACTGACTTAGCATGAATTCTCCAACTGGTTGGAGTGAACCTGCTGGACTGGAATTTTGGCCTTGGGGTGGCAAGTAAAATTTGCAACACACAATTGCCAGTCTATGACCATCTCCAACAAGAGTGATTCTAACCATCATCCATTCAGATTTAATTGCATTACTGTTGCTGAATTCCCCACTATCAATATACTAGGGGGTAACCATTACACAAAAATTGAACTGGTCTAGCCATATAAATACTGTGACCACAAGAGCAAGTCAGAAGCTAGGAATACAGCAGCAAGTAATTCATACCCTGACTCGCAAAGCCTGCTCACCATCTACAAGGCACAAGTCAGCAATGTGATGGAATGCTCCTCATATGCCTGAATGCTGCAGCTCCAACAATACTCAACAAACTTGACACAATACAGGACAAAGCAGCCTGTTTGATTGGTACCACAACCCCAAACATTTACTCCCTCCACCATAGACAGTCAGTAGTAGAAGTGTTTACCATCTACACAACACAATGCAGAAATTCACCATGGCACCTCTTTCCAAGCCCATGACCAATGCCATATAGAAAGATAAAGGCTGCAGATATAAGGGAACACAACCACCTACAAGTTTCCATCTAAGCTGACTTGAAAATATATATCTGTTCCTTCACTGCCACTGGGTCAAATTCCTGGCACTCCCATCCTAATGGCAAAGTGAGTCTATTATTGCAAATAGACTGCAGTGGTTCAAGAAGGCAGCTCATTACCACCACTAGCTCTTATCTTGTGACTTGCCTTTTGTGAGGTATCTTGTTGAACTCCTGGAAGTCCAAACACAACATAGTTCTCCTGTATTCATTCTAGTTGAGACTCTCAAAACTCTAATAAGTTAATCAGACATAATTTCCCTTTCATGAAGCCACTCTTATATCTCAAGGGCAACTAAAGCTGGGTAACAAATGGTGACTTAGCCAATGATGTCCACATCCAATAAATGAATAAAATAGCATTCAAGTCATTTACAGAGATCATGAACAGCACTAAACCTCACACTGATCCTTGTGGTATCCCAGTAGCAATAGTCTGCCATCTCGAGATTCATCCACTTGTTCCTACACCCTGCTTTCTGACTGTTGACCAATTCTCTGTTCATACTAGTGTATTTCTGCAATCACACATATTCTATTGATCATTACTCTGGTGTTCTTTTGCTTCTTCTGAATTCTATGTTTTCCATCTTACATTCTTCTCCCTCTTAATATTCCTGTCACATTAAAATTAAGGTTGATTCGATCATTGCAAATCTAATTCCCTATTATGATGTCAAACCTGTGGAGCTTGTTTCTCCCAAAAGAATTTCCATTTTCCTGCAAACTTTAGTTTACCAAATTCAAACTAATAATCACCAATTTTAAGATCACTTTTGGTCTTCAAACCATAATGGTGTGTTGTAGATTAGATTACTTACAGTGTGGAAACAGGCCCTTCGGCCCAACAAGTCCACACCAACCCGCCGAAGCGCAACCCACCCATACCCCTACATTTACCCCTTTCCTAACACTATGGGCAATTTAGCATGGCCAATTCACCTGACCCGCACATCTTTGGACTGTGGGAGGAAAACGGAGCACCTGGAGGAAACCCACGCAGACACGGGGAGAACGTGCAAACTCCACACAGTCAGTCACCTGAGTCGGGAATTGAACCCGGGTCTCAGGCGCTGTGAGGCAGCAGTGCTAACCACTGTGCCACCGTACCGCATGCTTTTATCCTTGTTACAATACAAAAATATCAAAATCTTTATTTTGCCTTTATTTGTTATCTTCTTGTTCCTCAGACAAGAGGACAAGAATTCACCGTCTCCTATATGAAGTCATTAGCAGTGCAGTACTGTACAATCTTTAATGCCCCTTTGTAGTCATGCTGCTATTAGCAATTTGAATGGGATGCATTTTTTAATGAATTACATCTCACGATCTACCAGGCCATTCTTTCAGCCAAGCCCCTGTACCTTTGGGTTTCTGATGCTTGCAATGTTAGTGAATGGGAAATGGTAGAGGAGTTAAACAGATATTTTGTATCAGACTTTACAGTGTAAGTTACTTCAAACATCCCATTAATACCAAAGAAATTGGGGGAGTACCATCAAGTAAAGTTGCCATAGTCTTACCAGACCAAGGCTGCTCTCTCATGACAGAATGACAATTGGTGATGGTTTAACCTGAAGTTCACCATACCTCAGGGAAGGGGTAAGGTTGAGAAAGGGAGTCCTTCATGGTAATCTTAGCCAGTGTAGAATTGAACCTGTTGGCATCACTTTGAATTTTAAACCAAGTGCCCAGCTAACTGAGGTTAACCAATCCTCATTGTTAGACCAACTAACACAGCTTGGATAATTATATCCCCTGTCCTAATGACTTAAATCCTAGGATCCTAAAAGAGGTAGCTGCAGAGATAATGGATGCATTGGTTGTAATTTTCCAAAAATTCTTCAAATTTAGAGGATTTGAAAACTACCAGTGTGATACCTTATTCAAAAAAGAGAGGGGGAGGCAAGAAGTAGGTAACTGTAGGCTGATTAGCCTAATGTCATTTATTGGAAAAGTATTGGAATCTATTTTTAAAGCTATAAAAGCAGAACATTGGAATATAATAATCTTACCAAATGGAGTTGGCTTGGCTTCATGAAAAGGAAATTGTGTCTGATTAATTTATTAAAGTTTTTCAAGGAAGTCTCAATCAGAGAGGATAGAGGACAACTGGTAAGTATGCTGCATTTGGACTTCCAAAAGGAGTTTGAAACTTACCTTACGTCACAGTGTTGGAAGTAGTATGTTGGCATGGGCAAGAAACAGTGAGTGGGGATTGGGGGCATTTTTCAAATTAGCGATCTGTGACCAGTGGAGTTCCATGGGGGCCAGTGCTGGGATCACAATGATTACAATAGATGTTAATCATTTAGAGGAAGTAAATGAATGTACTGTAGTCAAATTTGCAGATGACACAAAAATAGGTAGAAAGGCAGGTTGCAATAGAGGTACAAATAGTTTACAGAGAGATATTGATAGATTAAATAAGTGGAAAAAATATTGGCAAATTCAATTTGGAAGGGAGAATGAAAAAACAGAATATTGTTTAAATGGACAGAAACTGAAGAAAGCTGCCATACAAAGAGACTTACAGGTACTTGTACATGAAACACAGAGAGCTATCACACAGATGCAAAAGGTAATCAGGAAGGCTAATGGAATATGGACATTTATTTCTAGGTGGTTGTAATATAAAAGTAGGGAAATCTTACTGCACTTGTACAAGGTGCTGGTGAGATCATATCTAGAGCACTGTGAACAATTTTGTCCTCTTATTTAAGGAAGATATTATTTCATTGGAGGCTGATCAGAGAAGGTTCACTAGGATGATGTAGGAGCAAGTTATGACAGATTGTAGAATCTGTAAGTTTTGAATCTAAATGACTCATTAGAGCTGATGAAGAGCCATCTAGACTCGAAATATTAGCTTGCCCTCTCTCTATAGATGTTGCCTGATCCACTGTGATTTCCAGCGTTTTTTGTTTTCACTAGGATGATCTCTGTTAAGGAGAATTGTTTTAGGAGCAAAGGCTAAACAAATTGAGACTCTACTCAGTGTAGTTTAGAAGAGTGAGAGGTGACCTCATTGAAACATACAGGATTCTTAGGGGACTTGACAGAATAAATGCTGAGAGAACATTTCGCCTCACAAGTGAGTCTAGGACCTGAGGACATAGTCTTAGAATAAAGGGGCACAAATTTAAGATTGAAATGTGTGAATCTTTGGAATGTTGTACCACAGAGAGCTGTTGGGGCAGAATATTTGTGTATATTTAAGGCTGTGACAGATGGATTCTTGGTCAGTATTAGAATTAAAGTATGAGAAAAAAGCAGGAAAATGGGTATGAGGAAGGTCAGATCAGCCATAATCCTATTGAATGGCGGAACATGCTTGAGGAGTCAAATGACTTACTCCTGTTCCTATTTGTCATGGTCTTACTGTCTTATGGTCTAATTAATAGCACTGCCTTCTTTTACTCGCACTCTTTGTTGCGTTGAGCACAAAGTATGTCCACATTTTGGGTTTTTCCATTACTTTTTAAAATAGTACTGTTCCTTACTAAAACTCAGTCAATGTAAGTAATAGACTTTAATTAGAGTACTCCCATTCAATCCATCTTCTACACAAATACTTTATGTCTCATTGTACTTTACAGATACAAGAAAACATTTATTTGGAATTGTTTCTATGTTAACGAATACAATGAACAGATAATACATCTTACGCAATGACATGATCGGTACAGGTTTCTCCAGAAGGAGTTAAATAAACAAAACAAAATTTCCTGGCATTTTCACAACATTCCCTCCATTTCATTCATGATAAATACATAACTCATAATTACAATTTTAAAGCTGATTAACAATAGCAGGTAACTAATACTTGTTTTTCACTTCTTTTCCAATTTGTAGTATTGTTCATCTCACAATCTTACTTTAGGCAATTGTATACATTGGACAATTCACATTCCCTCAAGCTACCTCCTTAATAGAACTCAAACTGTTTTTGTTACCCCCAAAAAAAGGGAGAGATAGGTAAAGCAAATATATTGTCATAATCCTCCTGCCCTTAATACTTCTACCCTTGGTCTCAGTTTAATTATGTCAGCACTATGTGAGCCCTTATACAGTGCTTAAATCAATGAAGCAGATCCAGAAGAGAATTGAGGTATATGGGGAGAATTGGGTTTTGCCAAAATATGTACCTCTGTTCACAAAATTAAGCTTCTCAAAGTATGTTATTGAATGAGTTTTGTCTGAATTAAAACAAATGTTCCCTGTACTGCATCCCAATTTTTTTTTGAGGGTGGAGTGGGCATGGGTTAAAAAAAGGACGTCTGGTAACAAAACTCTTTACTTGTGACAAATTACTTTTGATATAATGTTTATGCTCTTTACACTTCTCAACCAATTAATTTTGCATCACGTCGCCTGCAATTTGCACAGATGCTTGCAACTGTCTCATGTTTTGGGGCTTGGTGAAGTTACTATCAGACAGTGCTTTTGCTGTCAAATTTCACTGTTCAATTTTAAAAATAAACTTTTTTTTAATAACTTCTGTCTTGTGCATTTTGCTCTCAGAAAACAGCAGGAGATTTAAAATATCACTGTTCAAGTAACAGAACTTGTAAAAATGAAGGTGAATGCAGTTCATACAGAACAGTAGATTAATATAGTCTGCAGCATTGGTTGTTCAAACTTAACGTTTCTGCTGGTGGACAATTCAAGAGACTTTGCCATGACATTGTACAGTGAGGGTAGTTTTAGACTCAGAGCTCAATCCAGTTCTATGATGATGAGCCCAAGTCACGGGGAAGGTTCAGTTGTATCGCCTCAGCACTGGCTGTATACTTGGCTCCAGGATTGTTGGCATCCATTGTGAACAGTTTGCACGTCTTTGAGTTTTCATGGACTGGAGTGGATTTCTTCGAAGACACTGGTGAGTTTGTGGGGCTGAGCTGGACTGCAGTCGTGTCTTGCACTGTATGCTCACTGGTCTCTATCTCAAATGTGGCATGGCCCGGCTTAATGATGCCAATATTGGAGCCGGGTTTGGACTTCCTCTGGCCATGAGCTGGAGGTCTCCGACTGCAGATGCAACAGGCTGCAAAGAAGGTGAAGGCAACCACTAGCAAGATGGGCCCAATAATGATGGGGGGATTGTTCACAGGTAAGAAGGTACCAAATGCAAAGGCTCCTACAAGAGTTATGTTAATTCCTGCCAACATGATGCAGAGGCCACAGGCACAACACAGAGCTGGAGATGGAAGACCCTGAGGTCTTGTCTTCTTCTGTCCTGGCTTCTGAGGTACAGCAGTGTTAGTCTTCTCAGTGAACATCGTACTTTCAATCAAGGGATGTGCTAAACCATTCCCACTCCAAGTCACACGTTAAAATGGTATTTAATTGCTTTAGCTGTGAAAACACAGAAAGCATATGCATCAGCTAATTAACAGATTCATGCACATCTGAACTGAAAACTGTTCCATTTACAATTATTGCATTCAAAGTACAATCTGTCAACCCATGTTTATTAAGTGTAATTTTAAAAAAACTTGAATACGATCAAAAATAAACTTCTTTGATGCACATTGAATGAGAAAGTGAATAGAAACGTTAGAAAAAAAGTAATTGAGGAATAGTAACAGAAAGATTAATCAATTAATAAGCAGATTTGTGCTCAGGGAATGTATGGTGAAAGACCAAATTCCTAAAATCGTGAACTACACAGATAAGTGTGATAAGCCATGGGAAATCATTAATTAATCTCCTCATAATCTTCCTTGGTAACAGCAATGGCCTGCCCAGCAGGAACTCATCATCTGAGCCCTTTGAAAAGTATACCCTTTGGTCATTTCCACCAACTCTCTGCTCCTCTTCCATGGTTATATTT
This sequence comes from Hemiscyllium ocellatum, assembly GCF_020745735.1. NCBI lineage: Eukaryota > Metazoa > Chordata > Chondrichthyes > Orectolobiformes > Hemiscylliidae > Hemiscyllium > Hemiscyllium ocellatum. Next base: position 85,830,917 of record NC_083409.1, read on the forward strand.
GAGACTGGGTGTCATTGGAGAATAACATGTGGTGTCCATCAAAGCTCTTGATGTCTTTATAATGAGGTGGGCAGCACAGGGGATACAATGCTTCATTTCCCCTTCATGCCCTCTTTTTCTCCCTTCCCCTCAATCCCACACCACCACCACCCCCCCCCCCCCCCCCCCCCCCCCATTCAGGTTTTGACATTAGCATTGGTTTTAACAGGCTATGTTTGGCAAACGTTTAATTGGCAACTCCGATGTTTCCTGAGCGATGGGAAAAAAGAAAATAATATAATAAAGCCTATTCATAAAAATATCTTAATTTCCTGTCTTATGTTAAAAATAAAATAAGAAATTGACCAGAGGTAGTTCAGAGAAGAAAAAGATTGAAGCAGACCTATGTGTTTTCTTGTAGCACAATGTCCCCACCCATGGACTGGGAGGCCTGGGTTCATGTCCCACTTGCTCCAAAGGTGTGTAATATCATCTCTAAACAGGGGTTAAAAAAGAACAGTACTAATCACTAATGATTTGGAAAAAGAATAAATAAAATCTTAAAAGAAAAGCAGACAACCTCGCTAGCTCCCCTTCACCTTTTATGGTTTACATTATTCATAATGGGCTTTGCATGGAAATGTCAAATTAGCAACATGGGTGATTTACTGGTGGCAATTAGTAGCTAAAAGAAGAGCATTTCTGGATATAAAGAAAAAAAACAAATCCATTTTAGAGACAGCTGGTCACTGCAGGGGGTGGAGTATTTTATCTCCCCATCCAGCTCCTTTTGGATTTAGCCTGCTTCCCCTCACCCCTACCCTCCTCCTTACTTCCTGATGGTTTGCATTCAAATACCCAATGGGCCACATGGATGATTTACCAGTGACGATCAATAGTTGAAAACAAAAACAAATGGTGATTTGGTGATGGGCGGAAAGAAGAACATTTGGCTGTGTCGGTGATAACACTTTCAAATATATAAAAAAAGCAGACTCTGTCCATTTTGATTTAGTGCCTTCCCACTCTCCCTAACTTCCCCTCCCCTTCTGATAGTTTGTATTACTGATCAGCGTCTTTGCATGTAAATACTTAATTGGCTACATGGATGATTTAGTAGGATACAAAAAGAAAAAAAGAAAGCCAAACCCAGAGGGACTGTGGTGGTGCAGTGGTACTGTCCATACCTCTGGGTCATAAAACCCACATTGAAGTCCCATCTGCTTCATAGGTGTGTAATAATAAACCCTGAACAGGTTGTGTAAAAAGTAATAAAGTAGATCCTGGTAGCTACGTTCATGCCCTGGTATCCTTGAAGAGGAGGTGTGTGGCATCCACCAATACTCTCAATGCTTTTAGAGAGAGGTGGGCACTGCAGGGGGTAGAGTACTTTAATTTACCCTCCAACTCCATTTTGATTTAGCTCCTTTCTGCTCTTGCCACCTCCTCCTCACCCTCTGATGGTTTGTATTGCCTGTAATGGGCTTTGTATGTAAATATTCAATGGGCCACACAGATAATTTACTGGTGATGGATAGTAGTTAAGAACAAAAAGACAAAGCAGACCCACGGATGAGTCTGCATACATGTCTGTCCCAGACTGTGATGAGCCAATGTTTGCCTCAAGTAGTGGCTCCATTTTGACATTCAATGGTGAAAGATGTTTCTTTCCAGTAGAGCTTCCTGAGTTATTACATTAGCGATAAGATCAACAAAACTTTTGGACCTGGGAAGACAATGACAGGGAAATATTGGAACTGCTGCTGTTTGGAAAGCCTTCTGATGGGGTGAGAAGGATTAGCTTCAGTACATCAAAAGAATAAGATACTTTTTTTTCAGGCAAATGGGATAGAAAGGGATCACTGACGAAATTCACTCTCCTGACCACTCGTGGAGCCCTAACGTTCAGCACTGTAAAGAGACTAACTTACTTGGCAACACTAGAGTCAAAATCTTTTGACAAACTTATAAATATGGTAACAGACCATTATGACCTCAAACCATCTGTTACATTGCAGGCTTAAAACAGCAAATTAACCTCCGAGGGAATCAGTCACTGAATTCTTGATGAGACTATGGAAATTTGTGGAACACTGTGGGTTAGCACTTCAGGAAAGGTTAAGGAGTCGCTAGGTTTGTGGATTTAATATTATTGTGACCCAAAGAAAGCTACTGACTGAACTAGAAATAGACCTCGAGGAAGCCATTGAACTGGCCCTTTCTCACAAAAATGTGGATAAAAGGTCTCAACAGCATCAAGATCTGTAAATGGTACCAATCTCAACCTTGAGTTACTCCCTTACCAGAGAGCCAAGTCCATAGCAGATAATACTCGCGGCTTCTGTTGGTTATAAAGGAAGGGGATTGCAGTCAGAGGCCGCAAGTTTCCAGAACTGGATGGCAAGTTTCTCCACAATATAGAATGAAGCGAGATTGTCAATGCTGTACTCATAGTTGCAGGGTCCATTCCAGACAAGGCTATGGAAAAAAGGCGAAGCGCGTACCTCCAAGATTGAAAGGTGAAATGACTTCAAGACAGAGCTTAGCAAATAAATCAGCCTGGGGATGAGGAATTGACACAGCGAAATTACATCACAGCTGTCAAAGTGGTCCCAACTAATGCAATACTCAGGAAAATGGCCATCCCCTTGACATGAAGGTAGACACTAGGTTTCGCTGCATCTATCGATAGGGAACAAACCTTTAGGAAATTCTGGAGCATCTTGCCTTTAGGTCTGAGAGATACAAGGCTAGGTTGGCCACATACACTGGGGAGACCTTATATATTATTGGGATCACTGCAATCCCAGTTATGCATGGTCAACAGACAATCTGACTTCCTTTAATGGTGGTGCAAGTGACAGGTCCCAAACTTGTAGAAAGGGACTGGCTGCAGAAAATCCATTTAGATAGGCAGCAGATCTTTAAAAGGGGTACTGGAGATCTATACGATGTCATTGGGAAGTATCCCAATGTGTACGAAGAGAGTCTTAAAAAGATAAAAAGCGCCACGGCCAAGATTATGTAGACATAGAGGCTTGACCTAAATACTTTGGAACATGATCAATCCTCTATGCCCTATGTGCCAATGTAGACATTGAATTGGAACTTCTAGAGGAACTTGGCATCAAATACTCAGAACAATTTGCTCAATGGGCAATGCCAATAGTCCCTGTTTCAAAACCGGATAGGGATTATGAGTAGACAGAGTTTCTGTTTAGACATATAGCCAGTGCAATGCTTAGAGATTTGAATGAAAAGCTGCCTGGGGGTCACATTTTATCTAAATTGAATATGAGCCCGGCCTACCTCCAACTGCATCTTCAGAGATCTTTGAGGAAGTATGTTACTATAAATATAATCAAAGAATTGTATGAATGCACTCATTTGACCTTTGGAATATCTTGGGTTGCACAATCTTTCTAAGGCTGACAGAGAACATTCTCATGTATTGACATCTCATTTGGATATGAATGATGTGATAATATCTATGCATACAGCAAAAGCATAAATCAGTAACCTTGTTCATTTCATTGAGCCTAAAATTCAATGGGGTTTTGGGGGAGGGGGAGGGTCAATGGGGATGAATTCTGTTGGGCTTCCTTGTAAAACCCCCCAAGGTGTACCCATCACTGAATTCAAGGTTTGGTCAAAGGGACTGAGCTGCCTCGGAAAACAAATTTTATAAAATGTCTGCTGTAATAGCCTGCTATTCAAGCATTGTTTTAAGGGGGCTGCAATGTCTGTCCCTATCAACAAACAGGTTTCCAGGAACAGCAAGCAGACATAAAGTAAACATCTCCAGTGGCTCTTTCCTGCACTGCATGAAATATGATGCTGTCCCATTGACTTTGCAAAGATTGGCAAAATCAATTGAAGAAAATTTCCAGGCATTACCTTACGCACTCATTTCAGGTACCCACTTCAGCCTGATACAGCTCCAATGCATCATCACATATTTCAGCCATTATATGTACCACATTCACTGACACATCAGCAATAATTACATTTGCAAGCACTTCATTGGTGTGAAATGTTCATAATATTGAAAGCTGCTACATGCTATAATAATTCTAGTCATTTCTTTATTTTCCTCATTTTATGGGTCATTCTTTACCTACTATTGTCATACATGAAATGGGATTGAAATTCTGATTGCCTGTTCAGTTGCTTTCCATAATCGTGCTGACAAACAAAAATACGTTTCTTTACATCATTTTTTACTTTAACTTGTCATATTTAACCATACCGTACTCTTCTGCACCTCAATCATAACAACATTAGCATGTTTATCTTGGTTATCAATCTATATCTTGCTGGGGAAAGTTATTTATGTTTTCCCTTTTGCTTCCATCTTTTTAATTAAATCCAAACTTGTAAAGTGAACACTATAGGATATTGAGTGCCACAATGTTGCAATCAGCAGAGATTCTGCCTCAATTCATTGATGGCTTTCCAGTGAACGAATTTTAAGCTTCTCATCCTGCCTTACTGGAGAAAGTTTTTCCAGACAGAAATTTCATTTTGCATCCTCATTTTCTGTCACTCCGTTGAGTCTTTGTCTATTATATTTTCTTCGCTGTGTCATCAGAAGTTGATATTTCAGCATTGCACTCCTACCCTCATCTTCCAAAATCACTTCCCTTTGTGGTCTTTATTGCAGTACTCATATGCCTCCTAATCCCTTTTTATTTGAACATGTATCACCGTGGAATCAGGGACACTATGAATCCTTTTCCTCCCGACAAAGTCCATTTCATGTCCTATTTAACAATCACCAGGGTAAAATGTAATGAAATGTTCTGTTACATTCTGATCTCAGCCGATACAGCTAGGAAAGGGACCAAGAGAATGCCAGTCACATCTGCAAAATAATGGAAACAAGATCAGACAGACTCCTAAATTAAATGATTCTTCCCCACTTCAGTCTGGCCAATTCAAATATAAGATCGATAGAAGCACAAGTACAAATTCCCTGTTGACCTATTCGACTGAACAAAGCTGCTTGCAGCAGGGAGACCAAAGCTAAGGAAAACCAATAACTAAACTAATTTTAGTAACAGTCTCAGGCTAATGCTGAGATCCCAGCACAAAAGAAAATCATGGAATGCTTAGTCTAGTTCTGGATTAAGAAGGAATTTCCAATACTTTTTCCACTTAAGTTATTTATTTTGTGTAAAATATTACCTCTAGGTTATATACCTACATCATGGAAAATTATGAACAGTTAAAGCACCATGACCATGTGATGTAGGCTATGTAGACTAACTGGTATTTTCATGTGCACCATTTGTTTAAGTGAAAAAGCTAAAGAAGAATATGATTCCACTGAATAATGATATTCTGACTTGCTAAATCACACATGAACATCAAACGATATTTTCAATACCCTTAAGGTCTGGTTCTCTTTGGCAGCTTCTATCTTTTGAGGTGATGGTTTTGCATCATGATGAACATATCTTTGTTAACTGTGGCCTGGTCTGCCTCAAGACCCACCACTCTGGCATGACAGACTCTGCTGTATTTGCTGTAGGGGAAGATTCTGGGTTAAGAAGGTGTGATTAGCTGGCCTCTGTTTACTCTGGTCCATTTTAACAAACTAAGTTTTCCAATTCTGACCACTTCTTCCAACGTTGTTCAAAGTGGATTGAGTTTTTTGAAGAAGTAACAAAGAAGATTGATGAGGGCAGAGCAGTAGATGTGATCTATATGGACTTCAGTAAGGTGTTCAATAAGGTTCCCCAGGGGAGACTGATTAGCAAGGTTAGATCTCATGGAATACAGGGAGAACTAGCCATTTGGATGCAAAACTGGCTCAAAGGTAGAAGACAGGGTGGTGGTGGAGGGTTGCTTTTCAGAATGGAGGTCTGTGACCATTGGAGTGCCACAGGGATCGGTGCTGGGCCCTCTACTTTTTCTCATTTACATAAATGATTTGGATGCGAGCATTAAGAGATACAGTTAATAGGTTTGCAGATGACACCAAAATTGGAGGTGTAGTGGACAGCGAAGAGGGTTACCTCAGATTACAACAGAATCTGGACCAGACGGGCAAATGGGCTGAGAAGTGGCAGGTGGAGTTTAATTCAGATAAATGTGAGGTGCTGCATTTTGGGAAAGCAAGTCTTAGCAGGACTTATACACTAAATGGTAAGGTCCTAGGGAGCGTTGCTGAACAAAAAGACCTTGGTGTGCAGGTTCATAGCTCCTTGAAAGTGGAATCACAGGTGGATAGGATAGTGAAGAAGGTGTTTGGTATGCTTTCCTTCATTGGTCAGAGTATTGAGTACAGAAGTTGGGAGGTCATGTTGTGGCTGTACAAGACATTGGTTAGGCCACTGTTGGAATATTGTGTGCAATTCTGGTCTCCTTCCTACCGGAAAGATGTTGTGAAACTTGAAAGGGTTCAGAAAAGATTTACAAGCATGTTGCCAGGGTTGGAGGATCTGAGCTATAGGGGAAGGCTGAACAGGCTGGGGCTGTTTTCCCTGGAGCGCCGGAGGCTGTGGGGTGACCTTCTAGAGATTTACAAAATTATGAGGGGCATGGATAGGATAAATAGACAAAGTTTTTTCCCTGGGATCGGGGAGTCCAGAACTAGAGGGTGTAGGTTTAGGATGAGAGGGAAAAGATATAAAAGAAACCTAACGGGCAACCTTTTCATGCAGAGGGTGGTACGTGTATGGAATGAGCTGCCAGAGGATGTGGTGGAGGCTAGTACAATGCAACATTTAAGAGACATTTGGATGGGCATATGAATAGGAAGGGTTTGGAGGGATATGGGACGGTGCTGGGAGGTGGGACTAGATTGGATTGTGATATCTGGTCGACGTGGACAGGTTGGACCGAAGGGTCTGTTTCCATGCTGTACATCTCTATGACTTTATGACTCTAAATCATCAGCTTCCGGAAGTAAAGGCCTTTTGTGAGAGACTCACAGTAGTTAGCATTAATGTCCACCAAATTCATATCTTGTTTGCATGTGTTCTTATAGCAAAAGTATGTCCATCAGGTTGTGACCAGTGACTAGCTCACAATATGGAAGATTATTGAATGTACAACCTGTTATCCATCTGATGAACAGGACAGAGTCAGTGCAGATGTCATTGGTTTAGTAACACTTGAATGCTGAATGAACTTGCAGGACCTTTTGCCAAGAGATGTTGAGAACACATCATAGACAGTGAAGGTGGAAACTGTTCAGCTTTGTCTTATGAACAAAAAATGTTGTCCAGCTCACACCACAGTGGAGTGCACTGAGAATACGGGCTAGGTAGAATTGCAGTGTGATGTTGTTAGGTTGTTGTTTCACACTCTCTTTCCAGCTTTTGCAATAGGCTTGTGGATTTCAGCATCAAGTGACTGATTGCTAGCGGTTATGGAGCTGACAGTAACCTCTAGGGGAACCTTGTGAATCGGTGGTATGACAACATGCACCATGACAGTTACCTTTCCACTGTTGATGTGCAAAAGATTCCACTTCCTTCCTCCTTGTTGTGATTCTTGGAACCCAGAATTACAACAACAAAGTGCACACAATAAAGAGGGTTTAGCTCAACCATAAATTGCATGGTTTATTAAGTCAACAAAATCACATTATAAGCTCCTTAATGATTTGACTGAAACTTACATCACCCACTAGTCATTACCAATGATAGTGTTAAGTCTGGACCTGGAGATTACTAGTCACTATCAAACTTCACCTGATTGCAAAGACCACACTTCGATATGGCCCTTTCTTACAGTGCTCAAATTACATAGTCATGCACCTGGACCTCAGCTATAGATGCAGTTAATAGGTTTCTGGATTACCTGATATTTCACAGCAATTTATCTTGGTTTTTCAGCCTTCTGAGATATGCAAGAATGCGCCTGAAAGGTACAGAATTATTTCCTTTTTGGGAATGAATACTCAGACGTCAAGCATCGCAAACTGCTTCTGCTCTCAATGTCCTGTTGTTGACTTTCTTCATCTGCAATAAGAAAAAACTGGGGCAATGAATGAGATAACAGTGAGTGGGATGGCCATAAGTGCTGGCGCTTGTGGGGGAATGCTGTGTTGTGTTCTGAGGGATTGAGGAGGCAGCAGGGTTAGTGAGGTGACGGGCTGAAGGAGGTTGGGTGGTGGGGGGGGGGGGCAACTGATGGAAAATATAGCAGGCAATAGTGAGAGTGGTACAGCAAGAGACCTGGTGGATGATGGGTGTAATGGCAGAGATAGTGTGTGTGAGCTGCAGAGAGAAAAACGTGGCACGTACTCTGATGGAGCAAAGAAGGTCATTGATCTTTTTGTGGCATTTCTGGCCATTCTTCTGCACCCTGGAGACCAAATTGATCCAGGTGGTGACCTCAGACCAGGCTAGCATGGTAAGGTGGCACAGTCCCCTCTGTTAGCCCACTAGGATGGCTCAGTCTCCATCAGAGAATCATAGTGTCCTCTTGCCCTCTCTGACATCTTCTGTTTACATCTCAGCAAGGCTGCTGTGGAATGCCAATGCTCGTCAAGGTATCCTGTGGCTTTTGTGGATTGTGCAGGCAGAAGGGCTGCTGGTGTTTCAGCTGATATCCTCTGCATGGTGAGTTGTTTGGTGAAGGATGCATTTTAAGTTGTGGTGGAAATCAACAAGGGAGGTGACTTGGTGGTGAAGTAGGTAATTCATGCACTGAATTTGACCAGAAATGGTAAGAGAATTGACCAGGCATTGCAGAGACAAACTCTAATAAATGCAAAGGAATATAAGAGACTACAGAAGGTTTTGTGCACAGCCCAGACCATCACAGAAGCCAGCCTTCCATCCATGGACTCTATTTACATGGCTCATTGCTGCAACAGGGCTGCCAACATTATCAAAGACCCATCATACCCCAGTAATACTCTCCTACAACCTTTTCCGTCAGGTAGAAGATATGGAAGGTTGGTCACACACACCAGCAGGTTAAGGAACAGCTTCTTCTGGGCTGTTATTAAACTGATGAATGGACTCTCTGGCTTCAAATAATGCTGATCTTGTTAATGTTGATGTCGCCTAGAGCACACGCTGTGCAACGTAACCTGTACGCCTCTGCCCAAGTTTTTTTTTACTCTCTACGATCTGTACATCTTTGCTTACTATGATCTGCCTGTACTGCTTGGAAACAAAGCTTTTCGTTGTACTACGGTACATGTGACAATCAATCAATCAATCAGTAAACTTGACAAAAACAATGTATGCTGTGTGTGGTTTGCTTATAGTTTGTTCATGTTCAGCTGTTGATGTTCCTTCTGTTATTGATAATAACTGATGGTGGGTCATAGATAAGGCTGAAGCTTTCACAGCAATCTTCAGCCAGAAGTGCCGAGTCGATGATCCATCTCAGCCTCCTCCAGTTCCCCCAGCATTACAGATGTCAGAATTCAACTAATTCCATTCACTCCATGTGATGGATACTGTAACGGCTTAGGGCCTGACAACATTCCAACAATAACATTGAACCCTTCTGCCTGCCTTAGAACCTGCCACTCCATGAGCCAAGCTGTTTCAATACAGTTACAGCACTGGCATTCACCCAACAATGAGGAAAATTTCCCAGGAATGCCCTGTACACAAAAAGCAGGACATAAATGGGCAGTTAACCAAGGCTGACCTCATTACAGCCTTGGTTAAATTAAACTCTGTCTGCCATACCTCAGCTCATTGACCAATTTAGAGTGCAAGAGTTACACAGCATGGAAACAAACTCTACGGTCTACCAGTCCACACTGACCATGTTCCCAAACTAAACTAGTCCCACCTGCCTGTGCTTGGCCCATAATTCTCCAGACCTTCCATATTCTTGTACTTATGCAGATATATTTTCAATGTTGTAACTGTATCAGCATTCACTTCTTGCTCTGGCAGCTCATTCCACACATGAACGACTCTCTGTGTAAAAACGTTGCACCTCATGTCCTTTTTAAAACTATCTCCTCTCACTTTAAAAATATGCCCCAGCTTTGAACTCTGCTAACCGAGGGAAAAGATCTTGTTATTCACCTAATCTACGATCCTCATGATTTTATAAACCCCAACCTCAAAATGCTCCAATTGAATAAGTCCCACTCTTTCCAGTCTATTTTTATATCTTAAACCATCCATTCCTGGTAAGTCTTTTCTGAACCTTACCATAACAGGGTGACCAGAACTGCACGCGGTATTCCAAGATCTCTTTGTGATCTTAGATAACCTTCTTCGCTGTCTACTAGACCACCAATTCTGGTGTCATCAGCAAACTTGCTAATCATGCCTCCTAAAATCTTATCCAAATCATTTCTATAAATGACAAACAAAAGTAGACCTAGTCCCAATCCCTGTGGAACATTGCTGGTCACAGGCCTTTAGTCCGAAAAATAACTCTTCACCACCACCTTCTGTCTCCTACCATAAAGCCAGTTTTCTATCCATCTGGCAGGCTCATTCTGAATACCATGTGATCTAACTTTATTAATTCATCTCCCATGCGGAACCTTATCAAAGGCTTTACTAAAGTCCATGCCAACAATGTGTACTGCTCTGCCTCAAAATCGTTTTGATTACTTCCTCAAAAAATGCAAATAAGTTTGTAAGACACGATTTCCCTCACGCAAAACCATGCTGACTATCCGTAATCAGTCCTTGCCTTTCCAAATGCATGTAAATCCTATCTTTTAGGAAGTGTGTAATATCATTAATGTATTATTACCAGCCAACGTCCGTTGCATCTACACAAATAGTGATATGGCTTGCTTAGACAGATACTCTCTTTGGTGTGCCCTGCACACTGCAGGAGCTCTAACATCACTGTTCTGAGACCTCCCGTCTGCATTGACCTGCTTTCTACATTGCCCCAAGACTGGCTTTCTCCTGAGCTTAGAGCTGAAAATGTGTTGCTGGTTAAAGCACAGCAGGTCAGGCAGCATCCAAGGAACAGGAAATTCAACGTTTCGGGCCAAAGCCCTTCATCAGGAATGAGTAGAGGGTGCCAGACAGGCTAAGATAAAAGGTAGGGAGGAGGGACTTGGGGGAGGGGCGATGGAGATGTGATAGGTAGAAGGAGGTCAAGATGAGGGTGATAGGCCGGAGTGGGGTGGGGGCGGAGAGGTCAGGAAGAGAATTGCAGGTTAGGAGGGCGGTGCTGAGTTCAAGGGAATCGACTGAGACAAGGTGGGGGGGAGGGGAAATGAGGAAACTGGAGAAATCTGAGTTCATCCCTTGTGGTTGGAGGGTTCCCAGACGGAAGATGAGGCGTTCTTCCTCCAACCGTCGTGTTGTTATGTTCTGGCGATGGAGGAGTCCAAGGACCTGCATGTCTTTGGTAGAGTGGGAGGGCGGGTTAAAGTGTTGAGCCACGGGGTGGTTGGGTTGGTTGGTCCGGGCGTCCCAGAGGTGTTCCCTGAACCCTCCAACCACAAGGGATGAACTCAGATTTCTCCAGTTTCCTCATTTCCCTCCCCCCACCTTGTCTCAGTTGATTCCCTTGAAAAACCGAAGACATGCAGGTCCTTGGACTCCTCCATCGCCAGAGCATAACAACACGACGGTTGGAGGAAGAGCGCCTCATCTTCCGTCTGGGAACCCTCCAACCACAAGGGATGAACTCAGATTTCTCCAGTTTCCTCATTTCCCCTCCCCGCACCTTGTCTCAGTCGATTCCCTCAACTCAGCACCGCCCTCCTAACCTGCAATCTTCTTCCTGACCTCTCCGCCCCCACCCCACTCCGGCCTATCACCCTCACCTTGACCTCCTTCCACCTATCACATCTCCATCGCCCCTCCCCCAAGTCCCTCCTCCCTACCTTTTATCTTAGCCTGCCTGGCACCCTCTACTCATTCCTGATGAAGGGCTCTGGCCCGAAACGTTGAATTTCCTGTTCCTTGGATGCTGCCTGACCTGCTGTGCTTTAACCAGCAACACATTTTCAGCTGTGATCTCCAGCATCTGCAGACCTCACTTTTTTCTCCTGAGCTTAGTCATGTGTCCATCTCTGGTCCATTCTGTCCTCTGACCCAAGCACTCACCAACTCTCTACAGAGCCCTCACCTGTTCTCTCCGAAGCCCTTCCCTCACTGGCACTCTCTTGAACCCTCACCACGCAGTGTACCTATCAACCACCATTGAGAGAGCTACAGTCTATCTGGTATTGGTGATAATCAGTTATTACAAGGTGCCAAAGTAACCTTGCAGGTCATTACATACAGAGAAATCACGATATCTTGCATAACATATTTGGATTTTTTAAGATGTTAATGCAAGACATTATGTACTGAAAGCACTTGTGAACATGTTTGCAATCTGAAACATTACATGCAGCAAAGTGTAGCCCAGTAAGCAAAATTTTTTGCTGGGTTAGTTTTTACTGGGGCTAACGATGTATATGACTCAACAACAAATTCTGTAAACCTGCTTTAGTCTTTCTACACATTTGTTGCATTTTACTAACCAGAATACGTGCTGTAGGTAGACTCAAAATGCCATTAAGGATGAAGTTCCGGGATTTTCAGGAACTCTCTCACTGCACTGCAGGTCGTATCTTCTGCCCCAAAGCTCTTCTACCATGTCCTGAAGCAGACTCGCTCCCACAGTCACATCTCCTTCCTCAATGCCTGCCTATGGAACCGACTGAATCCTTCCTCCCCTCCCACCTCCATCCACGGCCCCAAAGAGCCTTCCACATCCATCGAAGTTTCACCTGCACTTTCACACGTGTCAGTTAGTTAATCTGTTGTTCTCGATGTGGTCTCCTTTATATTGGGGAGACAGGACGCTTATTTGCAGAGCTTTTCAGAGAACATCTCTAGGACACCTGCACCAATCAACCCCGCCGCCCCGTAGCCGCACATTTCAACTCCCCCTCCCACTCCACCAAGGACATGCAGGTCCTGGGCCTCCTCCATCGCCGCTCCCTAACCACCCGATGCCTGGAGGAAGAACGCCTCATCTTCCACCACGGGACCATCAAACCCCACAGCGTCAATGTGGATTTCACCAGTTTCATTTTTTCCTCTTCCCCCACCTTGTCCCAGTTCCAACATTCCAACTTGGCACCGCCTTCATGACCTGACCTACCTGTTTATCTTGCTTCCCACCTATCCACTCCACCCTCCCCTCTGACTTATCACTATTACCTCCACCTCCACCTACCTATCGCACTCTTGCCCCCAGCCCCACTCCCCCTCCCATTTATCTCTCCGCCCCCGAGGCCCCCAGCCTCATTCTTGATGAAGGGCTATTGCCTGCTCCTCGGATGCTGCCTAACCTGCTGTGCTTTTCCAGCACCACAATCTTGACTTCCAGGATTTTCAGCCAATGACAGTCAAGGAACAGCAATTATATTTCCAAGTCAGGATCGTGCGTGACATGATGGGAATTACTACTTGTGGTCTTCCCTTGCATCTGTTCCTTTGACCTTTGAGATGGTCATAGATTTGAGAAATGTTTTCAAGGAAGCGTTGGTAAATTTACCTTCCAAACCCACAACCACTTCCACTTCGGAGGTTTGGCAGCATCCATGGAGAGAAGTCAGAGTTAACATTACTATTACCGTGACCATTCTGAAGAAGGGTCACTGGACTCAAAACATTAACTCAGTTTTCTCTCCACAGATGTTGCTACACCTGCTGAGTTTCTTCAACAATCCTGTTTTTGTTTGATGTCTAGCATCTCCAGTTCTTCATGCCTTCATCCATCTAGATGGACAAAATAGCAGAGGTCTTCTGGCTACCCTGCTGGTCGGTGGAAGTTGTGTAATTGGAGGGTGCTGTCAAAGGAGCTTTTGATGAATTGTGCATCTTGTAGATGATATATCCTGTTGACACTGAGTGTCAATGGTGGAGGGAATGAACGTTTGAGGTGGTGGATGAAGTGACAATCAAACAGTCTGCTTTGCCCTGCATGGTACTGAGTTTCTTGAATGTTGCTGTTGTTGCACCCTTCTAGGAAAGTAAGAAATATTTCATCACATACTTTTCTTGTACCTTTTAAATATGTGAAAAGATTTTTGAGGAGTCAGGAGATGAGTCATCTCACAGAATTACCAGCTTCTGAGTCAGTCTTATCATTGCAGATTTTACATAACTAGTTCAGTTTAGTTTCTGATCAATGCTAATAACCAGAAGTTCAAATGTGGGGATTCAGGATCGAACATCAAGGAGAAATAGTTAGATTCTCTCACTGGAGATGGTCATTGCCTGGCATTTATCTGGCAAGAACATAACTTTCCATTTATCAGCCAAGCTGTCTACCTTTGAGATCTTGCTGCAGAAGGACACAGACTGCTTCAGTATCTGAGGAGTAGTAAACAGTGCTGAATGCTAGAGATCCACTTGGCTTGGAACTAGATTTAAAACGATGTGAAGAAAATGGAAATTTATGCCCTATAATTGCTAGGTCTTTGTGTGCAGCTTTTAACCAGGCCTTCAGTAAGTACCAATACGTCATTGCTGACTCTGAAATCCAGAATATGGAATTCAGTCTCACACCAATGATACTACATGGTGAATTTCAATTCAGCTACTTTATAAAGAAGAAAGAAGAAATAATCACCTCTTAGAAAGGATGTAACACTGGGGACTGCATCAAAAAGATATCAATCAATTAGAATTGTCACATGTTGGGAACACATGTCTTGTCTCTCTCACATGGCCAGAAATATTATGAACTCAAAGAGAAAATATAAATGATTTTTGAAAGATACACTTGATGAAACCTCACTTTGTAAAATTAACCATTGATTAATTGTCATTGGGGTTAAAATCTCACTGATATAAAACTAGACTACTTCAAAGAGCTATTGTACATTATTATAAATTGGCTAAAGCAAAACCATAATCCAGAGTGACAGTAAAAAGACAGCTTCTATTTACTGATATTTACGACTTTCAATCAAATGAGCTTGTCCAAATTTAATTCTTGGCATGCTCAAAATCCACAATATATTATTCCTCACTATTAAATATTTGGCTTCCTGTTTAAATGTTGTTTTGCTGAATTTAAAGGGAAATTGTTTGCAAGCCCCCTGTTGTAAGAGATACCTGCAGTTGACACCTTTTGGTAAGGGGGAGTTGTGCTAACCACAAAGACACATAAAGGTCTTGAGTAAGAAAGCTGCCATTTCTAGCACTAGTTGAAGGCATCCTAAACTGCAAAGATAACCATGTGGATGTCGTGGCAGAAGAGACACACTCTTGAGTTACAAGAATGGTTTATTACATGATAGAAGAATAGCACTTAATAAGAAAATAAGGAAATGACATTAACACTTAGTGAGAGATTTGTTATCTTCTAAAAGGTAGAAGCCAGGTCTAAACTACATGATTATAGATTATATAGATTATGACTGAAGACTGGCTAGCTCTTTCCAGAGATTGCCACTTATATATCAATGGGCAGAATCATGTTTACATTCCTCAATTAACCCTTTCAGCCTTATACACCATTATATAACTGCCTTATCTATTTGATAAGAAAATGGAATCGATGATTGGACATAGAGGTCATTTTATCCTGGGGAGTGTAGTGCTGGAAAAGCACAGCAGGTCAGGCAGCATCCGAGGAGTAGGAGAATCGATGTTTCAGACATAAGCCCTACATTGTGGGCGGCACGGTGGCACAGTGGCTAGCACAGCTGCCTCACAGTGCCAGAGACCCAGGTTCAATTCCTGCCTCAGGTGACTGACTGTGTGGAGCTTGCACATTCTCCCTGTGTCTGTGTGGATTTCCTCTGGGTGCTCCAGTTTCCTCCCACAGTCCAAAAATGTGCACGTTAGGTGAATTGGCCATGCTAAATTGCCCGTAGTGTTAAGGGCAGGGGCAAACGTTGGGGAATGGGTCTGGGTGGGTGGGGGGGTCGGTGTGAACTTATTGGGCTGAAAGACCTGTTTCCACTCTGTAAGTAATCTAATCTAATCAGGGCTTAAGCCCAAAACGTCGATTCTCGACTCTGAGCTCCAGCATCAGCAGTCCTCACTCTCTCGACAATTTTAACGCTATTAAACTCTTGGAAGGAATAGGGAGGTGAGTCAAGTATTTTTCATTCTATACGGTAAACTTTTATGACTTCCAAGAAAAGGTATCATCATCATAAAGGGAGTAAAGTTTGTGTTGTGCCAATTCTATTACGTATACTTGCTTTGATTTCCCCAACGGTTAGAATTGAGGTAAACAATGCTGGTTGTGAAGGTAGTGATCCGTAGCATTGTGTGAGCCAGGAAATTGAGCTAAGTCTGCTTAACATTGTTATCCAAACACATTTCTCTATAAAACGTTTTTCTATTTTCTAAGCATAAATTACAAATACCATAAAAATGAATGATTAATGCAAAGGTTCTCAGAGACAGCATTAATTGTAATTGATTTGTTTCAAATTTGAAAAGAGATGTAAAACAGTCTTTATGCAAATATTAAACATTATGATCAATGAAACTAAAGGTCTTTTGTGGGCTGTGAGGTCTGAAATTTCCTCCTAAACTTGTCAATCTCTCTTATCTCCTCTAGCACACTTGCTTACAGCCTAGCTCGTTGAGTAAGCTTTTGGTCATTTGTCTTATTGGCTCCTTCTTAGCTCACTGCTCAATGTCAATTTTTGTCTCATTATGCACTTGTAAAGTTTCTTGGGACATTTTTAATTATATTAAAACCTGGATATCAATATGTTTTGCTGTTGCAGATTAACAGCCTCAAAATAAAAAATAATGATTCTTTTCTGGTGTTGGAATTAAACCAACAAGACTGATCCCACTACTTCTTAGTGATAGCGGGAATATTGGGGCTTCACTGAAGGTAGCATTTTGTTAAAAAATGCAAACACCAGATGGTTAATCGCTGCAAATAGACTCTAGAACTGCACTTACACATAACAATAAACCATCTGAATGATGTGTGCTAAGCCAGAATCCAGAGTTTGGGAAAACGTGAGCAGGATAAAAGAAACTCACAAATCATAACATTATCCCACAATGATATCTGTTTCCCTGGGCAAGCTGCAACTTCTTCCACCTCAATGTTAAGAAGACTGACTCACATGAAAAACACAACTCCCTTGCCACCAATTCATCTCTCCACTTTGCTTGAATTCTCAATTTTATTATGCTCTTTGGCCGTGAAAAGGGTTTGAAACTGAAGCGATGATGAAGACCATTTATTCCTACCTCAGCAATAGCGCTTGCCTTTACCCTATTTTAAGCTATCTAACGGTGTTACAAATGATTTTGTCACCTTTTGATCTGAGCGATTCAATATTCTCTTTGAGAACTTTCAAGCAGTCATCCTTCAGAACCTTTCATTTTTCCAACACTGCGATGCACATGATGTCACACATTTAGTCCCATCCATTTTTCACCCATATTCTTGATGACTGATACTAGCTTCCCAACTGATCTTCATCTTCCAAAACTGTGATCTCTACCAACCAGAAGGACAAGGGTAGCAGATCCAGGAGGACATCAACAACCTGCAAGTTGTTGTCAAGCTGCATATTTTCCTGATGTGAAATTATATTGGTGGTCTTCCACTGTTGCTAGTATAATGTCCTAAAATTCCTTTCCTACACCACAAAGACCGCAAAAAGGAGCACAATTTACTTCTTAAATGACTACTAGTGATGGACAATAAATACTGGCCTAGTCAGTGATGCCTACATACTATGAGTGATATCAGAGCTGCAGTCATCCAGGCAAGGGAAGGTATTCCATCACATGCCTGACATGCGTCACATAGATGGTGGACAGGCTTTGAGGAGTCTGGAGGAGAGTTATTCCTGGCCTCTGACTTGGGCTTGTAGCCATTATATTTATATGGGAAATCCAGATCAGTTTCTAGTCAATGGTAACCCCCCAGGATGTTGATACTGGGGGAATTCAGTGATGGCAATGCCATTGAAAGTAAAAGGAAGTGGTTAGATCATTTTTTTTATTGGAGGTGGTTATTACCTGGCATTTGCGCCTCACAAATATTGTTTGACAATTTTCAGCCCAAGTCAGAATATTGTTCAGGACTTCTGCACTTATACATGCACTGCTTCAATATCTGAGGAGTCAATGAATGATGCTGAACATTGCGCAATCATTGGTGTACATCTCCCTTTCTGGCAATTTGATGTAGAAAAGGTCATTGATGAAGCAACTGAAGATGTTTGGGCCAAGGACACTCCCTAAAGAAGTCCTGTTTTGGAGCTGAGATGACTGAACTCCAACAACCACAACACCTTCCTTTGTGCCAGGTATGATTCCAACCAACGGAGAGTTTGCCACCTGATTCCCATTGATTCCAGTTTCAGTAAGACTCTCTGATGCCACACTAAGATGAATATGGCCTTGATATCAAGGAGGTCAGTCTTACCTCACCTCTGGAATTCAGCTCTTTTGTCCATATTTGAACCCAGACAGTAATTAAGGTAGGAGCTGAGTAGTTTTGGTGGAACCCAAACTGGGCATCAGTAAGCAGGTCATTGCTGAGCATGGGATTGGTTAGCTCAGTTGGATGGTCTGCAATGCAAAGTGATGCCAACATAGTGGGCTCAATTTCCACATTGTCTGTGGTTACATGAAGGATTTGCCTTCTCAACTTCACTTCTTGCCAGACACCTGATGACACTCAAGATACCAGGTTACCACCAGCTGTCTCTCTTGAATGGAAAAGCAGCCCTATGGTCTGATAGGACTATAGTGATTTTACCATTACTGCTGGGCAGATGCTGCTTCCTTACACTGTTGATGACACCTTCAGTTGCTGTACTGATGATTGAGAATAGACCAAAGGGAGAGTAATTGGCCCGCCTGGGTTTGTTCTGCTTTTTGTGTACTGGACATATCTGGAAAAATTTCCATGTTGTTAGGGAAATATCAGTATTGTAACTGTACTGGAAGAGCTTGGCTGTGGATTGGGACATTTGGAGCACAAGTCTGTTGCTGGAATCTTGTCAGAGCCCACAACCTTTCCAGTGTCCAGTGCTTCCAACTGCTTCTTGAAATCACATGGAGTGAATTGAATTGGCTGAAGACTGGTATCTGTGATGCTGGGGACCTTTAGAGGAGGCCAAGGTGGATCACCTCTCAACACATGTGGTTGAAGATTGTTACAAATGCTTTAGCCTTTTCTTTCCCACTGATGTGTCGGGTCACCTCCATCATTAAGGATGGGGATATTTGTGCAGCTTTCTCCTCTAATAAGTAACAGTTACAGCTGAATGTGGCAGGATTGCAGAACTTAGATCTGATCCTAGGTTTGGCTGTGGCATTGTTTACTGCTATCTACTACTTGCTGCTTATGCTGTTTGGCGTGCAAATAGTCCTGTTGTGTAGCTTCACCAGGTTGACATGGTACTTTCAGGTATGCCCAGTGCATGTCCTCTAGCACTCTCCAATGAACGAGGGTTGACACCCTGGCTGGAAGTTAACAATTGAGCGGGGGATATACAGGGCCATGAGGGTGTAGTTTTGCTGAAGTACAGTTTTGCTGTCGCTGACTCATAGTCTTGAATTGCTAGACCCTGTTCGAAGGCTGTCCCACGTAGCACAGTGATAGCCCCACACAACATGATGGGGGTATTCTCAGTGGGAAGACAGGACTTCATCTCCGCAAGGACTGCACAGTGGTCACTCTTCTGATACTGTCAAGGACAGATGCTTCTGTGCCAGGCAGATTGCTGAGGTCAAGTATGTTTTTCTCTCTTGCTGATTCCCTCACCTCCTGCCACAAACCCAGTCAAGCAGCAATGCACTTCAGGGCCTGACCAGCTATATCAGTCATGCTGCTGCCAAGCCACTTGATGATGAATATTAGAATCCCCCACCCAGAGTAGATTCTGAGCCTTTTGCACCCTCAGTGCTTTCCTCAAGAGTCAGTCAACTCAGAGGAGCACTGATTCTTCAGCTGAAGCAGAATGGTATGTGGTAATCAGCAGGAGGTTTCCTTGCCCATGTTTAACCTGAGGCCATGAGACTCCCAGGGCAGCTCCCTCCTGACTGTATACCACTGTGCTGCCACCTCTGTGGGGTTTGTCCTACTAATGAGACAGGATATATCCAGGGATGGTAATGGTGATATCTGGGAAATTGTGTGGGTGTATGGCTATCTCAGGCATGATTAACCTGTGAGATAGTTCTCCCAATTTTGGCATTCACCCCCAGACGTTAGTGAGGAGGACTTTAGAGAGGCTGTCTTTGTTGTTGACGATTCCATTTTCGAGGTGAATCCCCGGTGGTCTGTCTGGTTTCAGTCCTTATTTTGAGACTTTGTAGCAATTAGTTACAACTGAGTAGTTAGGTGGTTAGGTGGTTAGGTTATATTGGAGAGCAGTTAAGAGTCAACTGCATTGTTGTGGATCTGGAGTCACCTACAGCCCTGGCCATGTAAGGGCAGTAATTTCCTTCCCTGAAGAGGATTAGTGAATCAGATGAGGTTTTCCAACAATTGGTTGGAAAGATTTGCTGGTCACCATTTGATTTCAGTTTTTAATTAAATTCAAATTCCACCAACAACTACGGCGGGATTCAAACCTGGGTTCCCAGACCATTATCTGAGTTTTTGGATAAATAATTAAGTATTAGTAAAACTAAGCCATTGGCTCCAAGATGTTGGGAGTGTGTTTTGGAAAACAGCTTATCAAACACCAGGAGGGAAATAGAAAGCAATGAAGGTGAACTATTTAAAAACACTTGAATTGGAAGGGGACTAATATACTGACAAGAAGATTTGCTTGAACTGCTCGGGAGGATTTAAACTATTAAGGTGGGGGTGGGGTGTGTGGGACCCAGGGAGATAGTGAGGAAAGAGATCAAACTAGATTGGTAGAATTGAGAGAAGAAGCAAGTCAAACAGTCAGGGCAGGCAGGAACAAAGCAGAGAACAAGGTAGGACTGATAAATTAAATTACATTTATTTCAATGCAAGAGACCTAATAGGGAAGGCAGATCAACTCAGGGTATGGTTAGGAACATGGGACTAGGATATCATAGCAATTACAGAAACATGGCTCAGGGATGGACAGGACTGGCAGCATAATGTTCCAGGATACAAATGCTACAGGAAGTATAGAAAGGAGGCCAAGAAAGGAGGGGGAGTGGCGTTTTTGGTAAGGGATAGCATTACAGCTGCACTGAGGGAGAATATTCCCAGAAATACATGCAGGGAATTTCTTTGCGTTAAACTAAGAAATAAAAAAGGGATGATCACCTTAGTGGGATTGTATTATAGACGCCCAAATAGTCAAAGTGAAATTGAGAAACAGATTTGTAAGGATATCTCAGTTATCTGTAACAATAATAGGGTGGTTATGATCGGGATTTTAACTTTCCAAACATAGACTGGGCCTGCTATAATGTTAAAGGCTGAAATGGAGAGGAATTTGTTAAGTGTGTATAAGAAAATTTTCTGATTAATATGTGGATGTACCTTGGAAAAGGTGCAAAACTTGATCTATTCTTGGGAAATAAGGGAGGGCAGGTGACTGAGGTGTCAGTGGGGTAGCACTTTGGGGCCAGTGGCCATAATTCTATTAGTTTTAAAATAGTGATGGATCTAAAAGGTGAAGTTCTAAATTGGAGGAAGGCTAATTTTGACGGTATGAAGCAGGTTCTTTCAAAAGCTGATTGGGGGCAGATGTTCACAGGGGGCAGTACAGTGGCTCAGTGGTTAGCACTGCTGCCTCATAGCGCCAGGGACCCGAGTTCAATTCCCGCCTCAGGTGACTGTGTGGAGTTTGCACATTCTCCCCGTGTCTGCGTGGGTTTCCTCAGGGTTCTCCGCTTTCCTCCCACAATTTAAAGATGTGCAGGTCAGGTGAATTAGCCATGCTAAATTGCCCATAGTGATAGTTACGGTACATTAGTCAGGGGTAATGGGTCTGGGTGGGTTACTCTTTGGAGGGTCAGTGTGGACTTGTTGTGCCGAATGGCCTGTTTCCATACTGCAGGGAATCAAATCTAAAAAGGGACGGTGGAAAATGGGAAGCCTTCACAAATGAGCTAACGAGAGTCCAGAGACAGGATATGCCTATTAGAGTGAAAGGAAGGTGGTAGGTGTAGGGGATGCTGGATGACTAAAGAAATTGAGGGTTTGGTTAAGAAAAAGAAGGAAGCATATGTCAGTTATAGCCAACTAGATTGAATGAATCCTTAGCAGACTATAAAGGCAGTAGGAGTATACTTAAGAGGGAAATCAGGACGGCAAAAGCAGACATGAGATAGCTTTGGCAAATAGAGTTAAGGAGAATCCAAAGGGGTTTTTCAAATACATTAAGGACAAAATGGTAACTAAAGAGAGAATAGGGCCCCTCAAAGATCAGCAAGACAGCCTTTGTGTGGAGCAGCAGGAGATGAGGGAGATACTAAACAAGTATTTTGCATCAGTGTTTACTGTGGAAAAGGACATGGAAGATATACGTTTTAGGGAATAGATGGTGACATCTTGAAAAATGTCCATCTTATAGAGGAGGAAGTGCTGGATGTCCTGAAACACATAAAAGTCAATAAATCCCCAGTACCTGATCAAGTGTACCCAAGAACTCTGTGGGAAGCTAGAGAAGTGACTGCTGGGCCCCTTGCTGAGATATTTGTATCATCGATAGTCACAGGTGAGATGCCGGAAGACTGGAGGTTGGTTAATGTGGTGCCACTATTTAAGAAAAGTGCTGAGATGTGGAGTTTGCACGTTCTCCCCGTGTCTGCGTGGGTTTCCTCCGGGTGCTCTGGTTTCCTCCCACAGTCCAAAGATGTGCGGGTCAGGTGAATTGGCCATGCTAAATTGCCCGTAGTGTTAGGTAAGGGGTAAATGTAGGGGTATGGGTGGGTTGCGCTTCTGCGGGTCGGTGTGGACTTGTTGGGCCGAAGGGCCTGTTTCCACACTGTAAGTAATCTAATTGAATCTAATCTAAAAGCCAGGGAACTATAGACTGGTGAGCCTGATATTAGTGGTGGGCAAGTTGTTGGAGAGAATCCTGAAGGATAGGATGTACATGTATTTGGAAAGGCAAGGACTGATGAGGGGTAGTCAACATGACTTTGTGCATGGTAAGTCATGGCTCACAAACTTGATTGACTTTTTGAAGAAGTAGCAAAGAGGATTTATGAGGGCAGAATGGTGGACTTCCGTAAGGCATTCAATAAGGTTCCCTATGAGAAACTGTTTAGCAAGGTTAGATCTCATGGAATACAGAGAGAACTAGCCATTTGGATCCAGAACTGGCTCAAAGGTAGAAGACAGAGGGTGGTGGTGGAGGATTGTTTTTCAGATTGGAGGTCTGTGACCATTAGAGTGCCACAAGGATCAGTGCAGGATCCTCTACTTTTTGTCATTTACATAAATGATTTGGATGTGAGCATAAGAGGTATAGTTAGTAAATTTACAGATGACACCAAAATTGGAAGTGTAGTGGACAGCGAAGAGGGTTACCTCAGATTACAACTGGATCTTGATCAGATGGGCCAATGGGCTAAGAAATGGTAGATAGAGTTTAATTTAGATAAATGCAAGGTGCTGCATTATGGGAAAGCAAATCTTAGCAGGACTTATACACTTAATGGTGAGGTCCTAGGGAGTGTTTCTGAACAAAGAGACCTCGGAGTGCAGGTTCAAAACTCCTTGAAAGTGGAATGGCAGGTAGATAGGATAGTGAAGAAAGTATTTGGTTTGCCTTCCTTTATTGGTCAGGGTATTGAGTACAGTAGTTGGGAGGTCATGTTGCAGCTGGAAAGAGCTGCCAGAGGAAGTGGAGGAGGCTAGTACAATTGCAACATTTAAAAGGCATCGGGATGTGTATAAGTATAGGGAGGGTTTGGAGGGGTATGGAGCAGGCGCTGACTGGTGGGACCAGATTGGGTTGGAATATCTGGTCAGCATAGATGAGTTGGACTGAAGGGTCTGTTTCCGTGCTGTACATCTCTATGACTCTCTGACTCTATTCAACAAGAGTTTCAGTGGAGAAGAGCAAGATAGATATACCTGGAGGGAGGCATCAAATTAAACTCTCAAATAAAAGCAAAATACTTGGTTGTTGAAGATCTGACATAAAAGCAGAAAATGCTGGAGAAACTCAGCAGATCTGCATCATCCATGGAGATAGAAATAGAGTTAACAGTCTAACACAGAGCCATCAGATTCAAAACATTACCTCTTTCTCTCTTGTCAAAAACTGCGAATCTGCTGAGTTTCTCCAACACTTCTGTATTCATGGTATCCTGCTTTTATTACAGAGCTTCATTGCATGTGAAGTTGTGAACTGCACAATTTTGGCTCAGCCAGTAATGTACTTACATAATTGAACCTCAGAAACTAAAAGGTTAGTTTCCATTGAGACTTTTTTTGTTATCAATCCAGTTCTGTACTGAAGCTGCCAATATGAAGAAAATCCAAGCTATGAAGTTTCTGTTGCCAGAGTGTTCCACCTTGGTAAGAATTAAATTGAGTACAAAATGTATGAAACAAAGACATGATATTTATGACAGAAAATCAATGCTACCATGTATTTAAGTTTAATATGTTGACACCTTGTCTGAGAAATCCTTTTATATCGAGTTCAATTAAGAAGTTAGGTAAGTCACTCAACCTGACACTGATCTGAAGGCTGAGCATGCACTATCATTGCCAACTTAATTTGATACAAATGAAATGATTCAATAGAAGTGAAATTCCTTTGGGACAGGAACCCAGACCTTGCATCTGCCACCTTTTACATGCCCTGGTATTCAATTTCACTGAAATTATCAGTCTCTCTCCATCCTTTATTCATTGTTCTGGCTGATTTTTAATGTTATTTTATTTCATCATTCTCATATCCTTCTTACTTTCTTAAGATCTGCCTTCTTTGTTAGCCAAGACTCAGTTTCTAGCACACTTATCTCTGAATCTCCAAGTTTAAGTCCCACTCCAAGACATGAGCACAAATATCAAGGCTAATCCTGAGTAGAAGAGAGGAGTGTTACACTGATGGAGTTGCTATCATTCATATTAAACCCCTTTGACAGCTCAGACACATAGAAAGGGTTGTGTGGTTGTATTTTGAAGAGCAGTGGTGATCTGGCCAATATTTATTCCTGAATTAACATAATAAAAACAGATTATCTGATCATTATCGCCCTAATATTTGTGGGAGTTTGATAGTCACAAATTAGCATTTCCAACATTAAAACAGAGTGTTGGAGTGCAAAAGTACTTCACAAAATGTTAAGTGCCTCATACATTCAGTGGTCATGTACGGGCCACACAAATGGAACTCTTACATAGAACATAGAACATAGAAAAATACAGCGCAGTACAGGCCCTTCGGCCCTTGATGTTGCGCTGACCAAAGTCTACCTAACCTACACTAGCCCAATAACCTCCATATGCTTATCCAATGCCCGCTTAAATGACCATAAAGAGGGAGAGTTCACCACTGCTACTGGCAGGGCATTCCATGAACTCACAAACCGCTGAGTAAAGAATTTACCCCTAACATCTGTCGTATACCTACCATCCCTTAATTTAAAACTGTGTCCCCTAGTAACAGCTGACTCCATTAACAGAAAAAGGTTCTCAGTGTCTACCCTATCTAAACCCCTAATCATCTTGTACACCTCTATCAAATCTCCCCTAAACCTTCTTTTCTTCTTTTTTTATATTTCTTCTCTCATCCTCCCTCATCTCTCATTCTCCATATTTCTTTAGTTAAAACTCACACAACACCAGATTATAGTCCAAGAGGTTTATTTGGAAGCACTAGCTTTCAGAACGCCGCACCTTCATCAGGTGATTGTGGAGTATAAGATCGTAGGACACAGAATTTAAATTCTACAAACTCTGTGCCCTACGATATTATACTCCACAAGCACCTGATGAAGGAGCAGTGGTCTGAAAGCGAATGCTTCCAAATAAACCTGGTGTTGTGTAATTTTTAACCTTGTATACCCCAGTCCAACACCTGCACCTCCAAATCATTTGTATTTCTTGTTATTGTATTATTGTTATATTTCATTACTTATGATAAATTGTGAAAACAGCAAATCCTTAAGTAGCACTGCAGGACAAAGCTTCCAAAACCAACAGTAATCCAAAAACATTTGAAAGCCTCCTCTGGTACAAAATTCTATTTAATTACATACATTTGGGAAAATTTTACCGTAAAGCCATGAAAAGATACAAATTCCAAAACCGTACATCTCATTTGGTTAATAGACAACATGATTTTGAAGACACTGTTGATACCTCAATAAAAGATCTTTTTCAATGGCCATTGCCCACTGCAAGGAACAAATGGGTTGTTATCGTTCAATTTACATCACAATTTAGAAACATTTCCTTCTGGAATTCAGATCTTTTGTACACATTTGAACTAAGGTTGGAATGAGGTCAGGAGCTGAGTGGCCCTTGTGAATCTAAACTGAGCCTCAGTGAGTAGATTGTTGTTTAAAAGATGCTGCTTGACAGCACTGTTAATAACACTTTCTATCACTTTACTGGTGGTTGAGAGTAGACTGAAGAGACAGTAATAGTCACGTTTGGATTTGTCATGCCTTTTGTGTATAGGACATACTTGGGCATACTTGTTGCGCAGATGCCATATTCTAATTCTACTGAAGCAGCTTGGCTAGAGGCATGGCATGTAACAGAGCACAAGTCTTCAGTATGCGTGCCAGAATTTTGTCAGAGTCCAAAACCTTTGCAGTATCCAGTGCCTCCAATGATTTCTTGCCTTCATGGGGAATGATTAAAGACTGGTATCTCTGATGGTGGGGACCCCTAGAGCAGGCTGCTTAAGATGCTGGCACATGCTGCAAGAATGATGTTGCCATTAACACATTTTAATGCTACTATCAAGTTGAATTGTATGCAGGGACAGGCACCCACCTCATGCTTCAGACTAGGCTGCAACTCAGAGCTCTTAGCTCGCTTGGCTGATCACTGCTGCCAAGCATGTCAAGCTGGCGTTGTGTCTACACTAAAAGGCAAGGCAAAGTAGTTGTTACATGAGGCTCTAAGTTCTGATTGAAATGACAAAGTGCAAAAAAAAAGGCAAGGCAAGGCATTGGCAGGGAGTCTGCAAGCATCCAAGGAGGCACAAAGTGAGTAAGAACAAAGAAAGAAAGCTGAAGTTCTGTGATGCAGCCTGGTCTACACATGAATTGGGTGCCTGTCCCTGCATGCAATGTAGGGTAGTGGCAGCATTAGTGCATCTCAGCAACATCTCAGTGCACTACAAAGTACAGAATTGAGGTGATGAATCGTATCATAAGCGTGTCGGAAACGTGACATAATGATATGGTGAGGCTGGTGCATATCTGATGCCAACGTCTATGAACAAAGCATGCTGGTGGTCACTGCCCATGGTGCATACCCTGCAATGTTGAGGAATGCTGGCCAAGATGCTGGCCTGAGGGAGCAGGTGGTGAGCTGAAGTCACAGCATACCTATTCTGACTTTCCAGACAGGAATTGTTGCTACTTAGTTCTCCCTGCTGTATAAGAGAAATAGGAAACTGCAAATAAATGAGGTAAGCATAGCAAATACTGACATGTAAATGTTTTGAAACAGGCCTCTTGCCACTTGCTAATGAGATCCATCATTCAGGTCTTAGGTGGAAAATTGGACTTTTATTTTCTCCACTTTAAGAGCCTAGATTATTCGATTTTTTTCCCCATATGTTCCCATCAGAGCTGCTATATCCATGCTATTCAGCAGGTGGGAAAATTCCACCCATAATTTCTGTACC
The DNA here is from genome assembly GCF_020745735.1 of Hemiscyllium ocellatum. NCBI lineage: Eukaryota > Metazoa > Chordata > Chondrichthyes > Orectolobiformes > Hemiscylliidae > Hemiscyllium > Hemiscyllium ocellatum. Next base: position 85,858,572 of record NC_083409.1, read on the forward strand.
TCAACACTTTATCTTATATTCTAAAGCCTCTACTTTAAAAATATTATACTGTTGCTAAAGATAACTCATGACTTCGGTCTAATTGCTTGCAATGTGAGTTGTTAGATACCAATTGACCTTAATTGATATTTGCTTTTAGCATGCATAGGTTTTTATTGACAGACTATAAGCAGGATAGAATGACATGAGTGAAGCATGCACTAACACTCAGGGATAAATAAAGGATTCAGAGGGTGTCTAAATGTTCCTTTCTACACTTAGATATTTTGATTCAAGATATAGGTGATATAGGTTTATTGATTTCAAAGCTCTTACATTTTGTGTGAGGAAGGTAGGTGGCAATGCTTGTGATAGGTCATCAAAAAAGGGAACAGTTCTATTGAGTGGTGAATTCTCACTGTCAATACTCCTACACAGTCAGGAAGTTCATTTAGAATTAGAAAAAAATCAGGGTAAACTTTGCTCTCCTTGGTGTGGTGTGAGGTGAGAAGACACCAGGTTATAGTCCAACAGGTTTATTTGGGAGCACTAGCTGTTGGAGCGCTGTTCTTTCATCAGGTGTCCACAACCACCTGATGAAGGAGCAATGCTCCAAAAGCTAATGCTTCCTAATAAACCTGTTGGACTATAACCTAGTGTTGTGTGATTTTTAACTTTGTACACGCCAGTCCAACACCAGCATCTCCAAATCAAGAGGTGAGAAAAGACAGTGAAAATGAAAAACATCAAATTCTCAAGATCAAGAAACATTTCCCCAATATTCGACATACCATATCACCACGCCCCTCCCCCCAAAATCTTAAATGGCAACTTCAGGACTTTGCCATCAAACAGCAAATGACTTAGAAACTCTACACTGTGGAAAGGGGCCATTCGGCCCATTGGATCTGCACTAACCCTCCAAAGAGCATCTCATCCTGTCCCTGAAACCATACAGTTACTATGGTTAATTCACCTAACCTGCACACTACAGGGCAATTCCACATGGCCAATCCATTTTACCGGCGCATCTTTGGGCCGTGGGATGAAATCAGAGCATGCAAAGGAAACCCACGCAGATATAAGGAAAATAGGCAATCTCCAGACAGATAGTCACTCACGGCTGGAATCAAATGGTCTCTGGTGCTGTGAGACAATAGTGCTGACTACTGAGCCACTGTGCCACCCATGTGTTTCTTTTTATTTTCTATTCCTGATGGTATTTTCAAAATTGTTGAGCACATGCGTGATGAAGGATGAACTAGTTCCCTTTCGTCTGATCCCTCTGTTGGCTGCAAGAAGTTTAATTTTAAGAAAAATCCCATTCCTGACGGATACCTTTCTCCAAGACCAAATTAAAATCTGTTTTAAAAGTGCCTAAATTAATCAAGCTTTCTTGGCAAAATTCTTAATAGTTCCTAAACACAAGAAGAAATAATAAAATACATACACACAGGTCAAGAATGAGAACTGAAACCATTGCCTCAGTTAAAGAAATAATTGTTTGGTATGGCTGACCTTCAATATTACTAAAAGAAGACAAAAAGTTGATGCTTTTCATCATGCATGTATCAGAACTAAGATGCAAGAAACAGGCTTAAAGAAAGGGACACTAAGCTTGAACAACATGAGAAGAGGGCTCTGATTGGGCCATTACTGGAAGGGAGACGCACCAAGAACTGTTGGTTGTCAGTTTTAATTTTCAACCCACGCAGACAGATAATGAATTAGTAAACGAATTAATTTATTTTTCAGTCTCTGAATTTTCATGAAGAGTAGATAGTGCAGTGTTGACAGCCAAGTAGTCAAGTTTGAGATTTTTGGCTTTGCAGTTTGATTGAAATTCTTTTATCCTGTTTATGTTTGAATGGTTTTCTGACTAGCTGGCTTCTTGAACTCTGAGAGAACAACTTAATTTTCTGCAACACAGGGATGACTCATGGGGGATCCACTGGCTGATCTTCACAGCACACTCACATTCAAATCCTGGCTAGTGCACACAGATAGCTCAGTTCACTGGCACACCTTCTTTCACTAGACACACAGACTGACTGAACTGACTTTTAAAGCCTGTTCTTTTGTATTCGTGAAAGGGGAGGACAAAAGTTGTAACCCAAACTGTTGTCTTTTCTCCCAATGTTTACATAGCAACCAGTAGATTACAGTTCAATTTGCAATTAATTTCTTCCTTTTATGTTCATCTCTTTGAAGCTCCCTTGATACCTTGTCAAATGTGGCATCCAGAATCTATCTCTCCAGACAGCCACTGACTGAATTTGCATCCAGTCATTCTTTTGGTTATATAATTCTTACTTTTGAAAATGTAAAAATGAGTTTGATATGTATACTAATGATCTTAGATTAGATTACTTAGATTAGATTACTTACAGTGTGGAAACAGGCCCTTCGGCCCAACAAGTCCACACCAACCCATCGAAGCACAACCCACCCATACCCCTACATTTACCCCTTACCTAACACTATGGGCAATTTAGCATAGCCAATTCACCTGACCCGCACATCTTTGGACTGTGGGAGGAAACCGGAGCACCCGGAGGAAGCCCACACAGACACGGGGAGAACATGAGTCAGGAATTGAACCCGGGTCTCAGGCGCTGTGAGGCAGCAGTGCTAACCACTGTGCCACCGTGCCACCCATAATCCATTGTCATTATAATGTGCATCCCCAACTTGCATTATCCATATCCCACTTCCAATTCTCACTTCCTTCACTGAGAAACTAACTGACGCAACCTGTAAATTAGAGCAAATATCACGCAACTGCAGCCTACTTACTGAATGCTTGTCCCAGCCAACTGTACCTTCATCACCCTGGCCCTACATGCTCAACACAAACCCAGAAATTAATGGAAAGGCTCAACATGTCTGGCAGCATCTGTGAAGAGAAATTAGAGTTAATACTTCAGGTCCAGTGATTCTGTTCCGGGGAAGGGTCACTGAATCTGAAATATTAACTCCAATTTCTCTACAAAGATGTTATCACACCTGCTGAGCTTTCCCAGCAACTTCTGTTTTTGTCTCTGATTGACGGCATCCACAGTTCTTTCAGGTTTTATTAACCATACATGCTCCATAGTCACCATCCTATTTGTCCATGCAAGTTAGCATCAACAATCCACCAACAACATGCCTGCGCTCAGATCACATCAGGCACCAACTTAACCATGCAACACTTTACTTTGGACCTCAAGAAGACTTGGGACTTGCATGCTCCTGACGTGAGAGTTTGCGCAGAGGAATATACTCTTAGTTTGTTTTCTTAGTGCTCATTCACTTTACTTCTTAAGTAGAGACTGTCAGTTTCTGTTTACTTCATATTGTCTTCTAAGTAAACAGTCACTTCAGCATTGACTTAAAGGTTGCCAGTCTTTATGTAGACAGGCAGGAGGTTGGAAGAACACAGCAAGACAGGCAACATCTGAAGGTGTAGAAGTCGATGTTTCAGGTGTAACCTTTCTTCAGGACAGGGGATGAGTGTAGGGGGAGCTGCAGATAAAACCAATGGTGGGGTCAAGGTGGTGAAGTGGGAATAGGTAAAGACTGGCAGAGGGTCTCTAGCAGTCTTACTTTTTTTGAATTCATTCACAGGATGAGGGTATTGCTGGATAGGCCAGCATTTAGTGGTCAGAGGGGAATTAAGAGTCAACCATATTGCTGAGTCGCATGTAGGCCAGACCAGGTAAGGATGGCAATTTCCTTCCCTAGAGGACATCAGTGAACCAGATGGGTTTTTCCTGACAATCGACAATGAATTTATGGTCATCAATAGACTTAATTTCAGATTTGTTTGTAATTGATCTCATATTTCACATCTGACTTAGTGGGATTCAACCCCAGGTCCCCAGAACATTATCTGTTGGTCTGGATTAAGAGTTCATCGATAATACCACCAGACCATCATCTCCCAATTGAATGCACAGGGCTTTTACTACTTAGTTGCATATTGCTTATGGCTCTGTGGCTTACATTGCTTTTTCTTTAGAGAAAGAGGAAAGTTGCTTGGGATGGTGGTAGGGTGCACTGAACAATCAATCTATCAGACAGAGGGTGAAAATGTTGATAGTACATTATTATCAACATCAGATCTGCAACATGTGCCAGTAGTTAATGTGACAACAACACAATGGATATGCTTCAAGCAAATGACCATGTATGAAAGTCAAAGGGGAGCAGCCCTGAGTGGAGTGAAGAGGAATCAATCAGTCAGAGAAACTGCAATAGTCAGTTAGGTGCAGTGGAAACCTATCGTATTTCAGTCCAGGGAATTGATCATGGTAAGTCAGGTGCTTGGTCCAATCAGAGTATAGGGATCTCTATCCTAGCCGTCTGGGGATTGAGTTCCAGTCAGCCTGTCAGTCAAGTACAAGCAGTTCTAGGATAATAGCTAGGTTATTCATATTGAGATGTTAGCCTGGGATTTCGATGGTAGACAGTTGGGGCTTACTAACCAAGTCAGTCTGGATGGTAGGTATTGGTTAATACTGGGCACTGAACAAAAATCGTTAGGTGGCTGATCTTGGGGCAATCCTTTGAGAGTACTGGGAAAGAGGGCAACTCAAATCTAGAGATGGTTTTCATTGTTTTGGATCACTGATGGAATAGTGATAGTATGATGAAGCTTTGAGGCATATTATTTGGATTGTTATTATTATTAACATGTTTAAACTTGGGTTCTAAAGTGGATAGATCCACATCTACCTCTAAGTTTGATTTGTACTTCTATACCATGTGGGTTAAGAAGCAAAATACATAGTTGTAGTTTCATTTATGAGTTTTGTGAGTAATATCAAATTGTCTAGAAATGCATTTCAATGAGGCTTTTAATAAAAAGCAGTGAGGTGAATTGCTCAGCGCTTTAGAAAGCTTAGAAAGGACAAAAGAAAAAAATACTAGACTGTTGATGAGCAATTATGATACAGAGGAATAGAGACAAGAAAAGTTAATTTTAGAAAGACAAAACCAACCAGAAGTCAGTGAATGTGCAGGGTCCCTTCAGAGGATAAAGCATGTCATTCAGACAGAAAAGGCCTTTAAGAGCAGCAGTACAGTTTAGCAGTCTCCAAAACAGTCAGGCAGAAGAAAAAAGATCATGATTGGCTAAAAGAAGCTCCAGAATAAAAAGCTTTAAATGTGTCAGAGAGGAAGAGATCCTGCATTAACTGAAACAAAAGCATCTCATGGAAGAAGACACTTGCTGAAAAGAAATCAAGTCCTCTGTGCCATGGAACAAGGAACTTTAAAGTTGACCCATTATTGTGGTTTGAATATCTATACCATTGTGGTTGAGGGTAAAAGAACTAAATTTTTATTTCTGAAATTTGTAAGTTGGTAGTTTTGCGTACTGTAAGATATAGCGTAAAATAGGTTGCGTTTTTTAAGTTATATATATCATAAACTTTAATGTAGTTTTGTTACAAGTACACTGGCAACCTGTTGTGAATACATTCAGTGGCTGACCACCAAGGTAAACAAATTGCAAAGTAAAACTTATGGTGTATCAAGCCAGATTTCAGTCTGGAATCTGACTTATGCAATACTAATCAACTGGATTCACAATAAAGTGGGATTGCTTTGCTGAAATTCACTGAATTTAAGAGGGAACAGTGTACGTTTAAAAATGAGCATGTGCTAGTACAGTGCATGAAAACAGGATAAATGTTGTGTATTACACAAGTTAGAACTTCAAAGTGACATTGACTGTTGCTGAGATGTTTTAGGTAGTGGAAGATGTAACAGTTAAATTTTTGAAATGTTTGATTAAGATTAAATGGCAAGTGTGAGAGGATAAACTGAAAATAGAAATAAAATCAGGATGTCATAGTGATGAGATGCTTAAAGTGAATAACCAACATTAGAATTAAAAGAAAATATTCCTGATAATAATGTATCACTGCTAGAATGAAATAAGATTCAATCAGAAATTAAATACTTGAATTAGTGAAAAAATAAAAAAGAGCAATGCAAAGGAGAGAGAAAGAAAATAAGGGAAGAGATGAAAATAACAGAGTTTGGATCGGTGAGAGGGCAGAAAAAAAGACAAATGGAAAAGAATTAAAACTGAAATGGAATTTCAAAAGCTGGAAATCAAAAGAAAGAAGGAAATCAGACAACATGACTTGGCTAGAAAAACGTTTAGAGTAAAGGAAGAAGGAAAAGAAAATCTCAGGGATCCTTCTGATTCCACTGAAGGATTTGTTATCACTCATATTCTTTGTTTAAAACTTACATTTACAGAAGATGAAGGTGAAAGACATTTCACCCCATTTTAAAAGGTAGTTGTGAAGTTGAAGCTGCCAAAGAGTGCTTTCAGCTTAACGTTACAGTGTACTCACAGATAGGTACAGCTAGGAAAGCGGTGGTAAAAACAATGACTGCAGATGCTGGAAACCAGATTCTGGACTAGAGTGGTGCTGGAAAAGCACAGCAGTTCAGGCAGCATCCGAGGAGCAGATTTTCCTGCTCCTCGGATGTTGCCTGATCTGCTGTGCTTTTCCAGCACCACTCTAATCCAGAAAGAGCTATGAAAGTGTACACCAGTTTGACAGAAAATCAGACTGGAGGCTATAAAGCTGTTAATATTCAATGCTTATGCCTGTAGTTTGTCAATTAAATTTTTCTACTAAAAAAAAACTTCATCAGGCATTTATAACATTTGCAGGAGAAGAGAAATGCTGTGGAATTCATAGTGTCAATCTCTGAAGTTAGAGAAAAGCTTTGAGAATGTGAGAGAAATCATGATTATCAAGGAGTTCTGAAATATCCTGGTAACTCTTCATAGCAAAAATGCAAAATGCAACAGTTTTGGCAGATATATCACAAATGGGACTAAGGCCATAAGATTATAAATCCAAATCAACCTACTAAACCTTCTTTGAACTGTGCCCCATGTCAATATATCTTCCCTCAGAATAAGAGATCAAAACCGTCCACTCTGACCAATGCCTTGTATAATTTTAGCAAGACCTCCCTAAATTTACATTCCATCCAGTTTGAAATAAAACAAAACCATTCAGGTCCTCTTCATAAAAACATGCTTGATATTATGTATTTCCAAATGCTCTGCTAATGTATCCTCTGTAATAGATTCTAACATTTCTAAAACTGGAGGTATAGAAAATCTGGGAATGGAATAAGTACCGATGTTTGGGAGCAAAAAAATGGATGTCAAAATAACAAAATACAAAGGGCAGAATCTAAAATTTATTTTAAAAAGATAATGTGCTTCCATTGAAATAAGACTAACGCTAATATCAATTGTTGGAATTTAAATGGAAGACCAACTGCAGTTGTATGTGTGCGAAAGGAATCCTCAGAAAAAGGAGCAAGAAAGGAAAGGAAATGGACATTAAGTGGTAGCAAAGTGAAACGTGTTCTCTCAGAAGCTATTATGAAAGCAGAAATGACCCAGGGCAATCAAGATTTTTTTTCCTAGATTATTGATAAAGAAAATCAAACTGCTGACATTATGAATATTTTATGCCAATGGAAGAAGTGCTTCCTTATTCTTTAAATTAAGGTGGCATGCCATTATGATATTGGCAAACACTGAAACAGGTCAGTCAATTATACTGGCATATAATATATCCATCTTGAAGACAATATGAAAAAATATCAATTAGAGCAATGTACAGAGGTGGTAATGAGGTCCCATTAAATAAGGTCACAATATATAAGGTCATAACATAATAATATATAATTATCTTGAATGCTGTAATGACTGGGACAAAGGAATTACTTTGTTAATATTTGCCATTAGGGATACTGCTATTGATCCACAGAGTCCAGTTCTTTTTAAGGGTGGGTATAAGGCAAAGGACAACTTAACTTAAACTTTAAAAACAAATTCTAAACCAAAACTTGGAAACTACACTTTTGACCTATGTAACAGGTTTCCAAGAAAAACTAACCAAAGTATGAGGGTTAGATAAAAGATTTTAAAGGTGTTCAATATATAATGAAAGTCTGAAAAGATAAAAGGCCAAAACTTGGAATTTAGTTGTTAGAGACAAGATGTTGGTATTGTTACCTATCTCTGGGAAATCAGTATAAGAGAGGTTCACTTGACCATGCAGAATAAAATGAGAAGCACAGGGAAATAAATTATGTATTAAGTATTCCAGCCTGGGAAAAAAAAATAGTGAATGTGTGATGTTAAAATGTGAAAACAATATTATGACAGGAAGGATCTTCAGGATAGAAGTGCATTTACAATAATGATAGAAATGGGAATGAAATAAAATGTTAGAACAATTTGAGCATGAAACAAAAATTGAAAATCCTGAAGTTAACCCTTCAAAATCAGATTGAATAATATGAACATACTTGGAAAGTTAGGTGGTATATTATGCTGTCTCCCAGTAAGCTGTCAAATTGACTTAGGAAAGCAATTACAGACTCATAAATCCAAGTAGGCCAGGAACAATTTCTTCAGCTATAAATGATTTTAATGCGGTGGGGGGGTGGTGTTACCAATAGACAACATCCTCACAGATTCAACCAAGAAAATCAGCTCCTTTGAAGAGATCAAGTTCAAAATGTACAAAGATATTACTGAACAGGGTCATAATAGTTAGAGCCTACCTGTTGTGGTGGTGCCAAAACCAAATGGATCACAATAATTGTGTCGATTATTACAAAAGTCTACGAGGTAACAAAGGTGAAGGTTTATGATTGCAGAATTCAATTGAGATTATTTGACAACCATAATTTGTTACAAAAATTGTCTTGTTACAAGGAAATTAGCAGCTTCCATTGACTGATACAACCAAAGAAATAAGAGTTTTTGAAATACTGGATGAGTATAATTGTGCTTTTCTGAATGAAAAATTCACCAGGAATTTTTCAAAAATTAACTAATGTCATTGAATAATTACGCAACTGTTGCATACATAAACAAATTAGTTGTTTTCAGCCAAACCAAACATGGTAAGCCAAGGTTGACCATGTGCCATGAATCTCAAAAAAAATGCTTCAACTGAAAATAGGAAAATTCTGCCCATGGTTTTCAAAGATCGCATCTTTTAAAACAATTCAGATGGATTAAAATATATAGAAGTACCACAATATTAAAAGAATCGCCTCAAATGATTTTCCAATATAGTTGGAGACACTAAATTCAATCAACAAAGAGGCAGAAGTGATTGTACCAATCATATTTGTACGAGTAAGAATAACATTTGCACATTGGTAAGTCAAGGCATTGTTGGACATAAAGGTAGTCCATGATGTTAAATCTTTTTCTCATTGATTAAGTATGCTTAAATAACATGAGTGAAGAGCTGACTTGAATTTGTTATTAGTTCATCATTACTTAGCATTAAACTGTCAATTTTACTCATGGATGTCTAGAGCACGGTTTGTGAAAAATTTAAAATTCCACAACTAATTATTAAAAGCAATAGTGTCAGCTTTGGCTCATTGGCATCAGTTTTGCTTCTGAGTCAGAGCTTGCATTTCAAGTCCCATTCTAACAATTTAAGGAAAAAAATCTGGGAGGACACTCCACTGAGGCACTGTAGGGTCACAATTTTTTAATGAAACGTTAAACTGCAGTCTGTCTGTTCTTTCAGTTTGAGGTATTAGATCCTGAGATGCTAATCTGAAGAACAACACAATAATTCTTGCTAAGGCTGTGGTCAATATTTATTCCTTAATCAATATTAATGAAAACAAAGAATATAGTCATTAATTGTGCTTATGATTGTGGGACCTTGGACATATTGACTGCTGCTTCCTACTTTAAGTGACAGTATTTTCTTGTCTTCAAAGTACCTTCGAACATCCAAAGGTTGTTAAGTCTCAAACAGAACATACAAAGGTTATAGCCTCAGAACACTGTGATTCTACTCTTACTTAATGATTTTCTTAATAGAAGGTGCACCATACAAACAAATTGATGCAGACTATGCAAATTACCCATTGAACCAAGAGACTACGTAGATTAAAAAATATTAAAATCAATTCAATTCAGCTTAATGGCATCCTATAAACACTCAAAAATAATGAAGTTAAATCAAAAGCCATTCCTTTGCCAAAGATAATCACCTACAATATGTCAAAAAATACAGATCACCACATATATTCTTTCACAATGGTATGTGTAAGTCAATAGATCCTTAATTTATTTAGGCGAAAGTGAGGACTGCAGATGCTGGAGATTAGACTCGAGAGTGTGGTGCTGGAAAAGCACAGAGGTCAGCCAGCATCCAAGGAATAAGCGAGTCGACCTTTCGGGCAAAAATCCTTCATCAGGAAACTTTAACTTATGTTACTTAGTACATCCAAGCAAGTGTTTCAAAATGAAAAAAAAAACTGGCCAAGCTATTGCTGAAAACAGCAGTTCAGAGGTACAATTCATGAACAATTTCACAAATGGATTCATAGATAACATGAATATGGTAATAAAAAAAAGAACTGCAAATGCCGGAGCTCTTAGACAAAACCAGAAATTTTTGGAGAAACTCAGTAGTTCTGGCAGCATTTGTGGAGAGAAAGCAGAGTTTATGAATGGGTCCAGTGACCTTTCTTGGAACCGAACTGAATAATAAGCTCCAGCACAAACTGGAGGAACAACAACTGGAGACAATGCACCATACAACCTTCTGGACTTAATACTGACACCTTCAGGTTATGAATTCACTCTCATTTCATCCTTTTCTTTTAGCTTTACTTGTTGCATTCTCTGTCAGCCCGTTCTTTTTCCTTGCCCCCCCATTCCAGTGGGACCATCTGTTCTTCCCAGTTCGGCAGATGGACGCACCATTGTACTGCCATTCTCATGTTCTAATCACTTAACCTGCACTATCAACACCCTTTCTCACCCAGCACTCCATTCCCCCCACTATTGCATAAATGCTGCAACACACTTCATGTCAGCTCTGACGAAAATTTGTCTAGATTGGAAACATTAGCTTGCTGTCTCTCCACTGATGCTGTCCGAACTGCTGTGATTTCCATCATTTTTTTTATTTTCAGTGAAGAATAATCACTATGGTTGTGATTATTATCCACTATAAGTTGTTTAAATGTATATCAGATTGGGACCATGTACTACCTCGCAGTTCTTAAATTAAGATTATAGCGATGTTATCAAGTATCTAATGTATGCTGTACAAGATGATAAATTAAACAAGCAGGAGGTTGGAAGAACACGGCAAGCCAGGCAGCATCAGGAGGTGGATAATTCAACATTTCGGGTATAGCCCTTCTTCAAGAGTCCTGAAATGTTGACTTCTCCATCTCCTAATGCTGTCTGGCTTGCAGCGTTCTTCTAGCCTCCTGCTTGTCTACTTTAGATTCCAGCATCTGCAGTTTTTTTTTGTCTCTGTACAAGATTGCAAGGCTGTATTGGATTCAGCCTCCCACCACAGCACTCTACTGTTTCGATATTGATTCAGAAGTCTGGTTTTCAATACACTGCCCTCATGTGTTGATTGAAAACTTACATAAGGCTTTCTTTTACAAAATTAAATTTCTGCCCCAGCTCTAATTTTAATCTTGGATCAGTTTTGTGCAAACTGAACAATGCTTTCAATTAACAAATCAACCACTGCTCTAGTGGCCTTAATAGTCCCCAGTAGGTGGGTAATCAGGGCACTTTTAACTTTCTTTCATCCCATAATTGCCAGTTTCTTCTCTACTATGTAGATTTGAAATCCTCACAATGGAACAGTTTGTCAGAGCTTATAGGACTTCCATTTATCCATTGCATCCTTGTAATCAGCATGTATTCAACACATGATCTAACCTAGGACACTATACAATTTAAGCATAGTTTCCTCCCCATCATATTTGACTATTCTGCTTATAGAGTTCAACAGGATGTGTGGTTTGCTGACCACAGGTTTAAAGGGGTTGTCCATGTTCTGTGCTCTATCTACTAAAATTCTGAGAACTTTATATTTAGTTATGACAGTACAGTTCAACACCATCCCAAAAAGACTTTGGACGATTCTCATCTACCTCTGATTCATTTGAGGAAGTAATAACGTGATTCAACCTGATATAAAAGGTAAAATGGTAGTTTATAACCTTTCACGTGAAAAGTTCAAATGAAGTTGCTCCATTCTGCCTCAGAACTTAATGAGATATGCCAAGAAAATAGCATTGGATCCACTACTGTTTCTAATTTAGATCAGCTACTTGGATTCAGAAATTCAACATAAGCAAATTACATTTTTAGGTAACACCAAATTGTGAAACTACATTGAATTGGTAGAGGTGCCCAGAAACTACAAAACAGGCTAACAAAACATGGAAGTGAGTCAAGCAATGGTTGATTAAATTGGATGAAGTACAACCTAGTTTGGATATACAGAAAAAATTGTGCACAATAGATTTCATAAGTGGTGGATTCTTTCTTTCATTCCTGCACGAGATGTGGGCATTGGCTGGCTACAGCAGCATTTAATGCCATCCTTAACTGCCTTTGAGAAGTGGTGAGTTGCTTTCATGATGTGCTGCAATCTGTGGTGTAATAGACCCACAGTTCAGCTAGAAGGGATTTCCAGGAATTTGATCCATTGGTTTGAATAGCTCAAGATGAAGTTTGAAGAGCATTGGGAGCTGACTTTTCTCCAGAAATTGGAGTAAATCAATGGGAGAATCAAATGGTGAGGCATATTACTGAATTGACTTTCCCATTGACTATCAAAAGAACTCATGCTGGTTACACTTCCTAAATAAACATGTACAAATATTGGTGGGGCCTTGTTTCTGATCAACATCAGGGGTCACTGGTGGAAGAAGATTATAGGCCCAAGCAAGAGGTAAACACCCTAGTTTATTCTAAACAAGAACAAAGTTGAGTGGAGGTTTCCTCTGCCTCCAATTGGGTGCTTGTGACTTACCTTCTAGGTTTAAGATGTCAAGCCTCAAGAATAAGGTGATAAGATGTCAGCCCTTTGAGTCTATTCCATCATACAATGAGATCATAGCTGATCTGATAATCCAAAACTGCATTTTCCTGCCTTTTCCCCATAATTCTCGATTCCCTTCCTGATTAAAACTATGTCAAATCAACATTTAATATATTTGATGACCCAACCTCTATGGACCCCCATAATAAAGAACTCCACAGATTCACTACCCACCAAGAGAAGAAACTTATTCTCATTTCTTTCTTAAAAGTGTGACCCTATTCTGAGATTACGTCCTATGGACCTAGACTCTCCAACTTCTTCCATGTCAAGCCCCCTAAGAATGTTGTGTGTTTCAATGGAGTCACTGCTCACTCTTCTAAACTCCAATGAGTAGAGACCTGATCTATTCAACCTCTCCTCAGAAGACAGTCACTCCATACCTGATTTTAGCCCACTGAACTTTCTCCGCACTGTCTCCAATGTCAATAAATTTACCTTTAAGAAATGAGGGACAAATATGTTTGGAATATTCCAAATGTGGTCTGACTAGGGCCTTGTACAGTTACATCAAGCTACTTTTGTATTCCATTCCGTTTGAAATGAAGGCCAATATTCCATTTGCTTTCCCTGCTACCCATGGAACTTGGATGCTAGATTTTTGTGATTCATGCACGAGGAATTCAACATTCTACTTTTCTATAGCTTTCTGCTACAGAATCATATTCAACTCTTCTATTCTTCCTGCTAAAATGTATAAAGTCACAATTTCCCACATTAAGTTGTATCTGTCAAGTTTTTGTCCCTTCAATTAGCGTATTCATATCCCTCTGCAGACTTTTCTATACAGCTTCATACTTGCCTGCCTGTCTACCTTTGCGTCATTCACAAACTCAACCACAGTACGTTCACTTCCGTCATCCAAGTCATGGATATATACAGTAAATAAATTAGCCTGGAATCACCAGGAACTGAAGATTAATCAGGTTAATCACCAGAATACTGTTATGAGCAATCCTGGAAAATATCAGAAAGGTCAATTTTTTTAAAATGCACTTCTTCAGCTTCTTTTTATTCATTTAGAGAAATAGTGAAGATTTGGAACAATAGGTTATTTGACTATCTAACACCAATCAATTGGATCAAGAGAATTATTTTCACTTACCTATTGGTATAGAGAAGGTGTGAGCCACATGGACAAGGGTGTAGGGTGACCAGTGGCAGAAGCTTTAGGAAATCACATATATATTTTCACCCACAAGGCCAATAGAGTTGCAAAAAGGCAGTACCAGACCAAGTTAGAGACCCAAACTAACCAGATGGACACCTGCTGTCTGTGGTAAGGCTTACATGGCATAACAGGATACAAAATGAAGCAGAACAAAATTGCAGACGAAAACACATCCCTCCTTGATGCACTCAGTTCGAACAGATTGCCAATGACATGGTGTCACCTGACCCTACAGGCCCGGATGCACCTCTTCTGTCAGTCACTGCTGCAGATATCAGATTGACCTGCTTGAGAGTAAACCCAAGGAAATGAAGATTCAAAGTACTGGAAGGAGCCGGAGTGCTCATAGTTGTGGTGCAATGATAACAAACTCTCTCTCAATGTCAGCAAAACAAAAGAAGTGATCATTGACTTCAAGAAGAAAGGAGGAGGATACATCCCTAACTACGTCAATGGAGCTGAGATAGAGAGGGTTGACAGCATCAAGTTCATAGCAGTGAAGGTGACCAACAATCTGTCCTGGTCCTCCCACATAGATGTAATGGTCAAGAAGGCAAAACAATGTCTTTTCTTTCTCAGGCGTCTTAGAAAATAAGGAACAACACCAACATTTAGAGGTGCACCATATAAAGCATTCTGTGGGTATATAACAGCCTGGTACAGCAACTGCTCTGCCCAGGGCTGTAAGAAACTACAAATGGTTGTGTGCACAGCCCAGACCATCATGGGAGCCAACTTACTATCCATGGACTCCATCTACACCTCCCATTGCCGCGTAAAAACTACCAACATTATCAATGACCCAATCTACACCAGAAACATTCGCTTTCAACCTCTTCTATCAGGCAGAAGATACAAAAGCTTGAACACACACACACGCGCGCGCGCACACACACACACACACACACACCAAAAGGTTTAAGAACAATTTCTTCTCTGCTGTTATTAAACTGCTGAATGGATCTGTCTAATTTCAAATCTAATGCTGATCTTGCTTTTGTGCACTTCCTGTGAAGCTGTAACCTTGTATGCCTTGATTTGTTATGACCTGTCTGTACTGCTCACAAAAAACTTTTCACTGTACTCAGGTACATGTGACAACAATAAATCAAATCAATTCAGACCAGAGGTGATAAGCCAAGCTAAGTCCAAGTTCCTGTACAGGTTGCAGATCCTTCCTTCACAGGGTTTTTCTGTCCCTTTATGGTCATTCACTGTTTACTCAGATGCTACAGCGGTATGAATGCTATCACTTCTAAATTCCTCATCTTGGCAGTGGAAATCATGCATAGTCAATGACATCTGACCCAGGGGACTATTAAAGCAGCAAAGGAAAATCCTGTCCTACAGGTACCCAATCCCAGAAACTTGAATTCCAGCCAGAGACTTAACACGTACCTGTCCAGCCAATACAAAGCAGAATAAGCATATTCAATAGAATATTGAACAACATGGCTAAAACTATACAAGTCAGAAGGAGTCATGACCAAACTGCATCATGCTCGTGTTAGATTGCATAAGTCTTGTTTCAAATATTAAACTTAAACAAGGATTCCCAGACTCAAAACATTAACTCTATTTCTCTCTCTACAGATGCTGCTAGATCAGTTGGGTTTCTTCAGGAAATTCTGTTTTTGTTTCAAATCTTCTTTGTTTGAATTTTTCTTGTTTTATTTCAGACAAACATCAATAGTTTCCACAATCCATCATGAATGACAGAAGTTATAAAAATCAAGACTTTTTTTATAGGTACATTTCACCCTTCTGTTCTTTAAGTGTTTAGCTCTATTTTCATTGAAACAATTGAACCCTCATCGCATCGCATAATTGATCATTCAAACTTTCTCCCCACTGATTGTGAGTTCAGCTGCTTTTCATCACTAATAGAATTGGTACCTTCCTCCAGTGATGGTAGATTCAGAGATTCTGAAGCTTGCAGGTTCAGTCCTTCCCTTGCCTTTCAACTATTAATCTTTATTTGAATGATAGAGTTCTCAACTCCACGCCACCACCTGCCCACCACCCCCCCCCTCCCCTCACCCCCAAAATGATATTGGGTTCAGACTAATAATCAGTGCTGGAGGTTTCAAAATTCTCTCTAATGATAAGGCACTGTGTGTTTATCTAATAAGCTAGAAAGATGTTGAACTTTCTTGACCTCAGCACCTTTCTTGACCTCTGGTCACCCCAATTACAGCCAACGAAGTAAATTTGAAATGCCATAGTATACAGCAGCCTGACAGCCAGTCTCTGCACAACAAGTTCGCACAGATAGCAATGTGATAATGAGCAGATCGTTTGCTTCACTGTTACTCACTGGAGGATAGATATAGCCACGACTGTTTTTTTTCCCTCCTAAGTGCGGTGGGGCATTTTATGTCCAACTATCAGAAAGTGAGGAGGGGGAAGAGGTGGTGAGACGATGGATAGTTTCTCGTCAGAGCACCAGCACCTTGGACAGCGCAGTGTTCCCTGAGAACTCGCGTGCCAAACGAGACGGGAGCAAGTGAGAGTTCTTACATAATTTAGGGTCGCAAGACGAATTCGGCATTTGCTGGTTGGAATTGCCAGAAACTAAAATTGAGATTAAAATCAGGGCAAGATAGGCGCAAAGGGCTGATCAATTTCCGGCGGCTGAATGCGGTAATTTCCACTCCCAAATCAGCATGCAGACCAGCTCCGTGGACACCGAGGTGAGGGCATGTGTTTCTGTGCTGGGACCACATTTTGTATTCTCGACAAAAAAAAAAATCCGATATCAAACTGCATCTCCATGTCATCAAGCGAGCGGATGACTCTCAACTCTGAGGCCGCTTGTATTGCTGAGCGGAGTGAAAAGGGGATGAAGATAAGGAGTGAATGAAAAAGAAAGGAATAAACCGACGGGGGAGGAGCAGGGGTATCCCAGAGGATGAGAAAAGAAAGATTGAGGTCTGGGGATTATTAGAGGGAGAATGCAACACGCTGAGTTTATAAAACAGCAAAGTGAGGGTACAGAAATCCGGAACCAGTGGGTTAGAGATTTGAGTGCAAAAGGAGGAAAGAGCATTCAGGGAGATGAGTTCGGGACGGCGTGTTGGATATACACGTAATCCCGGTAGCAGTGATTTAGGAATGTGCCCAATGCTCTTTAGTCGAGAACCCACTGGCCTTTTCAGAACCTGAGGACTTTGGAAAACCTCTCTGAAATGGGAGCAGAATATGTAAACAACGTGATACTGGGACTCAGACATAAGGAGAACAGGAGAGTCCAGTCTTTGCTCTCTCTCTCCAAATACAGTGAAGGTGAGGGTCTGCTCTAAAAGGAGCCACCACCTCGACTCAATATTCAGATCCTTAACAGCTTAATAAAACACCGCAGTGCTCTCATCAGCCTTCAGTTTTGTTAACTGCAATAAAAAAAATCTACCCACTCTGTTCTTTCTGTCTTTCAGAGAGACAACGCTATACATTCAGCCAGGTGGATATCAATGCTGTACAGTCTGATGTCTGACTATACCGAGGGGACCAAACATCTAATATTTGCAACAACATAAAAGGTTCAGATGTGGTTTTCCTGATATAAATGTCCACAGAGAATGGATATGTCTGCATGCAATAGGCATCGCTTATATCTCAGGCTTGACTCTGATGGTAAAGTATTCCCCTCACCTTGCTCTCGCGGATCCTTCTTATCGCCCTGACATCAGACACCGCAATGGGGGCAGTTCATCCAAGCTCCAACTCATACACAGAGCCGCTCCTCCTCTTACAGCACCAGGGCTTCCGTTGCCGTCGTAATCCCCATCCCTCAACCTACACCGCCAGCAGCCTGAGGGGAGGCGGAGGGGGTGGGGAGCAGTCAGCTTCTAGAGGAATGGGATTCCGTCCCTGCTCCGTAACTGAGCCCAGCAGGAATGTGAAACAGTCTTGTTGGGATTATAGCTTTACCGAGAAGTTAACCAACATTCTACACACACACACATATACACAAACAGCTAAGTGACTATCAGAAGCACAATTGCCCGTTAAACAATCCACAAAGATGTCAGCTGTAAATATCAATCTCTGGATCACATTCTTACTCCCACCCTGGCTGCTCGCAAGCTAAAGGTAATAGAGAGAGAAAAAAAGATGTATTTTGCTTTCTGTTGACAGGTTCAAAAACACCATTAAATGAACATTCCTCACAGACAGGCAGATGAGGTACTGACCGTGCACTGGAGCTCATCTCCGAGAGTGTGCTGCTTTCTCCCACAACCCCTCAAGAAAAAGGTCTGCCTTCCCCCAGCACAGCCCCTCCGGGATGTGAAGTGAGGCTGATGAAGGCTGCAGGGTCTCCTTTCCCAGCAAGTAAAAAGTGAGGTCTGCAGATGCTGGAGATCAGGGCTGAAAATGTGTTGCTGGTTAAAGCACAGCAGGTTAGGCAGCATCTAAGGAACAGGAAATTCGATGTTTCGGGCCAGAGCCCTTCATCTGGCCCCCACCTCCTTTCCCAGCAGGTGCCCTGTCCACAGTACGTGAGCGGAATTGCTGTACTGTTCCAGCTACCCTCCCCCCCTCCCACCCCCCTCACCCGGGACTGTGCAGCCGCTGTGGATCCCTGGGGAAAGGGAGGGATGAAGGGGTGGGTGGGGGCCGGTGGTGGGAGGATGGTGGTTCTGGCTAGTGGCGGGCTGATGTTGTCTGTGAGCAAGCTGTCTCCGCTCTCACATCCCGCCCCAGGTGGACAGGGTCCGGCAAAGGTTCAGCCGTACCTTACTAATATATCCCACCCTCCTCAGTATTCCCCGTTGAGATTGCACTGGGAGAGGTGTGAGGAAGGTAATAATCCTGACTGGAATCGTTTCTCAACTTTCCTTTTGCCCCCGCCGTTTTATAGAGACTAGCTGGAATACCGAAGTGTGAGTATATCTTATCGATAGTTTTGTAACTGGGTACAACCCCAGAGAATTGGCCCCTTTGTACAAATCACTTCATCTACTGCACTGCTTCCGCCTCTGTCATCTTTTCATGCAAGATATGGATCTACATATCTGTGAAACATTCATTCAAATGCACTTTCTAGCCTCATTAATGCTTCAGAGTCTATCTCATCTGGATCTCTCCCTGATAATGCACGTGTATCTGACATTATTCCGCTTTTAATCCATTCTCTGCCTGGTAAATAAATGCAGACACTTATTTCCGAGATGCCAGTCGGTGATGTGTGTGTATACAGAGGCATAAATGTATGGGTGGATGGAGATGGATATGACCTTTCCTCAGAACCCTCTTTTCTCCACAGATGCTGCCTCATTATTTCCCGCATTTTCTTCTTTTTTGACATTTCCAACATTTGCAGCATGTGTGTATATGTTTTAAAAACAAATGTTTCTTTTTCTACATTTGTAGAGCTCCAGTGGTCTCTTTAAGGGGTTAAACTACTCACCCCAGTTACAAGTTGGTGAAGTCTAAATGGTGCACATTCCATCCATCATGAGCTTTTAAATGACACAGCATTGCACCCCATTTTAAGTTAATGTGGCTTCCACATAATTACCCGCGCTTGGGATTGTTCTTGTAAGGGCCCTAGTTAAATTGAGTTGATAAAACATGGCACTGGAAAAAGCACAGCAGATCAGGCAGCATCCGAGGAGCAAGAGAGTCGACGTTTCATGCAGGACCCTTCTTCAGGGCACTGGTAAAATTAGCAATGCTGAGAGTGGCAACAGAACACAAAGTACAAAGGTTACTAAGGCCGACTTTCTGCCTGACTGTCCAAGTTAAAATCAGACTTCATGTGTGCACCAGATGGCAATAATCTAAAACATTCCACTTTGTCATCATTATTGCTATCCTGCTGATGAAGAGCTATAGTAAAAAAACATTCTTCCTACCACTTGTAACTAGCATTCTGAGTACATTGAACCTGAAACTCATTCTCACAGCAAAATGAAAAATGTACTGATGAGCAACTGATGAGTACTTGATTGACCTGCTTCTAGTAAAGCCAACACACCAAGTCCTAGTCTCATGGCTGACCAATATACCACTTGCTTGACTTATTATTAAGAGCAGCATTACCATTCACTGATGGTGAATGTATCAAGATGGCTCAAAAGGCAGATAAGCCAGAACAACAAAGGCATCTCGAAGATTGCAGAGGGAAGGGAGAGCTGTGGCAATCCGATAATTTGAAATTATATCATAAGCAACAATAGTATGGCACCAAATATAATGTTACATTAACAATCTTACTTGGCATCCATTCTGACTTATAACTCATCAACCTTTTCTCTTCCAACAGATGGTGCAATAACACCTGGTGGTAATAAAGATTCAAATATTTCGCTGCAGGTCAACTACATATTCCACCTGCTGCCTACATCATCACACATCCAACTATCCAGGAAGAAAGGTGTAGAATGACTTGCATTTACCATGCACTTTCTATGGCCACTGGATATCTCCAAGTGCTACACAGCCAACCAAGTACTTTGGAAATGTCAGTGCTGTAATGTAGGAAAAGTGGTGGGTAGCATGTGCACGGTGAGCTCCTATAAGCAACAAAATTATCATAGCCTGATAATCTTTTTTTAGTGTTATCAAATAAATATTGGTCGGGAAATATTGACAAGTAATAGCTTCACTTTGGAAATAATACCATGGATATTTTATCTCAGCCTTGGGCGCAAGAAGGGATTTAGTGTTTCATCTGCAAAGCAGTACCTCTGACAGTGCAACATTCTCTTAGTCCAACACTGAAATGTTAGCTTTGAGTTTTGTGCTCAAATCCTGAATAGGGATATGACTCCAAGGCCTGACTCAGAAGCAAGAATGCTCCCAACTGAACTAACTGAAAGTGGAGTTGATTCTTTCAAAAAGAAAGCAAGTAGGTTGCACATAAAGGTTATATTATTTAGGAGACAAAGTAGGCCATTCAGCCCTTCAAGCCCAATCCACCATCCAGTATGATCATGGCTGATTTGTTTGTGTTCCAAATTCCACTTCCCATTTATCCCTGATACCCTTTTGCGAGGTGCTGCATTTTGGGAAAGCACATCTTAGCAGGACTTATACACTTAATGGTAAGGTCCCAGGGAGTGTTGCTGAACAAAGAGATCTTGGAGTGCAGGTTCATAGCTCATTGAAAGTGGAGTCACAGATAGATAGGATAGTGAAGAAGGTATTTAGTATGCTTTCCTTTATTGGTCAGAATACTGAGTGTAGGAATTGGGAGGTCATGTTGTGGCTGTACAGGACATTGGTTAGGCCACTGTTGGAATATTGCGTGCAATTCTGGTCTCCTTCCTATCAGAAAGATGTTGCGAAATTTGAAAGGATTCAGAAAAGATTTACAAGGATGTTGCCAGGGTTGGAGGATTTGAGCTATAGGGAGAGGCTGAACTGGATGGGACTGTTTTCCTTGGAGCGTCAGAGTGCAAAATTATGAGGGGCATGGATAGGGTAAATAGGCAAAGTCTTTTCCCTGGGGTGGGGGAGTCCAGAACTAGAGGGCATAGGTTTAGGGTGAGAGGGGAAAGATATAAAAGAGACCTAAGGGGCAACCTTTTCACGCAGAGGGTGGTACATGTATGGAATGAGCTGCCAGAGGAAGTGGTGGAGGCTGGTATAACTGCAACTTTTAAGAGGCATTTGGAGAGGGGTATATGAATAGGAAGGGTTTGAAGGGATATGGGCCATGTGCTGGCAGATGGGACCAGATTGGGTTGGGATATCTGGTCGGCATGGACAGGTTGGACCGAAGGGTTGCTTTCCATGCTGTACATCTCTATGACTCTAAATCTATCTACCTCTGTCATAAACATATTCAATGACCGACCTCCAATGCCTTCTGAGCTAGAAGGTCCAAAGTGGCACAACCCACTGAGAGAACCCTCTATCCTGAAAGGGTGATCCCTAATTTTAAAACAGTGCCCCCTAGTTTTGGATTCATTTTGGATACAAGAGTAAACATTCTTTCCACAGTCACCTTGTCAAGCCCAATCAAGATCTTCTAAATTTAAATCAAATCTCCCCTCATCTTTTCTAAACTTGAGTGATATCAAGTCCAATCTTTCTTTTTCAGACAACCCACTCACTCTAGCTACGAATCCAGTAAATCTCTGATCTGCCTCATATAGATTTACATCCTTCGTTAAACAAGGAGAGTAATGCTTTCTATAACTAAATCATAAGATCCTTACTGTTATGCTCAATTTCTCTTCCATTAACAGCTAGAATCCCATTAACTTTTCTGATTGCTTGCTATTTTTGCAAATGAACATTTTGTGACCTGTATTGGAATGCCTAAATTGGCACTTCAAAATTCTTCAGTTGTTCTCCATTTAAACAATATTCTGTTTTTTTTTTCTTCTTTCTGTCAACGTGAACAAATTCACAATTCCCTGCAGTATTTGCTAGATCTTTGCCCACTCATTAAGCCTATCCTATATTGGTTTGCATATTTGTGTGTCATCTTCACAACACACTTTTCTATGTATCTTTTTGTCACCTGTAAATTTAAATGATAAAAAACTGAGCACCCAGCGCATATCCCTGTGGGACTCCACTTGTAAGATGCTGCTGATCTGAGAAAGATATTTATCAATACTTCCACGTTTCTGACAGGCAGTCAATTTGCTATGCTAATATGTTACCCTCTGTACAATGACCTCCTATTTTGTATGATAAGCTTTTATGTGGAGCCTTATCAACACCTTATGAAAATCCAAACACAGTATACCAATGAGCTCCCTGGAATCCATAGCAAATATTATTTAATTCTAGCTAATTGGATAAATACTATTTCCCTTTCACAAAACATATTAAATCTTCCTGACTACCTTGCACCAGTTATTACCTTCTTAATCATCAATTCCAACAACTTCCCAAAGATGATAGCAAACAAATTGCCCTATAGTTCTCTGTTTTCTGCCTCCCTCCTTTCTTAAATACACGGGTTATATTTACTACTGTCCAGTTTGATGAAACTTGTCCAGAATCTAAGGAATTTTGGAAAACTAACACCAATGTATCAACTATCCAATTAGACAGCTCTTTTAAGACCGTAGAATAAATTCTATCAGGACCAAGAAAATTATCAATATGCAGGCCCATTGACTTTATCAGTACCGATTACCAAACTGATCATATTTTCACCAAGTTCTTTCTTTGGTTCTCTTATTTTCCTCACTTGCACTTACACCCTCCTGACCTCGAAATCAGAAGATTGCCTCCTGAAGACTGCAACTGCTCTCGG
Organism: Hemiscyllium ocellatum; assembly: GCF_020745735.1. Classification (NCBI taxonomy): domain Eukaryota; kingdom Metazoa; phylum Chordata; class Chondrichthyes; order Orectolobiformes; family Hemiscylliidae; genus Hemiscyllium; species Hemiscyllium ocellatum. The sequence continues at coordinate 85,881,883 of NC_083409.1, forward strand.
AATAAAGTGGCCAGGAAGCTTCCTTCCACCCCATAGTGTTGCAGTGCTTGAAGATTAGTCTCCAATTTAATAACACTGAGTAGAGGTTCCAGAAGCTGAAAGCATTTGCTGCAGTTGAATTGACCTTGGATGGCATCAATGTCCAGGGTACCCACATGTTGAAATTGCACCTGGGACAATAACCTGGCACCTTCCCCTGCCACCACAGCAAGTGCAAAACCTGCACCCACACCTCCCGCCTCACCTCCGTCCAAGGCCCCAAAGGAGTCTTCCACATCCATCATAGATTTATTTGCACATCTACCAATGTCATTTACTGAATCCATTGCTCTCGATGCAGTCTCCTCTACACTTGGGAGACAGGACACCTACTTGCAGAACACTTCAGCACAAAGCAATGCAACCACCCTGTGGCCAACACTTTAACTCCCCCTTCCATTCTGCCAAGGATAAGCAGGTGCTGGGCCTCCTCCATCACCAAATGCTAACCATTCGATGCCTGGAGGAAGAACGCCTCATCTTCTGCCTTGGCACCCACCCACTACAATGGATTTCACCAGTTTCCTCATTTCCTCTCGCCCCACCTTATCCTAGATCCAACTTTCTAACTTGGCACCACCCTCATGACCTGTCCTACCTGTCCATCTTCCTTCCCACCTATCCGCCCCACCCTCCTCTCCAACCTATCACCATTCCCCACACCTTCATTGATCTATCGAACTCTCAACTACCTTCCCTCAGTCCCACCCTCCCCCCTTTTATCTCTCTACCCCCTTGGCTCACGAACCTCATTCATGATGAAGGGCTTATGCCCTAAATATCGATTCTCCTGCTGCCTGACCAACTGTGCTTTTTCCAGCACCACATTCTCAACTCTGATCTCCAGCATCTGCAGTCCTCACTTTCTCCCTGAGACAATAATTTAAATAATTTTGCAAAGGTTATTGATGAATGTACAGCTATCTGTACAAGAGATATTCAACAACCACAGCACACGATGGTGCATGATGCAACTTCACAGCTATTTACACTAATCAACTGGGCAAAGTGGAAAGAAATAGGGATACATGTCCCATTATGAAAGCTGTGACAGGGACTCTTGTGTCTGTTCATCATATTTCCCAACTAACAGTTGTCTTTAATAACTCTCACCACCAATGGAGGCTAATAAACCTAAAGACATAATATGAAGACTGTACAAAGAAATAATCTGGGATAGTGAGTCAATGGTTCTCAATGTGTGGCCACAAGGAGTCTGGTCCAAAATGCAAGACATTATGTGCAATGCCTCAACCAAAAACATATGAGATAACAAGCCAGAATTCTCAATGCCACCACACCCCTGAAACATAGAGTCATAGATCATACAGCATGAAACAGATCCTTTGGCCCAGCTCATCAACACTGACCAGATATCCCAATCTGACCTAATTCCATTTGTCAGCATTTGGCCCATATCCCTCTAACCCTTCCTATTCATGCACCCATCAGATGCCTTTTAAAAATTGCAATTGATCTTGCCTCCACCACTTCCTCAGGCTGCTTGTTCAATCATGCATCACCCTCTGCGTGAAAAATTTACCCCTCAGGTCCTTTTCAAATCTTTCCCCTCGCACCTTAAAGCTATACTCTCTGGTTTTGGACTCCCCCACCCTCAGAAAAAAGGCCTTGGCTATTCACTCTATCCATACCCATCATGATTTTTATAAATCTCTACAAGGTAACTCCTCAGTCTCCAACACTCCAGGGAAAACAGCCCCACCCTCTTTAGCCTCTCCCAATAACTCAAACCCTCCAGTCCCGGAAACATCCCTGTAAAACTTTTCTGCACCTTCTCAAGTTAGCAACATCTTTTCTATAGAAAGGAGACCAGAATTGTATGCAGTATTCCAAAAGTGGTCCCACCAATGTCCTGTATAGCCACAACATGACATCGAAACTCCTACACTCAGTGTTATGATTAATGAAAGCAAGCGTGCTAAATGCCTTCTTCACCACCCTGTCTACCTACAACTCCACTTTCAAGGAACTATGCACCTGCACCCCTATACCTCTTTGTTTGGCAACACTTCCCAGGGCCTTACCATTAACTGGACTAGCCCTATCTTGGTTTGCCTTTCAAAATGAAACACCTCACGTTTATTTAAATTAAATTCTATCTGCCACTTCTTGGCACATTGGCCCATCATGATCCCTTATACTCTGAGATAATCTTCTTCACTGGTCACGACACCACCTATTTTGGTGTCATCTGTAAATTAATAGTCATATCTCCTCTACTCACATCCAAATCATTTATATAAATGATGAAAAGCAGTGGACGGATGATAAGCAATGATCCTTGTTTCATAGAATCATAGAGTCATAGAGGTGTACAGCATGGAAACAGACCCTTCGGTCCAACCCGTCCATGCTGACTAGATATCTCAACCCAATCTAGTCCCACCTGCCAGCACCTGGCCCATAATCCTCCAAACCCTTCCTATTCATATACCCATCCAAATGCCTCTTAAATGTTGCAATTATACCAGCCTCTACCACATCCTCTGGCAGCTCATTCCATACACGTACCACCCTCTACATGAAAAAGTTGCTCTTTAGGTCTCTTTTATATCTTTCCACTCTTGCCCTAAATCTATGCCCTCTAGCTCTGGACTCCCCATCCCAGGGAAAAGACTTTGTCTATTTATCCTATCCATGCCCCTCATAATTTTGTAAACCTCTATAACGTTACCTCTCAGCCACCGATGCTCCAAGGAAAACAGCCCCAGCCTGTTCAGCCTCTCTCTATAGCTCAAGTCCTCCAACCCTGTACAGCTGCAACATGACCTCCCAACTCCTGTACTCAATACTCTGACCAGTAAAGGTACCACTGGTCAGAGGCCACCAGTCCAAAAAAGCCTCCACCACCACCTTCTGATTCTCAATTTCAAGCCTATTTTGTATCCAATTGGCTAACTCCCATGGATCCCATGTGATTAATCCTTACTAACCATTGTACCATGCGGAACCTTGTTGATTGCTTTGTGGAAATCCATATAAACAAAGTCTACCACTTTGCCTTCATCAATTCTCTTTGTCATCTCTTCATCAGACCATCTTCTACATTTGAGGGAGAAATCCCCAAGTTTACCCACAACCCCAACCTAGTTTGTAAGCCATATTTATACTATTATTGATCTTGCTTGATCAATATAGATGTAAGTTAAGTAATTGATTCTCTGAAGAAGATTATTACATTGATTTTACAGTACATACTGCAGAGATCATTGATTCCCATTGCCGGTGAGTCCAACCTGCCTGTAAATTTCCCAGTGGTAGAAAATTAATCCACAAATTCCATCCAATTAGACTGCATTCCAGGAGATGTTGGTATCATTCTGACATCAAGAACAATATGATCTTTGTCCTCAAAGGCAAGCTTCAAAATGAAAACTGATTAGGACGTAAGCCAATAGGACACTCAGAGGTGAAATCCAATCCAATTTGCTTATGCCACGGATGTTACCTTTGCCTCTTGTAGAATTGCTCCTGGGGCACAAAGCCTCCACCTCTGACGAGACCTCCACTTCGGACACCCCCTCCTCTAAGCTGCTGAGCTCTTAATTGGTAATAACTGGCTAACCACCCCACTGCCAAGTTCACCAACCACTTCAATGAGGTTTCCTAGAGATGGGACTCCATCAAGCCACCAAACTCTGTATATTCCTTTCAGTCTTAGCTTCCAAAGTCATTTCCTATGGTCTCATATGATTGACCCAAAAGGTCTACCAAGGAATGTGGGCAGGTTAAATGAATAAGTAAGAAGGTGATAGGTGAATCATAACATGGGGAAATTTGAAGTTGTTTTCTTTAGGAAAAGCAAACTATTTTGTGACAACGCCTTCAACAGGTTGATATTCAAATAATTCAGATGTACACAAACTAAGAAAGTAACATACAGGCCCAAAAATATGCAGGAAAGTAACTGGCATGCTATCTTGTATTGCAAAGGGGTTGGGGTACATTCGTGCTGTAATTGCCATAATTGCACAAACCATTGGGATCACAAATGGAATACTGTGTATAGTTCTGGTCTTCATATCTAAGGAAGGATATGTTTACCTTAGAGGGGTACTTTGAAAATTCCACTGTGGTGGACCCTGGGTTGTCCTTTGAGGAGAGATTGAGAGGATTAATGGGTCCATAGTCTTTTCAGTTTACATCAAATAAGAGGTGATCTATGAGAAACATATAAGATTCTGAGAGGGTTTGACAAAATAGATACAGAGTGGTTGTTTGTCCCAGCTGGTGGTCCTAGAACTAGAAGGATGTTATATCCAAATAAGAGGTGAGCCATCTCAGATTAAGATGAGGGGGAATATCTTCACATAGGGTTGTGAACCTTTATCAATCTCTTTACCTTGGAGGGCTGTGCATCGACTACACTCAAGGCTGAAATAAACAGTTTGAACTCTAAAGTATCCTTGGAAATGAAAATATTGGCAGGAAATTTCATTTGAAGTCAAAGATGAGACACAGTCTTATAAAATAGCACAGATGGTTCAAAGCCTTCTCTTGCACTGTTTTCTATGAGCTTTTAAAATAAAAACTGTACATTTCTATCTAAATCACTCAAACTAAACCCATAGCTAGATGTGGCAGTGTAAGTTGAACACACAGAAATGACTGTTGCAGATAATTTTATTCAGACAGCAATCTCCTCTTCTGAAAAGGCCAATTAGGTTCTTCTGTCCAGGATATGTAGTTAAAGAACAAAATGAATTGACGATCTGGTTCTTTCACTGACACAGCTAATTACATTTCTTATGGATGCCACTCAGCAGTGCTACCTGTCATTATCTACACCCTGCAGGATATGTATATGTTGTTGCAATCTGGTTAAGGACCATTAAGATTGTTATGTCCAGTACAGACATGTCATTTTATGAGCTTTCAGTTAATACCATTAAAAATGATCATACACGATCTGTTAAGGTGGTTGCTGCAAACATAATTTTTAACAAGACTGCAGAAAGAATCAAGTCTTCAGTGAATAACTAATTAAATATGGAGATAGATGAGGGGTATCACAGAGCCCACAGTGAAATTTACTTATCCCATTGTTTAAGGATATAATTGAAAGACTAGGAAGTTTCCAGACAGCTTGTCCATTTCAAAGTGGACAAAAGTAAATATCAGACTTGGGGCCATGATAAAGTGTGATTGCATAATCATGTAAAAACAGGAGGTGCTGAAGGAACTCGGCAGGTTTGACAGCATCAATGGGGAGAGAAATAACACTAATGTTTCAAGCTTAGTGTGCCCCTTCTGGGTCTCTTCTACATTATAAATGTGGTAATATTTCAAGTAGAAATCTGAACACCTTACTTAAACCAATAGAACTACCGCACACAGTTTTCATATTATAAACAAAACACAAACTTTATTGTGTACAAAATAAATTAATGTTGTGAAGCAGATTTAATGCCCTCTCTGATAACAAAAACTGAAACACCCAGAGAGGCTCGGCTTACCTTATAATCTGTTAAAGGAATGTGACAAGTAATATAATCTCACCACCCTCCCCTAATCTGTTATTGGTTAAATGAAATGAAATCCTTTCACTCACTCTATAATCAACAAGTAACAATTGATCTATCTAACTCCAACAGTAAACAAATTAACAGATCCACTAATAAACCAAATAATTCCCCTCTAACTAATAAAATTCTAATAGTTTACTGTTCTAATAAATGCAAGTCCAACTTATATAACAAAACAATAGAATTTAATCTTTTGAAATTACCCCTCAGTCTGCACCTTCTCTGCTGATCTTCTTTCAGGAACACCTCCGCCTTTGAATTCTCGCATCAGGAATATTTCTCTCAATCAAATTCTGGTGTCAGAAATATTAGCTAAGAGTGTCACTGTACCTTTATTCTGAGAGCTGAGAGAGCTAATTTCTTCAGATGGCCGTTTGCTCTCCACCCCCTAATTTTCAAAAACCTTATTTTTTATATCCTTGATGATCTATTCATTTCTTTACAAACAGATTAGCTCTAGGTTGTCAAAACAATCAGATTTAGATGTAATTGGTCCTTAGTCTCCAAATGCCTGCTTTAAATTAATTGGCTAATTTTTAAAAAATCTCTTGACTTGGTAAATATGCTGATGTGCCTGCTAACAGTAAAAATGAGGTCTGCAGATGCTGGAGATCACAGCTGCAAATGTGTTGCTGGTCAAAGCACAGCAGGTTAGGCAGCATCTCAGGAATAGAGAATTCGACGTTTCGAGCATAAGCCCTGATGAAGGGCTTATGCTCGAAACGTCGAATTCTCTATTCCTGAGATGCTGCCTAACCTGCTGTGCTTTGACCAGCAACACATGTGCCTGCTAACAGTATGGTTTTTTGATACAAATGTTTCAATTTGGGCACCCGCAACTGGCAAACTTCTGCCCATGGACATTCATTTTCAAAATGCTAAGCACAGAGAATAAAACATCATCCTTTCAAGGGACCACAAACTCTTCTTCCCTATCATTTTTACAAACATCAAATTCTAACTCCCTGTCTTTAAAGTCACAAATACTCTATCTAACTTTGTAACATTGAATAAAACAATTATGATTAACTTAATATGGTTAATAACTATATACGTTATATGCTCAGGCTTACTTCTTACTTCTCAAAGCAATTTTCCTAAGTAAGCAATCTTAAAGTCATTTACTCCTGCAGTGAATGCCCAGAAGTATGCCACAGTCCTCTTGTGGATTCTCTTCAGCTCCTGCAATTATCAGACTGAAATATTCATACACCGTTTCTTGTCTTTGGATATATCACTCCCTTAATCTGATCACTTTTCCAATACTTGCAAGCTAACTTGTTAGATATTTTCTTTTATAAACATTACTCTGTGGAGGATTACTGTAGGTTTTTCCATACGTTTCACATCAGGCAAACCTTCAGCTTTTATTTCTTGACCAAATTGCAAACTGAGTTCAAGCATCGTCCATATTCCATGCAGTCAGTAATGAAGTTAGCATTTTAATCTGCTCATAGTGCAGGCCTATCTAGCTGTCATTTACTTTGGCTATGATGTTCTAATGGACTACAAATGAAACAAAGTCCAAACTGCAACAAAACCTCAATCTAAATACTGACGTGAAATAATCATTTAGGATCTCATCTATATCCTGTGCTTCCACATATAGACAGCTTTGTTGATCCTTAAGAGACCCTATTGTCTCCCTAGTTACTCATTTACCCTTAATGTACTTATACAGTTGTTTTGGATTCTCTTTAAGATTATTTGCCAAATCTATCTCAGGTCCACTTTTTGCCTTCTTGACATTCCCTTAAAGCATACTCCTACAGGAGAAAGTGAGGTCTGCAGATGCTGGAGATCAGAGCTGAAAATGTGTTGCTGGAAAAGTGCAGCAGGTCAGGCAGCATCCAAGGAACAGGAAATTCGACGTTTCGGGCATAAGCCCTTCTTCAGGAATGAGGAAAGTGTGTCCAGCAGGCTAAGATAAAAGGTAGGGAGGAGGGACTTGGGGGAGGGGTGATGGAGATGCGATAGGTGGAAGGAGGTCAAGGTTTTTTTTAGATTAGATTGGATTACTTACAGTGTGGAAACAGGCCCTTCAGCCCAACAAGTCCACACTGACTCACTGAAGCGCAACCCACCTATAAGCGTACATTTACTCTTTACCTAACACTACGGGCAATTTTGCATGGCCAATTCCACCTGACCCACACATCTTTGGAATGTGGGAGGAAACCAGAGCACCTGGAGGAAACCCACGCAGACACGGGGAGAACGTACAAACTCCACACAGACAGTCGCCTGAGGCGGGAATTGAACCCGGGTCTCTGGCGCTGTGAGGCAGCAGTGCTAACCACTGTGCCACCGTGCCGCCCACGAGGGTGATAGGCCGGAGTGGGGTGGGGGCGGAGAGGTCAGGAAGAAGATTGCAAGTTAGGAAGGCTGTGCTGAGTTCCAGGGATTTGACTGAGACAAGGTGGGGGGAGGGGAAATGAGGAAACTGGAGAAATCTGAGTTCATCCCTTGTGGTTGGAGGGTTCCTAGGCTGAAGATGAGGTGCTCTTCCTCCAACTGTCGTGTTGTTATGGTCTGGTGGTGGAGGAGTCCAAGGACTTGCATGTACTTGGTGGAGTGGGAAGGGGAGTTAAAGTGTTGAGCCACAGGGTGGTTGGGTTGGTTGGTCCAGGTGGCCCAGAAATGTTCTCTGAAACATTCCGCAAGTAGGCAGCCTGTCTCCCCAATATAGAGGAGGCCACATCGGATGCAGCGGATGCAATAGATGATGTGTGTGGAGGTGCAGGTGAATTTGTGGTGGATATGGAAGGATCCCTTGGGGCCTTGGAGAGAAGTAAGGGAGGAGGTGTGGGCGCAAGTTTTGCATTTCTTGCGGTTGCAGGGGAAGGTGCCGGGAGTGGAGGTTGGGTTGGTGGGGGGTGTGGACCTGACGAGGGAGTCACGGAGGGAGTGGTCTTTTCGGAACGCTGATAGGGGAGGGGAGGGAAATATATCCGTGGTGGTGGGGTCCGTTTGGAGGTGGCGGAAATGACGGCGGATGATACGCTGTATATGGAGGTTGGTGGGGTGGTAGGTGAGAACCAGTGCAGTTCTGTCCTGGTGGCGGTTGGAGGGGCGGGGCACCCTCAAGTTGTTCAGGGTGAGGACCAGTTCAGTCAGTCGAAGGAGAGTCCACCTACGTTCGGGTGGACTTCCTCCATGATTTTCGCTCCACCAGTCCCCAATGTCTTATCTTCACCATGGACATCCAGTCCCTGTACACCTCCATCCCCCATCACGAAGGACTCAAAGCTCTCTGCTTCTTCCTTTCTGCCGTACCAACCAGTACCCTTCCACTGACACCCTCCTTCGACTGACTGAACTAGTCCTCACTCTGAACAACCTCTCTTTCCAATCCTCCCACTTCCTCCAAACCAAAGGAGTTGCCATGGGCACCCGCATGGGCCCCAGCTATGACTGCCTCTTTGTAGGATATGTGGAACAGTCCATCTTCCGCAACTACACTGGCACCATCCCCCACCTTTTCCTCCGCTACATTGATGACTGTATCGGCGCTGCCTCATGCTCACACGAGGAGGTTGAACCGTTCATCCACTTTACCAACACCTTCCACCCCGACCTCAAATTGACCTGGACCATCTCAGACTCCTCCCTCCCCTTCCTAGACCTTTCCATTTCTATCTTGGGCGACCGAAGCAACACGGACATCTACTATAAACCGACTGACTCCCACAGCTACCTAGACTACACCTCCTCCCACTCTGCCCCCTGTAAAAACGCCATCCCATATTCCCAATTCCTTCGTCTCTGCCGCATTTGCTCCCAGGAGGACCAGTTCCAATACCGTACAGCCCAGATGGCCTCCTTCTTCAAGGACCGCAGATTCCCCCCAGACGTGATCGACGATGCCCTCCACCACATCTCCTCCACTTCCCGCTCCTCCGCCCTTGAGCCCCACCCCTCCAACCGCCACCAGGACAGAACCCCACTGGTTCTCACCTACCACCCCACCAAGTACATGCAGGTCCTTGGACTCCTCCACCGCCAGACCATAACAACACGGCGGTTGGAGGAAGACCACCTCATCTTCTGCCTAGGAACCCTCCAACCACAAGGGATGAACTCAGATTTCTCCAGTTTTCTCATTTCCCCTCCCCCCACCTTGTCTCAGTCAAATTCCTGGAACTCAGCACCGCCTTCCTAACCTGCAATCTTCTTCCTGACCTCTCCGCCCCCCACCCCACCCCCGGCCTATCACCCTCACCTTGACCTCCTTCCACCTATCGCATCTCCATCGCCCCTCCCCCAAGTCCCGCCTCCCTACCTTTTATCTTAGCCTGCTGGACACACTTTCCTCATTCCTGAAGAAGGGCTTATGCCCAAAATGTCGAATCTCCTGTTCCTTGGATGCTGCCTGACTGCTGCGCTTTTCCAGCAACACATTTTCAGCATACTCCTACAGCTCTTGTACAACTACTATTGTTATTATGCTCGTTCAATCCTGGCTGTCTATACCTGATAAATGCCTCCTTTTCTTAACCAGAGCCTCCATTTATCCAGCATTTTCTGCACCTACCAGCCTTGCCCTTCACCCTAAAACGAACATTCTGTCTCTGAACTCTCATTATCTAATTTTTAAAGGCCTCCCAGTTCTCAACCATCCCTTTACCTGCGAATAGCATCTCCCAATCAACTTCTGCAAGTTCATGTCTAATGCCATCAAAATTGGCCTTTTTCCAGCTTAGAACTTTGGCTGCTTGATCAGTTTTATCCTTTTCCATAACTATTTTACAACGAATAAAATTCTGACCACTTGCTCCAAAGTGCTAACCCACCTGACAAACTTTCTCTGCCTTATTTTCCATTAGAAGATCAAGTATTGCACATACTGAATAAGAAAATTTTCTTGTGCACACTTAACAAATTCTTCCCTATCCAAGCCCTAAGACTATGACAGTCCCCATCGACATTTGGTAAGTTAAAATCCCCTACCAATACAGCTCTATTATTCTCAGATATCTGAGACTGATGAGTAACGCTGTAAAAGTTTATAAAATCATGATGGGCATGGATAGGGTGAATAGCAAAGGTCTATTTCCAAGGGTGGGGGAGTCCAAAACTAGAGGGCATAGGTTCGCAGGGTCATAGAGTCATAGAGATGTACAGTACGGAAATAGACCCTTTGGTCCAACTCATCCATGTTGACCAGATATCCTAACCTAATCTAGTTCCACCTGCCAGCACTTGGCCCATGTGCCTCTCAATATTTCCTATTCATACATTCATCCAGATGCCTCTTAAATTTTGCAATTGTACCAGCCTCCACCACTTCCTCTGGCAACTCATTCCATACACACACCACCCTCTGCATTAAAAAGTTGCCCCTTAGGTCCCTTTTAAATTTTTCCCCTCTCACCCTAAACCTATGTCCTCTAGTTTTGGACTCATCCATCCCCAGGGAAAATATTTTGTCTAATAATCCTATCCATGTCGTTCATGATTTATAATCCTCAGCCTCTGACACTCCAGGAAAAACAGCCCCAGACTATTCAGTTTCTCTCTGTAGCTCAAATCCTCCAACCCTGGCAACATCCTTGCCAACCTTTTTTGAACTATTTCAAGTTTCACAACATCCTCTGATAGGAGGGAGACCAGAATTGCACACAATATTCCAAATATGGCCTAACCAATGTCCTGTACAGCCACAATATGACCCCCCAGCTCCTATACTCAATGCTCTGACCAATTAAGAAAAGCATACCAAATGCCTTCTTCACTATCTTATTCACCTTACACTTTCGAGGAATTATGAACCTGCACTCCAAGGTTTAAGGTGAGAGGGGAAAGATTTAAAAAGGAACTGAGAGGTAAGTTTTTCATGAAGAGGGTGGTGTGTATATGGAACAAGCGGTTCAGAAGGAGTAGTGAAGGTGGATAAAAATACAATATTTAAATGGCAGTTGGATGGGTATAGGAATAGAAAGGATTCAGAGGAATATGGGCCAAATGCTGACAAATGGGATTAGGTCAGCTTGGGAGTTCTGGTCTGTACAGATGAGTAGGACTGAAGAGTCTGATTTAATGGCTATATGACTCTATGACTCCATCAGGAAACACTGAATAATAGAAAGCACAGAAACTTCTGAAGCTCCACCCATATTTATGATAATGTTTAGTTTAATTATTCCTCATACACAATTTATTCTCTTATCTAATGAAGTGAATACTTTTGAAGCTCCACAATCACCTGATGAAGAAGCAGCACTTCGGAAGCTAGTGCTTCCAAATAAACCTGTTGGACTATAACCTGGTGTTGTGTGATTTTTAACTCTGAAAACAAAAACATTCTTCTAAAATGCCCTTCTTGAAAGGAGTGCGAACATTTCAACCCCAGTTTGATTAGAATCCCTACAGTGTCAAAACAGGCCATTTGGCCTAACAAATCCACACCAACCCTCTGAAGAGTAACACACCCAAACCCATTTCCCTCTGAATTACGGACCTAACTCTACGAGCAACTTAGCATGGCTAATTTACCTGATCTGCGCACCTTTGGACTCTGGGAGGAAGCCCACGCAGGGAGAATGCACAAACTCCACACAAACAGTGGCCCAAGACAAGGATTGAACCCCAGATCCTTGGCACTGTGAGGTAGCAGCGTTAACCACTGAACCACCATGCCACCCTAGAGTCTAAGGCTAAGTAAGCATATATTGTTTGTTATGGCTCCATTTCTTCTTTTATCACTTTATTTTTGAATTGATATTCCTGCATATCTTCTGGACAACGCTAAGCCCACCATTCTAATTACTCCTCCAACTTCTGCTTATCCAGAACTAAAGAATTATCTCTAAAATATTAGCATGAACCATAAACTAAACTAGAAGTTCATGGCAATCTGTGATAGCATTTGTGTCACTTAATGAGAACGATGTTGAGTAAGGTGAGGTGCTAGTTTTTTCTGTGTATTGGAAAATTAAAATAGAGTAGGAATATACATTCTAAGTGTGTGTGCTGTGGAGAAAGGGAGAAAGAGAGAATGAGTGTTTGGGAGGGAGACTGCAAAAATGAGATAGAGATAAAACGTAGAAAAAGCAGATTGATACTACTGAGTTTGCCATCAATCGCCTTCACTTTCTGTCACAGGCATTTGATTCATCAGAAGTTCTGCAAAGGTAGTCAAAGAGCTGGTCTAAGAGTTATACACTACGAGACCCATATTGTGTCTGTTTTCTTCCATTAAGTGTCTTAAATCCTGTAGATTAATGGTTTTTGAGATCTTGAAGGGCACACAAAATGGTAAGCGCATGTCTATCCTGCAGGCCTTTCACTATATGAATACATAAATAAGCAGTGGTGGACTAAGTTGAACTAGAAGGATTTACTGCTCTTCTAAGTCACTAGCATGAACTAGACAGTTCAGCACTAACCTGCAGCCATACAGTGTGATAGACATATCTGGGAAAAATTTTAAACGCAGTAATATTGCCTACGAATTTTGTACAAGCATGATTTAAAGAGTGACAGGCAAAGAGTAAACCTATCTGGCATTTCCGATTCAAAGCAGTTACTTTGTGCTGGAAACTGTAAGGTTGCTGTACTCTCATAACTGCCTGAAGCTTCCAAATGAACCTGTTGGACTGTAATTTGGTGTTGTGTGAGTTTTTAGTCTGAAATTAACCAGCTTCTTTATTTGAGGTCAGTCTTGGTGAGGTTTGCTGACAATATTCACCTCCCAGCTGTTTCTTGCTGATACTTCAGATTGCTGATAAGAGATAGTGGGGAGAGAGGGTTGGAAAGGAGTACAAGAATGCAAAGCAGCAACAGCTTCAATTCTCCTCCACTTGATAAAGCTCTTGCCATGTTTTTGAATTCATGTCAGTTATGCAAGCGTTCCCTCAAGGCAGCATACTGTGCAGATGTGAGCTCATGTCGGTTAGTTAATACATGCACATCATAAATTTAAAAAAAAACAATCAGGATCTCCCACATTGTTCCATTCCCATCAAAAATGAGCATGAAAGGAATATCTGACAGAAAATATCTCCTTCCATTGTTGGAGTAATTGCCTCAGAAGTGGGGGGTGCTGTAAACTCAGATACAGATTTGTACTTGAATTCATATTGATTAAGTAAAGCATAATGATTTCTGTGTTGCTTTCAAACTTCCATTATATTGACATTTTACAAATACCTTAACCATAATAACTTATTGATGTAATAAAATATTTCATGACATGATATTGAGACTGAACTCTGCAAAAATATTGAAGGTTTTCATTAAAAAGCAAAAGCAGGAATATCTCCCTGAATTGTTCAGGGTATTTTTGACTGTAAGCATGTAACAATTATGTTTGATTACCATTCAGTCATTAGAAAGTCATTTTTCACTTTACATCCCCATTAACTTACTATTACATCATGTTAAGGCATTAGATTAAGAAGTAATATTATGAATTACACAGTTTAATAAGTGTGCCTTAGTTTAATATTACCTGAAGTCAAGTGATGTAATGAAGCCCAGTCAAACCCTAAGGCACATTCAGGATGAAGGATGGCTTCTGTTGGTCATAACCTAATGTCTTCCTTCAATCTAAAATGATTTGAAATCCAAATCAATTATGTTGTTTTAAAATGCTTTGAAAAGCTCATTTGATATTCCTATCTGGTTCTCCAATAGACGTAACTGATATTTTATATAATGGATGTAAGAGGCTAGTCAGATGAGTCCATGGATATTGTGGGATTGAGATGCATGCCTTTAGAAACATAGAAACATAGAAAATAGGAGCAGGAGTAAGTCCTTTGGCCCTTTGAGCCAGCACCACCATTCAATACAATCATGGCTAATCATGCAATCTCACTAGATGAAAGTGAGTACTGCAGATGCTAGAGATTAGAGTCAAGAGTGTGGTGCTGGAAAAGCACAGCACGCCACGCAGCATCCGAGGAGCAGGAAAATTGATGTTTCAGGCAAACGTCCTTCATCAGGAATGAGGCTGGGAGCCGTGGGGATGGAGAGGTAAATGGGAAGGGAGTGGGGCTGGGGGAAAGGTAGCTGAGAGTACAATAGGTGGATGGAGGTGGGGGTAATGGTGATAGGTCAGAGAGGAGGGTGGAGCGGACAGGTGGGAAGGAAGATGGACAAGTAGGACAGGTTGTGAGGATGGTGCCGAGCAGGAAGGTTGAAACTGGGATAAGGTGGGGGAAGGGGAAATGAAGAAACTGGTGAAATCCACATTGATGCCATAGGGTTAGAGGGTCCCGAGGCAGAAGATGAGGTGTTCTTCCTCCAGGCATCAGGTAGTGAGGGAGTGGCAATGGAGGAGGCCCAGGACCTCCATGTCTTCGGCAGAGTGGGAGGGGAAATTAAAATGTTCGGTCACGGAGCGGAGGGGTTGAATGGTGCGTGTGTCCCAGAGATGTTCTCTGAAGTGCTCTGTAAGTAAGCATCCTGTCTCCCCAATATAGAGGAGACCGCATTGGGAGTAACGGACACAGTAAATGACATTGGTGGATGTGCAGGTGAAACTCTGATGGATGTGGAAGGCTCCTTTGGGGCATTGGACAGAGGTGAGGGCAGAGGTGTGGGTGCAGGTTTTGCAACTCCTGAGGTGGCAGGGGAAGGTGCCAGGAGGGGAGTGTAGGTTGTTAGGGGGTGTGGACCTGATGAGATAATTGCAGAGGTAACGGTCTTTATGGAAAGCAGATAGGGGTGGGGAGGGAAATATATCTCTGGTGGTGGGGTCTGTTTGTAGGTTGCAGAAGTGGCAGAGGATGTTGCAATGTATCCAGACATTGGTGCGGTGGAAGGTGAGGACCCTGGGAGTTCTGTTCTTGTTGCAGTTGGGGGGGTGGGATTCGGGGGCAGAGGTGTTGGATGTGGATGAGATGCGCTGGAGCTCATCATCAACCATGTGGGAAGGGAAATTGTGGTCTTAAACGAAAGAGGCCATTTGGTCTGTTCTATTCCCCCCACCATCACACCCACTCCAGTTACAGGTTCTGCCCTCACTCCCAGCTCCACACCCACACCAGATCCCAGCTCCCAGCCCTGCCGAGTTTTCACCATCCCTCCAGACCTTACCCTCACTGAGGATGAACGATCAATCCTCAGCAAAGGACTCACCTTCATCCCCCTCCGCCCACGCATCAATGAATTTAGTACACGCCGTGACGTCGAACAATTCTTCCGTCGCCTCCGTCTCTGAGCTTACTTTCACAATCAGGCTTCCCACCCACCTTCTGAGGACCCCTTCGCCCACCCCAACACGCTGCATCCACCTGGACACCCCGCGCTGGCCTATTACCTGCCCTCAACCTCTTCATTTCCAACTACTGCCAGGACATTAACCACCTCAATCTGTCTACACCCCTTCCCCACTCCAATCTCTCACCCTCACAACGCACAGCCCTCCAATCCCCCTGCCATCAAGCCAGCGGATAGAGGGGGGCGCAGTGTTAGTCTGGCACACTGACCTCTACACCGCTGAAGCCAAACACCAACTCGAGGACACCTCTTCCTACTGCCCCCTCGACCATGACCCCACCCCCCATCACCAAACCATCATCTCCCAGACCAGACAGAACCTCATCACCTCAGGAGATCACCCACCCACAGCTTCCAACCTCAAAGTCCGGGGAACCCCGCACTGCCCGGTTCTACCTCCTTCCCAAGATCCACAAGCCTGACTACCCTGGCCGACCCATTGTCTCAGCATGTTCCTGCCCCACTGAACTCATCTATACCTACCTCAACACTGTCCTATCCCCTCTAGTCCAGGAACTTCCCACATACATTCAAGACACCACCCACTTCCTCCTCCTCCAAGACCTCCGTTTCCCCGGCCCCCAACGCCTCATCTTCACCATGGATATCCAATCCCTCTACACCTCCATCTGCCATGACCAGGGCCTCCAAGCCCTCCATTTTTTCCTCTCCAGACGTCCCCAACAGTACCCTTCCACCGACACTCTCATTTGTTTGGCCGAAGTGGTCCTCACCCTTAACAATTTCTCCTTCGAATCCTCCCACTTCCTCCAGACCAAAGGGGTAGCCATGGGTGACACATATGGGCCCCAGCTAGGCCTGTCTCTTTCTTGGCTATGTAGAACAGTTGATCTTCCGTAATTACACCGGCACCACTCCCCACCTCTTCCTCCGCTACATTGATGACTGCATGCCGCCACCTCATGTTCCCGCGAGGAGGTTGAGCAATTCATCAACTTCACCAACACATTCCACCCTGACCTTAAATTTGCCTGGACCATCTCTGACACCTCCCTACCCTTCCTGGACCACTCCATCTCTATTAATGATGACCGACTTGACACTGACATCTTTTACAAACCCACTGACTCCCACAGCTACCTGGATTACACCTCTTCCCACCCTACCTCTTGCAAAAATGCCATCCTGTATTCCCAATTCCTCCGCCTCCATCTTATCTGCTCCCACGAGGACCAGTTCCACCACAGAACACACCAGATGGCCTGGTTCTTTAGAGACCGCAATTTCCCTTCCCTCGTGGTTAAAGATGCCCTCCAACGCATCTCGTCCACATCCCGCACCTCCGCCCTCAGACCCCACCCCTCCAACCGTGACAAGGACAGAACGTCCCTGGTGCTCACCTTCCACCCTACCAACCTTCGCATAAACCAAATCATCCACCGACATTTCCGCCACCTCCAAAAAGACCCCACCACCATGGATATATTTCCCTCCCCACCCCTTTCTGCCTTCCGCAAAGACCATTCCCTCCGTGACTACCTGGTCAGGTCTACGCCCCCCTACAACCCACCTTCCCATCCTGGCACCTTCCCCTGCCACCGCAGGAACTGTAAAACCTGTGCCCACACATCCTTCCTCACCTCCATCCAAGGCCCTAAAGGAGCCTTCCACATCCATCAAAGTTTTACCTGCACATCCACTAATATCATTTATTGTATCCGTTGCTCCCGATGTGATCTCCTCTACATTGGGGAAACTGTGTGCCTCCTAGCAGAGCGCTTTAGGGAACATCTCAGGGACACCCGCACCAATCAACCACACCGCCCCGTGGCCCAACACTTCAACTCCCCCTCCCACTCTGCCGAGGACATGGAGGTCCTGGGCCTCCTTCGCTGCCGCTTCCTCACCACCAGATGCCTGGAGGAAGAACGCCTCATCTTCCGCCTCGGAACACTTCAACCTCAGGGCATCAATGTGGACTTCAACAGTTTCCTCATTTCCCCTTCCCCCACCTCACCCTAGTTCCAAACCTCCAGCTCAGCACTGTCTCCATGACTTGTCCGGACTTGTTCAACCTGCCTAGCTCCTTTTCCACCTATCCACTCCATCCTCTCCTCCCTGACCTATCACCTTCATCCCCTCCCCCACACACCCCTCTATGCTATTTTCTCCCCACCCCCACCCTCCTCTAGCTTATCTCTCCATGCTTCAGGCTCTGCCTTTATTCCTGATGAAGGGCTTTTGCTCGAAACATCGATTTCGCTGCACTTTGGATGCTGCCTGAACTGCTGTGCTCTTCCAGCACCACTAATCCAGAATCTGGTTTCCAGCATCTGCAGTCATTGTTTTTACCTCTTGGGAACAGATGTGGCAGAGGCAGAGGTATTGGGAATAAGGGATAGCATTTTTGCAGGAGGCAGGATGGGTGGAAGTGTAATCCAGGTAGATATGGGAGTCGGTGGGCTTGTAGAAAATGTCAGTGTTGAGTTGGTCACCGTTAATGGAGATGGAGTGGTCCAGGAAGGAGAGAGAGGTGTCAGGGATGGTCCATGTGAAATCTCAGAATCCCATTCCCGCCCTTTCCCTATAACCCTTGATCCCTTTAGCTACAAGGGGTTTGTCCAGCTCCCTTCTGAATATATCTAATGACCTGTCCTCAACAGCTTCCGGTGGGAGAGAATACCACAGGTTCACAATTCTCTGAGTGAAGAAATTCTTCTCCATCTCAGTCCTGAATAGCCTAGTCCTTATTCTTTGACTGTGATTGATTGATTGATTGATTGCCACGTGTACAGAAATACAGTGAAAAGTTTTGTTTCCAAGAAGTAAAGGCAGACCATAGTAAGCAGGGATGTACAGATCAAAGGTTGTAAACAAAACATAGACAGTGGCATACAAGTTACATTGCAAAGGGTATGCGCCTGATGACATCAACATTAACAAAATCAGCATTATTTGAGGTTGGAGAGTCCATTCATCAATCTAATAACAGCAGAGAAGAAGATATTCCTGAACCTGCTTATGTATATATTCAAGCTCCTGTATGTTCTGTCTGATGGAAGAAACCATAGGAAAGCATTACCGGGGTGCAAGGGATCTTTGATGATGTTGATAGTCTTTTTGTGGCAACGAACCATGTAAATGGAGTCCATGGATTGAATAGGAGAAAGTGAGGACTGCAGATGCTGGAGACCTGAGTTGAAAAATGTGATGCTGGAAAAACACAGCAGGCAAGACAGCATCCAAGGAGCAGGAGAATTGACGTTTCAGGCATAAGCCCTTCTTCAGGAATGAGGCTGGTGTGCCAAGTCAGCTGAGATAAAAGGTAGTGGGGAGGGAATTTGGGGGAGGGGCGCTGGGAATGTGATAGGTGGAAGGAGGTGAGGGTGAGGGTGATAGGCCGGAGAGGGGGTGAGGGCAGAGAGGTCGGGAAGAAGATTGCAGGTCAAGAGAGCGGTGCTGAATCCGGGGGTTGGGACTACCACAGTGATGTTGTCAGTGAACTTGTAGACAGCATTCATTTAGAATTTGGCAACACAGTCGTTGGTGTACAGGGAGTACAGTAGGGGGCTGAAGATACATCCTGGGGGGGGGGGTTCCAGTTTGGAATGTTACTGTGGAGGTGGTACAGTTACCTATGTTCATTGATTGCAGGCTATGGGTCAGAAAGCTGAGGACCCAGTTGCAGAGGGCGGAGTCGAGACCAAAGAATTGAAGTTTTCGAGATCAGTATGGAGGGGATAATGATGTCGAAGGCTGACCTGTAGCCAGTGAGCAGGAGTGTGATGTAGATGTCCTTGTTGTCCAGGTGTTCCAGTAATGAGTGCAGGGCTAGGTATATGATGTCAGCTGTGGACCTGTTGCATCATTAGGCAAATTGTAGGGGATCGAGGCAGGCTGGGAGACTAGAGTTGATATGAGCCATGACTAGCTTCTTGAAGCATTTCATGATTATTGAGGTGACAGCCACTGGGTGGTAGTCATTAAGGCACATTGCATGTGCTTTCCTAGGTACCAGGATGATGACCACTTGCTCTGGACTTCCCCAACAATAGGGACATTCTTCCTGCATCTTCCTGTATCAATCCTGCCATCCAGAGAATCAGTCTGGTGAACCTTTGCTGGACTCAAAAGCAATGATAACCTTCCTCAGAGTAGGAGACCAGAACTATGCACAATACCCAAGGTGCATAAGTCTATAACTGCAACAAGACATCCCTACACTGATCCTCAAATCCTCTTGCTATGAAGGCCAGCATGTCATTAGCTTTCCTCACTGCCTGCTTCTCTTGCATGTCAACCTTCACCAACTGTTCCACCATGACACCCAGGTCTCGTTGCACCTCATGTTTTCCTAAACTGTCACCATTCAGATAGTAATCTGCCTTTCTGTTTTTGTGAGCGAAGTGGATAACCTCACATTTAACCGCATTATGCTGCATTTGCCAAGTATTTGCCCACTCAGCCAGTCTGTCCAGTCACCCTGCAGCCACTGTGCATTTCTTCCCACAGCACACAGTGCCACCTGGCTTAATGGCATTAGCAAATTTGGAGATATGGCATTCAATTCCTTCGTCCAAACCATTAATGTACATTGTGAACATCTGAGTACCCAGTGCTGAACCCCGTAGCACATCCCCCCCCCCCCCCCCCGCCATCACTGCCTGCCACTCTGAAAAGGACCCATTTATTCCAACTCTCTGCTTCCTGTTTGCCAATCAGTTCTCTATCCATGTCAATACATTACCTATGAAACCAAGAGCTTTAACTTTCCTTACTGACCTCTTGTATGGAACCTTGTCAAAAGCCTTTTGAAAGTCTAGATATAAGACATCTACTGATTCACCATTGTCTATGCTATTGGTTACACCCTCAAAAAAAATCCAGAAAGTTTGTCAAGCATGATTTCCTTTTAGTGAATCCATGCTGACTAGGACCAATTCTGTCACTGCTTTCCAAATCTCTCAGTTATTATATCTTACATGATTGACTCCCAACATCTTCCCCACCACCGATGTCAGGTGAACTGGCCTATAATTCCCAATTTACTGTCCCTCCTTTTTTAAAGAATGGGTTTACATTAGCAACCCTCAAGTTCAACGGAACTCTTCCAGAGTCTACATAATGCTGGAAAATGATCATCAATCCATCCACTATTTCTAGGGCCACTTCCTTAAGTGCTCTGGGATGTAGAACATCAGCCCCTGGGGACTTATTGGGGTTTAATCTCATCAATTTCGCCAATACCATTTCCTGACTGGGCAGGATTTCCTTCAGTTCCTGCTGCATGCTTGACCTTTTGTCCCCTAGCATTTCCTGAAGATTATTTGTGTTCTCCTTAGTGAAGACAGATCCAAAGTATTTGTTCAACTGGTCTGCCATCTTTTTGTTGTCCATTATACATTCACCTGATTCTAACTGCAGGGGACCTATATTTGACTTCACTAGTCTTTTTTTTCTCCACTTATACATAGAAACTTTTGCAGTCAGTTTTTATGTTTTCTTTCATAACCTATTTTCCCTATCTGTATTAAACTCTTTGTCCTCCTCTGCTGAATTTTAAATTTCTCCCAGTTATTAGGTTTGCTGCTTTTCTTTCTAGCCAATGTATATGCCTCATCTTTGGCTTTAACTGAGTTCCCTTGTTATTTATGGTTGAGCCACCTTCCCTGTTTTACGCTTATGCTAGGCAGGGATGTACAATTGTTGAAGTTCATCCCTGTGTTCTTTAAATGTCTGCCACTGTCAACTCTTTAAACATTTTTTGCCAGATTATCCTAGCCAATGCATGCCTCATACTATCAAAGTTAGCTTTCTTTAAGTTGTAGACCATAGTTTCAGAATTAATTGTGTTACTCTCCATCTTATTGAAGAATTCATACCATATTATGATCACTCTTCCCCAAAGGATCTCGCATCACAATATTGCTAATTAATCCTCTCTCATTACACAATACCCAGTCCAGGATAGCTTGCTCTCTATTTGATTCCTCAACTTGCTGGTCAAGGAAACCATCCCTCATACATTCCAGGAAATCCTCCCCTATCGCGTTGCTATCAGTTTGGTTAGTCCAATTCATATGTAAAATGAAGTTACCCATAATAACTGCTGTACCCTTACTGTATGCATCTATAATTTCCTGTTTAATACAGTCCCCAACATCACAACTACTGTTTGGTGTTCTGTACACTACCTTCAACTAATGTCTTTTTCCCTTTGATATTCTGTAGGTCCACCCATATAGATTCCACATTGTCCACAATACCTTACTATTGTGTTAATCTCTTCCTTAACCAGCAACATTACCACACCTCCCTTTCCTTTCTGTCTATCTCTAGTGAAAATTGAATAACCCTGAATGGTGAGTTCCCATCCTTAGTCACCCTGGAATCTAATCTCTGTGATCCCAATTACATCATATCCATTAACAACTGTTTGTGCAGTTAATTCATCCACCTTATTACAAATGCTTCTTGCACTGAGACACAGAGCCTTCAGGCTCATTTTTTTTTAACATTTATGGCCTTTTTAGAATCATTGTGAAATGTGGCCCTTTTGATGTTTGTCTTTGGTTTCTCTGCCTTCTACTTTCACTTTTCCCCTTACTGTCCTTTGTTTCTGTCCACACTTTACTTCCCTCAAACTTCCTGTATTGGTTCCCATCCCCTGTCATATTAGTTTAAACCGTCCCCAACAGCAGCAGTAAACATTTCCAGCACAACATTGGTTCCAGTCCGGACTAGATGCAGACCGTTCAGTTTGTATTGGTCCCAGGAATTTGAATCCCTCCCTTTTGCACCATCATTCAAGTTATGTATTCATCTTAGTCATCCTGCCATTCCTGCTATGACTAGCATGTGGCACAGATAGCAATCTTAAGATTACTAACTTTGAGGTCCTACTTTTTAGTTTAACTCCTAACTCCCTAATTCAGTTTGTAGGACCTCATTCCATTTTTTACCTACATCTTTGGTACCTATATGTGCCACGACAGCTGGCTTTTCACCCTTGCAGCCCAGAATGTCCAGCAGCCATTCCAAGACATCCTTGACTCTTGCACCAAGGAGGCAACATATCATCCTGGAGTTATATTTGCGGCCGCAAAAATGCCAATTTATTCCCCTTACAATTGAATTCTCTATCACTATAGCTCTGCCACTCTTTTTCCTGCCCTCCTGTGCAGCAAAACCAGTCACAATGCCATGAACCTGGTTGCTGCCTTCTTCCCCTGGTGAGCCATCTCCCCCAACAATATCCAAAATGGTACATCTGTTTTGGAGGGAGATGACCGCAGGGGACCCCTGCACTGCCTTCCTATTCTTCCTCCGTCTGTCTGTTGGTCGCCCATTCCCTGTATTCCTCAGTAATTTTATCTGCTGTATGACCAAATTACTGATCATCCTATCCATGATGCCCTCAGCCTCCTGGATGCTCCAAAGTGAATCCAGCCCCAGCTCCAGAGCCATCACGTAGTCAAACAGGAGCTGCAGCTGGACACGCTTCCTGCACATGAAGGAGTCAGGGATATCAGAACGGTCCCTGACTTCCCACATCGCACAGTAGGATCATGACACGGGTCTGAGATCTCCTGCTATGATGTAACCCTTAAGTTAA
Organism: Hemiscyllium ocellatum; assembly: GCF_020745735.1. Taxonomy (NCBI): domain Eukaryota; kingdom Metazoa; phylum Chordata; class Chondrichthyes; order Orectolobiformes; family Hemiscylliidae; genus Hemiscyllium; species Hemiscyllium ocellatum. The sequence goes on from NC_083409.1 coordinate 85,905,271, forward strand.
CAACAGTAGCAAAATGAAGAGAGAGTAAGAGAGAAAAAATACTTCTCACCAGCTGCTCATTTACCTGCTGCCTGTGACTTCACAGTTAAATTTTGTTCTACTTCTCCTTTAACCTCATGTCTTCAGAAGCTGTAGCAGTTGGTCCTTCTCTGACTGCCTTACCTCACTGCTGCTCCCCCTCCTCACTGAAGATATTCACTTAAGCCTACACTTAAACCTCCAGCAGCACTACAACCTTCTCAAAATGTCCGCTCCACTCTGGCTTACCTTCCTTTTACTCACTCCTGGGTAGTGACTGAGACGACTCCTCCCAGAATCCTTCTCAGCAGCACCCTCTGTTGGGTGCCCTCACACGGTTTGCTGTCATCAGCTCTTCTGCGCTCCCTCCTCAGTCAAAGTGACTCCTCCTAGAATCCTTTTCAGCAGCACCTTCTTATTCCTTTCTTTTATTTTGAATGGTTTTCTCAGAGGCACAGTGTGGGGTGTTTAAAATGATAAAGGAATGCAGTGGGGAAAGTACAGGAAAAAATATTTCTTTGCTGTTCTGAGGAAGTATCACTGGATCTAAAACATTCACTCTGGTTTCTCTCCACAGTAGCTGCCAGACCTGCTGAGCTGATGCAGCAATAGTGGAAATCAAGACCTCTCTCTCCTAAGAGAATATGAATGGTAGGTTAATTACAATTTCATGATTAAGATTAGATTGTACTCAGTAAGAGAAAAGGTCAATAAATGGTGTAAATCATAGTCTAAATGAATCATGAACCAGGTTTTTTTAAGATTAGATTCCCTACAGCATGGAAACAGGCCATTTGGCCCAACACGTCCACACCAACCCTCTGAACAGCAATCCACCCACACTTGTTACCCTACCTAATATTTACTCCTGACTAATGCACGTAATAGGTGCACAATTTAGCATGACCAATTCACCAAACCTGCACTTCTATGGACTGTGGGAGGAAACCGATGCAGACGCAGGGAGAAAGTGCAAACTCCACACAGACAGTTGCCCGAGGCAGGCCTTGAACCCAGGTCGCTGGTGCTGTGAGGCAGCAGTGCTAACCACTGCGCCACCATGCCACCTCACAGCTGATAGGTGATTGGTTTTCTTTTGCTCTTATGATCATTATTATTCTTATAATTATGTTCTTATGATCAATTACTTCATAACTCCTTATAATTGCAAAACTGCTGTAGTAGTTCCAAAGTTACCAAAAAGCTTTAGAAGTCACATATGTCTTGCTTGTCTTATGTTAGTTGATTTATTGTCTTGGACAGATATGTCAAGGATATTTTAATCATATCACGTAAATTTATAGAAGTTCCTTTTTCCTGTAAAGTTTGTCAAAGAGATACGGTGACCAGACATTAATTACATTTGATAATGACTTTGTTTCTCTTTGTTGTTCCAACCCTGAGTTTCCCTTGTTAGATCTTAACTAACTTATTATCACAATGGCCTCTCTAATTTATTTTGAGGAATGCAAAGCATCTATATAGCTGTAAAATAATGTTTGCTTATTGCCGTAAAAGGACACAATTTGTTGAAGATTTTTCTCTTCCACTTGTGAGGGCAACTCACAAGAAATACCAAAGTAAAGGCAGCATTTGAACCAAATGTGAAGAGAGTTCTGATTAGTAGAGGCATCACCATGGAGAATGCATGAGTTACTGATGAATGACGATCACTTATGAAGCTTCCTTTTAATTGTAAACAATGCAAGTTGTCTTTGACTTGTCAAGGCACTGTCCTGAAAAACAACCAGAGAATAACTGTCACCTATTTTGTTAAAATGACGCAGGTGAAGTATGTGTACAGTCTGTACTGCCCCTTCACAGTATAAATCTTGTGTTCTTTGCTTTGGTATTTCATGCAAATGATTCTTATGAGTGCAACATGAAAAGATTTGACAAAATGTGTCTTTTTCAGCAATATTCAAGTTCTATCCTACCAATTATAACTAATAATAGTAGTTTGGGAAAATGTAATGCTACACACCATTGTGTGGGACATCAGTTTTCCATAATATGCGCATCTGGAGCAATGTTGTAAAGCCGCAGTCAAAATCCCATCACAGGTTTCTTGAATTAGCGCATTAAATATTTTCACTGGTCCACTTTAGAGACCAATGTTTCTCAAGGAAAAGAATTTCTCAGGAGTCAAAATGTCATGCCTTTTATAAATTAGCTAGGTGGAGCTATGTCAATTATCTCATAGCCTTCTATCTCGATTATCACACCTAATTTATTGATATCCCATTACTGATTTCCACAGAATTTAGCAATGTTTTGAACATGAACAGGAATAATGGGCATCGTGCCATTGGGTTGATAAATGGTAATGCAAAAATGTGTTCAAATATTTTTCTTCATTTGCCCGCTGGCTGTTTTTCAGACTTAATTGCCTACAATTTCATCTAAAGTTAAGCATTTGTAATTATAATGATATTTTGTTGTTGAATGTCACCTTACCTAATGTGACAAGACAGCTAGAATGAACATCTGTGAGCAGAAACTCTTCTACAATGAAAAAGTGAAAGTATGATTGATAACTCATCTGCATTCATTGCAAAATATTCAGCTATAGGCATTTTTATTTCCAGTAAGATCATTTTACAAGTAAGATAATAGGAACATTTCTTGTAAATGTTATGAAATATAAAAACAACATTGATGAAGGACTTTGAAATATCCCATCTCATTTCATTTCAGATAACAAACTAATAATGGAGACTTGCCAAAAATATTTGAGAGCTTTGTTGTGATTCTAGAGGTGAAAGCAGAGGGATTCAGGGAGAAGGTATACCAAACACAAGCATTAATTTGATGCTCTGCTACCCATTAGTAAAACAGGAAAAAGATGGAAAGACAGGAAGTTAGACTGAACGCCCTGAAGGACACAGGCTGAGAGAATGTTGTAGGTGAATTCGGCCTTGAAGATACCTGCAAAAAAGGACAAGAATTCAATGTGTTTTGGTTCATACTAGTTGCTTCCATACACAAATATGAAGGAATCTTTATCTCTCACAATTAAATCATCAGTGCAAAGTGCAGATTAACTGCCCTTAGAAATGTCAGCAGCTTGAACAAAATCAGTTACATAGCAATTGTCAACACAATCTTTGAAGAGGTGACAAGTAGGTTAGATCAAGGAAACCCAGTGGATGTGGTCTATCTGGACTTCCAAAAGGTCTTTGATAAGGTGCCACATGGGAGGCTGCTGAGCAAGGTGAGGGCCCATGGTGTTGGAGTGAGCTACTGGTATGGATTGATGATTGACTGTCTGACAGAAGGCAGAGAGTTGGGATAAAAGGTTCTTTTGGCAGCCGGTGACAAGCGGTGTCCCGCAGGGTTCAGTGTTGGGGCCACAGCTTTTCACATTATATATTAATGATCTGGATGAAGGGACTGGGGGCATTCTAGCGAAGTTTGCAGATGATACAAAGTTAGGTGAACAGGCAGGTAGTACTGAGGAAGTGGAGAGGCTGCAGAAGGATCTAGACAGTTTAGGAGAGTGGTCCAGGAAATGGAATTCAATGTGAGCAAATGCGAGGTCTTGCACTTTGGAAAAAAGAATACAAGCATGGACTACTTTCTAAGCGGTGAGAAAATTCATAAAGCCAAAGTACAAAGGGATCTGGGAGTGCTAGTCGAGGAATCTCTAAAGGTAAACATGCAGGTTGAGTCCGTGATTAAGAAAGCGAATACAATGTTGTCATTTATGTCAAGAGGGTTGGAATATAAAAGCACCGTTGTGCTACTGAGACTTTATAAAGCTCTGGTTAGGTCCCATTTGGAGTACTGTGTCCAGTTTTGGTCCCCACACCTCAGGAAAGACATACTGGCACTGGAGCATGTCCAGCGGAGATTCACATGGATGATCCCTGGAATGGTTGGTCTAACATACGAGGAATGGCTGAGGATCCTGGGATTGTATTCATTGGAGTTTAGAAGATTAAGGGAAGACTTAATAGAGAGTACAAGATAATACATGGCTTGGAAAGGGTGGACGCTAGGAAATTGTTTCCGTTAGGCAAGGAGACTAGGACCCGGGGACACAGCCTTAGAATTAGAGGGGGTCAATTCAGAACAGAAATGCGGAGACATTTCTTCAGCCAGAGAGTGGTGGGCCTGTGGAATTCATTGCCGCAGAGCGCAGTGGCAGCCGGGACGCTAAATATCTTCAAGGCAGAAATTGATAGATTCTTGATGACACAAGAAATTAAGGGCTACGGGGAGAATGCGGGTAAGTGGAGTTGAAATGCCCATCGGCCATGATTGAATGGCAGAGTGGACTCGATGGGCCGAGTGGCCTTACTTCCACTCCTATGTCTTATGGTCTTAATCAGTTACATAGTAGGTCCACAAGTCTAAAAAAGATCATAAATTGTTTTTAAAGAGTATATATTTTTAAAATATGGACTTTGATGGACTAAAGCATAGCTGTTGCTGATCAGATGCAAGTTGACTACAATCTCTGAAAACTTCCAAGCAGCAGTAATGAGGACAGAATTCTAGATACTCTCCAATTGGAATCTGACAGCTTGACATTGTATGTACTTTATAGTCAACAAACACAAACGAATATATATATCATGTATCCCCACTAGGATCTGATAAACTAAAAGTAACCTTTAACTACACTATGCTTGAACAAGTGTTAATATCCTATTGCCTAGTTTATATGAAGAACAATGGTTTAAACCAGAAGCAAAGAAATGGCACCATTAGGTAAAGAAACTCACCTAGCAACCCCATCACATTACCTAAACTCCTCTGGTCTTTGGTAAGTTATGAAACTTTGCCTTAGTCTAGTTAAAATCAGTCTACTGTTAATATTTTTGTAAATTCATTTACAGGATAAGTGTGTCACTGGCTAGGCCAGTGGGCTGTTGCCCAGAGGGCAGTTAAGCATTAACCACTTTGCTGTGTGTCTAGGGTCACACGTAGGCAGGTAATGATGGCAGTTTCCTTCACTAAAGGCCATTAATGCACTAGATGTTTTTCTCCCCCTGACAATTGACAATGGATTCATTGACATCATTCGGACTCCTAGTCCCAGATGCTTATTGAATTCAAATTTCATTATTTGCCATTGAAGGATTCGGAGTTGGATCCCCTCTCCATTACCTGGATTAATGGTCGAGCGATAACACCACTAGGCCATCACGTCTTCACTTTATTGGTGATACAACAGCCAGACTCACGCCTTAGCTAATTCTCCTTCCAGTCTGAGCATCCTTGAAACTTAGTTCATCAAGAATAATTATATTGAATGGAAACATAAATTAAGTTTCTTGAAAAATCAACCTAATACTGTTGCACTTCTGTCAAAGACAAAACAAGTTATGCAACTCCTACTGTGGATGGCCAAGCCCTCCTGAATCTGATTTCCTGCAGGGAAAAAAATTCACTGGACTCCATATATCATGTAAATGTATATCTGTATTTTCTAAGTTATTCTTTGGTGGAAACGTTTCTCTTTCTCTTTTCTTTGTATGCATGCATATTATGACAATTATCTCCCAGGCTTGAATACGTGGATAAACATTACTTCTAATTTAAGCACAAAGACAATTTGTTGCAGGTCACTTTTAATAATTGAACTTCGCAAAGCCACAGTCTGTTTCAAAAGAGATCAAAATAGGGAATAAAGCGCCTCTGTTCATGGACACTAGCGCTTGGAAATAAAAAGAATCAAGTACCAATCCAAACCAGAGACCCAGACAGACACCCAGCGACTATGGCAAGTACTGAATGACATCACAGGTTTGAAAAAGAGACAGTGCAAGACAGCAAATGATGATACATCCCTCCCAGACCCCTCAACACCTTTTATGCTTACTTTGCGCAGAATTTTGGCAGAGAGGTAACACCTATTCTGACAGGTTTTGACGAACCTACCCCAACAGTCACTGCATCAGAGGTCAGGTCCGTTTTCTTCGTGTGAATTCAAGGAAAGCAATGGGACCAGACAGAGTACCAGCCGTGCACTCAGAGCACACATAGATGAACTGGCAGAGATCTTCTCAGACATCCCTAACCTCTTCCTGCAGCAGGCCACTCTCCCTGCCTGTTTCAAGAGGGCCAACTTCATCCCTGTACCTGAGAAGGCTCATGCAGCATGCCTCAATGACTACCGCCCAGTGGCCCTAACTTCGGTGCTCATGAAGTGCTTTGAAAGGCTGGTCGTGGCATTAACCAGCCTCCCCACTACTCTTCACCCATTTCAATTTGCCTATCAGACCAATAGATCCACATCAGATGCCATATCACTTGCCCTTCACTCCTCCCTAGAACATATTGACACCAAGAACAGTTATGTAAGAATCTTACTCATTGATTATAGTTCAGCCATCATCACTATTGTCCCCTCGAGACTGATTACTAAACTTAGTGATATTGGACAAAGCGCCACTCTCTGTAACTGGATCCTCAGTTTTCTGACCCACAGGCCACAATCAGTGAAGATTGGGACAATATTTCATCCTCATTTACACTCAACACTGAAGCCCCCCAAGAGTGCATAGTCAGCCCTCTACTGTACTCACTGTATACCCATGACTGCATCGCCAAATACCAGACTAATGCCATTTACAAGTTCGCTGATGACACCACCATAGACAGTCGAATCTCAGATGGTGATGAAATTGACTATAGATAGGGGGTATAGGACCATTCACCACTCACTTTGGCGCGAGCAATTTGGCATGTCTGGTTTGGTGCAGCACGTTTTGGTGCAGACCATTTAGGCGCAGAACAGTTTTCAGGCTTAGTTACAAGCGTTAATGAAAGCAATAAAAAGAAAAATAATGTTTATCCTCTTCAGTAAAAATGTTAAAAAGAAAATAAAAATGAAAGAAATAAGGTAAACACGAAAAATGTGCAATATGACATTAATTCAAAATTATGGGCAATCCCTCATAAATACGCAATGCCATCTCTCTCACTAAATTTTCTTACAAGTGTCTGTATTCTGGCGTCTGCTTCCCTGAATTTCTTCAGTTTCAATGGAATATCATTTTAATGGGTTATATTTTATTTTAATAATAACTACAAAGTACTGAACAGCTACAAACTACTGAATAACTACAAAACAGTTCTGCACCTAAATGGGTCGCACCAAACCGACCGTGCCAAATTGCTCATGCCTAAATGAGTCTGCGCCAAAACAGGTTACGCCATGCCGGCTGCGCCGAGTCGTTCGCGCCAAAGTGGCTGTGCCGAATGGTCCCACTCCGACAGATGGGAGGTGGAAGACCTGGAAAAATGGTGCACTGAGAACCACCTAGCTCCCAATGTTGGCAAAACCAACGAACTCAATATTGACTTGCAGCGGGATGTGACTCATGCACCCCCCCTTCTCCCCCCACCCCCTCCTACAACCCCCATATATTAAAGCACAAGCTTTCTTGTTCTCTTCATGTGGACGCACTGGTTACAAAGGCCCAACAACATCTCTTCTTCCTCAGGCAGCTGAGGCAATTTGGCATGATGGCAAATACCCTTGCCAACTTTTATAGGTGTGCCATCGGGAGCATTCTGTCTGGATGTATCAGTATCTGGTATGGTAACTGTACCATTCAAGATTGGAGACAGTTATAGAGAGTGGTGAACTCCATCCTGACAATCACAAAGGCCAACCTCCCATCTATAGAATCATCTACCAGGCCCGCTGTCAAGGAAAGGCTGCCAGCATTCTTAAAGATCCATCCCACCCGGCAATGGTTTTCTACAACCTCAACCACCGGGGAGAAGGTACAAAAGCCTGAACGCACGCATCAGCCAGTTTCGAAACAGTTTCTGTCCTATTGTTGTTAGCATACTGAATGGACTCACAAACCATTAGCATTCACCTGTACCTGTGTTTCTTTTGTTTTTGCCGCAGTTTACCTATTATTTACTTATCTATGCTACTTAACAATATGATCTGCCGTATTGCTCGCAAGACAAAGCTTTTCACTGTGCCTCAGTACACGTGACAATAAATTCAATTCAATTCAATTCAATTCAATTTACCTCTTTCCCTTGACACAATGCAGTTGATAGGAATACTGACTTTCAACCATGCTATTTTGTATTAGACACAGTTTGCGGTCAGACTATGGGAATCAGCTGAGCTCAAATGCTGAAATGTAAGAAATAAAAACAGAAGTAGATATAGCCCAGTGGAAGAGTTTTATACAATGGATACAGAGAAGCTGCTTCCATTTCTAAGACTGGACAGAACTAGAGGCTTTAAGTATAAGGTAATCAATAATAAATTCAGTAGGGAATTCAAGAGGTGGTTTGAGTACAACAAGGAGCATTGAAATACATGAATACCTGTTCTTTGATCAAGTAGAGGCTGCCAAAAGGGAAACCTGTTGCCTGCTTATCACAACGACTAAGGCAGTGCAAAATGTGCTGCTGATTAGGTGCACATTTAAATGGAGCTTAGGTATATGAGATGTTAGTGCATTATACAACAAGCCTCAACTTCCTCAAACCGGCCGTAGTACCTCCGGATATGTTCAATTCACATTTTATTTTTTACATCTCTGTGATCCAAGGACACAGAATAGCAAGACATTGTCAATCCAGCTCAAATATCTATACAATAATAACTCGTAGAATGAGGCAGCATTTGAAATAATTCTCACAATCTTTATTCAGCAGGTGTTTAAGTGTGCATGCAGCAACTAAATGCAAATACATGAAATATTACAGTTGTTATCAGTTTTAATTTTAATCAAAGAGCTATTAGAAACTCTGGGGCAATCTGCTTGTGTTTATTTTTAATTAGAAAGTGTGCTGCAGATATGGGGATTCAGGATAGCACCTGACACATTCTGTTTCTCAACAATGCCAGAGCTCTACATCTTTCAGTACAATCTCTTCAAAATTAATCACAGCATATAAGGTACATTATCCACAGCCTCATATCAACATTGCTTGCAGACAGCCTTAAACTGAAGCAGCATTAGATTATCCTTGATATCTGGAGTTTTTTTAGATGTGTCACTCTGTGATTTGCTATATTTTGGTGAGATAACACACAGTATTCTTGCTTGATGCTATTACTGTGTTATGCTTGATCACACATTGACGGTCAAGAATAATATACCATAACACTTTCATCTTCTTTATGTCTGAATTCCAACATTCAATATAATTAAACAGTTATTATAACGAGATTACATAACACAATTTTATATAACGGGTTTCAGGCATACGTACTCACTCAGATATATGTCACCAAAGTTTGATGTGAAATTTTATCATTTGTCATTTCTTCAAACTATGACTTGCTGCTATCCTGTCCCCTGTAACTTATTGATGCCCTGCCTCCAGCATCTTGTTCCTGCATTGTGTAGTGGCATTTTTCCCCCTACAGCCTTATTACACATCCCTGTGTTGCCCTATAACTTTTTTTTTTATTCCACATTGCTGTTCTACCCTACAACCTATTGCTATAATACTATAGAACTTTCTATTTGCTGTTTTGATATATATCATTCATCCATCACATTCATTGAATTTCTGCTTGTTAGATTGATACTTAAATACATTTTGGGGACTTGTCAGGCTGTCTGTGCCTATGCAATGATGATGTTCTAGTGGATGTTGAGTGAAAGGTTAATATTCAGAAATGTAAAGTATGCCAGTAGTGGTGCAAGTGATCACATGGTATGGAGAATCTGTAGAGAGATGTTACTGTGTAGACCCTAAGTCTAAGCATATAAATAGTTCACAGAATGCTGAATGATACATGACCTTAAGAAGACCTTAAACTCCTGCAGTCTCTCTTAAGTGATTGAGAGCACCTGACCTCTTCCAAGACCCACCACTGACATAACAAATGATGCCACCAAGTGAAAGACTCAGCAGCAAGGCAGAGAAGCAAGGAAATCTCTAAATAAATAGCCCAGCTTTATGTGAAGAACTGGCAACACAGTGACAGTATAACAATACAGTGGGGTACCAAGCTCCAATGAGGGGAGGCCGTGGAACAGACACCACAGCTACCAGAATTATTTGAGCATGAGGAAGCCCCATGATAGGTTCAGAAGTGACAGAACTGGCATAGGTGATCCTCTCAATAGAGGACCTCTTTAGGGTTTGTAGCGAAATCAAATAAGCTAAATCAGCACAGTATCCTATCCTATGTGATCAGCAGTATTGTGGGCAAGGTAGAGAATAGACAGAGAAACTTCAGGATACATTGATGTTATATAATCATCGAGAGAACAGCGTTTGATGAAACAAAAATATAGAAAGAGCATTGATTCATAGTCAACAATCTACATTGTTTAACAGAAAACTGTGACCATGGGGCATTTAAGATGATGTGATTAGAGATCAGATAGTGGTCTGAGTTTTGGAGGAAACCATTTGCATTTCTTGCAATCCAAGAAAAATTAACTTAAGCAAAAATAGTGAAATTAACAAGACAAGGAGTCATATTTCTAAAGAGATAGGAGAGAAGTTTAAAAAAGACATGAGGGGCAATTGTTTACACAGAGGGTAGTTCATGTGTGGAACAAACTTCCTGAGGAAGTGGTGGATAGGGGTACAAATACAATGTTTAAAAGACGTACCCTTCCTAAAGGCATTGTGCGTCTACTAAGCACATAAACTGCAGCAATTCAAGAAGACAGCTCGTCATCACTTTCTCAAGAGCAACTAGAGATAAGCAATGAATCCTTGCCCAGTCAGCGATGCCTATATTCCATAAGTGATTGAAAATAAAAGAGCAACATTCCTTGGCAAATAAAAGATTCAAAAAGGGAATATTGGAATGCTGACATAAAGTAAGTGGCCAGCAAACAAATTTCAAATTTGATACCGGGGCATATTTATGAGTTCAGATAAATTGTTGAAATAAGAAATACTTCAAACACCCACCAATCAATTTTAAAGATCAGGATGTATCCAACTAAAAATAAAATGTCAGTAAACTGCAAGACCAGAGTATAAAGATAGAGTCATCATTGAGGCTCTATACTTGATTCAAGAATGCTCTTTGCTGAGCAGCTGGTATGGATCTGAGACTTATTTACAAGGTCAATGAAAATGACAGAAAAATTAGAAGAATTTAGAAGTGAATTCCCAAAGTTGTTCAGTGGACCTGGGGAAGGTAAAGCCAACTTACCACTTGAAACCGAGAGTAGCTGCCAAACCAATTTGCCATTTCACTAATAACAGTCCTGCCTGGAGATCAGATAGCGGACTGAGTTTTGGAGGAAGCCATTTTGAATTTCTTGCAATCCAAGAAAAATTGGCTTTAGCAAAAACAGTGAAATTAGCAAGACTAGGGGGCACATTTCTAAGTTGAGAGAAGAGAGGTTTAAAAAAGACATGAGGGGCAATTTTCTTTTTTACAAAGAGCGTAGCTTACATGTGGAATGATCTTCCTGAGGAAGTAGTGAATAGGGGTACATTTACAATGTTTAAAAGATGTACCCTGCATGAACTTTGAAAACTGTAAAGAGTGAGAATAAGATAATGTTTCATTGAGGAGTGATTTCACCAGTGTCCAAGGCAATGACCAGGAGTTCTGGGATGGTATCATTTCCAGAAGTGAATGACTCACTAGGAATTTGTGTGAGTTTTACACAACCAAATAAAACAGTAGAGAGAAAAGTATGGATCTATGGCATCTGCTGATGAAAGTTTGGCAAGCCTAGCAATGACCAAACTGAATGCAGTGGTTTCAGTAGCTTCCACTGAATGAAGAATCTAAACACTTCATCATGTTCATCATGTTTGGAAATTGCTTTAACTGTTTACCTTCTCCTCCTGAAATGTTCCAAAGAGAAATCACAAACATCTTAGAGGAATCAGAAGATGTTATCTGTTAGATAGATGACATTCTAACTAATGGTTCAACCACCCCTTAATAGGACAAAAGGGTGAGAACAATATTGAAAACTTTGCAGAAAGAAGGACTAACTTAAAATGAGAAATATGAGTTCCCACAGTCTATTGTTGGGTTCTTAGAATCTATTGCTCAAGCAACATGCATTACTGATGGCCCACAGGAGACAAGGATGATTAAAGAGTTTCCATCAGCCAGAAATATCATGGAACTGCAGAAGTTGATGGGATTGGTCAACTAAGTGGAAAAATGGTTCGCACATCTCACACATAGGGAGCATTGGAACAAACCTCAAACAGGATCAGACATGGTGTTAGATCAAAAATCAATAGAAATCCTTTGAGAAAATAAATGATATGATTTTTTTCATCAGAAATTTCAGCAGATTATGATTGAGAACTATTAATAATGGTAGCTGCTGAAGTATCCTCAATAGGACTAGGGGCAGCATTATTCCAAATTCAGATAGACAGAAACAGAGGAGCAGTCTCTTTTGAGCCCAGATCATTGACAGAAACACAAAATAAGTAATAGATAACGTGGTTGAACACCTATAAATTTGCAAAAATAGTACCAAGGTTACTAGGATTCTGAATAAACTTAATGAAATATGACGCTACAAAAGTATGTTCAAAGTAAGTATCAAACTACAATAGATCACTATCAAGAATTCCAAATGAACAATTAGCACCAGTGGAATAGACTTTTATTGAAGAAGTTTTGCAACAGCAAGAAAATTATAGGAACTTAGATAATTTTTAAAAAATTTACAAAGAACAGATGAACATTCATTCATACAATAAACACTTTCTGCTGTGGGAGGAGGATTAAGGACTGAGATGAAACAGGTATGATTTAGTTGCTATAAGGAAAGAAAAATGTTATTTGAATGTAACAGTGATGTACAGGAATACAACATGAACTAGAACACAAGCTAACAGTCTCTGATGACTGAAGCAATCATTCATTGAAAACTTGGCGAATGCAAATCCTTGCGCATCTCCAAGGGAACTATGAATGAGATCAACGAGATTAGTGAAACAATCAAAACATTTATTCCTGTGAAACAATGACTCTCTGAGGGGGGGGTGATGGGGGGGGGGATGTAGGAAGCTGTAAGTATTGTATAAAGAAAAAATTGGCAGGAAATGCAGAGAATAGGGTTAATAATTAAATATATAAATAGTAACTTACATCTAAAGTGATGCAAAAGATCACATGATGGAGAGTCTTTGGAGAGAGATTTTATTCTGTCGACCTCAGTATTCAGTCTAAAAATATAAATAGTTTATAGAACGATAAAGGAGAAAGTGAGGACTGCAGATGTTGGAGATCAGAGCTGAAAATGTGTTGCTGGAAAAGCGCAGCAGGTCAGGCAGCATCCAAGGAGCAGGAGAATTGACGTTTCGAGCTTGAGCCCTTCTTCAGGAATGAGGGAAGTGTGCCAAGCAGGCTAAGATAAAAGGTAGGGAGGAGGGACTTGGGGGAGGGGCGTTGGAAATGCGATAGGTGGAAGGAGGTTAAGGTGAGGGTGATAGGCCGGAGTGGGGGTGGGGGCGGAGAGGTCAGGAAGAAGATTGCAGGTTAGGAAGGTGGTGCTGAGTTTGAGGGTTGGGACTGAGACAAGGTGGGCGGAACCCTCCAACCACAAGGGACGAACTCAGATTTCTCCATTTTCCTCATTTCCCCTCCCCCCCACCTTGTCTCAGTCAAATCCCTCGAACTCAGCACTACCTTCATAACCTGCAATCTTCTTCCTGACCTCTCCGCCCCCACCCCACTTTTGCCTATCACCCTCACCTTATCACCCTCACCTTAACCTCCTTCCACCTATCGCATTTCCAACACCCCTCCCCCAAGTCCCTCCTCCTTACCTTTCATCTTAGCCTGCTTGGCACACTTTTCTCATTCCTGAAGAAGGGCACATGCCCAAAACGTCGATTCTCCTGCTCCTTGGATGCTGCCTGACCTGCTGCACTTTTCCAGCAACACATTTTCAGTACAGAATGATAAGTAAAAAGTAATCTTCAAAAGACCTTACACTCCATCAGGCTGACTTAAGCAATAAACAGCACCTATCCTTTTCTAAACAACACCACCATGATCCCCGATTGGAAATGTGTATGAGTTTTCCACACTCGTCTGACTTGCTGAAGTGGTCTCCTTGTCTCTAAACCTAACAAAGTCTTGTAAAGTCGCAATACAGAAACATTGTTGTTTTTGTTTATTCAAAACCTAATACTAGACATCAGAAATAACCAAGTCTTGCAATTCAAACTCTCGTCATCACCACAAACTCATCTTCTGATAACAAATAACTAAATCAATAGTTTGTAAAGAAATGTCATTAGATACTCATGAAAGAACAACATTGTGTCTGTAGCAGATTTAATAAAGAATATAGGAACATAGGAAATAGGAACTGGAGAAGACCAAAATACTCATCAAGCATACTCCACAATTCAATAAGATTATGGTTGCACTTTTGCATAAGCCCTGCTTTCCCATACTGATCCCAGATTTCCTTATTCTTAGTGCTAGAATATCTATCAATCTCAGTCTTGAATGCATTCTTCAACTAAGGCGTCCAGTTCTCTGCATACAGAATTTCAAAGATTTGACACTTTTTGAATGAAGAATTTGTGCGTCTTCTCAATACAAAAAGGTCACTTTTTATTCTGAATCACGACCTCTAGTTCTATATTGTCCAACAAGGGGAAACAACCTTTTCAACATCTACTCTATCAAGAAAATGAAAAAAACGTGATATGCTTCAACAATTTGACTTTAATTCTTCTATCTCTATGGATGATAAATCCTTTCTACTCAATCTCACCTCAAAGTTCAATCATCTCACCCTTTGAATCAATCCACTAAATTTCCATTGGACTCCTTCTAAGTCATGTCAATCATTCCTTCATTAAGCAGACCAAAGTCGTACACAATGATTCAGATGTAATGTCATCAAACTGTGACAGGGTTGCAGCAAGACTTACTTGCTCTTTCAAAAATTGTTGCCAGATATCCAAAACAATTAGGCTCTTATCTGGTAGTAAACAAAACATTTGTACACAGATCACACATTAACTTACAATAAAGATACCCATTTACACTCATGCATTTATATATTTGCATAACTGGAAAACTGTGCACATATACAGTCCCACATATCCATCAGCCGTAAATATACATATAAACACACACACACACACACACACCTTGACATTTCGCTGCTTTATGTTCTATTTCAGTCTGTTCTCAGGATGGCTGAATAAATTTCCCTTTTTGAATGATGTCTGGTTGTGGTGTCACAGCTGATGTTCTGCAAGGAACCGAGAGAAATAGACAGACATTTGTAAAGAGAAGTATAATGAATTAATTTAACATTTCTAGTATTCCTCATCTTTTATATCATTTCTTTTCTTTTTATACATTTACCTTCTGTCTAATACATTCAAGAAGGATTTAAAGTTCTTAGGGCAAAAGGGATCGAAGGTTATGGGAAGAAAGTGGGAACAGGGCATTATGTTGGATAATCAGCCATGATCATATTGAAGGGCAGGACAGGCTCAAAGGGCAATGGCTGAATCCTGTTCCTATTTTCTATGTTTTATGTTTGCTAAAGTTGTCGATGAGATTCTTCCCACTGCCATCTCCCTTCTTTACACTAGCCATCTATTTATGCAATCACACTCCATAAGTTTAGTGTTAGGGCAAAATGGTTTCAATTGAAATGAAGTGCAAATTGCCTGTGTTATGTATTTCAAAGTGATATGTGATGAGAATTCCTGGTACAGAGTTCAGATCACTAGGCAATGATATAACATTTGCTCAGTAAATGCACTTGCAGGAATGACCATCAGGTCAATTTATGAATCTTAAAGCTCAATCCTTCTTGTGGTAAACTTTTACCTTCACTGCTGGAGTTGTGATCTGATGGAGACAATTGTTCACCATGTCTGAAAATCAGTTGGGTTCTGGATAGAGCAAGCAATCTGCTCTATGAGATTAGGCTGCTAAAATCTGCCTCCAGGCTTCATGTTATCCTTTTTCAAAATAATACAATGTTTGTGGCTAATTTTGACTTCCATTTAAATCCAATGAATGCTTCTATACCCATAAAATCTCAAAGTACCAGTAAGGTTGCTAATTGGTGAATATGGACTATATCTCACAATGTAAAACAAATGACTGACATGGCTCATCATGGACCCAGAGGTCTTAATAGACACATTAAACTTGCCTCCTATACACAATGGGCAAGTGCACCATGTGGTACTGTGCTGACAGAATAATGGAAAGGCTCCAGATAGGTTCAATATTCTGGTGTGAGCTGATGGTCGTTTGGGGAGATGTGTTGAGCAGCTTAAACTTTGGTGGGATTTCCATAATAAATTCCATAATTAATTTCCTCTTCCACGTCTTTTTTTCTTGGATTTTCCCATTCTCCCCCAGCTGTGCTTTCTTTTTATCCTGTTGACTTTGTTGTTTACAGAGCAGACCTACTTTCTCCTATTTCTCCTTTATCATCATTATCACCTCTTTTACTCTGGGCATCTTCACAATCTGTTCTACCTACTCCTCCTCTAGTGGGACAGTAAAGCAACCATGACTTTCAGTTCTGCTAAAGGGACGTATTGTATATGAGACGATAACTTGGGTTCTGACACTGCAGATGCTTAGACTTGCTGAATTCCTCCAACACTCATTGTTTTTATTTCCAATAACTGAGTTCTTTACAATGCTCTGCAAAGCACATATGACTGTTCTGTAAAGCAATTGCATGTGCATCCTTTGGTGGAAAAGGTGAATATCTTGTGAGGACATTGCCAGTATGTTACTTCAATGCGATCCTCCAGCATCAACTAAAATGCCAACACTGCTCACACAAGAATAGTGAGAGGTGGAGTATGAGTGACAATGTAGAATAATATCCTAGTGTCAAATCATTTTCAGAGGGTACATGAAAGGAAAGCAGAAAATTGGGGGAAAAAAGTTTTAATAACAACAATGACAGTGAGCCCATCATAAACAGAGCAAGGAACATGGTACTTAAGACCATGAAGGATCAAATCTGTGTGTTCCCTACAAAATGTCTTCTCATTAGACCAGAAGACCATAAGACATAGGAGTGGAAATAAGGCCATTCGGCCCATTGAGTCCACTCCGCCATTCAATCATGACTGATGGGCATTTCAACGCCACTTACGTGGACTCTCACGCACTGCTTTCCTGCCTACATGTTAACATTCCATTGATTCTAGGATCACAACACAAAAACTGCTTGAGTGTATGTAAGAGTAAGCCTTGATAGGCCAGTGATGCCCAGAAATTACTGTGTATCTACATTATTACTTAAACTAAAATATTTTGTTTACCCTTCATCTGGTGAATTGATGGCAGCAGTCTTTTTTTCTGGAAGGTTTATGTTTTTTGGTTGGTCTTGTTTTGACGTTTCTGTGGGAAGAGTGCATAATTGTCAATCAGGTAAACCTATTAGGAAACAGGTAGACATTCTTACTTCACGAGAACCACATCCTCCACCAACTAAAGTTCTCCGGTATCATTAACATTCTGACCTAGGCATAAAATTCCAAAAGCATTAATGCTACAGTAGGTCTTTTTTGCCCAACCTCAGAAAAGTAATTAAGCCCCTTTCTGTATTGCACAGCTGTCTGGGAGATAATGAGGTGGTACTTATTATCTTTGCCATCTCTCCTTCCTGTGTGCAAACAGCACTCTGGATGGTGTCCTGTACCTATCTCAGTTTGCTGGAGGAGTTCGAACTTACTGTCGTGACTGTATGATAACTGGTGCCTACAACTGGCCCAAACTACATATTGATGCCTTGTGATAGCTTTTTGTCGGAAGGGATAAGCACTTTCTCAGCATCAGACAGGAAATTCCGTGGCAGTGAACTGCCATTGCAAGGTTTTGTCTCACTAAAATCCCTTACCATACTCTAACATTAATCTATCAAACATTATTTTAATGACTTGACCCCAGGAAATTAGTCAAAGTGAACAGTCCATATATGGACTGACCAGCAGTGACACTTAACCATGTTTCTACAGCAAAGGGCGGGTTGACTCTGTTGGAAAACTTAGGTAAATGCAATGATCATGCTAAAGGTATTTCTGTTCCATTAATAAAGGTTTCAAACCTTGCAATTCTTGAGTTCTAATTCCACTATCGCCATGTGGAACACAAGCAGAACTTTACATGGAGATGTAAATCAGACAAGCAGCAATGAAAGGGAAAGAATTCTAGTTTTTAAACATTAGTCCTGCAAAATAGTTAAAAAATAATCAAGCCACATAATAAATCAAGTTAATTGATTGCTTTAACTTTTTTATAGCTGTGTATGCTCAGGAGTTGGTTTATCCTACGATCATGAAACAGTATTGCACCATTTGGCCCATTAAAGCTTCACTGCTTCCAATTAGAGTCATGGAGATGTACAGCATGGAAACAGACCCTTCAGTCCAACCTGTCAATGCCGACCAGATATCCCAACCCAATCTAGTCCCACCTGCCAGCACCCGGCCCATACCCCTTCAAACCCTTCCTATTCATATACCTATCCAAATGCTTCTTAAATGTTGCAATTGTACCAGCCTCCACCACTTCCTCTGGCAGCTCATTCCATACCTGTACCACCCTCTGTATGAAAAAGTTGCCCTTTAGGTCTCTTTTATATCTTTCCCCTCTCACCCTAAACCTGTGCTCTCCGATTCTGGACTCCCCGACCCCAGGGAAAAGACTTTGCCTATTTACCTTATCCATGTCCCTCACCATTTTGCAAACCTCTATAAGGTCACCCCTCAGCCTCCATCACTCCAGGGAAAACAGCCCCAGCCTGTTCAGCCTCTCCCTATAGCTCAAACTCTCCAACCCTGGCAATATCCTTGTAACTATTTTCTGAACTCTTTCAAGTTTCAACATCTTTAGGAAGGAGACCAGAATCCCTGCCATTGTTTTCTCTTTTTAAGATTTCCTTTTGAAAGCCAGGATTGAATCCATACCTGCTATTAAATCACAAAGGGCATTGGAAATGCTAACCACTTGTTACTAAGAAATATTTTACTTATGTAGTCTTTTGTGTTTTTGCCAATCACCTTAAGTCCCATCCCTTTTATTATCAACACTTTATATCCCTGGAAAGAGTCTCTCTTTATTAAATGCCTGCGACCTGGGTTCAATTCCCGACTCAGGCGACTGACTGTGTAGAGTTTGCACATTCTCCCTGTGTCTGCGTGGGTTTCCTCCCACAGTACCAAAGATGTGCGGGTCATGCTAAATTGCCCGTAGTGTTAGGTTAGGGGTATGGGTGGGTTGCAGGTCGGTGTGGACTTGTTGGGCCGAAGGGCCTGTTTCCACTACTGTAAGTAATCTAAATTGAGTCATTGAGATATACAACACAGAAACAGATCCTTCGGTCCAATTTGCCCATGCCGCCCAGATAGCTTAGATAAATCTAGTCCCATTTGCCAGCATTTGGCCCATATCCCTCTAACCCCTTCCTATTCATATGCATATCCAGATGCCTTTTAAATGTTTATAATTGCACCAGCCTGCACCACTTCCTCGGCAGTTCATTCCATACATGCACCAACTGCATTGCTCCTTAGGTCCCTTTTATGTCCTTCCTCTATCACCTCAAACTTATGCCCTCTAGGTTTGGACTCCCCCACCCCAGGGAAAAGACCTTGCTATTTACGCTGTTCATGCCCTTCATGATTTTATAAACTTGTATAAGGTCACCCCTCAGCCTCCGACAGTGCAGGGAAAATAGCCCCAGCTTATTCAGCCTCTCCCTTTAGCTCAAACCCTCCACCCCAGCAACATCTTCATGAATCTTTTCTGAATCCTTTCAAGTTTCACAACATATTCCTATAGGAGGGAGGCCAGAATTGCACACAATACTCCAAAAGCGGCTGAAGCAATGTCCTATACAGTTGCAATATGACCTCCCAATGTCTATAGTCAATGCAAGTGTACCAAATGTCTTCATCATCATCCTATCTACCTGTGACTCTACTTTCAAGGAACTATGAACCTACATTCCAAGGTACCTTTGTTCAGCAACACTCTCCAGGACCTTTCCATTAAGTGTAGAAGTCCTGCCCTGATTTTCCTTTCCAAAATGCAGCACATCACATTTATCTAAACTAAACTGCATCTGCCTCTCCTTGGCCCATGTGATCAAGATCTGTTGTAATCTGAGGTAACCTTCTTCACTGTCCACTACACCTCTGATTTTAGTGTCACTTTCAAACTTACGAACCATACCTCCTATGTTCACATCCAAATCATATGTACAAATGGCAAAAAACAGTGGACCCAGCACCAATCTTTGTGGCACACTGCTGGTCACAGGCCTCCAGTCTGAAAAGCAACCCTCACTACCACCCTCTGTAACCAAGTGGCTAGTTCTCCATGCATTCTGTATAATTTAACCTTTTTTTATTCATTCATGGGATGAGGGCATTGCTTGCTAGGCCAGCACTTATTACCAATCCCTAAGTCAAGCGTCAACCACATTGTTGTGGGTCTGGCATCACATGCAGGCCAGACCAGGTAAAGATGGCAGTTTCCTTCCCTAAAGGACATTAGTGAACCAGATGGGTTCTTCCAACAGTTGACAATGGATTTATGGACATCATTACACACTTCATGTCAGGTATTTATTGAATTCAAATTCCACCACCTGCCGCAGTGGGATTTGCACCCAGATTAGCTAGTCTCTAGGTTAACAGTCCAGCATTAATATCACTAGGCCATTGCCTCCCTTTACTAACCAGTCTACCAAGACAAACCTTGTCGAATGCCTTGCTAACCGTTTATTTGAAATAGATAATGCTGGGAATTTAATAGTTTAAAAACTAGCACTGCATCACAGAAAAGAGTAAAGGAGTAGATTTGAGGGTGAATGACCAATTCCTGATCCTAATTAGCATATGTCCAAACCTTTCACAATCTTAAACACTTCTTTCAAATTTCCTTTTAATCTTCCAGAGCAAGGGTAGACAGCCTCAGAATGAGGAGCAACAGGACTGAAATGAGGAAGAATTTCTTCACTCAGAGAGTGGTGAATGTTTGGAACTCTTTGCAGGTGAAGGCTGTAGAGGTTTAAATATTGAATATTTCCAAGACTGAGATTGATAGATTTTCACATATCAAAAACATCAAGGGATACATTAATATTGCAGGAATATTGTGTCGAAGTAGAAGATCAGCTATTATCTCACCAAATGGTAGAGAGGTCTCAAAGGGATGAATGGCCAATTCCTGCCCCTATTTCTCGTGTTCTTATGACTTACGTTCTGCTTTACTTTAAGAAGAACACATACACTCTGTCTAGTCCATCAAGTAACTGTAATCCAACTTTCCTGGAACCATTATAGTAAATGACTGCTGTAGCTTGTTGAAAACCTCCATGTTCTTCCTTTTGTAATTCACTCATGGGACATGGGCATCATTTGCTTGCCAGCATTGATTGCCTATCTCTAGTTGCCCTTGAGTTGGAGGTGCACTGCCTTCTCGAACTGCTGCAGGTGACCCACAATGCCCATTGGGAGGGAATTCCTGGATTTTGATCCAGCAATAGTGAAGGCACAATGATATATCTGAAAATGTGTTGCTGGTTAAAGCGCAGCAGGTCAGGCAGCATCCAAGGAACAGGAAATTCGACGTTTCGGGCATAAGCCCTTCATCAGGAATCTACACAATGATATATCCCCAAGTCAAGATGGTGAGTGTCTTGGAGGGGAATGTGTAGGTGGTGGCGTTTGCATGTATCTGCTGTCTTTGTCCTTCTACATGGAAGTGGTCATGGATTTGGATGTTGCTGTTTAAGGACTTTTGACAAATTTGTCTAATGTGTATTGTCAATTTTGTAAGCTGCTATTAATGAGGATCAGTGCTGGAGGGAGTGTATGTTTATGGATATAGTACCAATCAAGCAGGCTGCTTTTTTATGGATAGTGTCAAGCTTCTTTAGTGTTGTTGGAACTGTACCCATCCTGGCAAGTGGGGTATTTTAACATGACTTGCCAGTTCTTACACACAATACCCTGTCCAATGAAGGCAAGCATACTATATGCCTTCTTGACCACTCTATCCACCTGTGCAGCAACCCTCAGGGTACAATGGACCTGTACTCCCAGATCTCTCTGCCCATCAACTTTTCCCAAGGCTCTTCCATTTGTTGAATAATTCACTCTAGAATTAGACTTGTCTAAATGCATCACCTCACATTTGTCTGGATTGAAAGCCATCTGCCACTTTTCCGCCCAACTCTTCAGTCTATCTATATCCTCCTGTATTCTCTGATAGTCCCTTACGCTTTCTGCTACTCCACCAATCTTTGTGTCATCTGCAAACTTGCTGATTATACCAACAGTGCCCTCTTCTAGATCATTTATGTATATTACAAACAACAGTGGCCCCAATACTGACCCCTGTGGAACACCACTGGACACCTTTCTCCATTTCAAGAAACTCCCTTCAACTACTACTCTCTGTTTCCTGTTGCTCAACCAGTTCTTTATCCACCTAGCTAGAACACCTTGCACACCATGTGACTTCACTTTCTCCATTAGTCTACAATGGGGAACTTTATCAACACCTTACTAAAGTCAACATTTATGACATCAACAGCCCTTCCTTCATCTAACAACTTGGTTACTTCCTCAAAGAACTCTACTAAGTTGATAAGGCACGATCTCCCCCGCACAAAACCATGTTGCCTACCACTGATAGGCTCATTCTTTTCTAAATATAAATAGATCCTATCTCTCAGTACCCTCTCCAGCAACTTCCCCACCACCGATGTCAAGCTCACTGCTCTGTAGTTACCTAGAATATACCTACTACCCTTCTTGAACAGGGGGACAACATGAGCAACCTTCCAGCCCTCAGGTACCTCACCTGTATTTAAGGATGCCACAAAGATATCTGTCAGGGCCCCAGCTATTTCCTCTCTTGCCTCCCTCAGCAACCTGTGATAGACCCCATCCAGTCCTGGGGATTTGTCCACCTTAATAACCCTTAGCCTACCCAACAGATCTTCCCTACTTATGTCAAAGTGATCCAGACTAATCAAACTACTATCTCTCTAATCTCAACATTCATCATGTTCCTCTCCTCAGTGAACACTGATGCGAAGTAATCATTCAGAATCTCACCCATTCTCCAGGTTTGACACACAGCCTTTCTTCATTATCTTTTAGTGGACCAATCCTTTCTCTAGTTACCCACTTGCTTCTTATATAAGAATAAAATGCTTTGGGATTTTCCTTAATTCTGCTTGCTAAAGTTATTTCATGACCCCTTTTAGCCTGCTTGATACTTGTCCTACTCTTCTGATATTCCTCCAAGGCCTGTTCTGTTCTTAGCTGCCTAGACCTTATGTAAGCTTCCCTTTTCCTCTTGGCTTGTCATACAATTTCTCCTGTCATCTATGGTTCACAAATCTTGCCCTTCCTATCCTTTGCCTGCAATGGGACATGCCTTCCCTGCACTACCGTTAACCTATCTTTGACAGCCTCCCACCTCTCAAATGTGGACTTCCCTTCAAATCCACATTTCCCAGCTCCTGCCTAATTTTGATATAATTGGCCTTAGCCCAGTTTGGTACTCTTCCTTTAGGACCACTCTCTTCTTTGTCTATGAGTACTCTAAAACTTACAGAATTGTGCTCATTGTTCCCAAAGAAATCCCCCACCACAACTTCTACCACTTGTCCTGGCTCGTTCCCCAGTACCAGGTCCTATATGGCCCCTTCCCTCATAGGACTATTGACATACTGCTCTAGAAAACTCTCCTGGATGCTTCGTACAAATTCTACTCCATCCAGATCCCTGACGCTAAGTGTATCCCAGTCAATGTTGGGAAAGTTAAAATCTCCCATCACCACTACCCTAATCTGTTTACCTATTTGTTCTTCTACCTCATGCTTACTGTTGGGAGACCTGTAATACAGCCCTTACAAAGTAACTGCACCCTTCTTATTTCTCAGCTCCACCCATAATGCTTCACTACCCAAGACCTCCATAGTGTGCTCCTTTAGTACAGCCGTGATATCGTCTCTGACCAGCAATGCAACTCCACCCCCTCTTTTACTTCCCTCCCTGTCCTGACTAAAGCATCTATATCCTGGAACATTTAGTTGCCAATCATCATAACTTTCCTTCAATCAAGTCTCTGTGATGGCAACAATGTCATACTCCCAGGCACCAATCCAAGCCCTAAGTTCATCTGCCTTACACACTATACTCCTTGCATTAAAGTAGATGCATTTCAGACCACCAGTTCTTTTGCGCTCACCTCCTCTCTGCCTATTCTTCCCTTTATTAATGTTATCTTCATAATTCTCACATGTCTCCAGTCTCCACCTCGCTGCCTGTTTGTTTTCTCTTCTGGTTCCCAATCCCCTGTCACATTAGTTTAAAACATCCCCAACAGCAGTAGCAAATGCTCCCACGAGGACATTGGTTCCGGTCTGGTTCAGATGTAGACCGTCCCTTTTGTAATAGTTCCACCTTTCCCCGAACCCGTCCCAATGTCCAACAAATCTGAACCCCTCCCTCCTACATCATCTCTCAAGCCATGTGTTCATCCTGTCTATGTTTACATTTCTATGCTGACTAGCATGTGGCATTGGTAGTAATCCCCAGACTACTACCTTTGAGGTCCTCCCCTTTAACTTCTCTCCTAGCTCCCTGGATTCTTCTTTCAGGACCTCATCTCGCATTCTACTTATATCATTGGTGCCTACATGCACCAAGACAACTGGCTGTTTACCCTCCCCTTTTAGAATACTCTGCAGCCGATCGGTGACATCTCTGACCCGAGCACCTAGGAGGCAACATACCATCCAGGAGTCCTGTTTTCGGCCACAGAACCGCCTATCTACTCCCCTCATATTATTTTAGACTATGTTGAAATCTGTGACTAGTTTCCTCACTATGCATTACACTTCCAAAGCAGTCCTTATACCCTGTACACTCAGATTGAGGCATAACTGTATACTGACCCCCTGCGGGTCGCATTGTATATTTATTTCAGTCTGTAAAACAATTGACCATTCAGAGTTACTCGCTGCTTTCAATCACTCAGCTAATTTGTTTCTGTGCTGCCATTATCCCTTTTATTCTATGCGCTTAAACTTTGCTCATGAACCACTACAAGGCACTTCATCATTTGTCTTTTGGAAGTCCACAGGTACCACATTAATGCCTGGTGTTACATCACCAAAATCTTCAATCTAGTTAGCAATTTCCTTGACTTTTGTATTTTGTGCCTCTGTTCATTAAGCACCAGACCCCATATACTTATTGTAAGAGTAAAAAGTGAGGTCTGCAGATGCTGGAGATCAGAGCTGAAAATGTGTTGCTGGTTAAAGCACAGCAGGTCAGGCAGCATCCAAGGAACAAGAAATTCGACGTTTCGGGCCAGAGCCTTTCATTCCTGATGAAGGGCTCTGGCCCGAAACGTCAAATTTCCTGTTCCTTGGATGCTGCATGACCTGCTGTGCTTTAACCAGCAACACATTTTCAGCCCCCATATGCTTATTGACTGCTTTGTTAACCCTTCCTACCTTCTTCAGATTTGTGGTTCGACAGCCCTAAGTCTCCCTCTCTTTTGTATTTTGTCCACAGAATGTAGTTTTAGGATTGATGTGATCTTCCATAAATCAATCCTCATGTCATCAAATGAAGTTAAACTCCAAAGCAAAAACTACGCTTTGACTTGCAAGATTCATACTATAGAGTACAAATTATCAATTAGCAACAATATAAGTTTACATGCGATGATATCCTCTAATCACTATTTCTGATGCAGCAAAACAAATTCAAAACATCATTTATGACTGCAGTAAAAATACTGAAGATGGAATCTTCAGAGGAAAAAAACAATGAGACGAACTTCTTTGAAACCTTTTAACTATAAATTATAGATCATATTAACAGTGTTCTCAAAGAGATAAACAATAATATTCAAATTACCTTCTCTTGTATAACTGACAGATGCTAGCTCTGGATGATTGTTTGGTTGTTGGGGATGGATTCTCAAGTTTCCTACAACAATAAAGAAGGTATAAAGTCATGTTCATAATTTTGATTTATTAAGCACTTGAACCTCCTAATGACAGGTACACAGAACTTAGAATATAAATCAATGTTAGCATGCTTGGAAATGAATTTAAAGGATGCTTTGAAAGTGATTGTGAAATATTGTATAGAATACTTAAAAGTCACAAGCTTAGTTGAACCATTTACACTCAAAATTTTACATTTCAGTTCATATATTAGTGCTTCTAAAGCATCTGCAGCAAGGGATAGCACGGTGGCTCAGTGGTGAGTACTGCTGCCTCACAGCACCAGGGTCCCAGGTTTGATTCCAGCCTCAGGCGACTGTCTGTGTGGAATTTGAACATTCTCACACATGTCTGTGTGGGTTTCCTCTGGGTGTTCTGGTTTCCTCCTACAGTCCAAAGATTGGCCATGCTAAATTGCCCATAGTGTTAGGTACATGAGTCAGAGGGAAATGGGTCTGGGTGGGTTACTCTTCAGATGGTTGGTGTGGACTGGTTGGGCTGAAGGGCCTGTTTCTACATTGTAGGGAATCATTGTGGGCGGCACGGTGGCACAGTGGTTAGCACTGCTGTCTCACAGCGCCTGAGACCCAGGTTCAATTCCTGACTCAGGTGACTGACTGTGTGGAGTTTGCACGTTCTCCCCGTGTCTGCGTGGGTTTCCTCCGGGCGCTCCGGTTTCCT
This sequence comes from Hemiscyllium ocellatum, assembly GCF_020745735.1. Taxonomy (NCBI): domain Eukaryota; kingdom Metazoa; phylum Chordata; class Chondrichthyes; order Orectolobiformes; family Hemiscylliidae; genus Hemiscyllium; species Hemiscyllium ocellatum. The sequence continues at coordinate 85,931,919 of NC_083409.1, forward strand.
CCCACAGTCTAAAGATGTGCGGGTCAGATGAATTGGCCATGCTAAATTGCCCATAGTGTTAGGTAAGGGGTAAATGTAGGGGTATGGGTGGGTTGCGCTTCGGCGGGTCGGTGTGGACTTGTTGGGCCGAAGGGCCTGTTTCCACACTGTAAGTAATCTAAGTAATCTAAGGTACTTCACGAATCGTGTGCATGCTTGTCATGAGAATGACCAGCAACTTGAACTCCTGTTTGCAGAGAATATTCCTACTGATTTACATATGTTTTGGAAGGCAGTGATAGTTTTGAATTACAAATAGATAATGGTACAATATTTTCTTTAGTCAAGAGTTGCACACTGTCTGGAGTGTCTCCATTAAAACATTCGTTGTTTTAGCAGTAATTTATTTGACCTGTATGAAAATATATGTTTAGGAGTGAGTTTGGTGGGATTTGCCTCAAAAGGTTTAATGATCTGGAACTTTGGTTTGATCAGTTGGTCCATTGAATTAAACTACTTTTAGAAAAACAGTTTGTTTTATTCTGTCATGGAATGTGGACATCAAGTATTTGTTGCCCATGACTAATTGCTTTGGAGAAGCTGATAATGAGCAACTTGAACTGTTATAGTACATTTGAACATCTGGTCTGCTTCCTGCACTAGTCAACAAGGCAGTAATGAGTCCAGCCATGGCTGGTGGCTGCCTTTCAATATTGTATTGTAAGCCTTTTCCCATTTTCAAACCAGTGCTGGCACTGCAGATTCAGTGTCACACTTTGGCATTGCCCAGTTAGTTGATCCATATTTGAGTTTGTCATCACACATTAATACTAACATATTGCTGGGTCAAGATGAGAAAATAATTTGGGTATCAAGTTCCCAAGCCCAATTTGAAATTATAGTTCAAGAAATCACAGCACATTGCCCGGGTATGGGCATGAATGCATTGACCACATAATTAGATAGTGTATTGAAGGTCTGACAATTGTCTGACTTTTTTCATAGTTCTTTCTTTCAGGCTGTAATCTATTTCTGATGCAGATCTGATTGAACATTTGAGCTTCTATACGTATGGAATATCCCTAGAAGGCACCAGAAGGACAGACTAGTACATGTGAATAGATGGTAAAGGAGATGGGCCACACCTTCTATCCAAAGAGAAAAGGAATAATAGCATCTTTAATTGTACTTTGCACATTGCTGTTAAATTTTCCAGTTCATTAGTTCTTGTCTTTGTCAAATAATGACAGATCAATCAGTTCTGTTGGCTAGATAACAAGAAATGTTGAACAGAATAAAGACAACAGTATGGGTTCAATCCCCATAAAAGCTGTAATAGCTCATGAAGTCCTGTCTCCTCACCTTCCATGTGCATGTGGAGCAGTTACTCTCAAGCTGTACGTACCAAATGTCTCTCCCCAGTGGAGAGAGATACCTAGGAATTTTTTTTATAGATATTGGCTGTGAACTGTACCATGTCAAATAAAATCATAACCATAACCAAGAAGTCAGTATTGTCAAGTTGAACCTAGGATCATAATGGACTACAGATTGGTGACTGCAACAGGGTGTTAGGAAGGAGAAATTGACATACTTTAGAATATAGAGTCATAGAGTCCTAGGGACTAATGTGGATAATCACTTAGTTGATGAAGGAAGGAAACCTCTGTAAAAGCCTAAAGAAACTTGTCACATTGTAGTTGTATGGTGACAGTTTGTTAACAATGGTAACTTCAAGCAATGCTAGAAAACCTGAGGCAGCCATATAAGTTCTGCACGCTCAAATTAGTGATATTTTTGATGTTAGGAAAGGGTTTGATATCAAAAGTTGGAGGAAATGATTCAGAGCCAAGGAGTTCTGTCAAAAATCAAATCAGATAAAAGTAAGCAAGTTCAGTTTAAACAAAAGTGATGAATGCAAATTTCTTGACCAATGAATGCTTAACAAATATATGCATTCCTATTGCTTTAAAGTCTCACAGATCAAAATATCTGTATGATACTTTACTGTTAGTGTCAGCCTCCACACAGTTCATAGAACAAAAGGTAGCTTAACTGAAGGTAGCATTGTCTTTGAAGGTGATTTAAACATTTTTATCAATGCTTTTCTTACTATAAGTACAGTAATTGTTCTATGCACATTCACATTTTTTAGATATTTAATTTTGGTTGAGCTGATTTAAACTATGTGAGGTTTCCTTGTTTTCGTGACCTGGGAACGTAATAGAAAAATTGGCAATTTGAGTTCCTAAGTCATCGCAGGGATTTACATTTCAAAGTTACATGAGATATAAATATGGTTTCAATTTAAGAATCTGTACTCAAAATTGAGGACAAAATTGGGATGCATTAAATTAAAGATGCTAATGTGGAGTAGCTAACTTGATCTACAGTGACATACATCAACTTTTATTTTGCAAAAGATAAGATATGGCTTTGAAACTACAGTTTCAAAGCTATTAAATTTAATTAGATTTCAGCTAAACATTGTTGTTACTTTAAAATGTTTAAATTGAAAATGAGTGGCTGTTTAAAGCAATTTGAATGATTAGTAAGCATTTTTTTAAAAATCAGGAGATTATTTCCTGCTCTTCCTGGTGCAACAAAACTAATTTTTACACACACCTGCAAAGAACCTTTGCTCTTGAACAACAGATTGTAACGGGAGGACCTGCAGGGCTTTAAAATAAATCTGAAGTCCTGTGCACATTGTGGGATTCCAATTCCCTTACAGGTTATCTCTTAAGTCAGACAATTAGTGTCTCAACCATAGCAGAAAACAGTATCAGGAAAAATTTAAACTCTTTCTGGCATAAATGTCTAGCATTAAGAAAACCAACTATGGTACCAGCTGAATCTACAGATAATCTTGATATAAACCACTGTATATCTCTTCAGTTTGAAAGACAATCACACACCACTTCTTTCTGTTTGGTCCTTTTGCCAATTTGTATCTATTCTACCACTGCTTGTTTAAGTAATACATGGACTTTAATTTGAATTCTGAATTGATATGAATTGTTCTCAGATATGGCACCAGCCTAGACACAATCATCGTTCATCTCCAGTCACCTTCAAAAATGCTGGTGAGCCATCCCTCTGCACAGAGAGAGTTAGTTTTTCAAGTCCAATGTTACTGAGTTCTGAAGAAGAGTCATTTTGAATTCCAAACTTCAACTCTCTCTGTGACTCCACAGATTTAAAAACCTGCCAGGTTTCTCCAACACTTCCTGTTTTTATTTCAGATCTAGAGCATCCTCACTTGCTTTGAAATGCACATCCAGATACCTTTTAGATGTTGTGAGGTTTCTCACCTCTACCACCCGCCCACAGTCTGTGGGTAAAAACAAATTTCCTCAAATCCCTTCTGAATATTCTGTCTTTCCCTTTGCTGTTGAACCATTATGCAAGGGGAACAGCTGCTTCCTATTCACTCTGTCCATGTCCCTCATAATTGTATACATCCCTGTCAGGTGCCCCCTCAAACTTCTCTCCTCTAAAGAAAACAACCCAAGCCTATCTAGTCTCTGTTCATAGCTATAATACTCCAATCTATGCAATAGTCTGGCAATTGTACTCTGCAACTCCTCCAAAGCAGACATTAACTTCCTACAATGAGGTGACTGGAACTACACACAGCATTCCAGCTGTGGCCCAAACAGTTTTGTACAGCTTCAATGTTACCTTCTTGCTCTTATAATCTATGTCATGATTGATAAAGACAGATGTTTTATATATAACCATATTGTTAACAGTCCTGCAACCTTCAGTGATCTTTATGGTGATGTAGATTTTAAAGTATTGTTGGGCATGGAATTCCAGAATGCGGATCTAATATTATGAAGGAATCAAATTAGGATGGCGTATGATTTGGAGGTAATTTAGGTGGTGTTCCCAGGGCATTACTGCTTCTTCTTCTTGGATAGAACTCATTGCAGAGAACAATGCGATAAGATTAGCCTGGGTGAGTTCCTGCAGTGCAGATACTGTAAATCTGACTTAATATTGATTTGTCAACATTGTTTTGTTTCAACCTACCTGTCTCATTAGGGAAGTTCATGTTGTGATGTTTACTATAATGTCATTTACCAATGGGTTTTAAATATATTAATGAATTCAGCCTGCCTTTAATGAATCCAAATTACCATTAATATGTAAGTTAGGAAAAGAAGTGTTTTTTTTCCAAATTAAAGGTAAGTGTAGGGACAAAAACACAGTTATCATTTTTAAATAGTCATTTGTCCTTCACAGAGTCGATGAAGTGCAACACTGGAAAAAGCACAGCAGGTCAGCCAGCATCTGAGAAGCAAGAGAGTTGACATTATGTGTTTATCCCTGATTAAGGGTTATGACTGAAACATTGACTCTCTTGCTCCACAGATGCTGCCTGACCTGCTGTGCTTTTTCAAGTGTCACATTTTATCAACTCTGACTTCTCCAGCATCTACTGTCCCCACTATTTCCTATTTATCCCTTACATCCAGGTAAGTAGAGCAGACGGTATTTAGTTAATTCCTTGGAATCAAATACATCATTAAAAAATGTAAAATTAATTGTTTTGGAGCAGACATGCTGGCATCAATGCAATTCTGGTTAATTTGAAATCTGCTTGAGCGTTGTGTGTGAAATATTTTCAGAAAGAACAGCCTTAAACAAAACTAAACCTAAATCCTATTACCATTCATCTAGCATCAGCATGAGAAAGAATAATTAACAAGAAAATGAAAATGTGGTGCTGCAGCTGTTCTACACATTAAAGTGTTATCTTACCCAGAAATGGCAAAACCCGATTATACTCCAACCATGTTCGAATAAAAGGAAATATGGAAATGATCAGACCTGCAGAATAAAGAGGACATTAGACAATATTAGCTAATTTAAAGGGTGATATTTTGAAATTAACCTGATTATATTCATCAACAAACCAGGTCACCTAACTATGGTGTTCCTGAAACCTTGTCCATTCTTAATATTAATCCTCTCCACTACTGAATAAAGTCATAATTTTAGTTATTTTTATATCAGACAAGAGTGGGTAAAAGAACAACAAAAAAAGGATTTTTCTAAAGAAACGGAATATGGAATCCTCCTTCCATTAATTCTACTCTCTGGATTGAGACATTAAAATGAGGTCTTGTCTCACCTCTCATTTGGATATAAAAAAATCCCATGGCCCTATTTCATAGAAGAGATAACATAGTGGTAAAGGCACTGGAAAGAGCCCTTAGTAACGCTTTTACAGGCATGAGATCAAATCCAAACAAGATACGTGGGGCAGTATAAAATCTATCAATAAAACTGAAATTAAAAGTTTTTCTCAGTAATGTTGGTAACAAAACTATTGCCAACTGATGTAAAAATCCATCTGGTTCACTAATGCCCTTCCAGGAGAGAAATCTGCGATCCTTACCTGGTCTAACTTGCATGTAACACCAGGCCAACAGCATTGTGTTTGACTCTTTAGAATTAGAATTAGGTTTTATTGTCATGTGTACTCAAGTACTGAAGTACAGGAGTGCAGTAAACAATATGAGGTTGTTATTCCCAGTAACACTTTAGTACAAAGATACCAAGGTACAAAATCTTAGATACAAAGTAGAAAAATAATAAAATATGCCAAAAGTTCAGCATTACAGCCCTTCTTTCACCATGGGCCTGGTGGGTTCTCTGGGCTTTCCCCAGAACAGCTTACATTCCACATGAAGGCTTCATCTCTCCCCCATGCTGGACAAACTTTCCACCATGCCAGACTCAGTCTTTCACCAGCAATGGGCTCATTTTCCATGTTGCCATCTCACTGCCCACCATCACCAACTGTATTCGGGCTCACCAACCACCATCTTAGCTATACTCTGAAATAGCCAGGGAAGCCATTCAGTTAAATTAAACTGCTACTAAGTCTAAAAGCAGTGAACCCAAAAGATTACCCAGGATTAATCTATCACTCAAAGAGAGATTAGAAAATCCAACACTATCGATGCTGCAAAGTCTTCCTTACTAACATCTGGGAGTTTGTGCCGAAATTGGGAGAGGTGTCCCATAATGCACTGTAATGTTCTAAACTAGTCAAGCAACAACTTTACACAACAATAGTCATTGATATGGATTTAATGAAGGTTTATAGCAATTATGAAACAGATAATGAAATCAAGGTGTCATTCATGCGGGCATGACAGCATCCATGTTCCTATTCTAAACAAATGGGCAAACGCAACATCTTAAAATATTTTGTTATCCCAGTGTTAAACAATATAAAATTTAATAAAATGATTGATAAATCTATACTGAGCAGGGACAATCTCACAAATTAATGACACTTTAAATGACTGATCAGTCAATAATGGGAAGACAACCACTACATATCAGGAAAATAATCACTGCACTCCCTGGCCAATCTATGGATTACTGAAGTACTTAAGAATCATACAGTGGATGAACAATCAGAACCAACTCTGATACTACTATAGGTTGTGGTTTGGAAAGGTTTAATAATACATACTTTTCAGTAATTGTGTGTACAGAAAGAGAAAAGAGAAAGAAGAGACAGTACCCCAGACAGCTGTGGATCAATATTCCCCTGTGGAGCGTCTGATTGCACAGAGATTTTTTTTGTTGTACTTGTTTCATCACTTAACAAGTTGGTGAATCTTGTCGAAGCACATTGGTCCCAGAAAGGTCTTGTACTTAGTTGGATCCGAGGCTAATAATTTAAGTTAAATTGAATTTTGGAATTCTAGATCTGGGTATGTTCTAAACCACTGGCAGCAAAGTGGTTTATGGGCAAGAACATATTGCCCTGAGAGTCTTCAAAATTGACTCTGGATCCCATTAGACCTCACATATGAATCAATACCCCTCCATATTGAACACTAACTAATTGAAGAAAGAGCGGCAAGGGTTACAGAATGTCCATGTCAATGTCCATCATCAAGGGTGGTGGAGTAACCATTACTACTGACTTTGATGGCCATAGCTGCTGTTAGATTGATTCTGCATCAGATGGTAAGTAAACTGGCAAGAGGGAAACGTATTTGACTTCATCTAAAGATCCACGTATTGCAGATGCATCTGTCCATAACAGTATTGGCATTGGTAGGAGTGAACAATCCACTGTCTTTGCAGAGATCAAGTTCTGTCTTCACAATGACGATATCTTCCATTGTGCTCTGTGGTACTAGCACTGTGCTAAGTGGCACAAATTTCAAACAGATTGAGCAACACAAAACTGGGCATGCATGAGGTGCTGTATCATATCCTATATCATATGCCAAACCTGATGGAGTTACAACACAGGATGAAACAGCATGCAATTGACAGAGCAAGGCAATTCAAAACAAAGAGATCAAATTTAATTTCTATCATCTTGTCACATCAAGTGTGGATGATGGTTGGCAATTAAATGGACAATTAAATGACTAACTACAGGATGTAAATATATAAATATCTATATCTATAAATATCCTCATCCTCCAGAAAAAAACAGTCCAACATTTCAGTGCAAAAGATAAAAATGGACTCACAAAAATCTTTAGTCTGAAGTGCTGAGTAGATGATTCACCTCCTCCTGGGGTCTCAGCATCACAGCTGCAGGTGCTCAGCCAATTTCATTCACTCCACATGACAGCAAGAAATGGCTGAAGGGGGACTGAATATGACAAAGGTAATGTGCCTTGACAACATTTCAGCTATAGTACTGAAAATTCATGCTCCAGAATTCATTACACCCCTTGCCAAACTGTTCCAGTACAGCTACAACATTGGCACCTATTTGGCATTGTGGAAAATTGCTCAGCTATGCCCTGTCATCAAAAAGGATAACAAATCCAGCAAGTCGAAGCATTGCCCCATCAGACTACTCTTGGTCATTAGCAAAGCACTGGAAAAGTCCTAATGCTGTCAAATAGCACTTTGTGAACTTTAACTTGCTATCACACCAGAATCACTTAGCTCCTGATCTCTTACTACATTGGAACAAACATAGACTAAAGAGCTTAATTCTGGACGAGAGGTGAGAATGAATGCTCTTGACGTCAGGAAAACACTTGATCAAATGTGATATCATGGAGTCCTATCAAAATTGCAATCAATGGGAATAAAGAGGAAATATTTTAACTAGTTGGAGTCATACCTAGCACAAAGAAAGATGGCAGTGGTTATTGGATAAAAAATGAGGTCTGCAGATGCTGGAGATCACAGTTGAAAATGTGTTGCTGGTTAAAGCACAGCAGGTCAGGCAGCATCCAAGAAATAGGAAATTCAACGTTTTGGGCATAAGCCCTTCATCAGGAATGATGAAGGGCTTATGCCCGAAACGTCAAATTTCCTATTCCTTGGATGCTGCCTGACCTGCTGTGCTTTAACCAGCAACACATTTTCAACAGTGGTTATTGGATGTCAATCCTTTCAGTGCCATATATCACTGTAGGTCTTCCACAGACCTAACTATCGTCAGCTGAATAACTTTTCTTCCAATCAGAAGATTGCACAAAATTCAGCACCAGAATGGCTCCTCAGAAACTGAAGCAGTCCTGGAGGTTACCATTGACTGGAAACCGAACTACACCATCTGTATAAATACTGTGGCAAAAAAAAGGTCAGAAACAAGACTCTGCATTGTTAGATTCTACATAAGACAGTCCTGTAACCCAAAATGTTATGTTACAGTATAAAACTACATATCCTGCCTTCAGTCAATCTGTCATGGAGTTTGTGTAGTGTTCAGTCAGTCAGCTATAGATATGTAATGTACAGTGTCATTAGTAAGCATAGAACCAAGAGTGTGTGTTTAAGTCTGTGGTATTATAGCCATATAAATAATTCATGTTGCAATTAAACATCAAGCTCAACTTCCTGTGGTGTGTATTATGTGGACAAATGTATAGAAAATCACAAATCAAATCACTAAGACCTCTGAGGTGAGTAACTCATTTTCTGTCTATCCAAAATTTGACCATCATTTGCGAGGTATAAATCAGGACTGCAATGGAATACTCACCAACTCCCTGGATGAATAAAGCTCCAAAAACACTCAAAATGCTCAATATCATCTATGATAAAGCATTCTGCATGAGTAGCACCACATCTTCCACTTTCCAAGTTTAGATCTTTCACCATCAGCATAGTGTACAATTTCTACAAGATGCACTACAACAACTCACCAAGACTCCTTAGACAGCACCTTCTAATCCCATGTCTTCAACATCTAGAAGGTGAAAAGCAGCAGATACATGGGAACACCACCACCTGCAAGTTTCCCTCCTCACCATCCTGATTGGGAAATATATTGTTGTTCCTTCATTGTTGCTAGGTCAAAAATTCTGGGACTCCTGTCCTAAGAGCACTATGAATGTACATACATCACATAGACACCATCACCTTTCCAAGAAAATTAGGGATGTACAATAAATGCTGGCACAGCTGAATAGACAACAAAAAAAGAGGAGGGAAGCTTTTCTTGGTATCCAGGCCAATCCTTCATTCAACATCATTGAAAGGCAGATTATGCAGTCAAAATCATGTTGCTAGATTTTCCTGTGCAAAAATTGATTTATGTAGTTCCTGCTTTACAACAGAGACTACACTTCAAAGGGATATCATTGGCTGCAAAACGTGTTGGGATATCTGGTAGTCATGAAATATGCTACACAAATGCAAGCCTTTCTTTTGTTTTCTTTTTCTGTCTTCCAGTATCCCAATCATTTTTTTATACCATTTATGTACTTGCATTTCTGACAGAGTACAGACTTGCATTTTCTCTAGTTAAAACTTGTAGACCAGAAATTTTCATGAGATTTTATTTCAAAATGTTGAATTCCTGCATAATCCATAAGACCATAAGACATAGGAGTGGAAGTAAGGCCATTCGGCCCATCGAGTCCACTCCACCATTCAATCATGGCTGATGGGCATTTCAACTCCACTTACCTGCATTCTCCCCGTAGCCCTTAATCTGTGGAAATGTACCCATTTTTCTCTGATGAAAGAAATGGAATGAAATGAAAATTCAAATTGTGAGAAACAAAAAGAACCAGATCAAGGTAGAACAACAAAGTAAACAAATCGAATGGGATGTAATTAATCATTTCAAAGGTTTAAAAGCTGCCACAGGTAGAAATACAGCTTTTCAGAAAATATGATCTTGTCAAGCATATTTCTTGCAAGTGTATATTGTGACACCCCAACAAATGTCTGAGCTGTGTAGTCAAAGCAGAACTACTCAACTTTTATTTCAAAAATAAGTGGTGCAGTGCTAGGGTCTCTATGCCTAGACCAGAAGACCTGTGTTTAATCTTACTTGATCCAGAAGTGTGTTTTAACAATTCTGAACCGGTTGATTAGAAAATATCTATACTTCATAAATAACATCCTGCTACAATCAAACTCTCCAGTCAATATCACAGTCCACATTTGTTCACAGTCCACATCAGCATCACACAATCACTTCAACTAGCATCCCCATAGCCCATCCATTCTAATTAACCTGCACCGCACTAACTCAAAGCTGTATTCCCAATTATCCATTCTTATTACATATCCTGTTACAACATATATTATTTAGAAGCCCCAGTTCTATCTATACTAATCAACAACCTCCACTCTGACTTAATTTAATCAGTCCTCTCCCTTTTGCAACAACATCCCTTGCCAATCAACTCAAGTGTTGCAATTAGGAAACCTGGCCCATTGAATGTGAGTCATGGAATCACTTTCATGCAAATTACGTACAGAAGGGAATCAGAGGAAGCATGGGGCTAGAATGCTTACCAATGCTGTATGAATTTCTCTCTCACCTTTAACAGCTCCTTTGGTTCCAATGCAGAAGAATGTGTTTTGAATACTTTTCAAGCCTCTGAAAATCACCTTTGAATGTGTTTTCAGATTTATAAATGTAAGATGTTCTTTTTGAAACAGGTGGAAAGAAACATAGGAGCTGCTGGCAGAATCATTCCAATACCTTGAAGTCTCTAACATCAAGTAGAAAGTATTTCTTAAGCAGTGGAATATCTAAAGTGCTATTCCGATTCTCTGAATGAATTAATGAGACAATTCATTCATTGAAATAAAATCCAGAGGTGCAGACTGCTCCACTGATGAAACATCATGGATGAGGGGTGATACGGTACTAGGAGCCTTTTCATGGATGGGATAAGCAATTTCATATTCCAGAGTCAGCAGGCTCTCAAGGACACTGTCAGAAGAAATTGGGAGTAGGTGACCTGGCAGCAGTGCCACAAGTGGCATGGCATTGAAGCACTCTCCCAACATAAGGTACCATACATACTATAGCAAAAGGGACTGGAGGTGCAATGCACTCCATTTGGAGGTCTTCAAGCCTCCATTCTATGTCACCACAGATCTGAATTATGTGGTTAGAGAAATGTAAGTTTAAATCACTGGCAACTATTAAGCGAAATGAGTTAGGATTTGTCTTAATATTGCTCCAAGGATCATAAGTCCACACTGCAAATTGAACGTTAAAACTGCTCAAAATCTGAGCTTGAAAATATCCCATTGTGATCAAACCTATTTCTAAAAATTGTTAGCATGTACAGCTTAGTCACACCGCAAATAGGATAAAATAATACATTGGCAAACACCGCAACTAAATATTAATAGATATTTAACCAAGCATTTTGGTTATTGAAATTTGATGTTATTTGCAATTAATATAAAATGCAAAAGTCTAAACTGGGAGGAATATGTTGTCTAGTGTAATTTATTCCCATGAGACTTTTGAGATTAGCTCACAGTCAAGATCGAAGAAAGGACAGGAACCAATCCTCATGTTAGCAAATATAAACAGAGAGAGAAACAGAGTTAACTTTCATGTCTGTTCTTTAGAACTCACTGAAAGGATGACTGACTCTTCTGCTCAAATTTTCTTTCTAACGAAATTCTCACCAGGATTTCTGTTAACTGCTGCTCAGTTGGTACATTCTCAGCTCTCAGTCGCAAGGTTTAAGATTAAAGTTCCATTCCAGAGCTTGAGCATGAAAAGTAAAATTGAGGGAGGACTGCACTGTTGAAGGTGCTGTCTTTTTGACATTAAACCAGAGATACATCTACCTGTTTGTGGAGATGGAAAAGATCTGATGGTACTACTCAAATGAAGACAAAATGAGTTATTCATGTTGTCCTAACCACCTTTTGACCCTCAATCTGTTGATTATCATACTGCTATTTTTTTTAAAATTTACTATGTGCAAATTGGCTGTTGAATTTCCTGCATTACAACATTGACTGGGAACTGAATATAAGGTAGAGGCTGCAATTCACTCCCAAAAATGCAAATCAAATGCTAATGTCATATCCAATTGATAGTTCTACATGCCATGATGGTCTGCTGCAGCCACGTCTTGTCTGCTGGAAGAGGGTATCAGTCAGGTCCTATCTGGCTTGTAGCCCCTGATGGAGCTAAGCTCTGTCAACCAAAGGACAGGTTCCCATTCACCAAAGTCATCATCCTTCTGCTGGAAGACTGCTCCCATTTTCCCAGTTCCTCAGTAATTATCACATTGTTTCATTGCCTGATTAAATTGTTGAGAGCACCGCACGCCAAGACGATGTAGCACACTTTGTCCAGACTGTACTGGAGGGCTGCACCAGACTGGTCCAAGCAGTGAAACCACATTTTCTGCAGCCTTATTTTCTGTTCCAGCACCACTCTGGCCACAGTTCGTGTACCAGCTAGTGTACCAATATGCTGTTGGAATCAGCAACACGGTACATCAAAAAGGCAGTACCTGCTACCCTCCAACCCACTTCTCATTCCAGACACACGTTAATCATTCAATGTTTGAGTACATTCAATAAAGTCCATCATCATACTTTCATGTCATATGATGAGATGATGTTCCCCTCCTCCCACAGAACCCTTGGAAGTTTTGCAAGTGATGTGCCACCTTTGATGAGCATTTATCTGTTTTTAAGTCATTGCTGGCAACTTTTGCATCACTCAGATGGCAGTGACAGATTTGCAAACATTAATAGTATGGTACAAATCATCTTCAAAGAGCATTTGAAGGCTCAGTACATTCACTCTGCATGTTTTATAAATGGGCAAATAAAGATTGTGAATTAAGTGTAACTGCAATTTGTAAACACAACCTTCACACAATTTCCTCTTTTGTACTTAGCCCCTAATATATTTCATATATTAAGTAAAGGGATCAAGTGGTATGGAGGTGAATGCAGGAATGGCTGAAGGAATCAATCATGATCATATCGAGTGGCAGAGTAGGCCTGAAGGACCAAATGGCCTTTCTTGTTCCTACTTTCTATGTTCCTATGCTTCAATGTCTTAGCATCTGGCAGACATGAATCCTGCACTTGCATCCATCAAACTTGCCCTTCTTGGGTGTTGTCCCAGTCACTTTCCAGCTGCATTTTGCCTCTAGAAAATGGCACCTGATGGCTGGGAATGCAGCTTATGGTGGATACCAACATCACTGGACTTTCCTGGTCAACAGGCCCAATACCCCCTCAGCTGTCCACTCACCCACCCTCACCCACACAGCTAGAGACTCCATTTCCCACTTTACCTCAGACAACCACAACAGCACTTCATGTGGAGAGCATCATTTGTCTCCAACATTCCTCCCTGCATCCCAAACCCCAACATTACATATTAATAATTCCCACCCTGGTCCTCCTTGCTCCCACTATGCAGCTCATGACAGTGATCATTGACAAAAAAACATCCCTACTTTAGCTTACTATGCCCTCCAATGGTGCATCATCTACTACCCCCCCACCTCCCCCCCCCATACCATACAGAAAGATCAGCACCACAGCCCCAACCCCCACCCAGCCACCCAACACACCAAACATATCTCCACTGACAAACAAATCTATATGTCTGCACAAAAGAACACGTTGATACATTGATACTGATAGACTTTAGGCCAAAATGCTTATAAATATGTCATGTCATGGCAAGGCAAGGCACAGATGTTGCAAGCATGCAGATAGGCCCAAAGTGACTGAGCATAAAGAGAACAAGTGAGCAGCACTCAGATGTAACCAAGCATGGTCTATTATCCAGGCAAAAACTCCCTATAATTGGTCACTCAATGATGCCAAGCGAGAAACTCATTTCACCGTCTAGCAAATATATGAAGATGCATTGAGGTGTTCCCGATGCCAAATTAGCCTCATGAGACTTCCTGTCAGATTCTGGTATAACCTTGCCATAACCCCCATCATACAGGCTCCTATAAGATTCAAAAATGCTCCATGGTCCTTTAAGCACTTTCTGAAGTCTGATGACCAGGAAAAACACAGGTAAAATGCAAATCTTTCTTTGTTATTTCTTTCTTAGCAGGTAGGACCTCTAAAGTTTAAGTGGAAGATATATTAAAGGAATATTGTACATTGTACATTTCCCCACAGTTCCATTTGCTTTAATTGAAGTACAAAGTAGTTGAATATATTACAGATAAGTAGGTTGAGTATAGTAAAGTGAAGCATATAAATGCTAAATCTGATCTCAGTACATTAAGACAGTTCAAAAAGGTTGCTAATGGCTTAAATATTAATAATGTCTGATAGCAGATTATCGTACCTACCTAATGCACCTGCACCAAGAAAAATGCCACCCACTGCATCAGCCCCACAGTAACTGGAGACTCCTAAGATGATGCAGCCTGCCATAATGGATACAGCAGAGCAGGATACACGCAGGCAGTATAACTGGTTGACACTAACGCTGTTCATTTACTTCTCAGTTAAAATCCATGCCGTCCCTGTGTCTTGCCCTGGTATATTATTCAAATGTCTTCAGTTGCATGTTTCACGTTCAGTTTGGGTCAACAGTAATCCATTAACGTGAGAGAGTTATCCCTTATGAAAGTTTTACATTGAATTAGTATTCCCTTACAGGTTGAGAGTTTGCAATTGGGTTTCTTTGTTGCTGGATATACTCCTGTTTGAAATGGAAACTGATCTGGCCATTTGGAAGGGTTCATATTTAAAAGTAAATATCCCTTACAAATTGCTCAGTCCAACAATCAACTACCACTTCTGTACTGAAGAGAAGGGGAACCTTTAATCATTTTGGTCAAATATTCTCTGACTAGTTTCCTCTCACTTTCTAACATTACTTCTGGAAGTTTCTGAGGAAAGTGAGCATTGCATAACATTGTTTCACCTGGACTTGCAGTTATAACCTTAACCTTCAAATTCCAGAATTGCACACAATATTCCATCAGTGGCCTAACCAATGCCCAGTACAGTCGCAAATGGTAACTCCTTCAAATTCCAGAAAAGTCAGACTATGTTTTCTTGTTTTTAACTTGAATTCTAATATAACTTAAATAGTATTTAAACTATTCAAGTGTCAGAAATCTTGTGTATGCTACTAAAAATGTTCACAGAGAGGTGTCTGAGTGTTGTGGCCAACAAGGATGGAAATTAGTGCAGAATCCATTTCCAATAGATTCTAGACAAAGTCCAAAAGAACTGCAGATGCTGGGAATTTGAAACAGAAACAGAAATTGCTAGGAATTCTCAGCTAATCTGGCAGCATCTGTTGCAGAGAAATCAGTGTTAATATTTCAGGTCCAAGTGACCCTTCTTCCAAACAGTTCCTATTACCACTACCACTCTCAGTCAAATTGTAGTCAAGATGTAGCAGCTGAGATTTCCATCTGCCATGTCAATGTAATGTCTGAGCAGTTCTTGGGCTATACTAGAACATGTGCCCATCATGGCCTTGCATGATCTCAATGAAACGCCTACCACTAGGGTTTGTGTGAATTCCTTTCAGACAATTATAGAGTTATAGAGATGTCCAGCATGGAAACAGACCCTTCAGTCCAACCCGTCCATGCCGACCAGATGTCCCAACCCAATCTAGTCCCACCTGCCAGCACCTAGCCCATACCCCTCCAAACCCTTCCTATTCATGTACCCATCCAAATGCCTCTTAATTGTTGCAATTGTACCAGCCTCCACCACATCCTCTGGCAGCTCATTCCATACACATACCACCTTCTGCGTGAAAAAGTTGCCCCTTAGGTCTCTTTTATCTCTTTCCCCTCTCACCTAAATCTATGCCCTCTTGTTCTGGACTCCCCGACTCCAGGGAAAAGACTCTTTCTATTTATCTTATCCATGGCCCTCATAATTTTGTAAACCTCTATAAGGTCACCCCGTAGCCTCTGACCCTCCAGGGAAAACAGCCACAGCCTGTTCAGCCTCTCCCTGTAACTCAGATCCTCCAACCCTGGCAACATCCTTGTAAATCTTTTCTGACCCCTTTCAAGTTTCACAACATCTTTCCGATAGGAAGGAGACCAGAATTGCACACAATATTCCAACAGTGGCCTAACCAATGTTCTGTATAGCCACAACATGACCTCCTAACTCCTGTACTCAATACGCTGATCAATAAAGGAAAGCATCTCAAACGCCTTCTTCACTATCCTATCTACCTGCGACTCCACTTTCAAGGAGCTATGAACCTGCACTCTAAGATCTTTTTGTTCAGCAACACTCCCGAGGACCTTATCATTAAGTGAATAAGTCCTGCTAAGATTTGCTTTCCCAAAATGCAGCACCTCACATTTATCTGAATTAAACTCCATTTCCCACATCTCAGTCCATTGAATTGAAGAAACAGCAAGACCAAATGATCCTGAATCTTGTCCAAACCAGCTTGAGAGCCAAGGGAGTTAACCTAATGACAATTTATTCAATTAAACACCACTGAAAAGTTGTTAGGTGAGACTCTCCTCTTCCTTGATACAGAAATGTGCAGTTCCAAGGTATGTAGAATGAAAGGTGAGCTAAGAAACAAACTGAGAAATCGAATTTTACCAATTTCTATCCCAAGCACCTTTCATCCTCTCCTGAATATGGTCAAATGCTCCATCCCTTGTGGCTTTTCATGTTAACCTGCAGCTAAAGTGGCCTGATCCCAGAAATCAAGCAGTAGATAATCATTCTCGAGCTTACAAATTACAACCCTGAGCCTACACAAAGCTAAGCCAGGTCCTGAGGCGGAGTCAGTTGTCTACTTTGACCATGTGGTCCAGGTCAGGAAAATATCAACTTCTTTCATAGCTGCAGATACCTCTGCAGAGCTGTCACATGCTCATTTAGGACACAGTCAATAGATTTAGTGTAAAGTCGAATTTATTTTGTTACTGCCTCATGTATAATGTTATGATCTGGGCCAGGCCACCAACTTCATGTTTTGACCTTATTAAGGGCCATTAAACTTTACTTTTAAAGTAGACAAAGGTGAGATCCAGGGAACTTACTAAGAGGATAAATCCACAAGATTCCACCGTTTTGAACAAACAATAATATCTTTACTATACAAATTATAAAAATAATACAAATTAAAATATGTGTACAATATATTTCTAATACCCAGAAAATATGTAGAATAAAGTAGTATACAGTGATTGAACACCCCTTGCCACATAGCAACTGGCAAATGGCCTAATGGGGCAATTATGGTTTCCTTGATTATTGACAATATTAGCATAAATCCTATATTGATCCTTTCTCAATTGAAACATGTTACTGTTCTAAATTAGATAGACTAATATTGGGAGTGTTACCTAGGCAATCCAAAGGTCTCAAAGCTTAAGAAAGTGGTGTGAGAACCTAAGTATCTTCTGGCAAACACATGTACAAGGAGTAGGCCCACAGCACTTCAAGTCTGCTTGACCATTCAATAAGATCATGGCTGATTTTATTTTAACCTCAACTCTGCATTCCTACATATCCCCAATAATCATCTTGATAGTCAAGAATCGACCTCTGACTTAAAAACACTGAAAGAGTCTGCGTCCACTGCCTTTTGAGGAAGGCAATTCAAAAGATTCACAACCCTATGAGACAGAAAAAAATGTTTCCTGATCCCTGTTTTAAATTGGCAAGCCCTTATTTTCAAACTATGGCCCAATAAAACAATAAGAAAAGGGCAAGATACTGAGATTCTTGTAAAATACCAATGTCATCATAGTTTCACAAGCTGAACCTCAAGTGATTGTCAGAGTTTGGGCACATGAGTACTGAATATCTTCACTGCTATTCAGGCACTCCAGGAGTCCAATTGTAAGGAGGACTCCAAATTAACTTTTAAAGCAAAGACTTTAATCAACATTGCACACAAAACCAAGTGTAAGTTTCTGACATCCTGTGCAGTGTTCCATCACCTTAACATAACATGGCTCCCATTTGGTGCAGAGTAGACCTTTTTTGCCCCCAATAAAATGTGCAATCCTTGATGCTAGAATTCTGGGGAACATCAGTAATAGGATAATCCAAGTAATGAAGGATTGTTACTCCAGCTAGATTTTAATTTTCACAGTTGCCTTCCATACAAGCAGCATTTCAAATTTTGACAAAACTGAAATGACACTTGATATAAATTACTTGATGAAATTCAGGATCAGAAATTCACTTTAGGTGTGGGAACTGCATGAGCATGCCTTCAATTTTGTTACAAATGACTTTGCAAGATAAATGAGCTCTGCTATTGTGACATGCTCACAAAATTACTCATTTGCTCTTAATGTCTTCCGGCTGCTTGTTTTGTGTTCTATCTACAGATTGTTCAGCTGCAAACTGCAGTGCCAAAGTACAAGATGAAAATGGGCTGCTGAACTGATTAATTAAAAGTAGATGATCACATTCAGGTATGTGGACTGTAGCCAGTTAAATATTTATAAGTCTCATGAAAAAAAAAGCCACAAGGAGATAAAAAGATGACCTTAGCTAAATCCATGGATTAAGAAACTAGACTGCCTGAAAACTGAAATACTTAACAGAGGGACTGCAGACACCGGAGGGAGGAACTGAAACAATTAATGCTTCTCCTTAATTGTCCCTGTGTTCTCCATTTTTTTTTCAGCGTGTTGGCTATAGGCAACTGGTTGCAGACATTTTGTGTAAGGTTTCCCTTTTACTTGCTCATTATTTTTATCAATATCATTTGCCAGCATTTAGAGAAGTAACACGTTTGGGTTTTTTTTCATGGAATTTGAATGGAGAGTTAACTGACCTGCTTAAGACAATAAGAAGATTCTGCTGCGTAGATTCAAAAAGGTGGTGATTTTCATTTGCAGATGAATTTCAGGGTGGTCCTAAAATTGTAGCATGGCTATTCAAGAGTGAAATTACCATATTCTTCCCCATACAAAGTGTTAGGGAATTCTAGAACTGTCGGTCTTTCCCAAAAGATCATGGATGCTAGGTCATTTTAAATGTTCACATCTAATGCTGACAGATTTTTATTAGGTGAGGCAGTCACAGAATATGAATCAAAGAAGAATAAGTGGAATTGAGGTAGAGCTATAATCTAATTAATAGATGAAAAAGGTTCAAGGGACAGAATATCTAATGCTGTGCCCTATGAATCTGTAGGAAATACCTCTAGGAGTTTTTACGCAGACATAATGCATTCTGTATATTTTGGAAATATACTTTATTCATAAACATACTTTTTTATGCATACATAGTTACTAATGCAGTTTGGCTCTGTACAGTAGCATATGAAGAAACAAACAAATATTGGAGTTTGACTCTACCCAACAAACAAACCAAAGGCATTTCTTACTTGTATTTACCGTGCACACATTTGAGTACATCCCTCAGCCATAATCCTGGATCTTGGAATGTGCCAGTCTGCAACATTTTGTCGAGGTCAACTTCTTGCTCTGGAAGACCAACAAGTTATAGGCAGAACAAAGAGTGTCTTTCACCGAGTTGATGGTCCTCCAGGCCCAGTCGATGTTTTAAGTGTGCATCCTGGGGAACAGCGCGTAAGAGCACAAAGTCCTGCATCACAAAACTGCTCAGGACGAACTTTGGCAAAAACCACTGCAGGTCTCTCCAGACTTCCTTTGCAAAGGCACATTTCAGAAGGAGGTCTGTGACAATCTCTACCCTCTTGGAGCCACTTTGAGAGCAGCATGCAGTGGCACAGAGAATCTGGGTATACATGAAAGATCTCACAAGTAGTGCCATTCCCACCACCAGCCAAACGTCATCTTGGTGTATATTGGAAAGTTCTGGTGATGAAGCATTCTGCAAAATGACTGACAGTCTGCGCCAGGGACAACCCGACAGAATCCACCCTCTCCTTTTCCCTCAGGCTCTTGAGGTTGCTACGTGGTTGACTTCCTGATGGACTTGTGGTCAAAGACTTTTTTTTGCAAATGTATCCACGAAGGACAGGTGATCCAGAAAGGTCCAACTACTTGGAGCATTCTGCGGCACAAGACCAGTCCCACCCTTCACAGGGGACAAGTAAGACCTCAGTACATAGTGGCACTTGGTGTTTACTAGACATAATGCACATCAAAGGTAAAGTTACCATAGACCTACTCTCTCTGTGGTGGTTTAACCTGAGGGTCATCATGGCTTAGATTAGTGGCAAGGTTGAGAAGGTGGGACCTTTATGGTAACCTCAGCTGGTGTGGGAATAGAACCCCAGCTGTTGCTATCACTCTGCATCACAAACAAGCCCTCCAGCCAATTGAGCTAATCAAAGTGGGAGGTTTTAACTTTTAAGATAAATAGGCAGTTTTAATAAACAAATGCAAACCTCCATTGCCTCCTGGAATTGCTGAGTTTAATGTGATCATTCTGTCACTTAGTGGGAACAATTCTCAGAAAAATGCAGATCTGTTTACGTCTTTCACTCTTTTATATGGTTTCATATTTGAAAGTGTATAAGGGGTTTGTACTGAGGGCCCAGTTGTAGAGGTTTGGCTGAGCAGGGGCTCTACTTTGGCCTGATCCTGTTTAACAAGGACCACATTTTCATTCAACAGATGGGAGTTGTCACAAGGGGTTCCTTAGTAATTTTCTGTGTCCCCCAATCCTTGATCCAAATGATGTCTGATGGTAGATCTTGCCCAGGAATGTTGTTTCAATGGGAGTGCCAAGCTAGAAAATAGGCAATAGATCATGATGGAGTGATAAGAGAGGTGCAGCATCAATTAACTACTTAATCCCCACTTTTAATTAATTAATGCCATTTAAGGGTCACATCCCACCAAGACTGTTATTGACTGTGAACTCCATGGTCTCCATAATATTTACCATTCAATATCAACCCCAGTGATTTTCAGTTTGCTATTTTCTTGTAATGACTATAATTCTTCAATAAGACCAGAAGTTGCTGAAAATTCTCAGCAAAGTCAGACAGCATCTGCAAAGAGAGAAACAGAGTTAACATTTCAGATCAATATCTTCTTGCCATAATTGGGAGAATGTAGAAAGGCATCAGGTTTCAAATAAGTAGACAATCAGGGAAAAGAGGGCAAGAGGAGCAGAGGAAATAGTAAGGTTGAGGGTAGGTGTTGGCCCAGTTCTATTGTTGATTGACCATTAATCCAGAAACTCACCTAATGCTTTAAGAGAAATCCAGGTTCCAATCCTGCCATTGCAGATTTTTTTTAAAAATCTGCAATGAAGAATCTACTGACAACCATGAAATCATTGTTGGAAAAACCCATCGGGTTCACTCATGCCCTTTAGGGAAGGAACATGCCATCCTTACCTGTGATTCCAGACCCACAGCAATGTGGTTGAATCTCAGTTGTCCTCTGAAATTATCCCATCTTGTATCAATCACTACAAAGTCTCAAAGAAATTAAACCAGACAGATCATGTGACATCGACCAAGGCACATGAAAAGGCAATTACTGAAACAGCCCTGTCACCCTTGCAATGCCTTCCGTACTAAGATCTGGGGACTAGTGCCAAAACTGGGAGAGCGGTCTTACAGACTAGTCAAGCAACAACCTGAAATAATCATTCTCACGGAATCATACTATACATACAATGTCCCAGAGAGCACTACCACCATCTCTGGATATGTCCTGTCCCACCAGTAGGATAGACCCAGTAGTGTACAATCAGGAAGGAGTTGCCCTGGGAGTTCTCAACATTGACTCTGGACCCCATGTAGACTCATGGCTTCAGGTTAAACATGGGCAAGGAAACCTCCTACTGATTACTATGCATCCTCCTCCCTCAGCTGATAGGTGTTGAAGTGACCTTGAGTTATGCTGGAACAAAGAAAGCAAAGGCAGACGTAGCTGAAACTCACTTCTTGGGTTCCCAAATCAACACCTCAACATTCGGAGAAAGTGAATGGGAAGTAGTTCAACGTGAAAACTATCTCAGCCAAGCAGAGGAAGGTACTGGCATGTGGGAACTGGTTTGACCTCCAGTGGGTGACCAACCTGGTGAGGGAAAGGGGCATCAGTAGTGAACAACAAATGGCCAGGACCAGGAAACTGAAAGCTGTTAAAGTTACCAATGGAAGAAATGTGATTAGAAATGGCAGTTCACCACAGGCCTTGCAGTCAGTGGTGAAACAAATTAATTTATCTCTACTTCGGTGAAAGGCTGCAGTAAGTCTTGTGGCAAGACATTTTCCCAGTGAAGCTGTAGCTCCTATTACATCCCTGGCTTAAGAAATGTCCCTTGAGCTCCATCTTCAGCTCAATGACAAGTAAGTGTTTATTAAAATCATTTTCAGTCTCCTAATTGATATAATTTTAATTGCAACTCCCACTGTGATATACCTGTCACCTCTGGTCCACTGGAATCCATTCAATTGCACTGAAACTTCCAGCTTTCCGTGTATGAGTGCTCCCAAGAATTTGCAGAGCCATTCTAGTTCTCGATAGAAGTGAGCTTTACTTGGAAGATTCTCTCCCTTTGACAGTTTGGTCTGTGTGAAGCCTCGGCCCTGGTAGCCCTGTTTATTGGTGACTGTGTTTTTTGGAAAAATCCAGTCCCCTCATTGTTAGATAAAGATCTGACAGATCGGAATGATGAGCATTCATAGTTATATAAAATAATTTAATTGAACCACGAAATGTTTTATATTTTACAGGTGCTCCCTCCCACCTCCCATATCCGCGGGTGGTACGTTCCAAGACCTACTACCGATGCCCAAAACTGCAGATAGTAGCCAACCCTATTATTTAAATGGGAAATCTACCTCCCTTGCAGACCCCTGGAATTATTTATGGAATGTTACATATAATATTTTCAGGTTGGGGTAAATTACAGATAACTGAAATTGCGGAAACCAAATTTGCCGATACGGGGGTGTTTCACTGTATATAGGAGTTAGTGTTGCACAAAATGCTTACCTATTGCCAGTAAATGAAGGACTGTGTTTTATAACTGTGCATTGGTCAGATAGAAAGCAGATTTAACTGTGCTTGTTCTGTTTTGTCAGGAAACTAAGAGGTGTAGTGGAGAGTATATGAATTCTAATACCTGCCTTCAGCTATTATCACAGCATACACTCCATTGTTATTTTTCATCTCACTCTGATACTGATATACTCCCTCCACAGTCAGCCATTTTCTCTGCACTGAAATCCAATTCACAATTATAGATCTGCAAACAAATATTAATTACAGGAATTGGGTTGAATTGAATTAGCTTTATTGTCACATGTTCTGAAATGAGTACAGTGAAAAGTTTACAGTCGCTGCATTACAACACCATTTTAGTTACAAGGTACCTCGGCACAGATACTTAAGATCAAACTCTTAGGAAACAGAAAAATTAGAAAGGTAAAGAAATAAATAGTCCAGCATTATAGAACTGAGGAATAAGTTAGAAAAACAAAGAAGTGAAAAGTTCAGAATATCAGGCTTTTTCACTCAGTCCATGGAGATATCCATCATCTCACTGCTGCCAGCGCCAGATCCACCAACATAAGTGTCACCCAATATTAAGGGCCATCTCATCGCTGATGGGCGCATGTTGTCGATGCCACAGAACCCACACTTGACCCACAACCAAGACACCCTGGCTCAGCTGCCAGACCAGCCTGTGGCTAGGCCATGAATCACACTTTGACCATAGCCGAAGAGTCTGCTGCTGCTTAAAGAACGACCTCGCTATTACCAGCCCCGAACGTCAGGATAACAACCTCGCTATTAACAGCCCCAAAAGTTGGAAGAATGACCTCGCTATTACCAGTCCCGAACAACGAGGTAATTACTTCACTATTACCAGCCCTAAACAGCAGGAGAACAACCTTGCTATTACCAGCCCCAAACGCTCAGATAATGACATGCTATTACCAGCCTCAAACGCCGGGATAATGACATCACTATTACCAGCCCCGAATGCCAGGAGAATGACCTTACAATTACCAGCCCTGAATGCCGGGAGACCGACCTCACTATTACCACATTGAGCGCTGGAATAATGACCTCGCTTTTACCAGCACCAAATGCCAGGATAGCGACCTTGCTATTACTAGCCCCAAACGCTGGGATAATGACCTCGCTATTACCAGCCCCGAACGCTGGGTGAACAATCTTACTATTACCAGCCCCAAACGTTGGGAGAATGACTTCGATATTACCAGACTGGAACACCAGGGTAACGACCTCACTATTACCAGTCCTGAATGCCAGGATAATGACCTCGCTGCTACCCCAAACACCCGAAGATTGCACTCTATGCCACCGCCTCCAATCACTTGGAGAAGCCATGCCCACCACTCCACATGCAACCCGCTTTTGCTGCCACACTGGTGCTGCCAACCAGCCTTCTGCAGAACAGAAGGAAGAAAAGACCAAAGGGAAAGGAAAATAAACTGAAAGCAAAGAGCAGAAGCAAAAGTAAAACAAAGAAGGAAAGCAGATGGAAGCAGATTAGCTCTGGGCAAAAGCCTACAAGCAGCTCTGTGAATCTGCCGCCATCCTGCACCGGCTAGTATTTAACAACGTAGCATGGAAAATAAGACACAAAGATCACTTTTGGTCCATGTATTGTAAGTCATCCTCTCAAGAACACAAATTTTCATAGTTTTATCTTACGGAACATTGTGGAGAGGCATTGAGCTACAATTGTGTCTTCTCAGAAAGACTATTAGTGAAAGTAATCAGTCACTGCGCATCAATTCAATGCTTACCATACGTTCATGTATTTATGCCAAGTTTTTAAATTGACTGCAATTAGGAGGAGTGCATCAAGTTAGCCTCGATATCAAGTAAAGCTCAGCTGCAACAGCAAAAAAAATAGTTGAACTGTAAGAGATTTGAGATTTGTATTCAAATACACAAGGACCTGAATGAGTTAGAACATAGAACATAGAATATTACGACGCAGTACACGCCCTTCGGCCCTCGATGTTGCGCTGACCTGTGAAATTAACCTGATGCCCATCTAACCTCCATCATTCCATTATTATCCATATGTATCTCCATAGCCCATTTAAATGCCATTAATGTCTACTACTGTTGCAGGCAGGCCATTCAACGCCCCTGCTACTCTCTGAGTAAAGAAACTACCCCTGATATCTGTCCTAAATCCATCACCCCTCAATTTAAAGCTACGTCGCCTCATGTTAGTCTTCACCATCCGAGGAAAAAGGCTCTCACTGTCCACCCTATCTAACCCTCTGATTAACTTATACGTCTCGATTAAATCACCTCTTAACCTTCTTCTCTCCAAAGAAAACAATCTCATTCCCTCAGCCTTTCCTCGTAAGACCTTCCTTCTGTATCAGGCAACATCCTAGTAAATCTCCTCTGAACCCTTTCCAAAGCTTCCACATCCTTTCTCTAATGCGGTGACCAGAACTGCACGCAATAGTCTGGGTGAGGCCTTACTTGTGTCTGGTACAGCTGAAGCGTGACCTTGTGGCTCCGAAACTCAATACTCCTACCAATAAACGCCAACACATCATATGTCTTCTTAACAACCCTTTCAACCTGGGTTGCAACTTTTAGGGATTTATGCGCCCGGGCACCGAGATCTCTCTGTTCATCTGCACTGCCAAGAATTTTACCATTAGCTCAGTGCTCTGCATTCCTGTTACTTCTTCCGAAGTGAAATACCTCACACTATTCCGCATTAAACTCCATTTGCCACTTTTCAGCCCAACTCTGCATCCTACCTATATGCCTTTGTAACCTACAACATCCTTCAGCACTATCCACAACTCTGCCTCCCTTAATGTTATCTGCAAATTTACTAACCCATCCTTCTACCCCTACTGCCAGATCATTTATAAAAATGACAAACAGCAGTGGCCCCAAAACAGATCCTTGCAGCACACCACTGGTAACTGAGCTCCAAGATGAAAATTTCCCATCAAATACCACCCTCTGTCTTCTTTCAGATAGTCAATTTATGATCCAAACTGTTAAATTACCTTCAATCCTTAAACTCCATATTCTGTGCAATAGCCTACCAGGTGGAACCTAATCAAACGCCTTACTGAAGTCCATATATACCACATCAACTGTGTTACCTTCATCCACCTGTTTTGTCACATTCTCGAAGAACTCAGTAAGGTTAGTGAGGCATGACCTACCATTCACAAAACCATGCTGACGATCCCTAATCAAATTATTCCTTTACAGATGATTATAAATCCTATCTCTTGTAACCTTTTCCAACATCTTTCCCACAACCGAAATAAGGCTCACTGGCCTATAATTACCAGGGTTGTCCTGACTCCTCTTCTTAAACAAAGGAACAATATTTGCTATCCTCCAATATTCTGGCGCTACTCCTGTCGACAATGATGACATAAAGATCGAAGCAAAGGACTCTGCAATCTCCTCCCTGGGTTCCCAGAGAATCCGAGGATAAATCCCATCCAGCCCGGGGTCTTATCTATTTTCAAAATTACTAAAATCTCCTCTTTGTCAACCTCAATCCCATCTAATCTAGTAGCCTGTATCTCTGTATTCTCACTAATATTGCCCTTTTCCAATGTGAATACTGATGAAAAATATTCATTAGGCACTTCCCTTATGTCCTCAGATTCCACACACAACTTTCCACCCTATCTTTGATTGGCCTTAATCTTACTCTCGTCATTCCTTTATTCCTGATTATACCTATAGAAGGCCTTAGAGTTTTCCTTGATCCTCTCTGCCAACAACTTCTCATATCCCCTCCTGGCTTTTCTTAGCCCTCTCTTTAGATCAATTTCAGCTAATATATAGCTCTCAAGCCCCCTGACTGAGCCTTCACGCTTCATATGGTAATTTGAGAATTAACTAAATTTCAGTCTTTGAGAACAGCCTGAAAGCAGTGTAAACGAATTTCCTTGGTCATGAGGGATGGTATAGGGTACATCAGTGGCTGGTTATGACTTCCAATTCAGAGAATGAGTTTAAATCTGACTACAGTAATTTGAGAATTTGAATTCAGTTTCAAATGGCAACAAGACCTTACAGCTTTTATTGAAGATATTCCGAGAATCTGTAATGGCTGACATCATCTGGCTTTGGGTCTTGAGAACTGAAATACAGACTGTCACATCTTGGCATGGGCCAATACAGTCTGGCCCAATCTGTATGACACTCACAAAGTTACTGATAGAAATAGTGTGACAGTCAATACATAGCACAGTGATCCATGTGCACGGGGCCTCCGAATGTCTGGGCAGCTGCATGGTCACTCAGCTCAGACAGAACACTGACCTCAAACTCTGATGATTTATCCTGGTTCCAAGTTGGGATAACTGTTTGTGTGTTCATTGATCATGCTCTTGTACCATGTTCTCCCTTCTTACGAAGAATGCATTGTGCTCATATGTTTGGGTGGTATGAGTTGTGAGGGAAGAACTGTGTGGATCTGTCTTCCAAACAGACAACTCCAGTGAGGGTAAACCATTTCCTTGTGAAGTAACATGTAGACTTAACATCTTCGCATGTAGTCGAGCATTTAGTAGCCATAAACGTTACTATACAGTGTATTCTGCAAGCCTATTAGATTGAGGATAGTGAGGAGAGGAGGTAATGTGTTGAACATCCCACTTAATGCAGTGTCTTGGATGGGTGCACTTGTTGATTGAATTATTGTCAGACACAATTTGTTGAGAAATGGCAGGCATACTGAATATCAAGGTTAAGATACCGACAACTTTTGTGTTAGTGGGAGAGTCATAGAATTGTACAATATAGAAACAGACCCTTCAGTCCAACTAGTCCATGCCAACCATGTTCCAAAACTAAACTAGTCCCACTTGCCTATATTTGGACCATATACCTCCAAACCTTCCCTATGAAAGTTCCTATCCAAATGTCTTTTAAATGCTGTTACTGTACTATCATCCACCACTTCCTCTGGCAGTTCATTACACACAGGAACCACTCTCTGTATAAAAACATTGTCCCTCACATCCTTTTTAAAACTTTCTCTTCCCATCTTAAAAATATGCCCCTAGCTTTGAAGTCATCCACCCTAGGGAAAAGACCCTTGCAATTCACCTTATCTATAGCTCACGCAACTTTATAAACCTCTATAATGTCACCCCTCTACCTCCTATGCTACAGTGAAAAATGTCACAGTCTATCCAACCTATCCTTATAACTCAATCTTCCATTCCCAACAAGATCCTGGTATATATTTTCTGAACCCTCTCCAATTTAATAATATCCTTCTAATAGCAGGGTGATCAGAACTGGACACAGTACTTCAGAAGAGGCCTCACCAATATCCTGCACAATCTCAACATGATGCCCCAACTCCAATACTCAAAAGCCTGAGCAATGAAGGCAAGTATGCAAAGCACCTTGTTAACCACGCTGTCTAACCAAGATGCAAATTTTGAAAAATTATGTACCTAAACCCTAGGTCTCTCTGTTTTACAGGACCACCGAGGGCCATACCATGATTTGGATAAGTCCTGCCCTTGTCTGTTTTACTGAAATGCAATACCTCAAATTTATCCAAATTAAACTTCATCTACCACTCCTTAGCCCATAGACCCAACTGATTAATGTCTCTTCGCAATCTTAGACAACCTTCTTCATTGCACACTGTACCACCAATTTTGGTGTCATTTACAAACTTACTAATCATACCCTCCTATATTCTCATCCAAATTGTTTATATAAATGACAAACACAAGTGGAGCCAGTACCAATCCCTATGGAACACCACTGGTCACAGGCCTCCAGTCTGAAAAACAACTCTAGTTTCACCAAAGAGAATTTGGTGAAATAATCAATTGCTAGACTGTAGGCCTATCCTTAGATATGGAAGTCATCAATTGTGAACTTGGCCTATAGCTCAGAAGGAATTATTTGGAGAAAGAAAGTTTCTCTTGGTTGTTGAAATTGTTGGAGTTGTCATGTTTCACATGATTGATCAATCAGTCATTTACCTTTTTGATACTGGGACAGTAGATAGATTCATGAGCCAATCTTTCTAGTTTTATCTGCACTTACATGATCTGAGTGTATCTGATCAAGCAATCTCAATATAGAGCTTGTGGAATTAACACTTGTGTGCACTTGAAAATATGTTCCTGGAAAATTGGATTTAATTTCTGAATGACCAGAAAGAATGACCAGAAGATTCTTTCCTCAGGCACCCATTAAATGTATTCAGGCCATCCAACAATGATAATCTTCCTAATCTAGGTCACATCAGGTGCAGCATGCTGACTCTGTTCCCCCTGCCTACAACTAAAACCAATTAAATCAATGTGAAGACTACATCTTAATTCAGAATTGACAATAAATCAATCGGAATAGCTCTCTTCTTATCAGGAATTGGAAGTCAGCTAAAACTATCAAGAATGGTAATCAGTAAGCCTAGTTTGTATTGTGCCCTGAAATACCCTTGGATCTTCTCAAATAGGTATTATAGTCATGAAGATGCACATGTGAGAAATTTTCAACACTCCATTTTTAATATTCTATGACTGAAATGAACAATTATATGCAAGCCAAACAAGTACATGCCAAATTTTTGTATTCCAAAAACAACAGCAAGGTTTCCCTATCAATGCTGAAGTAGTTTCTCTGAGCTGTCACAAGAATCAAACATAATAGCCTTGTCAGCCTGAATAGGCATGTTCTGAGGCCTTCTGGATATATCAGCTTCCAGCATGGTCAGCTTGGAAGGATCATAAAGGTAAGTTTGGACAGGTCATTGATAGACTCAAAGTTTCAGTCTGAAACTTTTGGTGCTGGAATTCATTGCTTTGTGAATTGTGATAATATGTGGACTTGTATAAGTGTAAATATTGACCTATAACACATACTATCCATTCATTTTGGTATAGAGAACTTGCATCAACGTGAAGGCTTCAGCTTTTCTGATGTTATCTATGTGATATCTCATGATGTACTGCATGACTGGGGTCTGCAAGCTGTAATGTTACAGTTACCTCTTAAATTTACTGGCATGCTTATGTGCCATAGGTGGGAGTTTGAAAATATCTTTCATATTGTTTCTTTGTTGAATCTTCTTCACATTGCTATACAGAACTGTGATGCACTTTGGGTTTCACTTAGCACTTGGACTTGCTGCATATTTTAGTCCAATGCCTTCTTGTGGAGCATAACTTGCATTTGTCACATATTACTTGACATGGGTTGAGACAATCCAGATCATATACATATTTACCCTGTCTTGACTGATAGTTGCAGTAGTTGTTTGCAGAGTCAAGCATCTGCAAATGGCTACTATCCTGCTGCAATTGCTTCAAATCTGCATCCCTCTTCTAGCAGTGTGTTGATGTTATAATCTTCATGTTTTCCAAAAGTGAGGACTTTCTTTTTTATGTTTGTACTGTGATCTGTCTCTTGATTTGATTTATAATCTAAAAGATTGGTATTAAGTCATCCCAAAGCAATAGTTTTGAGCAGTAAGACTGTGCTAATGCTGCATTTTGAGCAAAACGTTGTGTATGCTTATAGATAATTTCTGGGTCTATAGATTGTTAAAGGGGCTAAAATGGCTAATGTGGGCTTCCTGTCAGATATGGGAGGTCAGGGAAAATTTGAATGTTCCTGGAGACCATGTCTGCAGTTAGTGGGATCTGTTAGAGCAGCATTTAGAGGCCATGAGGAGTTTACAAGAGAAAGGGGGCGTGATGCTTGGCAGCTTCAGGAAGGTGGATACACCACTGATACAGTCAGGCATATGGCTGACTGCTCGAAATATTAGGAGAGTGAGGCAGGTAGTGCAGGAGTTTCCTGTGACTATCCCCATCTCAAACAAGTTTTGGATTCTGTCGGGGAAGAAGATTCTCAGGGGAATATAGCACTGATAGCCATGTTTCTGATACCAAGACTGGCTCTACTGTATTGAGGGGTATATCAGGTGCCAAGCGACCAATTGTTAAAGGGAACTCAGAGGCATAGATAGGTGGTTATCTGTGAGATATCATGATGGTGTGTTGCCTCCCTGGTGCCAGGGTCAAGGATATCTTGGACAGGGTGCAGAATATTCTGAAAGGGTATAGTAACCAGCAGGAGGTAGGTCCTCTTCACTATCCTATCTACCTGCGACTCCACTTCCAAAGAGCTATGAACCTGCACTTCAAGCTGTCTCAAAAGCATTTTGCTTTTCTGAAATCTGTTCAATAGTACAACACCCTGCATGTAATTTCATCTAGCTTTGCCATTTTCACAACTATGATTCACCCCTTTCCCAAGTGGGGAAAATCTTGCATGCAATATTAGGCTTCTTTAGCCACTGTCAGCCACCTCATGTTTATGAAATTCTCCTGAAAGGATGTTTGTTAGTGATAACCATGTCATTCTTTCAAGAATATACCTACCATTGTCAAGAAATGCCAGTTAGTTCAAGATGTGAAGGAGTGAAGATATCAATAGCACTGAAAGAATGAGGTGTACAGTGGTTGAATACAACATGGACACCAAAAGACTTGTTTCTATACATACAGATAAAGAAGGACACCACTTTGACTGGGACAACACACACATCCTAGGACAGGCTAAGTCAAGACATGCATGAGATTTCTTAAAGGCATGGCATTCTAACCAGAACTCATCAATAATCACATCGATTTAGACCCTATTTACCTTCCCTTGAAAAAAAGAACCGGAAATGACATCACTCCCCTTAAGAAACCAAGAACTATAAATAAAGTTGCAGGACATACCACCAATGCTTCACCAGAGACTCTCACTGATGATGTTACCTAGTAGGGTGACGAAACGTCTGAAAACAAACCTTTAAGCTCAGTGAACTAACTTATCATCAACCTGAGATACAAATCTCAAAAATCGCTAATGGTGAGATAGAGTTTGAATGAAAGGTGCAGGAGTATAAAAAGAAACAGTGGGGATAGCATTTGATTACTGAGATTTCAGGTAGCTGTAGGTGTGAGTGGAGAGTTTCTGCAGTTTAGATGAAGGATACTTACCTTGATGACTGTTCAGAGCTCATTAAACATTTTTTCAGCATTGTATCTTTGTCTGAGAGCTAAGTATCCTGCATTAGCCACTTTGAAAATCTCTTTCAATTAGTGGCCTTTGTGTTGCTTAGTGAGACTTCTCCTTCCAACACCCCACGTCATCCTCTGACCATCCATATGGAACAGAGTCTTCAATATCGAAGAATTCAGGGGATTGATCTACAACCCTTGCAGCCAATTTCTTCCCAGCAGCAGCAAAGGAAGGCAATCTTTAAATGCAGACTGTTTTTAAGTGGCATAGGGCACCTACAGTAGAACAGCTACATAAACAGGTATGCAATCAAGAAGCAACACAGTGGTAATGGCTGTATACCTTTCTCAGGCTGCTGCAGCAATTTGAAATGGTCCATGTTACAATGTGTGCCCTTTCTCTTTGCTGCTTGTTTTCAGGCACAATCACAGCTGCAGTATTTGTGCTAGAGTGTTCCTTATCAAATTATATGATGAATTACCAGACCAAAGATACAACTAATTTCATTCTAACACTCGTATGTCTCTTTACCCAGTCATTTACATCTGTTATTAATCAACAGTGTCATCAGAGTGTCTTGTTGTTTGCAAACTTCACACAGAGCTGAAGTTTGAAGGTTTGAAGCATTGAAGGTTTCTCTTTTCTCCTTGGAGGTACACAAGCTATTGTAAGGGAGCATTTTTTCTAAAATTGATCTATTTTCAATAAATAAAGTATGTTTTTTTTTAAATCATGAAGTGCAGAGTAAATACGATTATTATGTACACTTGTTCCAACACACAACAAATGTGGAAATCTCCACATAATGTAAATCAGAAATTGGAGGTCAGGGACCAGATTACTGATATTAATCCAATTTCTAAACTACCAACTGAATAATTCACTTCAAATTAACAAAAATCGGTTGCCTTTCTTCTTTCCTCCCTGTGTCTAATGACAATGAGGCAGACTAAGCACATGCATGCCTTTGTTTCAATAGCTAGCCTGGAACAGGTCGCTAACCTGCCTTTGGAGGATAAAGTTCAAGGGTTAAGCATTGCTGACCCAATCACTCTCTGTGGATCAGAAAGATTTACAGATCTAGGGTTTGGCATCAAAGACCCAATCCACTGCACCATGAGATGTCAACTTTCAAGTATGTAAAACAATGCAAAATATTTCAGGTAAAAACTTGAATTAATGTGGAAATTTCCTTTGTCTTTCTTCATTCATGAGATGTGAGTGTCACAGGCTGGGCCAACACTTTTGTCCATCCCAAATTGACCTTGAGATGATGGTGGTAAACTGCCTTCTTGAACTGCTGCAATCCATGTGTTATAGGTACACCCACAATGATATTAGGGAGGGCGTTCCAGGATTTTGACCCAGTGACACTGAGGGAACAGTGATATATTTTCAAGTCAGGACGGTGAGTGGTTTGGAGGGGAACTTGCACATGGTGGTATTTCCATGTATTTGTTGTGCTTGTCCTTCTAGATTGTAGTGATTCTGGATTTGGAAGCTGTTGTCATGGACCCTTGGTGAATTTCTGCATCTTGTAGAAAGTACACACTGAGCTACCCTGCATCAACGGTAGAGGGAGTGGATGTCAGTGGTTGTGGTGCCAATCGAGTGGGCTGCTTTGTCTTAGATGGCATCAATCTTCTTGAGTGTTATTGGAGCTGCATCTGTCCAGGTAAGTGAGGTATTTTCCATCACAACCCTGACTTGTACCTTGTAAATGATGGACAGGCATTGGGAGTCAGGACATGAGTTACTCACTGCAGAATTCCTAATCTCTGATTTGCTCTTGTAGCCACTATGGTTGTGTGGCCAGTCCAGTTCAGTTTCTGGTTAATGGTAACCCACAGAATATAGATAGTGAGGTATTGAGTGAATGGTAATGCCATTGAATGTCGATGGCAAATTTTGTCTTTTTTAGAGACGGTCATTACCTGACATTTATATGGCACGAATGTTACTCACCACGTTTTAGCTCAAGCCTGGATATCCTGATATTGCTGCATATAGACATGGATTGTTTCAGTGCCAGAGTGGTGACACGAGCTGAACATTGTGCAATCATTAGCAAAGTTCCCCACTTCTAACCTTATGATGAAGGAAGGTCATTGATGAAGTCTTTGAAGATGGCTGGGTCTGAGCATTACCCTGAGGAACTTCCACACGGATGCCCTGGAGCTGGGTCAACTGACCTCCAACAACCTCAAACACCTTTCTTTGTGCCAGGCATGACTCTAACCAGGGGAGAGTTTTCCCATTGAATCCAGTTTTGCTGCAACTCCTTGGTCAAATGTGGCCTTGATACCAAGAGCTGTCATTCTCACATTACCTGTTTAATTCAGCTCTTTTGACTATGTTTCAATTAATGAGGTCAGGGGTTGAGTGGCCCCGGCAGAACCCAAGTTTGGTGTTAGTAAGCAGTAAACAGGTAAGGATAGCATGGTGGCATAGCGGTGCCGCAAAGTGGCATTGCCAACTCACAACTCCAGGAACAGATGCTCGATTCCAGCCTTGGGTGGCTGTCCTTTGCACATTGTCCCCATGTGTTTCCACTGGCTGTTCAGGTGTCCTCCCGCAGTCCAAAAATGTACTGTTGTGTGGATTTTCCATGCTACATTGCCATAGTGTCCAGGGATGTGAAGGCTAGTTGGATTAGCCATGGTAAATGCGGGGTGATGGGGTGGGTCTGGGTGAGGTGCTCTTCAGAGGGTCAGTACAGATTCAATGGGCCAAATAGCCACTGTCTGCACTGTTTGCATTCTCGGATTATTGTGAAGTAAGTGCTGCATGATGGCATTTTCAATCTCTTTACTGATGCATGAGAGTAAACTGAAGGAACAGTAATTAACCAGGTTGGTTTTGTCATGTTTTATGTGGATAGAACATACCTGAGCATTTTCCACATTGTCTGGTAGATGCCAGTGTTGTAGCTGTACTGAAACAACTTGGTTCAAACTGTGGCAAGTTCTGGAGCATTTGTCTTCAGTAATATTGCTGTAATGTTGGCTTTGCAGTATACAGCGCCTCCAATTGTTATCGCACATGGAGTGAATCAAATTGGCCAAAGACTGGTATCTGTGATGTTGAGGATCACTGAAGGAGGCCAAGATGGATGATCTACTGGGCACTTCTGGCTGAAGATTGTCCTGAATGTTTCAGACATAATGGTTTGCACTGATCTGTTGTGTTCCCCCATTATTAAGGATGAGGATATTTGTGGAGCCTCTTCCAGTCAGGTTTCTTTTTTGTAAATATATTTATTAGCAAATTTCTTTTAACTTTACAAACATATAAAATTATTGAAATATACAATCAATAACAAATATCAGTGTAATAAAAAGAAAACAAACACAAAAACAATACAACTACTGTCTCCTAACTATTAACCTACCCTCTTATACAAAACAACAAAACAAAAGAAAAGGAAAAAAAACAAAAAATAACACAGAATACAGAACAACTACGCTCAGCGCAAAGCTCCCAAACAGAGAAATGGGAGCATTGTATATATACCCGTATTAACTCAGGACACCCATTCCAGGGCCCAGGGCTTGACAAATCTAACCATCCTGGTTAAACAAATGCCCTAGTTAAGATAATTGACAAATCTATATCCAAAAAACTCAAGTAGGGCTGCCATGTCTTATAAAAATGGTCTGTTGTGTGGTGCACTATGTTTATAAAAAAAGTCCAAGGGAATGTGCTCCATAATTAAATTCTGCCATCCCAGCAAGCCCGGCAGGTTCTCAGACACCCAGTTCATCAGAATATTCTTCCATGCACAGTATGCAAGAATATTACATAGTTTCTTTCCATGCCCGTCTAAAGATGGTAAATTCGGTAGACCTAAGAGGAGAGATATCAGGTCTACTTTGACTTCAGTCCTCAATACCCTCCCTATCTCTCCTGCCACATTGCTCCAATAAACATGGAGCCTGTGGCATGTCCAGAAGCAATGGGTAAGAGTACCTACACTTACTTTACATTTAGGGCACACTGAAGATGCCCCTTTTTTAAACATCGCCAGAAGGTCTGGTGCCAGATGAGGTCTGTGCAGAACCTTTAACTGAGTAGCGCATGTTCTATTACAGATTGAGATCTTTCGAGTATTCTCCCATATGTTCTCCTATGTTTCAAAAGAGATCTCCAGTCTAGCTCTTGCTCCCAGACCTCACATAGCTGGTTAATACTCTGCCAGGCCCTGCCACCCAGCAGGCCATAGAGGGCATTAACTGAAAGGGTGCTTGTGGAACGTAGCAACAACCTCTCTGTATCGAGCTTGTAAGGTTTAGTGAGAAGTGTAGTCTTCTTCTAGATGAAATCCCTAACTTGAAAAAAATGGAAAAGTTCTCTGCTGGGTAACTCGTATTTGCAGCTCAGTTGCTCAAAAGACATCATAACCTCCCCCTTAAACAAGTCTCCCAAACTAGAAACTCCTCTCACTGCCCATAGTTTGAACCCTGAGTCCATCATCCCTGGTGGGAACCCTGGCATGCCAACTATAGGTGTTAGTGGCAAAGTCTTGGATAAACAACCCTCACTCTGGTGCATCGCCCTCCAAGCCCTGACTGTACTAATGACAATGGGATTCTGGCAGTGGTCCATAGCTGTCCTCATCTTATCCATGAACAATAGGTTAATAAGAGGACACTTTGCTTGGGAGGCCTCAATATCCAGCCATATTGAGTTTGGATCGTTACCAACCCAATCACAGACAAAGGACAGCAGGGAAGTCAATTGATAACTCCTGATGTCTGGGAAATCAACTCCTCCCCCTCCTTGAGTAATTTAGTAAGTTTGATGAGGGGCCGCCCTCGATGCCAGACAAAGGAACCAAATCACCCCATAAGCTTCCGCAGCGTTGACGTGGGAGTACACTCATGGGACAAAGCAAACAAGGAAGAACATTCATCTTAATGAGAGATATTCGACCCATCCATGAAATTGGAAGAGCCTCCCAACTCTGGAGGTCTCGTCTAATATTGTCGAGCAAGTGAGCAAAGTTAGTCCGAAGTAACAGATCAAATTTAGGGGTAATAAAAAATGCCTAGGTACCGGAACCCTGCCTGTGACCACTTAAAAGGGAACTTAGGGCCACCTTCAACTTCTGGCATATCCTTGAGGTTCCCCAAAGGCATAGCTTCCGATTTTGCAAAGTTAATCTTATATCCTGAAATAGCCCCAAATGAATTGATACATTGTATCAAATGGGGTACAGAGGTCATCGGGTTCGATAAAAACAGAAGGACATCATCCGCATACAGTGTAATCTTGTGTGCCCTTGATCCCACTTCCGAAGCGGATATGTGGATGTTCTGACGAATGGCTTCTGCCAGTGGCTCTATCACCAACGTAAACAACAAAGGTGAGAGGGGGCAGCCTTGCCGACTACCCCTACCAATCCTAAAATTCCCAGACGTTACCCCGTTGGTGATGACCACGGCCAGAGAGTGGCGATATAAAACCTCCACCCACCTAGCAAAGACTCCACCCAACCCGAACTGTTCTAAGACATAAAAACAATACGGCCATTCTACCCAGTCAAATGCTTTCTCTGCAACTAAGGAAATCACCGACCCCTGAATTGATCATTGCTGACAAACTTGGGCCACATTCAGCAACCTTCTAATATTATTAGAGGATGTACGGCCACTTATAAAGCTTGTCTGGTCCTCTTTAATAATATGGGGCAACACCCTTTCCAATCTCAGCGCCAGGATCTTGGACAGAATCTTGAAATCTGAATTTAATAGAGAGATGGGCCTGTATGAGGCACAACCCTCAGGAACCTTCCCCTTCTTCAGAATTAAGGAAATATTAGCTTCTCTCAAAGATGGTGGTAGGCATTCATGCATATAGGAGTGATTGTACATCGGCCCTGACAGAGTCCCTATAAACTCCTTATAAAACTCACCCAGAAGACCATCAGGGCCAGGTGCTTTTCCACTCTGAAGTTGTCTAGCTGCCTCCTGTATTTTCTGAACAGTCAAGGGGCATTAAGGAGAGAGGCCTGTTCCAGGGTTAACCTTGGGAGGTCCAAGTTCTTAAAAAAAGTCTCCATTTTAGCCCTCCTGTCTTTGCCAACTTCAGACCTATACAATTCAGAGTAAAAGCTCCAAAAAGCCTCATTAATCTTTTAACATTGTATGTAAGGACCCTGGCGCTGTCTCTCATTGCAGTAATGGATTGGGGAGCATGCTTTTTCCTAATCAGGTACACTAAATACTTCCCTGGCCTATCCCCATATTCGAACAGCCTCTGTCTTGCAAAAGCAAGTTCTTTCTTTGCGTTTTGTATCAGTTTTGAATTCAAGGCAGCCCAAAGGGCCGTGATCCGCTGTAGCTTAGTCACTGAAGGCCATGCAAAATGTGCTGCTTCCGCAGCTTTCAGATGCTGCTGTTCCTCCTTCTGTAGTTCCAGCTAGCCGAATAGGAAATAGCTAATCCCCGAGCAAAGGCCTTAGCAGTCTCCCAAAGCATGGACGGACTACTAGCCATGCCTGAGTTGATAGTCAAGAATTCCTGAAACTCCTTCAAAAAGTATTCCACAAATTTGGAATCCTTAAGGAAAAAAGGGACCAAACACCAGTGCCGCACACCTAGCCCTTCACTCTTGGCCTTAACCTCCAAATATACTGCCGCATGACCAGAGATAGCTATATTCTCAATTTTACAATCATTATCGAATCCAGAAGGGCCGAGGGAGCCAGAAAGAGGTCAATTCCCTTGTGACATTTATGTGCGTTTGAAGAAAAGGTGAAGTCCCTGCTGGTAGGGTGAAGACATCTCCAAATATCCACCAGTCCCAACTCCTCGCATAAGTCAACCACCTGTTTAGCCTGCGAAGAAATAGTTGGGGGTCCACAAGGCATCCTGTCCACTGTCGGATCCAAAAGACAATTAAAATGCCCCTCCTATAACAATGTGCCATGTTGCAAAAGCAGTCAACTTAGAGAAAGCACTAATCAAAAATTTGAGGGGTTGCGCCGGAGGACAGTAGATGCTTAAAATGCCATATTCCTCCCCATGTATCAGGGTTTTCAGTATGACAAACCATCCATGTTCATCTTTCACCTGCTCTAATAATATGAATGGAAGATTTTTCTGGATAAGTACCGCCACTTCCCTACTTTTAGTAGTAAAGAATGAAAAGAATACACAGTCATAACCCCCTGTTGTAATTTCAGGTATTCCCCATCATCAAGATGGGTTTCCTGCAACAAAGCGATATCAACCCTTTCCCTCTTAAGGCTAGAAAGCACTTTTTTCCTTTTAACGGGTAAATGACTTCCCTTAATGTTCCAGGTGCACCATTTAATAAGACACTTAGCCATATCCCCTTTCAGACACCTTTGAACCCCTCGCAGGGAGGACCCTGCTTACAAAGCGCCAAGCATAAGTAAATAAAGACTCATAGAATCTAAAAAATATATATACAAAAAACTACTCTATCATAACTAGAAACAACTATTACTACTAAAACGCTACAAAGAAAACCAACTATAGAACCTTGAATGGAAGACTCTTCCCACGCCCATAAGGGGCACTCACCTTACCCATCCCCTCCTTCACAGCTCCTTCAAATCCGGACTGTGCCCCAGTCTTAGGCCAAAGAAAAAAACAAGGAGATGATCCTTAAATCAACAGAAAAAAAGACAAAGTCAAGATGAGCACTCTACCCATCCCTGGCCTCATGTCACCCCTACTTGTGACTAAAAGAAAGGCAGAACAAATAAAAAAAAAGGAGAGCCAACAAAGAACATCCACAAAATTTCCCATCAGAAAATCCAGTTATTAAAAAAAAGGGACAACTTATTCCAAAGTCTTTTGCCCCCTTTCCAAAAAGGAAATTATTAGGGAGAAAGAAAGGAATAAAAAAAAGGAAGAGAAAACATGGGGAAAGATATTTAAGATATAGGGTTAAAATTGTGCAGAATAAGGGAACAGGTGTTGTTTCTGCAAAAGCTTACATTATAAAATTAGGCTGCGCATGCAAATACTAAATAGTGAGAAGCGAAAACAGGTAGAATTATCTATGACTAATAAGGCAGAGCCATCGTGGAGCAGGATGTACCAGGCATAGGAAAACAGAAAGAAGCAAAAACAGGTAGAATTATCTCTGACTAATAGCACAGGGCAACCGTGTAGCGGGATGTACCAGTAACAGGAGAATAGTGTGCCAGTCTCAGGAGGGATGTGGCCAACGGATAGAATTTAGTTTGGCAGGATGATCGCATGAAGACAGCAAACTATGCCAGGATAGTCACGTATAAGGAATGAGATAAATAAGAGTAAGGGGTGACAGGCTTAGAGTAATGGGAAAAGTAAACAGAGGCAGAGAGAAGCTAGACAAAAGTGGAACAAAGCTAGAGCTTGTGATAGGCTACGTGCTACAGTAAAAGTAACCAATGGGGTGAAAGGGGAGGACCGAGAGATGCAGCTGAACAGCATAAATCAGAATGTAACCCTCAGATCGGGGTGCTTACCCATTAGGCACCCTCTTGCTAGTACATATCAATAAAATTCGCTGTTTCAGAATTTAACTTGGACTGAAATTTATTAATATGTGAGTTTTGTTTCACAGATAGAAAAGGGCACAAATATTAACCATATTCTTCAGGCCAATCTATCTATTTTAAAGTGTCCATTAAGCTTTTAGCCTTATCCGCTGAGTCAAATGTATAAACTGAGTCCTCGTGGCTGAAACGAAGCACTGCAGGGTACATAGATGCCCAGGTTCCTCAGCCTCTTTTTAACTTCATCAAAGGACTTCTTATCCAATTACAGCGGCTGAAAAATCCTGGAAAAACATGATTTTTGACCCCTTGTACAGCAGTGCCTGTGGATCTTTCCCCAGAGATCTGGAAGCTTCTGACTTTTTGCTTGTCCTTACATGAATGGAGGTACACTAGGACCGAGCGGGAGCGCTGCGCTGGGCCTGACCTATGCACCGTAGCCCAATACATCCTTTCAATCTGTAGCCTGTTGGACTCGATGTGAAGGCCCAAAAACTTCGGCAGCCAGCTTTCAAAGAAGCTGACTGGCTACTCACCTTCCTCACCTTCAGGGAGCCCGACAAATCAGAGACTTATCCTCCGACCTTGATTTTCGAGGTCATCGATATAGTCTCGCAAGGCCTTCACCTCTCGCTCCAGCACCTGGATCCGACTGGATGAGGACTCCATTGCAGCTTCCGAGGCCTTAGTTCGACCCTCCACCTCCTCCAGCCTCTCCCAAAGGCCCTGGATCTCCTGCTCATGCTTCTACAGCATGGATGCAATAGGTTGGACCTGGGCACGAATCTCACCATGGATCTTCTCAATTGCAGCCGCAACTTTGAAGGTAAGTCTCTCCATCTCCAGACTCCAATTCCTGTGAGTCTGGCAGGACCCTGAGGGTTTCAGGAGAGGCTGCTGCTACTGCAGTCTCTGGTATTCCGGGTGCTGCAGGGGAGTGTCCTCCCTGCTGCTG
Organism: Hemiscyllium ocellatum; assembly: GCF_020745735.1. NCBI lineage: Eukaryota > Metazoa > Chordata > Chondrichthyes > Orectolobiformes > Hemiscylliidae > Hemiscyllium > Hemiscyllium ocellatum. Next base: position 85,973,542 of record NC_083409.1, read on the forward strand.
TTTGCTTGCTCCTTTTCCCTTTGGCATCCTTCACACTTCCAAATATGTGTTCTGTAAGGTTTTAAACTAATAATTTCACCACATAAGTTGGCCAGGGATGGCAAAAAACACCGGTCTGCCTTGGCTGTTAGGCAGAGCTGTCCACAGCAGTCCTACAAAATCGCCGCCATCTTGCCGAGTCCCCAGTCAGGTATTTAATTGTTCACCACCATTTACAACTGGATGTAACTGGGCTGCACGGCTTGGATATAGGCTTATGGACTTGAAAGAATTGCAATTGTATTATTAAAACATATTTCATTCACTTACAGAAAACCTGATTGTTATTTCACTTCTGTAATTGTATATGAAAAAGACTGATTAAATGAGGGGAATCTAGCTTACAAACAACCAAGTGACTTTCATATCTGAATGTTTGAGTTGAATAGTGTAGGAGTTTACTGTGAACAAAACATCACATTGGCAATGATAGGCAGTCCTCAGCAGGACAGGAGCTGTTCACTCCAATACATTATGGATGAGAAGGCAACAAAGTATTTAAATTATACTAATTAACCTCTATTGAACCTGTCATTTACCTACTCCCAATAGCACTAAGTTGCATCTAATACTGTCAAATAATTGCCAGGCCATCTTTTATTTCTTTTCAAAATGTCGATTGCTAAATTCAATCTGACCAACAGTCTATTTCTCCTTTAAAAACAAAATTCTGCTGATGCTGGAAATCTGAAATAAAAATTGAAATTGCTGGATAAATGCAGTATGTCTGACAGCATTTAGAGAGAGAGAAATAGAGTTAATGTTTCTGAAGAAGATTCATATCAGATTCTAAACATTAACTCTGTTTCTTACTCCATGGAAGCTGCCAGACATGCTGAGTTTATCCAGCACTTTCTGTTTATATTATCTATTTTTCCTTGGCTGGACTACCTCTATCTCTACTCAAGTTAGGTGAGATAGTTTATACTTACAGAGGAACTGATTCCTGTTAAATCCACATCTTGAGCACAAAACTCTTGTTGAAAGTGCCGCTTTTGGATTGATTATTTCCAATATTCTCTGGATGTGCACTGAGTGCTAGATTGAAAACTGACAGATGCCTATCCTAAACTAGACAAATGAGATATGCAATTGGATGTCCTACCTCCCGCATCCTTTAGGCAAAGCTGGTCTGGGTTTACAGCTGGATGTTGCAATGGAGTGAAGTGGAACAGGAATCTATTTCCTTAACTCCTCCTCCAGCTTTTGACACCAGTTCAACTCTCAATACAATCTATCTACAGGTGAAGTTAATACACCTCCACATCAACCCAGTGTGGCATCAACTTCCTAATAAAACTGAAGTCAAGAGTGTACAGGAGAAAATTTTTCCTGGCTGGAGTCATACATATGGTTATTGTTGTTGGAGGACAATTATCCTATCTTGGTAATTAGAATGTGGAACATTACAGCACAGTACAGGCCCTTCGGCCCTCAATGTTGCACTGACCTGTGGAATCAATCTGAAGCCTATCTATCCTATATTTTTAACCATATGTTTATCCAATGACCAATTAAACACTCTTAAAGTTGATGAGTCTACTACTGTTGCAGGCAGGGTGTTCTATGCCCCTACTACGTTCTGAGTAAAGAAACTACTGAGTAAAGAAAGTCCAACATCCATCACCCCTCAATTTAAAGCTATGTCTCATCGTGCTAGCCATCACCATCCGAAGAAAAAGGCTCTCACTGTCCGCCCTATCTAACCCTCTGATTATCTTATATGTCTCAATTAATTCACCTCTCAACCTTCTTCTCTCTAATGAAAACAACCTCAAGTTCCTCATCCTTTCCTCATAAGACCTTCCCTCCATACCAGGCAACATCCGCGTAAATCACCTCTGAACTCTTTCCAAAGCTTCCATATTCTTCCTATAATGCAGTGACCAGAACTGTATGCGATACTCTAATTCTCAGATTATAGATGCCATCTGTGCCTACATACAGCAAGACTTGAAAAATATAGGGTCCTGAGCTGATAAAAAGCAAGTAATAGTAATGTCACACAAGTTCCAGAGAATGGTCATCTTCAACAGAGAGAATCAAGCTACGACCCTCCCTCCATACCCCCTGCATAGTCATTAATTTTACCATTGTCAAATCTCCCAACATTGACATCCCATGGTCACTGTTGTCCATATATTCAACTAGACCAATCTCATGAATACTCCAGCTGTTGCACTAGGGCTGAGAGTCTGAATTCAACAGTAAACCATTACAAAATCCTATAAAATTTAAATTTGAATTCAATAACAATTGAAGTTTTTGTAAAGTCACTGTAATAATCACTATATTGTTTTAAAAATCCACTTGGTTAAGTAATGTTATTTAGAGAAGGAAAATCTGCCATTCTTACCTGGCCTGGCCTACATGTGACTCCAGGACTACAATAATGTGGTTGATTTTTAAATACACTCTGAAATGCTCTACAGGTTTTATGTATCATTGAACGTCAGGTAAAAAGAAGTGTAAAGGAAGAATGGGCCACCCAGCATTGACTTAACTGCAGGAAATGAGAATGGCACACAGACTCTGTCAACCTTGCAAAGTCCTTCTTAATAATTTCTGGGGTTCTGTGCCAAAATTGGGGAATCTGTCCCATAAACCAGTCAAGCAGTAATCTGACATAATCATTCTCCTGGGATCATACCTCACAAGAATGGTCCAGACATTATCATCATCATCCCACCAACAGGACAGACCTACCAGGGTTGGCAGCACACTAGTATAAAGTTGAAAGGGCATTACTCTTGGAGTCCTCAGCATTAACTATGGACGCCATAAAATTTCATGGCACGAGGTCAAAGATGGGTGAGGAAACCTTCCCTCAGCTGACCTGTCTTCATCAATGACATTCTCCCCATCATAAGATCAGAAGTTCTCCCATGATAGTACAATGTTCAGCATTATTCACAACGTTCAGATAATTAAGGAATCTGTATCTAAATGTAACAAGACCTGGACACATTCAGGCTTGGACTAGTAAGTAGACAAGCAGGAGGCTGGAAGAACACAACAAGCAAGGCATTATCAGGAGGTGGAATGTTGATGTTTCAGGTGTAACCTTTCTTCAGGACTGGGGGTTGGTGTGGGGGGGAGCTGCAGATAAAGGGATTGGCAGGGGCGGGGTGGTTAAGTGGGGATAGGTGAAGACAGGTAGAGGGTATGACCTGGTTGGTCAATGGAAGGAATGAATCTGGTTAGTGGATGGGAGGAGTGGAAGGAAGGGGGCTGGGGTGGGAGTCGGGGGATGGGTTTGGAGGTTATTTGAAATTGGAGAACTTGAGTCCTGTGGGCTGTTAGCTGGCCAGGTGGAAGTTGTTGGAGGAACATAATGCAGCCTACAGCCCATAAACCGCTCCCTGCCACCAACCACATACATTGCTCCCATTGACCAACTAGGTCGTACCCTCCACCTGTCTTCACCTATCCCCACTTCACCACCCTGTCCCCACCACACCTTTTAATTGCAGCTTTCCCTACACCCATCCCCACTCCCGAAGATGGTTTCCACCTGAAACACTGACTTCTCCACCTCCTGATGCTGCCTGGCTTGCTGTGTTCTTCCAGCCTCATGCCTGTCTACTTTATATTCCAGCATCTGCAGGTTTTTTTGTCCCTTGGACTTGTAAGTGGCAAAATGCAGTCATACCATCCATGTATCAGTAATCATCTCCGACAAGAGATAATACAACTATTGTCCTTTGATATTCAATGGCATTATCATCACTGAAACCGTAAGACCGACATTCTGGAATTACCATTGACCAGAAACTGAACTGAACACCTGTTTGAATACACTGGTTACAAGAACAGGTCAGATACTAAGGATTTTGTGATGACTAACTCACCTCCTGACATCCCAATGCTTCTTAACTACTTACAAGGCACAAGTCAGAACTGTGATGGAATACTCTCCTCTTACCTAGATGAATCCACCTCCAATAAAAAGCTTAGTAATCTAAGGCAAAACAGCCCATTTGATTGTCACCCTATCTACCACGTTCTACTTCACTGTTTCCATCGCTGATGCAGAATGGCAGCAATGTGTACGATCTACAAGATACTGTAATAACTCACCAAGGCTCCTTAAAAAGCTCCTTCCAAACATTTGGCAACTATTGCCATAAACATCCCAACTTGGAACTATTTTGACATTCTCTGACTGTCACTTATCCAAATTTCTGGGAACCCCACCTTTACAGCACTGTGTTGTGTGGAATTGCAGTGGTTTGGGAAAACAATTCATCCCTACCTTCTCAAGGACATTTGGGAATGAGCGATAAATTCTGGCCTAACCAACAATGCCCACAATCCCATGAATAAATAATGAATAAATATGTACTCTCACAAATTCACCAAATTACATCAGAAAATAAGATTGATTTCTGTCATTATAATCTCCATTTTTATCTCAATTCACTTGTGGGATGTGGATGTCACTGGTATGGCCAGTAATTATTACTCTTGAGAGGGTGGTGATGGTGAGCCACTTCCTGAACCACTGCAGTGTATGTGCTGCCGATAAACTGACAAGGCCACTGGGGAGGGAATTCCAGAACTTTTTTTTCAACATGTTAATATCTCTATAGATACAATGTTCTCTATTTAAAACCAATCAATACTCTTCACTAGATCAGATACAAACATTTATGAAGGTGCAATAATACTGAGATTACAAAAGTAAAGAATGATTATACCACTGAATTCAATTTACGCTTTATTGTTTTTTTTTCTGTAAGCCTGTAGTTTTCATTCAAGCAATCAACATTTTAATAACCACTCATCCCAAGACCATTAACATTGAACTCTGGAATACCAGCATTTGATTGCATTGGATATTTATATGATAGAAGACTGTCTGCCTTTAATGTAAGTATTAACCTTTTTTCAACTAGACAGTGTGGCTTTGTTTCATATCAGGGCAGTCCCATAAAAACAATAAATTTAAAAAACACAGTCAGGCTGGACATTCTTCATTCCAATCTGTAAAGCTGCAATTTGAAAGCAATTTTTTGTAGAAAGCTGCAAACTATCATGGTATAAGGGCCTTTTGGATTTTACTTTAAGAATTATTCAACTGCATAATGAACTCTGTTATCTTCCTAATTTACTGAATGAACAAATTCAAAGGGATAAGGCTTGTCATATATTAGATGTGTCAATTTTGTCAAATTGCATGGTATTTCTCTCCACAAGGTACAACAGAACTTTTTACCATATCATCCCAAATTTACCTCTAACTATTTTAGATTAGATTACTTACAGTGTGGAAACAGGCCCTTCGGCACACAAGTCCACACCAACCCGCCAAAGCGCAACCCACCCAGACCCATTCCCCTACATTTATCCTTTCACCTAACACTACGGGCAATTTAGCATGGCCAATTCACCTAACTTGCACGTTTCTGGACTATGGGAGGAAACCAGAGCACCCGGAGGAAACCCACGCACACACAGGGAGAATGTGCAAACTCCACACAGGCAGCGAAAATTGAACCTGGGTCTCTGGCACTGTGAGGCAGCAGTGCTAACCACTGTGCCACCGTGCCACCCAAACATTGGATTCTTCCACCACCATGTGTTACTCAAATCTATCCATTCGTTTGGTTGCAGCTCAACATTGCATTCACAACCTACACCAACTCCCACAGTGCTACCATCTCCAATCCTTTAGTACAACGCTTATCACTAACTCAGGAGCTCCAAAAGCCTTTTATAGCCAATGAAATACATTTGCTGGACTTTTAGAGATGGTCACGGACAAAACCCTTTAATTATTTGGATTCCATAAGCTATAATTTCTTCATGTCTTTCAAGGACTCAGTCTCCTTTCTTTGGTCTCCACAGTGTAACAACATCTTAGTGAGTTCCAAATCCTGCCTCTCCATTCTCATCCATGACAGCAATATTTTCTCAAACCAAGTTTAATAAACCATTCTAGTGATGTTCTAGTCCAATGTTAGCCCACTGCTAGTACTTGCCATACCCTGAGAAACATGCCACTGTTGGGATATCCATGAATAGACTACCATTCTGCTATCTCTGCTACTACACACATCTTCCAACTGAGTCGGGTGGGAGTGGGGACAGGGGGTTGGGGGGGAGGGAGAGAGAGAGAAAGAGAAAAAGAGAGAGAGAGAGAGAGAGAGAGACAGGGAGACAGAGAAAGAAAGAGAGACAGTCTCACACCCCTAAAGCTGGTCATAATGTTGGCCCTGTCCTTGACTGCTGCCTGTGCTCCTCACTCATGCCTTGAGTTTCATCTGCTTCGGTTCCCGGGTTATTGCTTGGAGCTAGTAGAATAATTGTTGCTCTGCCTTATAGGTTGACAGCTTCAAGCTTACACAATTTTGCTCGATAGCTGTTCCAGTGAAATCATAAAAATGTTATATTTCTTATGTAAGAGAAGCCTTCTAATATTTTTCAGTAAATTACACATGTTAAGATATTGTGGTACTTAATAATTTCCATCGCAACAAAATGCCACAGGGCACAATAACCTTACAGAGGAACATAAATCCAATGATAATGAGCCTGCAGATGCTGGTTGAGAATAATGAGCTCCATGGTGTTACTATTAAGACAAAAAGAAGTTTTTCCTGTCATACAAGTGACAAAATTGGTACCTAAATTTCAGTGATGATATGATGTTGGCCTGATGTTCCAAAGACTGGCAGATCATATCAAACATCATATCCCTTTGGCTATTTTGAACAGGCAAGGTGCTATATGGCCAACCAGCCTTTGCTTACAAAACTCTAAACATAGAGTCCCACATTGGATGTGATGTCACAATTTTAAGTATTTGCTAAATAGTTCTGAGTGTGTTAAGAATGATGCTGACAATCAATTTAAGATTGTCAGTTGAGTTTGTGGTGTGACTCACTTGCACATGCTTGAACTATATATAGAAATGCATAGGGCTCCAACCATCGTAGACAGCAAGAACATACGCACAAATTTCGCCTGTTTTGACTGAACTGAACAAATGACAACCATTCTCTAATTTATTTTTCATAGTATTAACTTGGCCAAACAGAGTCACCCTGCCTGGTTTAAATTTAAACAAAGCTTGGCAGTTAATTGTCAGTCTTAATCTAACTGATGCATTCCCAATAGCAATGCCCCTACTAACTCTGTAGAATAAAAATATTGTTCCCCTTTACGTTGGCATTCTTACAAACTGTCCTGATGACTGCCAGAAGAAAAGCTTTGCAAAAAAAATCAAGTACGTAAAATATGTATCATGTATGAATGTAGCTTGTCTTATTCTTGTGCAAGAAGCCCATGCAAATGAAATATCAAATGCAAATGTTTAGACTTTAGTACCACAGTTGGTTCAGCTCAAGCAAGGAGTGTGACAGGCCAGGGGAATTACACAGAAAATGTTTTAGAAAAACTCATCAGGATAGGGAGCACCAGTAAAAAGAAACTGAGTTAAAGGGTTGAAAGGTTGTTGTCGGTAAGCAGGAATATAGAGTTATCTGATCAGCAACTATTGTATTAAATGGGGAGCAAGCTGGAGCAATGGAGGAACCTATTCCTGTTCCTAATTTGTATGTTCAGACCTTAGTAATAATACTTTCCCTCAGAAGCATCTTCCCTTTGGGAGAGGAAGAGCACATAACAATAGCCATTGCATTGACCTACTTTGCCACCTCTTTGTGTGACAGAAAGTTTGTGAGGAGCATGCCTGAGCCAACAATGATGAGCCTTCCTTGCACTGCCTTGCTCAGAACAATTTCTCATGTTCTGTCCCAAGATTGAAGCTGTACTGTCTTTTCCTGGACTTCTTTCAAATCAATAAAGCAAGGCAATATAAAATCACAAATGATAGTGCCTTTCTGAGGAACTGTACCTTATCTTAATGTCATGCCTTTCATTTTGTCACCCACATATTCTCAAAGATTGGTCAGACCATGTTAGGGAAACATTCTGTTTATGTTTATCATGGCACTGTCAAACACCTAGGAGGGTACCCTCCGTATGCCTGCAACATGGGTTGCCCCATGCTACTTGGTTAGTTGCTGCTGCTGCTTCTCCCCATTAGTTTAACAGCAATAGTATTTGGGACACATTACTATAATTACAGCCATCATTTTGTATTTAATCAGCTGGCCAGATGTTTCATTCCATGTCCCTGCATCAGGTTTGCTTTGTGCTCAAGACCAAAGCTGTACAAGGAATAATGAATTGACATGACCTGACCTTGGAGAGTAAAGCCAGTTCGGCTAACTGTGCCTATTGTTAACTGTGCAGCAGCAGATAGCAAGAAAAGTATAAACTTAGCCTGTAGCAGAAAATGCCCTAATCAAGGCAAGTGCAAAAAGCTGAATACTGAAGATGCTGGAAATCTGGAACAAAAGCAGACTATGCTGAAAACATTCAGCCTGGCAAAAGTCTGTCTTGATGTCAGGTGCTTCTTGCTGCATCTTTTGTGCTATGCACTGCAGAGAGTTTCTCAATCGGATGTGAGGAGTTGTCAGTTAAGGGAGATTATAGTTTGATAAATGACTGATTAATGCCACAACTCACAGCAGCAATATTCAAACTCCTATCTTAGCAAACATGCCAAACAAACTAAGAAACTTCAATATGAAAGTCAGAGCCGGCTACCCAACAACGTCAGCTCACTTCAGCTGTAAAGTGCCTTTTTTCTTGCTCAGCACAAAACAGCACCTCAGGGACAATTGATGGGTACCAGCATTGGGTACCCATCATCCATGAACTCACTTGCCTTCTGACCGTTCACTTACTTAATGCCTACCTACATGTTCTCAGCATCCACTCTTCGCCTTGCCATGCAATATGTGTTCGCGTGTTGGTACTTTAGACCGAGCCAAAGACTGTCACTGCTGCTATATTGACATGCTTTTTTGCACAGAGACACAGATAGGCAGCCTGCCAATATGGATTGGGGAGTGGGAGAGCTCCTGCTGTACAACATGTTGAGACATCAATCTGACATCTACAGCAAGTGCCAGCAAACCACACGACAGACAGACTGTACGTGTATTTTCAATCAAACGGCCAAACTGGGAAGTGGGTCGGGGCTAATTCTTAGCCCCACAAGGGGGACCTGCTGTTGTCAAGGGGACTGTCAACAGAGGCACAGTCCATATACAGTCCATGGGTTTGGCCACAGTCAGTCATCCATTTAGTATGCTCACCATTAGGGGATCTGTCCAACTGCAGTCTGGAGAATGGGGAATGATCAGCCTCTTAGCAGCCATGGGAGTCACACACCATCAGTAAGGGAGCTGCAGAAGCAGCTATCGGAGCTCTAGTTAGTCTTGTCTAGAGGCTGCTTGTTGAAGTCAGTCAGATGCCAACAGTGACTAGTGTCCTGGGGGTCTGTTCGTCGATCATTAAGGAAGACACAAGGAGAGCCTAAAGACGGGCGGCACGATGGCATAGTAGTTATGGACAGCACGGTGGCACAGTGGTCAGCACTGTTGCCTCACAGTGCCAGAGACCTGGGTTCAATTCCCTCCTCAAGCAACTGCCTGTGTGGAGTTTGCACATTCTCCCTGTGTCTGCGTGGGTTTCCTCCGGGTGCTCCGGTTTCCTCCCACAGACCAAAAATGTGCAGGTTAGGTGAATCGGCCATGGTAAATTGCCCGTGGTGTAAGGTGAAGCGATGAAATGTAGGGGAATGGGTCTGGGTGGGTTGCGCTTTGGCAGGTCGGTGTGAACTTGTTGGGCCGAAGGGCCTGTTTCCACATTGTAAGTAATCTAATCTAATATCTAATATGCTGTGTGGGATCACAGTGAACAGGAGCAGGGAAGATCAAGGCTGTTTGGGGGGCCAGGGAAGGATGGGAGAGATTAGGATTTAGTGGAGGTGGGAACAAGGACAATGATGAGGAGAATCTCTAGAGGGTTATGAGGAACAGCATTGGAGGGCATGCTTGGCTATGAGGGGAGAATGGTTATTGGTGACCACCACCATTGCCTTCAGAGGGGAAGCATGGCAGAGCAGGCTGGGCATCATTAAGATGTGGGAAGGGCAGTAGGAGGCAAAGTTTGATGGGTGAGTCTCCATAGGATGTTGGGGATAGGTGGAAATGAACTATTGGGGTCGAACAAGGTACTGGGAGGCATGGAGACTCTGGGGTGTACCTAATGACCAGGCAGAGCCCAGTGTTAATGGTATCCACTGTGAGATAATTCCCTGCCATTATATGCTGTTCTCTAGATTGGGAAAGAAGTTTGAAAGCTGAGACAATGGTCAGGGGAGGCAGAATCAGTGTCAGTTTGATGGTCAAAAGCCTGAGATGCATGTCTGCTGGATGCTAGGACATTGAAGGGACAATACATAAAGCATATGTTTGCAAACTGCAGCTACACTTAACATGGAAATATATCTTTGCACATATTAAAAAAAACTGGACAAAATAACCTCTTAAAACCCCAATATCATCACATACTTAACTGATACCTTCCACTCATCCCATTGCCCCCTTGACAGTGGGGCACTTTTCACAAGCATTTGATGCACAAGCACATTCATTCGGCAGAGAAAGGTTTTAAGACAGAAGTGCCATGCTGCCTACTTGGAAAAGCCAGTAAAGTAAATAGCTTGTGAGGCCTTGGTTTTTTTTTAAAAGGTTGGAACAGTAGAAGCAGCCTACTACTGGATGGGTATGGCCCGCTCTCACAGACTAGCATTTTGAGGTTTTTTTTGGTTTTCAGGTTTAGCTTTAAGCAGCTGATGTTGGAGTCTCACCAGAGCAGAAACTGCTGGAGTTTTGAAGATGTAGAGGTTATCTTTTCCCTCTCTCAGTTACAGCTAAAAGTTGGGGTTTTTCTCTGCTACTGGGTTTCCTATGACACAAATCTATTTTTCTGATTTGGAGATGCCAGTGTTGCTTGGGGATGTACAAAGTTAAAAATCACACAACACCAGGTTATAGTCCAACAGGTTTAATTGGAAGCACACTAGCTTTCAGAGTACCGCTCCTTCATCAGGTTGTGGCACTCTGAAAGCTAGTGCTTCCAATTAAACCTGTTGGACTATAATCTGGTGTTGTGTGATTTTTAACTTTGTACACCCCAGTCCTTCACCAGCATCTCCAAATCATGACTACCATTGACACCACTAACTGCCGGCTTAAAGTGGAGAGGATCTCCAAGAAGATCGCACATATCGACACAGACATCAAGTTTCTATTTTTCTGAATTTGCCTTTTTGCTGAGGAGTGTGTTTATAAAATGTTATTGTATTGGAACAGTACATACATGCAGCACTAATTAGTAAATTATCCCAAGGTCAACCCAACACAATTAAAATTAATTACTAACTTTTTCAAGTTTAAATTTGAAAAGCATGTAAGCAGACTATTTATTAATGAAGTTTATATAGTCTTGCTTTGTGCAAATAGGCCACAGTATTTTACTGTTACAACAATGACTAACTTCAAAAGTATTTCATTATTAGTAGTGCAATTTGTGATATCTTGAGGTTGTGAAGGTTAATACATATATGAGACGTGTTTCTTTTTGACCCTTGCTTAGTTGAAGCACCGTGAGTACTTCATTTTAACACTTTACGGACTATTTTCACATCACTGAGCAACCAGTGGACACCAAGACTGCATATTGGGAAGTTGTAGTAGACTCAATGTGATTTTTAATCTGGTACAATTGCCTTTTATGTACCAAATGTGAAGAAATGTCTCATTCTCCATCATTTATGCTAAACCCACAGTCTTTGTTGCATTGAAGGACAAGGGCACCAAACACATGGGAACATCAACAACTGCAAGTTCTCCTCCAAGTCAAGCTCTATATTGACTTGGAAATATATCACTGTCCCTTCACTGTCCTTTCACTGTCACTGGATGTAAATGCCGGAAATCTCTCCCACAAGGCATTGTGAGTGTATCTACATCATTTTGACAGCAGCAATTCAAGGAAGTAGCTCAGCACTGCCATCTACATGGCAATTAAGAATAGATTGACAATGTTGATCGTGACAGTGACACCCCATCTATGAACAAACTTTTTTAAAAAATAATTCTGCTGGTATAGTGTCATAGAAAAAAATAATTTTTTTTAAGTCATCACAGGAAAAACACGTTAATGGCTCAATGTTTTCTCAAGTTGGACATCTTGTGGCACTAGCATTTGACTGTTCACTTCAATTTTCAGCTAAAATTCTTTTACATTGGAAATACAAATTGTTATTGGTATGAAGAAGAACACCTAGGGCATTAGTGAATGATAAGACTAACAATCTTTCTAGTGTTATAAACAAGCCTAGAAACAGAATAAATTCCTCCTTTCTTACTTCCGACATTGGTATAACAAAATTTTAATGTTTAAAAATATGTGGTTGCTCCTTATTCTGTAAGTGCTTTTACATGTAGTAAAGCTATGAAGAATATGTTAGACAAACCTCCTTAAGTTTATCATAATTAAAGGAGTTTAATTTACTGAAGTGAGATATAAAATATGTTTAAAAGATAAAAGAAGTCCCAAATACACACAGAATGCAAACAAATTTAAGTACATTTAAGTCGTCATTGGACAAGCACATGGACGTACATGGAATAGTGTAGATTAGATGGGCTTCAGATTGGTATAACAGGTCGGCGCAACATCAAGGGCTGAAGGGCCTGTACTGCGCTGTAATGTTCTATGTTCTATGTTCTAAGTAGACAGATATACATAAGTGGAGGAAGTTCTCTTGGAGACATTTGTATAGTAGTCTAATTTTTTTAAACAATCTCAAGTTGCAGTCAGTTTTCTCTCAGTTGATCACGTTTTACAGAACTGGGCAACAGTCCTTATTCTTGATGCTAATGCAAATTCATGGATTTAACACCATTATTCCAGATGTCTATATTTCATTTTGTAATAAAAAGCCACAGCTCAGAAGATGTGTGAAAAACTAGATGTCAGTCCACAATGGGGACAATCCATTTTTAAAACCTTTACTGTTGCATTGTCAGAGTTCCCCACCTATCCTTTGACATAGATAGAGGAGCTTCAATTTTCTCCTTTGCATAATGGATTTCAGGTTTAAGTCTTTGCTTTAGCAATACCTATAGCTGGGAACTCTTGTCCCCAGAGATATTTGGAAGTTTCATTGAAGATTATATATTCCAGATGACATAGGTTAATATCCAGGTAATTATCCATCAGATAGCCTTTCCAGTCTGGTAGCCAATCCCAACTAAGACATTCCTTTGTATTTTCCTGGCAGTTTGGTTACTTTTCCAGTCATTTCAATGTTTCCATGTCTATTTTTAATTTTTTTCTCTTAACCCAAAGTCCAAAGCTTTTAAGTTAATTAATAAGGTTTTAAGTATTAAATAGCCCACATTTTATATCATGATCCGCAGCCAATATATTCAAAGGTTAGAGGATCATACAAGTATAATGAAAAAATATTTGGGTGAATTACGATCAAATCAAGTGTAGATAGGGAAGTTAAACTAAATAAAGAAATACTGGATTAAGAGAATGAGAGAAAAAGTAGTAGGAAAGTAAGGAAAAACAAAGATTTTAAACTTGAATTTCAAAAATCTTTAAGAACAAATTTACAGTCACATCAATTAGAATCCATAGTTTAAATTTTTAATTTCTTTGGCCAGAAAGATGGAGTGGCATTGTAGTAGCATTAACTTTGACATTAAAAGGTTCTTTGTACTGTTAAATATTAACCTAGCTTTATAGTTCAAGTTTAATTCCAATTCACTACAAACATTTTTTGAAACTCACAACTACAAATAGCTGGACAATTTAACTCTAATAATATTTTCACATTAAACTGACACTTATTAAATTCATTGCCACAGAAGGCTGTGGAAGCCAAATCCTTGAGTATTTTTAAGACTGAGCTAGATAGGTTATTGGGTGTCAAGGGGATCAAGGATTATGGGTAGAAAGCAGGAGAATGGGGTTGAGAAACTTATCAGTCGAGAGTGTGGTATTGAAAAAGCACAGGAGGTCAGGCAGCATCCAAGGAGCAGGAAAATTGACGAAGGGCTTTTGTCTGAAACATTGATTTTCCTGCTCCTAAGATGCTGCCTGACTTGTTGTGCATTTCCAACACCACACTGTCAACTCTAATCTCTAGCATCTGCAGCCCTCACTTTCACCTTGAGAAACTTATCAGCCATGGAGCAGACTCAATGGGCTGAATGGCCTAATTTCTGCTCTTATTCAGGTTAAATTAGATTACTTACAGTGTGGAAACAGGCCCCTCGGTCCAACAAGTCCACATCGACCCTCCGAAGAGCAACCCACCCAGACCCACTCCCCCACATTTACCCCTTCACCTAACACTACGGGCAATGTAACATAGCCGGTTCACCTAACCTGCACATCTTTGGTCTGTGGGAGGAAACCGGAGTACCCGGAGGAAACCCACGCAGACACGGGGAGAATGTGCAAACTCCACACAGTCAGTTGCCCGAGGCAGGATTTGAACCCAAGTCTCTGGCGCTGTGAGGCAGCAACCACTGTGCCGCCCGAAAAGGTGAATGACAATGCAAACGGGAGTGTGGTGGTGGCTCATTGTTAGCTTCATACAAACAATCATCCAAGGGTGGAATTGAATCTGGATCCTTTGCGCTGTGAGGTAGCAGTACAAACCACCAAGCCACCATGTCTTCTGGTCTTATTTGGGGTGAAAGTGAAATAAGAAAAATACTGTTTAATAGATACTGGAAGGATAATTAATGCAGAGAAGAAGTGATGCATTCAGAATTGGAGTGCTCCATGTTAATGTTGGATTAGTGTGGGCAAATTACAGGATATCAGTAACAGTGAGATTTTTTTCAAAGTATATTAGCAGTATAGAATAAATAAATTTCATTAAAAGCAAATGAAATTATCAGATGTTTCAAAATTCATAAATAAGTAAAGGTAGAAGTCATTAGATAAATAAAAAATGGAATATCATAAAATTGTAAAAGTCCAATAAGTGCAAAAAGAAAGTTAGGAAGGAGTAATATGGTGTGAATTTGCCACCAGAGTGTTTTACCTGATGTGACAATGCTTATGTTATCTCCCAAACATGTGAAACAGGGATTGAATATTATGGTATTAAAGAATCCAATGGAAATTTATAACAACTAACTATTATGTATAAACGTTACATTCTTCAGACACATGCCTGGACTAATATTACGCCATTATGTAACAACAAAGCAGCATGCTTCCAGCGAAGTGTTATGCTTCAAACAGTACATAGTAAGATGAAGTATGAGACCTTTATATGCTCAAGTCACATGCTATGACACAACAAAAACCAAATTTGCTGGAAAAATTCAGCAGTTCTGTCAGTATCCATGGGGAGAAAGCAGAGTCAACATTTCAAGTGCAGTGACTCTTCATCAGAACTTGCTGTGATATAATGTTGTCACTTAAAAGTATACCAAAATATATTCTAAAGTAGAAGCTTATCCCAAACTGATTAATGTGTGGTTTTACATAGGGATGTGTTGACAATTCAATACTTATACAAACAAGTAATACAAATTTTATAAGACTATCACTTCAAACTTCACTGTAGCACTTTGGAGATTCAACAAGTTATTCTGAACTGGTGACCTTATGTCCATCTGAAGAGGTGCATGTTGATCTCAGCTTTACAGGTTGGATAACTTGGTTGTCTTGTTGCTGGTTATTATCACTCAACATCGCTGTACAACCATCATTGTGGGAGTATTCTTCCTCACTGTTTATGTGCATGGTTGGTGTGCTGTACCTTGGTCTAAGTTGGCTTTTGATCCTTCCCAATAGCATCGTGATCTATAATGACATCAGAAGTTTTGGGCTGGTTGCACATTTTATAAATTTTAGCCAATATCCAAGTGTTCGTATTTAGATTTCTGACTTGCAGTCTCTTCCTGGTGCACTGTTTCAAAAGTTCATTACCTGCTTGCTTGTTATGTCGCTCTTTCATTCTCCTGTATTATAAATAGTTAGATAATTGACAGCGGGGCAAAATCATTCACATTTGCCTTCCAAGCAGAAGTTATCCTGGAGGTGGTTTCTATTCTCCACTGGAGCTGCCTGAAAATGCAGCAATGCAATGTGAAAATTGTGCCTTATTACTCAACATTTAATGATCATTGATTGGATAGTACACATTATATGTTCTGCTAGATGTTTGAGTGTGGATAATGGGCTGACAATGCAACAGGGGTCATTTCCCATATCTTGAAATGATTTTGCCAGTGTACTGTTGTCTGTTGTCACCCATGATCTGATTGGAACACTGAATAAACTGAACATAGCATCATCAAACCAGAATGGTAACACTTATTGAGTTCTTTGAGAAGGTGACTAAGGAAGTGGACGAGGGTAAAGCAGTAGATGTTGTGTATATGGATTTTAGTAAGGCGTTCGATAAGGTTCCCCATGGTAGGCTAATGCTAAAACTACGGAGGTATGGCATTGAGGATACATTAGAGGTTTGGATTAGGAATTGGCTGGCTGGAAGGAGACAGAGGGTAGTAGTTGATGGACTATGTTCATCTTGGAGTGCAGTTACTAGCGGTGTACCACAAGGATCTGTTTTGGGACCATTGCTTTTTGTTATCTTTATAAATGATCTAGAGGAAGGGCTTGAAAGCTGGGTAAGCAAGTTTGCGGATGACACAAAAGTCGGTGGAGTTGTGGATAGTGAGGAAGGAAGTGGTAAGTTACAGCGGGATATAGATAAGTTGCAGAGCTGGGCAGAAATGTGGCAAATGGAATTCAATGTAGCTAAGTGTGAAGTCATTCACTTTGGTAGGAGTAACAAGAAGATGGATTACTGGGCTAATGGTAGGCTACTTGGTAGTGTGGATGAGCAGAGGGATCTTGGTGTCCATGTACACAGATCTCTGAAAGTTGCCACCCAGGTAAATAGTGCTGTGAGGAAGGCATATGGTGTACTGGGCTTTATTGGTAGAGGAATTGAGTTCCGGAGTCCTGAGGTCATGTTGCAACTGTATAAGACTCTGGTGCGGCCTCATCTGGAGTATTGTGTGCAGTTTTGGTCGCCATACTATAGGAAGGATGTGGAGGCATTGGAACGAGTGCAGAGGAGGTTTACCAGGATGTTGCCTGGAATGGTAGGAAAATCTTATGAGGAAAGGCTGAGGCACTTGGGGCTGTTCTCATTGGAGAAGAGAAGGTTTAGGGGAGATTTGATAGAGGTGTACAAGATGATTAGGGGTTTAGATAGGGTCGACACTGAGAACCTTTTACCGCTAATGGAGTCAGGTGTTACTAGGGGGCACAGCTTTAAATTAAGGGGTGGTAGGTATAGGACAGATGTTAGGGGTAGATTCTTTACACAGCGGGTTGTGAGTTCATGGAATGCCCTGCCAGTAGCAGTGGTGAACTCTCCTTCTTTATGGTCATTTAAGCGGGCATTGGATAGGCATTTGGAAGTTATTAGGCTAGTGTAGGTTAGGTAGGATTCGGTCGGCGCAACATCGAGGGCCGAAGGGCCTGTACTGCGCTGTATCTTTCTATGTTCTATGTTCTATGTTCTATGTACTTGCTGCATTGCTAAATTGTCAATAAATTGGAAATTTGGAGAAAGAATCCACCCAGGAGTATAATCTTCCCCATTCAAAGTGTGGATCAAGCATCATGTGGATGCAATGGTTCTCTCCACTGCTGGAAGTGATACATCTAACATGCCTCAAAGCATGCTGAATATCATGATTTATTCCTGGCCAATACACAGATTCATGTGATCACCGTTTTGTATATTCGATAACCATGTGTCCCTGGTATAGCATATACTGATTGGAGGCAGATGTTCACAGGTAAAGGGACAGCTGGAAAATGGGAAGCCTTCAGAAATGAGATAACAAGAATCCAGAGAAAGTATATTCCTGTCAGGGTGAAAGGAAAGGCTGGTAGGTATAGGGAATGCTGGATGACTAAAGAAATTGAGGGTTTGGTTAAGAAAAAGAAGGAAGCATATGTCAGGTATGGACAGGATAGATCGAGTGAATCCTTAGAAGAGTATAAAGAAAGTAGGAGTATACTTAAGAGGGAAATCAGGAAGGCAAAACGGGGACATGAGATAGCTTTGGCAAATAGAATTAAAGAGAATCCAAAGGGATTTTACAAATATATTAAGGACAAAAGGATAACTTGGGAGAGAATAGGGCCCCTCAAAGATCAGCAAGATGGCCTTTGTGTGGAGCCACAGAAAATGGGGGAGATACAAAATGAATATTTTGCATCAGTATTCACTGTGGAAAAGGATATGGAAGATATAGACTGTAGGGAAATAGATGGTGACATCTTGCAAAATGTCCAGATTACAGAGGAGGAAGTGCTAGATGCCTTGAAACATTTAAAAGGTGGATAAATCCCCTGATCAGGTGTACCTGCGAACTCTGTGGGAAGCTAGAGAAATGATTGCTGTGCCTCTTGCTGATGTATTTGTATCATCGATAGTCACAGGTGAGGTGCTGGAAGACTGGGAGTTGGCTAACGTGGTGCCACTGTTTAAGAAGGGCAGTAAAGACAAGCCAGGGAACTATAGACCAGTGAGCCTGACCTTGGTGGTGGGCAAGTTGTTGGAGGGAATCCTGATGGACAAGATGTACATGTATTTGGAAAGGCAAGGACTGACTCAGGATAGTCAACATGGCTTTGTGCATGGGAAATCATGTCTCACAAACTTGATTGAGTTTCTTGAAGAAGTAACAAAGACGATTGATGAGAGCAGAGTGATGGATGTGATCTATATGGACTTCAGTAAGGCGTTCAACAAGGTTCCCCATGGGAAACTGATTAGCAAGGTTAGATCTCATGGAACAAAGGGAAAACTAGCCATTTGGATACAGAACTGGCTCAAAGGGAGAAGACAGAGGGTGGTGTTGGAGGGTTGTTTTTCAGACTGGAGGCTTGTGACCAGTGGAGTGCCACAAGGATCAGTGCTGACCTTTTGTCATTTACATAAATGATTTGGATGCGAGCATAAGAGGTACAGTTAGTAAGTTTGCAGATGACACCAAAATTGGAGGTGTAGTGGACAGCGAAGAGGGTTACCTCAGATTACAACAGGATCTGGACCAGATGGGCCAATGGGCTGAGAAGTGGCTGATGGAGTTTAATTCAGATAAATGTGAGGTGCTGCATTTTGGGAAAGCAAATCTTAGCAGGACTTAATGGTAAGGTCCTAGGGAGTGTTGCTGAACAAAGAGAGCTTACAGTGCAGGTTCATAACTCCTTGAAAATGGAGTCGCAGGTAGATAGGATAGTGAAGAAGGCGTTTGGTATGCTTTCCTTTATTGGTCAGAGTATTGAGTATAGGAGTTGGGATGTCATGTTGTGTCTGTATAGGACATTGGTTAGGCCACTGTTGGAATATTGCGTGCAATTCTGGTCTCCTTCTTATCGGAAAGATGTTGTGAAACTTGAAAGGGTTCATAAAAGATTTACAAGGATGTTGCCAGGGTTGGAGGATCTGAGCTACAGGGAGAGGCTAAATAGGCTGGGGCTGTTTTCCCTGGAGTGTCGGAGGCTGAGGGGTGACCTTACAGAGGTTTACAAAATTATGAGGGCTATGGATAGGATAAATAGACAAAATCTTTTCCCTGGGAGCGGGGAGTCCAGAACAAGGGGGCATAGGTTTAGGGTGAGAGGGGAAAGATATAAAAGAGACCTAAGGGGCAACTTTTTCACGCAGAGGGTGGTACGTGTATGGAATGAGCTGTCAGAGGATGTGGTGGAGGCTGGTACAATTGCAACATTTAAGAGGCATTTGGATGGGTATATGAATAGGAAGGGTTTGGAGGGATATGGGCCGGGTGCTGGCAGGTGGGACTAGATTGGGTTGGGATATTTGGTCGGCATGGACAGGTTAGACCGAAGGGACTGTTTCCATGCTGTACATCCCTATGACTTTATGACTCTATGACATGATATCTTGGTGCAACATTTTACATTTAAGATTTGTTTGTCCCTGAAAATGACTTGGCATGCTAATGCAAGTTCACCCTTGTATGGCGAAAACAAATAAATATTCTTTGGTACTCCTTTAATGTCAAGCCATTCCTCGAGAATGATCTTTTGCAATTTTTGCAGCTGCTTATTTTTTGCCACTTTCAACTGTGAAATGTCTTTAACTTGCTAGTATAAAGTGTCCTTCATTATGAGAGGAATTGAACATAAAAGTACGGATGCTATGCTTCAGTTATAGAGAGCATTGATGAAACCACACCTCAAATACTGTGTACGGTTTTGATTTCCTTATTAAAAGAAGGATGCAAGTATATCAGAGGCAGTTCAGATCAGGTTTACTTAGATTGATCCTGGGATTAGTAGGTTGCCTTAGGAGAATAGGTTGGACAGGGTGGGTTTGGTTCTACTGGAGTTTAGAAGAGTGATGGGGACTTTATTACTAAAGTATCTAAAATCCTGACATTCATTGTTCCTCATCCACATTGCCACCACCTTTATAGAACCTAAAACATTGAGGTAAAACTCTGGCCTGCCCCTTCTCCTGCCACTGGTAAAATAATGACACAACACCAGGTTACAATCCAACGGGTTTATTTCGAAGCACTAGCTTTCGGAGCGCTGCTCTTTCATCAGGTAGCTACAGCTAGCTACCTGATGAAGGAGCAGCATTTTGAAAGCTTGTATTTCCAAATAAACCTGTTAGACTATAACCTGGTATTGTGTGATTTTTAACTTTGTCAACCCCAGTCCAGCACCAGAACCTCCACATCACAAGTAAAGTAATGGCAGAGGTGGAGCAAAAAAATCTTAAATACTAAAGGGGGAAAATTAGTAAAGGAAATAGCTACAATTGTTACCACAGAAAAAAGGGACTAAGGAAATTAATGGAGCTAAAGGCAGATAAGTCCACTGGGCCTGATAGGATTCATCCTGGACTGAAACAATAATAGATTCACTGCTAGTAACCTCTGAAAAATCCTTAGAATTTGGAAAAGTCCCAGAAAATTGGAAAACTTCCAATGTAACTCTAATCCATAAGGTAACTGTAGGCCAGTTGGTTTAACATCTGTTGTTTAAAAAAAATTAGCATTTCATTATTATAGTGGAGCCTACTATAAAAGATGTAATGGGTACAGCAGTAATAAGGAAGTCAAATGGAATTTGGGTATTTATTGCTAAAGGAATAGAGTATAAAAGTAGGAAGTATTGTTGCAACTGTACAAGAAATGAGTGAGACCGCACCTGGAGTATTGGAGGTGGAGGTCTTATGTGGAGCAATCTAGAATGAGACGCCTTAATTTTAGGATAAAGGGTAGGAGATTTAAGACCAAGATGAAGAGAAATTACTTGTCTCAAAGGGTCATGAATCTGCAGAATTCATAACTGGTGATGTGTATGCTGGGACGCTGAGTAAGTTTAAGGAAAAATTAGATAGATCTTGATTAGTAACAGATTGAAGGGTTATGAAGACTGGGCAGGAAAGTGGAATTAAGGCTGAGATGAGATCAGCCAAGATCATGATAAATGGCAGAGTAGGTTCAAGGGGCTGGATTGCCTGATTCTGCTTCCAGCTCTTATGTCCTAAGGTTGGTCTCTCATCCGAGAGAGATGACTGGTGGTGGCTGGAGTAGCCACACCTCAGGCAGAGGGAGAAGTTGAGATGGCACATTCTTCATAGTGACTTCAGCCAGTGCAAGAATTGAGTTAAAGCTATTGGCATTTCTCTGCATTGTAAACCAACTGTTCAGCCAACTGAGCTAAACCAAAGATACACAACCCTCTGAGAGCAGAAATTTAGTTTTAAATTGGCACCCCTTAATTCTGAGACTATGTCATCCGCTCTTAGACTCTCCTATGAGTGGAAACATCCTCTTAGCATTCACCCTGTCAAGCCACTTAAAATCTGACATGTTTCAATCAGATCACCTTTCATTCTTTTAAATTCCAATAAATAGAGTCTCAGCCTGTTTAACCTTTGATCATAAAAAAACCCTCCAAATCAGGTATCTTCCGAGTGAACCTTCTCTGAACCTCCTCCAATGAAATGATATCTTGCCTTAAATAAGGGGACCATAGCTGTTCAAAATAGTCCTGATGTGATCTTACCAGAACCTTGTACAGTTGCAGTAGGACTCTTCTACTCTTACACTTTAGGCCTCCTAACTCCGCCCCTACTTCGATCCACGTCTAACTCCGCCCCTACTTCGATCCACGTCTAACTCCGCCCCTACTTCGATCTCTGTCCCCGCCCCTAACCCCGCCCCCAGCCCCAGCTCCAGTCCCACACCAGGTCCTAGCTCCCAACCATGCCGGATTTTCACCATCCCTCCAGATCTCCCCCTCTCTGAGGATGAAAGATCAGTCCTCAGCAGGGGCCTCACCTTCATTCCCCTACGCCCTCAGATTAATGAGTTCAACACGCGCCGGGATATTGAACAATTCTTCCGTCGCCTTCGCCTTCGTGCCTACTTTCACAACCAAGACTCCCGCCCACCCTCTGACGACCCCTTCTCCCGCCTCCAACACACCCCATCCACCTGGACACCCCGTGCTGGCCTCCTACCCGCCCTCGACCTCTTTATAGCTAACTGCCGCCGTGACATTAACCGACTCAACCTGTCCACCCCTCTCACCCACTCCAACCTCTCACCCTCAGAACGTGCAGCCCTCCACTCCCTCCGCTCCAATCCCAACCTCACCATCAAACCCGCAGACAAGGGAGGCGCGGTGGTAGTTTGCCGCACTGACCTTTATACGGCTGAAGCCAAACGCCAGCTCGCGGACGCCTCCTCTTATCGCCCCCTTGACCACGACCCCATCTCCCACCACCAAACCATCATCTCCCAGACCATCCATGACCTCATCACCTCAGGGGATCTCCCATCCACCGCCTCCAACCTCATAGTCCCACAACCCTGCACCGCCCATTTCTACCTCCTGCCCAAAATCCACAAACCTGCCTGTCCCGGCCGACCCATTGTCTCAGCCTGCACCTGCCCCACCGAACTCATCTCCCAATGCCTCGACACGGTCCTGTCCCCTTTAGTCCAAGAACTCCCCACCTACGTTCGGGACACCACCCACGCCCTCGACCTCCTCCAGGATTTTCGCTTCCCCGGTCCCCAACGCCTTATTTTCACTATGGACCTCCAGTCCCTGTACACCTCCATCCCCCATCACGAAGGACTCAAAGCCCTCCGCTTCTTCCTTTCCCGCCGCACCAACCAGTACCCTTCCACTGACACCCTCCTTCGACTGACTGAACTGGTCCTCACCCTGAATAACTTCTCTTTTCAATCCTCCCACTTCCTCCAAACTAAAGGAGTTGCCATGGGCACCCGCATGGGCCCCAGCTATGCCTGCCTCTTCGTAGGATATGTGGAACAGTCCATCTTCCGCAACTACACTGGCACCACCCCCCACCTTTTCCTCCGCTACATCGATGACTGTATCGGCGCTGCCTCGTGCTCCCACGAGGAGGTTGAACAGTTCATCAACTTTACTAACACCTTCCATCCCGACCTGAAATTCACCTGGACTGTCTCAGACTCCTCCCTCCCCTTCCTAGACCTTTCCATCTCTATCTCGGGCGACCGACTCAACACAGACATCTATTATAAACCGACTGACTCCCACAGCTACCTGGACTACACCTCCTCCCACCCTGCCCCCTGCAAAAACGCCATCCCATATTTCCAATTCCTTCGTCTCCGCCGCATCTGCTCCCAGGAGGACCAGTTCCAACACCGCACAGCCCAGATGGCCTCCTTCTTCAAGGACCGCAGATTCCCCCCAGACGTGATCGACGATGCCCTCCACCGCATCTCCTCCACTTCCCGCTCCTCCGCCCTTGAGCCCCGCTCCTCCAACCGCCACCAAGACAGAACCCCACTGGTTCTCACCTACCACCCCACCAACCTCCGCATACAACGTATCATCCGCTGTCATTTCCGCCACCTCCAAACGGACCCCACCACCAAGGATATATTTCCCTCCCCTCCCCTATCAGCGTTCCGCAAGGACCACTCCCTTCGTGACTCCCTCGTCAGATCCACACCCCACACCAACCCAACCTCCACCCCCGGCACCTTCCCCTGCAACCACAGGAAATGTAAAACTTGCGCCCACACCTCCACACTCACTTCCCTCCAAGGCCCCAAGGGATCCTTCCATATCTGCCACAAGTTCACCTGTACTTCCACACACATCATCTATTGCATCCGCTGCACCCGATGTGGCCTCCTCTATATTGGTGAGACAGGCCGCTTACTTGCGGAATGCTTCAGAGAACACCTCAGGGACGCCCGGACCAACCAACCCAACCACCCCGTGGCTCAACACTTTAACTCTCCCTCCCACTCCACCGAGGACATGCAGGTCCTTGGACTCCTCCACCGGCAGAACATAACAACACGACGGCTGGAGGAGGAGCACCTCATCTTCCGCCTGGGAACCCTCCAACCACAAGGTATGAATTCAGATTTCTCCAGTTTCCTCATTTCCCCTCCCCCCACCTTGTCTCAGTCGGTTCCCTCAACTCAGCACCGCCCTCCTAACCTGCAATCTTCTTCCTGACCTCTCCGCCCCCACCCCACTCCGGCCTATCACCCTCACCTTGACCTCCTTCCACCTATCCCACCTCCATCGCCCCTCCCCCAAGTCCCTCCTCCCTACCTTTTATCTTAGCCTGCTTGGCTACTCTCTCTCATTCCTGATGAAGGGCTTATGCTCGAAACGTCGAATTCTCTATTCCTGAGATGCTGCCTGGCCTGCTGTGCTTTGACCAGCAACACATTTTTAGCTCTTGAAACAAGGGCCAACATTCCAATAGCCTTTCTGATTATCTGCTGTACTTGTGTGCTAGCTTTCTGTGGTTTGTGCACAGGTTCCCTAGTTCCATTGTGTTGTAGCTTTCTCCATTCAAATATTTATCTGTTCTTTTGTTCTCCTGTTGAAAATGAACAACTTCACATTTTTCACAGCTCCATCTGGCTACTTTATGCCCATTTACTAAACCTACTGACATTTCTCTGTAAACAGTTTGTACTTCTTTGCCTTTCTACCTATTCTTTTTTCTACTGAAAATGTGGCTAAAGTACATTTGTTTCTTTCCTCCAAATCATTAATATATAATATAAACTGTGCAGTCCCAGTATTGTTCCCTATGGAACCCTACTGGTAAGCAACCAATCTGAAAAAAAAACTCTTATCCCCATTCACTGTTTCCTGCCCAATAGCCAATTGTTTACTTGTATTATTACTTATATTATTTCCAACACCATGGGCTCTTATGAATGAACATTTTGTAAGGCACCTCATTGAACACCTTCTGGAAATCCAAATACAACGCATCTATTGGGTCCCCTCTGCCCATGGTGGTTGAAACTTCCTTGAGAAACACAAACAAATTAGTCAGACACAATTTCCCTTTCATGAAACCACACTGACTCTACTTGTGATTTTCCAATCATTTTTATTAGCAGAGATAGAGGATTCATTAATTAATGGAAGAAGAGGATTGCGATATGTGGGGCATTTTCAGTTTGGCAACCTCTATCTACCAGAGATGCCACAGGGATGTGTGCAAGGGCCACAATTATTTAAAATATACATGAATGACTTGGATGTGGAAAGTAAATGTACTGAAGCTTACTTTGTAGGTGACCCAATAATTCTTTGCACGCAAGTGACACAAACAAATCAGCAGATGGACATACACATGTTAAGTAAGTTGGCAAATACTAAAAGTAAGTGGATAGAGGGTTATGGGAAAAAGCAGGACAGTGGAGTTGAGGATTTTCAGATTGGCCATGATTTCATTGAACGGTGGGCCAGACCAGATAGGTTTAATGGCCTACTTCTGTTCTTATGTCTTATGGTCATTTGATAAGGTATTACAGTTGGTTCTGCTATAATGAGGTAGTTCCATTTTCGTGCAATCCCATGTTATAGGAAAATCACATAAAAGCAGCACCTAATGGGGCCAGAATCACTTTATGATCAATACACGCTTTAAAAGTTCACGTTTTAGAAACAGTGTTCCCAATTTGTCCATCGCGTTGTAGTGAATTCGTATTAACGAAACATGTGTTATAGTGGAACAATCTGTACAGAGAAAGGTCTTTGCATAAGATACAAACTCATGGTACTGAGATAATAAGTTAGCACGGATTGAGGATTGGTTAATACAAAAACGGCATAAATTGGGATTAACTGACCTTTCTCAGGTTGGAAACATGTAACTAGTGAAGTACCACAAGAAACAGTACCAGGGCCCCAATTATTTACTGTTATTGACTTCAAGGAGGTGGAAGAGTGCAGTGTATCTACATTTACTAATGATACAAAAATACATGAGATAACATGTTGTGGTGAGGATATAAGGAATCTGCAAGAAATATAGATAGGTTGAGTGAGTGGGCAAAACTTGGTATATGGAGTTTAATGTAGTAAAGTGTGAGGTTATGCATTTTGCTAGGAAGAATCAAATAATATTCAGTTATAATATAATATTAAATAATGGTTTTAAAATAGAGAGACTCCAAACAATGCAGAACAGAGGTATCTGAATGTTTGTGCATGACACTAAAAGGTTAACATGTGGATGCAGCAAATAATTAAGAAGGTAAATAGGATTTAAGTCTTTATTAATAGGTTTGGATTTTAAGAATAGGAAAGTCTTGTTGCAAATGTGCAGAGTGTGGGTGAGGACGCCCCTGGTGTATGGTGCACTGGTTTGGGTAGTATATTTAAGAAAGGATACACTGGCATTGGAGGTAGTTTGAAAAAGATTCACTAAGCTGATTCCTGGGATGAAAGTATTGACATATCAAGAACAGCTAAACAGGTTCGGCCTTTATTAATTTAAGTTTAGAGAAACGAGGAGTGAAATAAGATTCCGTGGAGCTTGACAGGGTAGAGTTTGAGAAGATGTTACCAATAGTTACAGAATTTGGGGGCACTCATTTAAAACTCAGATGTAAAGTGATTTCTTCTCTCAGAGGACAGTGAATATGTTTTATTCTATATCCTAGAGGCTAGATCACTGAAAATGTTTAAAGAGGAAAGAGACAAATTATTGAAATATCAAGGGGTTGAGGTCTATGAGGAGCTAACATGAAAGAAGAGTTCAGGCAGATCAGGCATGATTTTATAAAATGACAGCACAGACATGAGAGGCTGAATGGCCTGAAATCAATTTAGGTAAAGAGGCAGCGCAAAGAGATCTGGGTGTTCTCGTACACAAATCAATGAAGGTAAGCATGCGGGTACAGCAGGTAGTGAAGAAGGCTAATAGCATGCTGGCCTTCATAACAAGAGGGATTGAGTATAGAAACAAAGAGGTTCTTCTGTAGCTGTACAGGGCCCTGGTGAGACCACATCTGGAGTATTGTGTGCAGTTCTGGTCTTCAAATTTGAGGAAAGACATTCTGGCTATTGAGGGAGTGCAGCGTAGGTTCACGAGGTCAATTCCTGGAATGGCGGCTAAAAGACTGGAGTGACTGGGCTTGTATACCCTTGAGTTTAGAAGACTGAGAGGGGATCTGATTGAGACATATAAGATTATTAAAGGATTGGACCCTCTGGAGGCAGGAAACATGTTTCCGCTGGTGGGGGAGTGCCGAACCAGAGGACACAGCTAAAAAATATAGGGTAGACCATTTAGGACAGAGATGAGGAGAAACTTCTTCACCCAGAGAGTGGTGGGTGTGTGGAATGCTCTGCCCCAGAGGGCAGTGGAGGCTCAGTCTCTGGATTCATTTAAGAAAGAGTTGGATAGAGATCTCAAGGATTGTGGAATCAAGGGTTATGGAGATAAGCCAGGAACAGGATACTGATTAAGGATGATCAGGCATGATCATATTGAATGGTGGTGCAGGCTCAAAGGGCAGAATGGCCTACTCCTGCACCTATTATCAATTGTCTATTGTCTACTCTTGCACCTACATTTGATATTTTTATATTCCAACAGGCCCCAGGTAGCAAAATTGCCTGACAGCTTCCTTTCCAGTCATGGTAAGGGAGACAGGTCTGTGGATGGTGGAAAGGTGGTGGGGAAAGCCTTCTGCTTTACGTTATGAATCCCTCGCCTTTAAATGTGCCATAGGTGAAGCCATAAAATTCAGCCCATAATTTCACTGCTTCCTAATTTGCAAACATCTGCAAATCTTTAACCTTGAATGTTGACAGTGCTATTGAGTGGAAATTCTTTAGAGTTGCTGTCACATAGATATACAGGATTTCTGTCACATCTTCAGTATTATGATGATAGAGGAGGAAAAGCAACAATGAAATTCCTTACCAGAGCTTTTATGAGGACATTGCATTTATTTATGAGTCAAACATACAGTTGAAATGTTCAAGAAAAGTATACTTTCTTACTTACATTTGCAATAACCATACTTACCCAAAACAATTGCAAGGTGATTTGTACTTACAACTTCCCACATAAAACATAGCAACATGCACTAGTAATTTTGTATATGAAACAAAGATATAATACAGGTTGGTTCTTAAATTTATTGCCCATTCATTTGCATTCATCCCAGTATTAGGCATGGTGGTGGAACCTTTTGTTAATTAAACCAAACATGCAGAAAAGCTCATCTCGCCTCACAATCTGTTAAAGTATGACTGACAGAGAACTTCCCAAATTCCACTATTTAAAGAAAAATATCAACTTTATTCTTTAGCTCTAGAGTGAACATTCAACAACAATAATTTACAATTCGAGGCCTCCTTTGTCTTAAATGTCTGTTATCTACCTCCAACTCTATAACAATATACTTATCCAATAAAAGGCTCTATTAAAATTACGTCAACTTAATTTTTAAAACCAGACAGCAGCTATCATTATCGGCGCCTGTCTACTTTCGGCTGAAGATCTCCCTGGGTCATCTTCAGTCTTTTGCTGCAAAGATGTTTCATATGAAAAAGATACCTTTGATAGAGAGTGTTTTGAATTGCACTTTCTCTCCAGATGGCAAATTGCACTCTCTGGCTAACTATTAAAATGCTGGCTTATTTATGCTCCAAACATCAGATCATCTCGATGTTGTCAAAACAGTAAAATTCAAATTTGGTTGGGCTTTAGTATCCTGGTGCATAATGTAAACTGGTTAAATTCAAACAGCCAAATGTAACATATTTTCAATTTTCCAGTACTCTCTAGGTCTGCTAGTCAGTCACACGACAGGTGCCTGCAAACTCTCAGTACAAAACAACCTTCAGTCTCTCTTAAAGGTACAGTACATGGCTTCAACTTCATAACACCTCCCCCTAAGAAATAAAAGTTAACTTACATAATGAAAAGATGGCTTTTTTAAAATTTTTAACCCTATTTTATATATATAAATGTATATAAAATACTGGTATCTATTCAATCTTATCGATACTTTATCTGTTAAATCCGTGATAACGCATTTGCTATCACATTCTTACGTCCCGCAACATGTCTGTTTTAGAAAATAAAAGTCTGTAATATAAGACTCCAATGAAATAGTACCATCTTCAAATTATTCCACGAATATAAGAGGATTGTGATGCATGTACACAGCCGTCTCTGACACATGGTTCGTCACATAAAAAAAATGTTGTCAGGCCAGTATCAAACTCAAGAATTCCTTTTCAATGGTAGGATGTTTTCTCTGATGGGTGTTGAGTTTCTTTGAAAAGTAACCAACCTGCTGTTCAATGCTATCATCACCTTTCTGTAGCAGTACAGTTCCAACTCCTACGTCACTAGCATCGATTGCAACTTTGAAGGGTTTCAAAATGTTTGGTGTAGCTAAAACTGGTGCAGTGGTTAATTCTGCTTTTAAATTGTCAAATGCCTCCTGGCACTGTTCTGTCCACTGAAAGTTTGTGTTCTTCTTGAGTAAATCTGGTAGCAGTGCCATTATGCTGCTAAAGTTTGAAACAAACTTCCGGTATAATCCGCTGAGTCCCAAAAATCGAAGCACCTCTTTCTTCGAGGTTGATCATGGAAATCCCTCGATGGCCTTCGTCTTTGTGTTTCTTGGGATCAACCATCCATGACTGATGTTAAGTCCCAACACATCACATCTTTATTCGCAAACTCTGTTTTCCTTAAATTTATTACCAATTTTGTTTCTCTTAATCATTCAAAGAGCTCTGCCAACAGTACCATGTAACCTTTCCATGACTCACTAAAGATCATTACATCGTCCAGATGGACTGCACAGTTTTTTAACCCAGCTACAACTCTGTTTGTGAGTCTTTGGAACGTGGCCGGTGCGTTCTCTATTCCAAGGGCATCATAGAGTCATAGAGTCATAGAGATGTACAGCATGGAAACAGACCCTCCGGTCCAACTCATCCATGCCGACCAGATATCCCAACCCAATCTAGGCACACCAACCAGCACCCAGTCCATATCCCTCCAAACCCTTCCGATTCATATATCCGTCCAGATGCCTTTTAAATGTTGCAACTGTACTTGCCTCCACCACTTCATCTGGCAGTTCATTCCATACATGTACCACTCTCTGCATGAGAGACCTAAGTTACCTCTTAGGTCTCTTTTAAATCTCTCCCCTCTCATTCTAAACGTATGCCCTCTAGTTGTGGACTCCCCCACCCCAGGAAAGAGACTTTATCTATTATTCCTATCCATGCCCCTCATAATTTTGTAAACCTCTATAAGGTCACCTCTCAGCCTCTGACACTCCATGGAAAACAGCCCCAGCCTATTCAGCCTCTCCCTGTAGCACAAATCCTCCAACCCTGGCTAAATACTTGTAAATCTTTTCTGAACCCTTTCAAGTTTCACAACATATTTGTGGTAGGATGGAGACCAGGATTGCATGCAATATTATTCCAAAACTTTGAATTGATAAGGGACTGAAGAAGTGTCCTGACTGAAACGTCGACTCCCTTACGCCTCGGATGCTGCCTGGCCTGCTGTATTTTTCCAGCACCATGCTTTATCAACAAATGTTCTAATTGTACCAGCCTCCGCCATTTTCTCTGGCAGCTCATTCATACACACACCACCCTCTACATGAAAAAGTTGTGGCTTAGGTCCCTTTTAAATCATTCCTCTCTGAACTTAAGCCTTTATCCTCTAGTTTTGGACTCACCTACCCCTGGGGAAAAGACCTTGTACATTTACTCTATCCATGCCCCTCATGATTTTAGTTACCTCTATAAGCCCACCTCTTAGCCTCTGCTACTCCAGGGAAACTAGCCCCGCCTATTCAGCCTCTCCCAATAGCTCAAACCCTCCCAACCTGGCAACATATTTATAAATCTTTTCTGAACCTTTTAAAGTTTCACAACATCTTTCCACTTCAATGTGTACGTTTGAATCTACTGATTAGTAAAGTACTAGCTAATCACAGTGGCTCAACAGAGGAACTTCAAATGAAGATACCTCCAAAATTTCAGTATCCTGTACTAAACCATCAGACTAGTTTATATAGAAATAACTGGAACTTGTTCTGAGTGCATTTTTTAGCATGTATTTCTCACAGTATCTCATAATTGGCAACCTTATATTTGACCCTGAGATGTGCTCATGATCAACATAACTATCAAGACAGCCTACCTTCCTTACTCTTTTCCAAGACCAAAAGTGGGGGACATGGTGGAATTATGGTAATATCACTGGAATAGTAATCCAGAGGGTGAGACTAATGCTCTGTGGGCATAGATTTAATCTCACCACAGCAGTTGGGGGAATTTTAGTTCAACTAATTAAATCTGGAGTTGAGAGCTGTTGTGAGAGTGGTAGTATCCTGGGTTCAAAAAGGTCTGGGTTCAAATTCTACTTGCTATATGAGTATGGAATGGCATTTCTGAACAGGTTGATTAAAAAATATCTAAATCTAGAATTGAAAGCAACTCTTAATAATGGTGACCAAGAAACTAGCACTGACTGATGTAAAAACCCATCTGTTCACTAATATCCTATAGAGGGGAAATCTGCAATTTTTATTTGGTCTGGCCTTCACGTGACTCCAGACCCAGAGCAATGTGGTTAGCTTCTAACTACTTTTAATTAGAAGCTCAAGGGAAATGAAGAATTTAAGATGAGGTCTGATCTTACTAGTCATGCCCATTTTCCAGGAAATAATAAGAAATAAAATTACCAGAGTGTCTCTCTGTTTGACTACTGTTGAAGACCTTTCTTACTTCTGGAGTTTTAGATCGACTGTTCCAATGCACTCTTAGCCAGCCTCTCATTTCCCCCCTTCTTAAACATGAGCTCATTCAAACTCTATTGTTCACAACAAATCCTATTTATCCATCCCTCCTGTGTTCACTGATTCACTTCCAAGCAAAGAATGCTACAATTTGAAGATCCTCATTTTTGTTTTCAAATTCTTCTATAAACTAACCCCTTCTTAACTGTGCAATCTGTTTCAGAACTAAACCATATGGGCATCTATTTTGCGTCAATTCTGACCTCTTGCGCTGGCTCTAATGAAGAGTCATCTAGGTTCAAAAGGTTAGCTTGCTTTCTGTCCATGGATGCTCCCTGACCCCTGTGATCTCCAACATATTTTGTTTTCAGGACTGGCCTCTTGCATATTCTGTATTAATAGTATGTTGATGCCTGTGTCTTCATCTGCCCTACATTTCCCTTCCTCAAGATCTGTGTGTATCTGTTCAAACTCTTTCTTAAAGAATCTCCTTAAAATCAATCGTTTTGGCCATTGTCTGACATCTCTTGTACAACTGTATTAAATTTTGTCTGATAATATTCTAGGTAATAATATTGTGATGTTTTGTTATATGTTAAATGTTTATTGTGGTTAATCTAATGAATTATGTGAATCTTGTGAAGACACACTTTCATCTAGCTTGGTTAGTCTTTAGCTGGTCTCAGGCATGCCTTTTAACATCAGCTCTCCCAACTCAGACTTTAATTGCTGGACTTCAGTCAATTGCAATTAAGTAAAGTGAACACCAGATCTAATAATCATGTACAAAAGCAAGTATTTGTTATTATTCTCTCATTAAGATCCTCCCTGTGCTTTCTAAGGCTACCAATATCTATACAAAGTCTTTTCGAATTTCCTGTCCAAAGGCAGGTGTCAGGCAATTATTTGCTTACCCATGGCAAAGTGCTGTGATACTATCTATAGGTAAGGTGAGGTGACATGGGAAGATCAAACCCATTAATCTGATCCACATGTAAGCCATCTGGCCATTTTAGACAACCATTCCCTCATCTACAATCCCTCAAAAATACTATTGTAAAATATCTCAAGCATTAAATTTAAGATGAGTTCTGGCCTTGTTAGTAATGGCAACATTCCAGGAAACAATAAGAAATAAGTGGTGAACTCAGCCCAGACAATCACAAAGACCAACCTCCCATCTACAGAACCAATCTACCAGGTCCCATGGGAAAGGAAAGGCTGCCAGCATTCTCAAAGATCCATCCCACCCTGGCATTGCTTTTCTACAACCACTATCAATGGGGAGAAGATACAGAAGCCTAAACACACATACCAGCAGGTTTTGAAACAGTTTCTACCCTACTGTTGTTAGAATACTGAATGGACTCACAAACTCTTAACATTCGCCTGTACCTGTGTTTTTGTTTTAGCCACTGTTTACCTATTATTTACTTATCTATGCTACTTAACTATGTGATCTGCCTGTGTTGCTCGCAAGACAAAATCTTTCACTGCACCTCGGTATATGTAACAACAAATTCAATTCAGTTCAATTCAATTCAAATAAAATTACCAGAGTATTCTTTCTGATGGCTTCTGAAATATCAAAACATTCAACAGTTGCAGTTTATCATGAATCCTCACCACAGAACATTCACAGCCTCCTTTGAATATGTTTCTGCCTTGTTCATATGTCCCAGATAGTCCCACTGTTAAGCCAATCAGTAAGTTAAATTCTGCATGGGCTGAGCAATGATGTCTATGTGGAAAATCTATGGAAACATCAGGCCTTCAGTACAAAGAAACACCTCATTTCTGCATTTCTTATTTTACTTTCTTCCATACATTGTACCAATACAAATAACTTGTCTGGGAAGCAATTTTCTTTCCAATTTACAGAGAGTAAGAGTCAGAGAGTCATACAACACGACTGGTCCAACCATTCCATGCCATATTCCCAAATCAAACTAGTTTGCCCAATATCCCTTCAAAATCTTTCCTATTCATATGCCTATCCAATGTCTTTTAAACATTGTAACTGTATACGCATCCACTTTCTGGCAGTTCATTCCACACATGAACTGTGTAAAAAAAATTGCCCCTCAGGTCCTCTTTAAATCTTTCTCCATTCATCTTAAAAATGACCGTAGTTTTGAACTCCCTCACCCTAGAGAAAAGACCCTTGTCATTGACCTTATCTGTGCCCCTCATGATTTTATAGACCTCAGTAAGGTCACCGTCTCATCCTCCTATGCTCCAGTGGAAAAATGTTCCAGCCTTTCTGGTCCATTTTATATCTCAAAACCTCCATTCCTGGCAACATCCTGTTAATTCTTTTCTTCAGTTTAATAATATCCTTCCTATAACAGGGTGACCAGAACTGCTCGCAGTGCACCGTAGTCTAAACTTAGTGAAGGAATGACCAATGACCTCTCTTTTGTGATTGTGCTTCGGAAAACACTGCAGACTAATTCATCAGTTATGCAGAATCCTGTTTCAGCAGTCTATGTTTTCGCAATGGGTCAAATTGTATAAAAATCTGTATTACTTTTGATTTGCCCTTCACTGGCTCAACTTACAACTCTGAAACATTTACCATATTCTTTGCACACTAGTGCTAAAGGAGCACCTAGTTACTGCAGTGGTTGCTACAGTAACGAGTTACCATAGCAATCAACTTAGCAGCCCATTCATGCAGGATGAATTGCTGTTGTCCAGCAAATAAATACAGCAGAATTTAATGTTACCATGGCTTTCTGACCATTTCAACAATCTCCTCCAAAGGTTTTGTTGAAAAAGAGAAAAGTAAATACTGTGATTCTATCAATTCAAAATTATATTTGTTGCAAGGCCACTGTAATAAAACGGAAGAAATTGTTACCATGCAAATGCTAAGTGCTTAATGAGTGGCATTTCTGAAATCCTTGGTTGAGCATATAAGCCTTGTTCAATAACTGATTGCACGTTTATTCTACCTCATTAAAAACAAACCTGCTGACTGCAGATTGAAAAGTCCTTACAATTAGTTTATGTTTTTAAAAATGTGACCTGTTTTACAATATTGACATTCATTGCTGTGGCATTCTGTATTTTACTGTTGGCAACAATGTGCACTGAAAAGAATTGTAACGTGGAACACTGTCTTTTCCTCTTTAGAGACTGGATTTTAATTTAGACTCAAGAGTCTTCCACTCTTTCTGCCAGCTAAGATTCGGATGTAAACTGAATCCGGGCTGCCTCAATACCTTCCAGTGTACAGCGTATTCACTATTGTAATGTATGAAAGTGCAAAAAATCCCATGGTACTACTTCAAGAGGAATACAGTTGTCCCAACAAATATTTTTTCTTCACAAATTATGAATTTGTTACTCATTTTATTGCAGTTTAAGATACATTGCTGTGCAGAAATCTCCCACATCACAAGGATAGAAAAACACAAGAAATAGAAGCTGAACTAGGTAATTTGGCCAATAAGCATTTTACATCATTAAATTGATCATATTCTCCCTCCAATCCCTTACCACTTTCCTGACTGCAAATTCTGTCACTCCCTTAATAACTGAAAAACTATCAATCTTAGCCTTGATTATACTCAACAACTGAGCTTCCACACTGCTCAAGATTCACAAACCTTTAGTTGAAGAAGTTTCTCCTCATCTCAGTCCTGATGTCTGAACAGTATTTACACCTAAAAAGTACTTAACTGCCTGTGAATTAATTTCTGATTCCCCCAGGATCATAAAAGACAGTTGCAATTTTAAATGTTTAAATTTAACCCTTGCTGTGGTCAAAAGCTGTAAGTTCTTTACTCACGTACCAATTTAAGTTTTGATGGGCATTAGGTGTATGCATTGGGAAATTATAATAACACTCTTCATGATTTACCATCCAAAACAACTGTGGGGAGATGCATTCATAAAATCATCTTTTATGTACCATAAATGAGAAAATGTCTCCTCTGTCAGCTCTCATCCTGACCAGCAGAAAAATTCATGAAAAATTGTTCTTTTGAGACATAGCTACCGTCTGGATAGGTAAGGAGAATGTGTTTTATTATAACTTCACTCATGGGGTGTGGGCATCGTTAGCTGGCCAGCATTTATTGCCCGTCGCTAGTTGCCCTTGAGAAGGTAATGGTGAGCTGCCTACTTGAACCGCTGCAGGCCACATGCTGTAGCTTGACCCACATTGCTCTTAGATGGGAATTCCAGGACTTTGATCCAGCGACAGTGTAGGAATGGTGATAGATTTCCAGGTCAGGATGGTGAGTGGTTTGGAGGGCCAATTGAAGGTAGTTGTGTTCCCATGTATCTACTGTTCTTGTTCTTCCAGATAGAAGTGGTTGTGGATTTGAAAGATGCTGTCTAAGCATCTTTGGTGAATTTTGACAGTGCATCTTGTAGTACACACTGCTGTTACTGAGTGTCGGGTGGTGGGGGGAGTGGAAGTTTGTGGAAGTAAAAACAGAAAAAACTGAGGATGCTATAAATCAGAAACAAAACAGAAATTACTGGAAAAGTTCAGCAGGTCTGGCAGCATTTGTGGAGAGAAATCGGCGTTAACATTTCAGGTTGAGTGATCCTTCCTCAGAACTTTGTGAAAGTGGTGCCAATCAAGTGAGCTGCTTTGTCTAGATGATGTCAAACTTCTTGAGTGTTGGTGGACCTGCACTCATCTGGGCAATGGAGATTATTCCATCACACTCCTGATACGTGCTTTTCGATGGTGGAAAGTCTTTGGACAGTTATTCACCACAATATTCCTAGCCTCTGGCCTGCTTGTAGCTACTTATATTTATGTGGCGAGTCTAGTTGAATTTTTGATTAATGGTAACCCCAAAGATGTTGATAGTGGAGGATTCAGTGATGGTAACACTGCCAAAAGGCAGTTATTAGATTATCTCCTATTGGAGATAGTTATTGCCTAGCATTTGTGTAACACAAATTATACTTGCCACTTCTCAGACCAAGCCTGGATTAGATTAGATTAGATTACTTACAGTGTGGAAACAGGTCCTTCGGCCCAACAAGATCACACTGACCCGCTGAGGTGCAACCCACCCAGATCCATTCCCCTACATTTATCCCTTCACCTAACACTATTCACCTAACCTGCACATTTTTGGACTGTGGGAGGAAACCGGAGTACCCGGAGGAAACCCACACAGACACAGGGAGAATGTGCAAGCTCCACACAGTGGATCGCCTGAGGCAGGAATTGAACCCGGGTCTTTGGCACTGTGAGGCAGCAGTGCTAACCACTGTGCCACCGTGATTGTCCAGGTCTTGCTGCTTTGGAGATGGGCTGCTTCAGTATCTGAAGATTAGTGAATAGTGCTGAACGTTATACAATCATTGGGAAATATCCCCACTTCTAACCATATGCTGAAGGGAATGTCAGAAGTGGGATGTTCATTGATGCTCGCACAATATTCAACACTATCTACAACTCCTCACTTGGTCTACAATATGGTGAAGCTGGATAATTTGTGGGCTGACCCATTAGTAAAACATTGTGTGTTCTTTTGAAAACAATATTACACACTTCTAAGTTACCAGGAATGTTCCACTCAAAGAGCATGAAATCACTTAAGGAAATTCCTTTATGTGGGTTCCCAGGTCTTAGAAATAGCAAATCTAAAATGATTCGCCCTAACAAGCCTTATTTGAGGCTGGAACTTTATAACAATGAGGAACAATTACCTGAAGAAGTTTTCTGATTTTCTCATCCAAATGTTCTGTGCACTCAGCTCATCTTTTTAAATAGGGTATTAATGGCAACAGTATGATAGCATTTCAAAAATAGAAAGCTGAATTGCTAGATTATCCATTGCAGCAATCAAAATACTAAAGTGAGTACTGGAATGAAGTGTTCATAATCTTCCTGATTTGAGCTACTTAATTGAAAGAAGAGTGCTAGCCATTTTGCTTTCACCTGCAGTGCAATATCCACACTTGCCTTTACCTACAGAATCAGAAAAATACCAAAACAATACAAGAAGATAACTGCAAGTGCAACCCCTGATTTAACTAAAATAACAATTATGTATCACGTTTAGTAGCATTTTGTAAACGCATGGCTTCCACCACTCAGGAAGACAAGGGGACCAAGTACTTGGGAATTCATTCATCTACAAGTTCCCTTCCTGATATTGACATATGTTACATTCTTTAAGTGTCAGGGAATTAAAATCTTGAAACTGTCAATGCTTTGGGAGTACCTTCATCACAAAAACTACAAAGTTAAGAAGAATTCAAATAGAAATGCACAGACTATTCAGTTTCTTATTTTCTATAGTGCAAGTAATATTTCTAGTTTTGTCCTCAATGAGGAATGACTTCTGTATGACCTTTATTTATGTTAAAGTACATTTATCTCTTAATTATCCAGTCTGCAAGTTTTCTAATATTACGTTGTTGAATGTTTTCTCGGTATTGGCTATCCACGGGTCTGGTTTCCACGGTTTCAGTTACTCTTGTTTTACCTTGGCCCAAAGATATTATGGGAACGTTCCAGAACCAGGGACCAGGAGGCTTCTGGGAAGGTACGCTTCCCATTTAACTGAAGGGGTTAGCTCCTATCCGCGGTTTTGGGTTTCCACAGTAAGTCTTGGAACGTATCCCCCTACGTGTACGGGGGGGGGACAACTGTATACCCCCAATTTAGTATCTTCTGCATGATGATAATTTGCTTGTCTCAAAATCATTAATTCATGTATATTAGTAATGAAGGTGGATCCAGTACTGATTTTTGTGAAGCACCAACTTTTACTATCCACCAATTTAAATAACTACCAATTAACATTACTCCAATTTATTTTTGAGCCAACTCGCTACTTATTTGTCCCCAACTTCAAATGCCCTCACCTTTGATGTGAACCTATTGTGTGATACAAATCAAAGGTGTTTTGGAAATTCCAATATAGCATCTACTACATTATTCTTGTCTGTGCTTCTCGTCGCCTCTTTATTAAATGTAATCCGGTCAGTCAGAATCCATGCTTTTTTGTTACATTGTACTTCCTGTCCCTGTTATTTCATTACTCCTTTCAGTATAAAGCCCAGTATTATTCCTATTGCTGACATTATCTTGACTGGGCTATCATTCCAATTTTTTGTTCTATTTCTCTCTTTATTAAAATGAACATCATTAGCTGCTCACTAGTTTTCAGACATAATCCCAGTTTTATGGAGTTGTTATTTGCATATGAGTGGGCTGATATCATTCAAGCCTTTATCTGCTTTTGGTTTTGCTAGTTTGTCATTT
The DNA here is from genome assembly GCF_020745735.1 of Hemiscyllium ocellatum. NCBI lineage: Eukaryota > Metazoa > Chordata > Chondrichthyes > Orectolobiformes > Hemiscylliidae > Hemiscyllium > Hemiscyllium ocellatum. The sequence goes on from NC_083409.1 coordinate 86,012,935, forward strand.
TTTCCCTTGTTATGTTTTCTGAATTAATATTCTTTTTAAATATACCCTGAAATGTGTTGTCTATCTTTATCTTCCCTCTTAAAAACTAAGCCCAAGTAGTTATTCAATCCTCATGTTATTTCTGTGGCATTAAAGGAGGAGCTGTTTAGTTCATTTGTGATTTTCCTATTTTTAATTTATAAAAAAAATTTGGGAGGTGAGCATCTGTGGCTGAGCCAGTATTTCTTACCCGTCACTAGTTGCTCTTGAAGAGGTGATGGTGAGCTGCCTTGTTAAACCAATGCAGTCCATCTACTGTAGTTAGATTCACAATGCAGTTAGGGAGGGAGGTCCAGGATTTTAACAAAGTGACAGTGAAGGAACAGTGATTCATTTCTCTGTCAGGATGGTGATTGGCTTGGAGGGGAACTCACAGGTGGTAATGCTTCCCTGTATGCGCTGCTCTTGTCTTTCTATTCAGGGATTGGGAATTGACGTCGGTTTCAAAGATGCTGTCTAAAGAGGTTTGATTTGAATTTTATTTTCCTTTTGCTGGTACTGTGCCCAGAGAACTTTACTTTCATATTGCTTGTTACTTTGATTTCGTGTGCTCTTTCCCTTTGTAGTGTTCTTCTTTTAATTCTCTCCTAAAGTTAAATGGGTTGAAGACGCAGATGATCTAATTGAATGGAAGCGTGGCCTTGGGGCGGTGAGGCTAAATAGCTTACTCCGAGCCACATTCCTCTCTTCTTGCAGAAGGGAGTAAAGAAACAAAGTGGATGTTACTGAGAGAAGAAATTCTCTTGATGGAAAATGTTTTTGAGAACATTAAATATTGATAGACATAAATACATGTTGGAAGTTCAGATAATTAAATTTACAGCTCAGTCATGGGGTTAAAAGTTAATATAAAGTTTATAAATACCTATTTGTTGATAAGTGAAGATTTGTATTTTTTATGTATATGTACTGTAAATACTTTTAAACATTGCAATTTGGAATAAGTCTTAAAGGATCAGAATGGCAGATAGACATTTGTTTAGGAACTTGCTTAAACCTCTCAGGTCCTGGACAGCTTTTAGCACAGCCTCTAATGGTCGGGTGAAATCAGTCAGTAGTATACAAGGTCAGATTTGAATACACAATTCTTAGAGGACCATAAGAAAGAAATAGTGCATGTTAAGTCTGGGAGTAAGCAAACACAAAAGTTTGGGGACTGAGGGCCAATGTAGATCAGGGAGCAGAAAGTCGATGACATGAGGGGAAAATCCAGATGTCTTTGCACTCTGCTTTAATCCTATCAGTAGTGAATGGGAGGCTGGCCAGAAAGTTTGAAATAGTCAAATCTGGAAATCTTAAAGACATGGCTGTATTTGAGAACAATGAGCTATGTTTGAACTGGAAGTAGGTGCTCTTAACAGAAGGCAAACCTGTTATGGAGGAGATGCAAGGACCAGAGCTTATCTGAAGTGAATTACAACGTCAAGGCTGCGAACAGTCTTGTTAAGTCTAAGACAGTGGAAGGGAGGGAAAGAAATGAATGTCAAGGGTACTGTTTTTGGAAATAGAACAAAATGTTTAACGGGAATAAATTCTAGCTTATCTCAGACTAGACATTGAGTTTGAGGAGATGTGGTGGAGAGGTAACGTTGTCCTCAATGTAAATGTGGGTGATAACCTCATGCCTTTGGAAGGTGTTGCCAAGGGACAGTTATGTACATAAAGAAGATGAAGTGTAAGAAGCCCGACGTAAACATTTGGCCGATTCTAAAATTAACACAAGGGTAGGGGGAAGAATGGTTTCTTAAAATGGGTGACAGAATGGTAAGAGTGGAGGCAAAGACAATGGAGGAGAGGCATTGGCAAAGGTGACATGGTTAAAAGTGTCAAATGCAGCAGAGCCATGAAAAGAACAAGGAGGGCACGTGCATTTTGCTCACCAGTCACAGAGGAGGATAGCTTTACTAAATTTGATTCGCATATTTTCAGTTGGGGCAAAACAAAATTCTAGACTGTGAAGAGTTTGGACAAACAAGGCATGTATTCTCTAAACATGTGAAGAATGAGAGCTGGTCTCCTGAAACTTTCAAAATAATTTAAGAAATAGAAGGCCCATGAAGCTAAGATGGTTTTATATTCTCCAACCCGCAGGCCCAAATTAAAAATAAGGGGGATATCACTTAGGTCTGAGATAAGGAAGATTCTTTTTACTCAGAGGGTTGTGAACCTTTCGAATTTTCTACTGCAGAGGGTTTAGGAAGCTTGGTTTTTGAATATGTTTAAGGTAGTGATTAATAGCTTTATAATGGTCATTGTATAAAGGGTTATAGAAATGGGGTGGTTAAAAGGTATTGAAGTGTTCCATTGCCATGATTGTATTGAATGATGGGGATAGGTACAACAGGGTGACTAGCTTACTCTGTTTCTGTGGTCCTATGAACCAGCTTAGGCCGATGACATGATGGTAATGATGGAGTGAAGGGTATGCTTAGTTACCAGGTTACAGATTATGGTAGGACATAATTCTGCTATCTATCCCATTTAGCACAGTAGTAATTGTGGAGATAGGCCTCTGACATAAGCTGTCACATCACAATGTAATCAGTTGTCATGTGTTAGTCAGCAGCTAAGATGTTGGATGTGATACTGCTCAGACCATGCTACTCTGTAGCCTTCTCATCACATACAATGTATTAATAACTTTTCGAAAGAAGTTTAGAAGTCTGACTTGTGTTTGAGTGAAGACCTGAAGAACCAATATAAGAACATAATACAGTAGTAATGTCAGATAACATGAAGGAGAGTAATTTCAGCGTGAAGGTGGGACTTTGCTTCCACCAGGCAACATCCTAGTAAATCTCCTCTGAACCCTTTCCAAATCTTCCACATCCTTTCTATATTGAGTGACCAGAACTGTATGCAAGACTCCAAGTGCGGCCACACCAAAGTTTTGTACAGCTGCAGCATGACCTCATGGTTCCGAAACTCAATCCCTCTACCAAGAAAGGTTAACACACAGTCTGCCTTCTTAACATCTCTATCAACCGGGATGGCAACTTTCAACGATCCATGTACTTGGACACAGAGATCTCTCTGCTCATCTAAACTAACGAGAATCTTACATTAGCGCTTCCCCTATTGCTTCTGACTTCACACACAACTTCCCACTACTATCCATGATTGGCCCTAATCTTACACTAGTTATTCTTTTATTCCTGATATACCTATAGAAAACCTTAGTGTTTTCCTTGATCCTATCTGCCAACAATGACTCATGTCCATTCCCGGCTCTTCTTAGCTCTCTCTTTAGGTCTTTCCTGGCTAACTTGTAACTCGCAAGTGCCCTAAATGGGCCATCACATCTCATCCTAACAGTTAAAAATCACAACACCAGGTTATAGTCCAACAGGTTTAATTGGAAGCACACTAGCTTTCAGAGCGTCGCTCCTTCATCAGGTGATAGTGGAGGGCTCAATCCTAACACAGAATTTATAGCAAAAATTTAGTGTGATGTAACTGAAATTATACATTGAAAAATTGATTGACTGTTAAGCCTTTCATCTGTTAGAATACCATGACAGTTTCGTTTCTTTCATGTGTAAATCACAAAACCTTTTTTTTAAAAAGTTGTATTCTCAGGTTAACTGTTAACAATGGTGATAGCTAGACGATATGTTAAAGGTGTTAGCCCCCTGTGTTCCCTGTCTATGCCATGAATAACAGAGCTTTACATGAATTCATGCAGGTTTTGAGCAAAGTACAATGTAACCCTGCAAGTACAAATTCACCCCACAAAATATGTGTGTGCATGTGGGCCTTTATCTGTCTGTCTGGGTTGGGGGTTTTGAGTTTGTGAAAGTTATGTGTGTGTGTAGTGAGTGCAGAGTATCTTAAGTCTGTGAGGGGGGTGCATGTGTGTGTGTGTAGGAGTTTGTGTGTGTGGCCTTCTATGTGTGTGTGTGTGTGTAGGAGTTTGTGTGTGTGTGTGTGTGTGTGTGTGTGTGTGTGTGTGTGTGTGTGTGTAGGAGTGTGTATACGTTTAGTGCAATGATGGTCACCTGTAATGTGACATGAACCCAAAGTCCCGGTTGAGGCCCTCCCTATGGGTACCGAACTTAGCTATCAGCCTCTGCTCGGCCACTTTTCTCTGCTGTCTGTCCTGAAGTCCGCCTTAGAGGATGGTCACTCGAAGGTCCGAGGTCGAATGTCCTGGACCACTGAAGTGTTCCCCAACTGGGAGGGAACCCTCCTGTCTGTTGATTGTTGTGCAGTGCCCATTCATCCGTTGTCATAGCTTTTGCTCGGTTTCCCCAATGCACCATGCCTCCAGGCATCCTTGCCTGCAACGTATAAGGTAGACGATGTTGACTGAATCACATGAGTACCTGCCACGTACAAGGTGGGAGGTGTCCCCATGCGTAATGGTGGTATCTATGTCCACACTCTGACATGTCTTGCAGCGCCTACTGTGACAGAGTTGTATGGAGTTGTCCTGAGAGCCGGGCAGCTTGCTACAAACAACGATCTGTTTGAGGTTTGGCTGTTAAAAGGCAAGTAGTGGAGGTGTGGGGAAGGTCTTGGTGAGGTGCTCATCCTCATTGTCACCTGCAACACATTATCAAAGAACATGGCATAGTTTTTCAGCTCCTGGAAAATACTGAACAACGAAGGGTACCCTGTCATCCTAACATAAGTCTTCTTCCTCTTGACAAGAGATTCAACTTCCTTAGTAAATCACGGTTCCTGGGCTCGACTACTTCCTCCTTGCCTGACTGCAGTAGCTGGTCCTTGAATAAGCTCCACATTTCAATTGCACCCATCCCCTGCAGTTTCCTTCCCCATTCTATGCATTCTAACTCTTGCCTAATTGCATTGTTTTTGCCTTTCCCTCAGCTATAACTCTTGCCCTGCGGTATATACCTATCCTTTTCCATCACTAAAGTAAACATAACGGAATTGTGGTCGCTATCACCAAAGTGCTCACCCACCTCCAAATCCAATACCTGACCGGTTCAATACCCAGTGCCAAATCTAATGTGGCCTCGACTCTTGTTGGCCTGTCTTAATTTATGCTGAAAATGTGTTGCTGGAAAAGCGTAGCAGGTCAGGCAGCATCCAAGAAGCAGGAGAATCGATGTTTTGGGCATGAGCCCTTCTTCCGGAATGAGGAGAGTGTGCCAAGCAAGCTAAGATAAAAGGTAGGGAGGAAGGACTTGGGGGAGGGGCATTGAAAATGCAATAGGTGGAAGGAGGTTAAGGTGAAGGTGATAAGGTGAGGGTGATTGGCCGGAGTGGGGTGGGGGCGGAGAGGACAGGAAGAAGATTGCAGGTTAGAAAGGTGGTGCTGAGTTCGAGGGTTGGAACTGGGACAAAGTAGGAGGAGGGGAAATGAGGAAACTGGAGAAATCTGCATTCATCCCATGTGGTTGGAGGGTTCCTAGGCGGAAGATGAGGCGCTCTTCCTCCAGCCGTCGTGTTGCTATGGTCTGGCGATGGAGGAGTCCAAGGACTCGCATGTCCTTGGTGGAGCGGGAGGGGGAGTTGAAGTGTTGAGCCACGGGGTGGTTGGGTTGGTTAGTCCGGTTGTCCCAGAGGTCACCTTCCTAACTTGCTGGGTTAAATGAACATGAGTAAAGAGTGAGGTCTGCAGATGCTGGAGATCAGAGCTGAAAATGTGTTGCTGGTTAAAGTACAGCAGGTTAGGCAGCATCCAAGGAACAGGAAATTCAACGTTTCGGGCCAGAGCCCTTCATCAGGAATGAGGAGAGGGTGCCAGACAGGCTAAGATAAAAAGGTAGGGAGGAGGGACTTGGGGGAGGGGCGATGGAGATGTGATAGGTGGAAGGAGGTCAAGGTGAGGGTGATAGGCCGGAGTGGGGTGGGGGCGGAGAGGTCAGGAAGAGGATTGCAGGTTAGGAGGGCGGTGCTGAGTTCAAGGGAATCGACTGAGACAAGGTGGAGGGAGGGGAAATGAGGAAACTGGAGAAATCTGAGTTCATCCCTTGTGGCTGTAGGGTTCCCAGGCGGAAGATGAGGCGCTCTTCCTCCAACCGTCATGTTGTTATGTTCTGGCGATGGAGGAGTCCAAGGACCTGCATGTCTTCGGTGGAGTGGGAGGGAGAGTTAAAGTGTTGAGCCACGGGGTGGTTGGGTTGGTTGGTTCAGGCGTCCCAGAGGTGTTCCCTGAAGCGTTCTGCAAGTAGGCGGCCTGTCTCCCCAATATAGAGGAGGCCACATCGGGTGCAGCGGATGCAATAGATGATGTGAGTGGAGGTGCAGGTGAATTTGTGGCGGATATGGAAGGATCCCTTGGGGCCTTGGAGAGAAGTAAGGGAGGAGGTGTGGGCGCAAGTTTTGCATTTCCTACGGTTGCAGGGCGCAAGTTTTGCATTTCCTACAGTTGCAGGGCGCAAGTTGAGTACCTGTTTTAATACTGATAAGCCTGTATAGTTTTATTCACATTTGACAGTTTCATAATAGTTTGATCCAAGTAAGTGGCTTTGCAGAGAGCAGTTAAGAATCAATTATATTGCTATAGATCTGGAATCACATCATTTTTTATTAAAAGATATTACTGAACCAGAAGGGCTTTTATGATGATCTGGTAGTTTAATAGTGACTCATATTTAATGAACTTAATTAGTTGAATTCAACTGACTGTCCTAGTTTAGGGCCATCTGCAAATTGGATTTTTGAAACAGTCATTTATGTCAATTAAATTATTTATCCCTTCAGGCACTCTACTCTGTACTACCCCTCCAGTAAACAGGATTGTCTACAAGTACCTGCTGTTTTCTAACCTTTAACCAATTTCCTAACCAATCCCAATGTTAACTCTTAAATGTACAATGGAGTATTTTGGGCAAAAGTTTGTCAAATACTTCTTGGAAATCTGAATGCTGTTTTAGTGGACTTTAATTCAGAAATGGGGTATATTTCCAGGAGGCACCTCTGTCTTATCTGTTATAACTTTGATAGAATGGCTGCAGAGATGTTGGAATAACCAAAATCATTATTCTAGCAGTATTTTGAGGATTGCCAGATATGGTGGACAGACAAGCAGAAATTCAGCTCATAATTTTACTTGATTGAACTTCAGCAAAGAAATATTATGAATCATTTTATGATTTTAATATGAAGAGCATAGAGAGACAATATAATCTAAAGAATGTGATTCTAAAGGGATGCTTAAGCTGAGAGACCTGTGTACACTTGTAAATTATGTTTGAAGGTGACAGGACAGGTTGAGAGAGCAGTTTATAAAGTGTACAGTTTTTGGTCTTATCATTAAGACAGGCATAGAGGGCAAAAGGTGATCGTTCTGAACTTGTGTAAGACAGAAGGACTTAGTTTGTGAAACTTCCTGGCCAGGAGACTGTTTAGAAATTGACAGGACTTTAGAACAGAAATTTAGACTTCCAGATTTGTGGAAAAGGTCATATTGGCAGATTTAGCAACAACTTATTGAATTGACCCCATTCAGTAGGAAAAGACTGTCCTGAGTCTGTTAAGTAGAATCTTAAATAGTTGAGATAAAGTTTTAGTTTCTCTGGACTGGAGTCTCAAAATGCAGTGTCAGTTGAACAGGTTGGAAGTTTGTTTTGATGTATTCTTTAGATCTAACTGTTTTCTATGTTTAAGTAGCTTGTTTTATCGTTTTACTATTGTTCAAGAAAATCTACAGCCTCACGTGAATATGTTTCAGTTTACTTAAAAAAACCCCATCAGATTTTGGGTTTTGAGTTGTCCAGGAACCCATTGGCTGTGATCGTAAAGATGCTTCCAGGGATGATGAACTTCAGTAATGAAGATGGATTGGAAAAGTTAGGACTGTTAGCGTTGGAAAAAAGACGGAAGAGAAAAGATTTATTAGAGTTTTAAAATCCTGAGAGAGGTCTACACACATTAGGTAAAGACAAACTGTTCTTATTTGTGAAAGGAAGCAAAAAGGAGAGAGCACAAATTGAAAGTAAAAATGTGTTTTCTGCCATCACAACCATAGACTGTGCACTGACCTGTTTAGTCCTAGTTCCTGTGATATCATTGTAGTAGGTTGTAGTAGCTACCTGTATCTGAAAATTGTCCTTGTTTGCCAGAGTCACCACGTCTAACTCCGCCCCTACTTCGATCTCTGTCCCCGCCCCTAACCCCGCCCCCAGCTCCAGCTCCAGCTCCAGTCCCACAGCAGGTCCTAGCTCCCAGCCTTGCCGGATTTTCACCATCCCTCCAGATCTCCCCCTCTCTGAGGATGAAAGATCAGTCCTCAGCAGGGGCCTCACCTTCGTTCCCCTACGCCCTCGGATTAATGAGTTCAACACGCGGCGAGATATTGAACAATTCTTCCGCCGCCTTCGCCTCCGTGCCTACTTTCACAACCAAGACTCCCGCCCACCCTCTGACGACCCCTTCTCCCGCCTCCAACACACCCCATCCACCTGGACACCCCGTGCAGGCCTCCTACCCGCCCTCGACCTCTTTATAGCCAACTGCCGCCGTGACATCAACCGACTCAACCTGTCCACCCCTCTCACCCACTCCAACCTCTCACCCTCAGAACGTGCAGCCCTCCACTCCCTCCGCTCCAATCCCAACCTCACCATCAAACCCGCAGACAAGGGAGGCGCGGTGGTAGTTTGGCGCACTGACCTGTACACCGCTGAAGCCAAACGCCAGCTCGCGGACGCCTCCTCTTATCGCCCCCTTGACCACGACCCCACCTCCCACCACCAAACCATCATCTCCCAGACCATCCAGGACCTCATCACCTCAGGGGATCTCCCATCCACCGCCTCCAACCTCATAGTCCCACAACCCCGCACCGCCCGTTTCTACCTCCTGCCCAAAATCCACAAACCTGCCTGCCCCGGCCGACCCATTGTCTCAGCCTGCTCCTGCCCCACCGAACTCATCTCCCAATACCTCGACACGGTCCTGTCCCCTTTAGTCCAAGAACTCCCCACCTACGTTCGGGACACCACCCACGCCCTCCACCTCCTCCAGGATTTTCGCTTCCCCGGTCCCCAACGCCTTATTTTCACTATGGACATCCAGTCCCTGTACACCTCCATCCCCCATCACGAAGGACTCAAAGCCCTCCGCTTCTTCCTTTCCCGCCGCACTAACCAGTACCCTTCCACTGACACCCTCCTTCGACTGACTGAACTGGTCCTCACCCTGAATAACTTCTCTTTTCAATCCTCCCACTTCCTCCAAACTAAAGGAGTTGCCATGGGCACCCGCATGGGCCCCAGCTATGCCTGCCTCTTCGTAGGATATGTGGAACAGTCCATCTTCCGCAACTACACTGGCACCACCCCCCACCTTTTCCTCCGCTACATCGATGACTGTATCGGCGCTGCCTCGTGCTCCCACGAGGAGGTTGAACAGTTCATCAACTTTACTAACACCTTCCATCCCGACCTGAAATTCACCTGGACTGTCTCAGACTCCTCCCTCCCCTTCCTAGACCTTTCCATTTCTATCTCGGGCGACCGACTCAACACAGACATCTATTATAAACCGACTGACTCCCACAGCTACCTGGACTACACCTCCTCCCACCCTGCCCCCTGTAAAAACGCCATCCCATATTCCCAATTCCTTCGTCTCCGCCGCATCTGCTCCCAGGAGGACCAATTCCAACACCGCACAACCCAGATGGCCTCCTTCTTCAAGGACCGCAGATTCCCCCAGACGTGATCGACGATGCCCTCCACCGCATCTCCTCCACTTCCCGCTCCTCCGCCCTTGAGCCCCGCTCCTCCAACCGCCACCAAGACAGAACCCCACTGGTTCTCACCTACCACCCCACCAACCTGCGCATACAACGTATTATCCGCCGCCATTTCCGCCACCTCCAAACGGACCCCACCACCAAGGATATATTTCCCTCCCCTCCCCTATCAGCGTTCCGCAAGGACCACTCCCTTCGTGACTCCCTTGTCAGATCCACACCCCCCACCAACCCAACCTCCACCCCCGGCACCTTCCCCTGCAACCGCAGGAAATGTAAAACTTGCGCCCACACCTTCACACTCACTTCCCTCCAAGGCCCCAAGGGATCCTTCCATATCTGCCACAAGTTCACCTGTACCTCCACACACATCATCTATTGCATCCGCTGCACCCGATGTGGCCTCCTCTATATTGGTGAGACAGGCCGCTTACTTGCGGAACGCTTCAGAGAACACCTCTGGGCCGCCCGAACCAACCAACCCAATCACCCCGTGGCTCAACACTTTAACTCCCCCTCCCACTCCACCGAGGACATGCAGGTCCTTGGACTCCTCCACCGGCAGAACACAACTACACGACGGCTGGAGGAGGAGCGCCTCATCTTCCGCCTGGGAACCCTCCAACCACAAGGTATGAATTCAGATTTCTCCAGCTTCCTCATTTCCCCGCCCCCCACCTTGTCTCAGTCGGTTCCCTCAACTCAGCACCGCCCTCCTAACCTGCAATCCTCTTCCTGACCTCTCCGCCCCCACCCCACTCCGGCCTATCACCCTCACCTTGACCTCCTTCCACCTATCCCACCTCCATCGCCCCTCCCCCTAGTCCCTCCTCCCTACCTTTTATCTCAGCCGGCTTGGCTCTCTCTCTCTTATTCCTGATGAAGGGCTTATGCTCGAAACGTCGAATTCTCTATTCCTGAGATGCTGCCTAACCTGCTGTGCTTTGACCAGCAACACATTTGCAGCTTGTTTGCCAGAGAACCTGCTTTCTCACCTGCAGAAGTGACATGAGGAAAACCATCTTCACATAGTGTGTGATTAAGGTCTAGATTGCAGTGGATTCATTTGAAGCATACGGCAGGGAATTATGGTTATCTGAAAAGGAGAAAAGTGCAAGGCTACAGGGAGAAGTCTGGGAATGTCCCTGAGTGAATGGCTCATTTGAAGTGTAGTTAATGCAGAATGGGCCAAATGGCCCCTTCCTGTACTAAGCTGAAAATGTGTTGCTGGTTAAAGCGCAGCAGGTCAGGCAGCATCCAAGGAACAGGAAATTCGACATTTCAGGCTAAAGCCCTTCATCAGGAAGCCATTCCTGATGAAGGGCTTTAGCCCGAAACGTCGAATTTCCTGTTCCTTGGATGCTGCTTGACCTGCTGCGCTTTAACCAGCAACACATTTTCAGCTCTGATCTCCAGCATCTGCAGACCTCACTTTTTACTCTTCCTGTACTAAACCAATTATGGGATTCTGTAAATGTTATTTTAATTAAACAGAATTTGTGTCCTATGGATATTTCCAAGCAGTCTGCTAAACTAGGTGCAGCACTAACATAGAAATAGCTGATGAGATAAACCTTAGAGGCCACTTACAAATGTTACTGGCCTTTTGCTAAAGAACTCCAAATCTAAGCTCAGTACTTTTTTGCAAGCTCAACTGCTTCAAATATTTATCTACTTTATAATTAATAGATGTAATAATCACCACCTCAATTATCCCCTATAGCAAACCACTTCAGGCTCCAACAACTAAAGAACAATTGATAACTCCTTGGCACCAGAGGAAATAACTATATTTCTAATTGATAATTTCCATTCAGAGTAACATCATAATTTCCAAACACACATTTACTAAGGTTTTTTTTAAACCACCCTGAATTTCAGAGGAAATAAGTTTATTTGTGAGACACTGCAGAAATTGGAGATCATTTCCCCTGAAAAAAGTCTGACAGTCTGTATGTCCACTCTGCCCAGGGAGTCTGCTCCATCATGCAATGAGATCACGGCTGATCTGAATCCTCAATGCCATTATCCTCCTTCATCCCTCATAAGCCTTCATTTCCATACAGATTATTTTCAGAAAAAAAACCTATCTTAGCCTTGCATATACTTAGCAACCCAATCTCAACAGTCCCCTGTGGTAAAGAATTCCACAAATACATTGTCCTCCTCTCTGTCTTAAATGGGTGATTCCTTCCTCTGAGATTATGTCTCTATTCTTAGACTTTCCCACAAGAAGAATCAACTTATCTATTGACTCTATCAAGTGCTCTAAGAATAGTTTGTTTTCAATAAGGTCTTCTCTCATCTTTGAAACTCCAATGAGTGCAAGCTCAGCCTACCAACCTCTCCACATAAGAAAATCTCTTTATCCTCAGTATCAAGCTACTGAACCTTCTCTGCTGTCTCCAATGCCAGTATATCTTTCTTTAGATAAGGAGACCAAAACTGTCCACAGTATTCCAGGTGTAGTGGAACTAGTGCTTTAGAAGAACTCTCTCTTTTTATATTCCATTCCCTTTGAAAAGTAAGCATTAGCTTATAGTTCCCATTTATCTGAATTGCTTGTTACCTCCTTAAAAGAAATGTAATGCCTCTATCAGCCATAATTATTATTCATAAAGCCATGCTGATTCTGTTGATTTTGATGCATTTCTCAATGCTCTGCTATTACATCCTTTATAATGGACTATATAAAAGACTGGCTTAATGTTACCTTTCTGATAAGATTGTTAACAATTACACTATGAAAAGTTAGCCAATCAGAAAAGCAAATGATACATGCAGATTTTGTGTACCTTGCTTGACTTGAAAGGAGGCAGGATTACAGGTCATTACTCCCAATTGCTGTTCAATATCTGCTGAAGGTTCATTTGTGCAATCTTGGCAGTCTCAGCCAGGCCTGCTAACCGAGCAGCAGAAAAAACTTCCTGCGAGTATGGAATTCCATAAGCAATTTATTTGCTATGAATCATTGTGAACAGGTTCACAATCTCAGCTGTCATACAAAGAAAGCGAAAATAAAACTGAAAAATAATTCATATGTGGAATCAGCCTGGGTTATCGCCGTACACATTCCAACAGCTTACTGTAGAAGTCATAGAGATGTACAGCACGGAAACAGACCTTTCAGTCCAAATTATCCATGCCAATCAGATATCCTAAATTAATTTGTCCCCTTTGCCAACATCCCGCTAAACCCTTCCTATTCATTTAACTATTCAGATGCCTTTTAAATGTTGTAATTGTATCAGCCTTCACCACTTCCTCTGGCAACTCATTCCATACACGCACCACCCTGTGTGTGAAAAAGTTGCCCCTTAGGTCCCTTTTAAATTTTTCCCCTCTCACCCTAAACATCTACCCTCTAATTTTGGACTCAGGGAAAAGACTTTGTCTATTTATCCTGTCCATGCCCCTCATGATTTATTAACCTCTGTAAGGTCACCCTTCAGCCTCCAAAGCTCCAGAGAAAGCAGCCCCAGCCTATTCAGTCTCTCCCTACAGCTGAATTCCTCCAACCCTAGTAACATGCTTGTAAATCTTTTCTGAGTCCTTTCAAGTTTCACGGCATTCTTCCAATTGATGGAAGAACAGAATTGCACACAATATTCCAAAAGTAGCCTAACCAATGCCCTGTACAGCTGCAACATGACCTCCCAACTCCTATACTCTGTGCTCTGACCAATAAAGGAAAGTATACCAAATGCCTTCTTCACTATCCTATCTACCTGCAACTCCACTTTCAAGGAAATATGAACCTGCACTCCAAGGTCTTTTTGTTTTAGCATCACTCCCCAGGACCTTACCATTAAGTGTAGAAGTCCTGCCCCCATTTGCCTTTCCAAAATGCAGCACCTCACATTTATCTAAATTAAACTCCATCTGCCATTCCTCGGCCTATTGGCCCATCTGAAGAAGATGTCATCGTATTCTGAGGTAATCTTCTTGACTGTCTGCTACACCTCCAATTTTGGTGTCAGCTGTAAACTTACTAACTATAGCTCCTATGTTCACATCCAAATCATTTAGATAAATGATGAAAAGTCTATGTATCAAAGCAGTATTTCAAAAAAGTAACATGCTAAAAAAAAATTGGGAGGAGGTAGAAGAGATTTTTAGATTTTTTAAAAAATATCTGCAGCATGAAAACATCTTTGGGACCAATGTAATTCTTTTCCATTATCTCTTTTGAACTGTCACCACTTTCTGACTGACCATAAGTTCACATAACTCTATACTGAATCTTAACTTCTTTTGAAAATTAAAAGGGTCTTACTCAAAGCAAAAATTATTCCAGCCAGTTTGATTTTATCGACTGCAAGCTGCGCCATGATGAACTATTATAAGTTAGTGCAAATAAAGAAAGGAATTGCAATTCCACTGTCCAGAATACTCTGCATCAGTGCGGTTCTGTATTCTGAAATGGTCACAGGTAATAGTTGTTGATTCAGCAAGCTTTATCTAACTATTATCATAATCTTTGTTCAACTTCCTTATGGAATTGCAAGAATAGCCTATGGACCTATAATACTGTTACTGATGTAATATCACAACACCATTGACTGTCATCTGGTACAATTTTGGAGGACACATACCTAAACCAAAGAACTAGACTGCAACTTCAATTTTCAAAATAGAAACATAGGAACAGGAGTCCATTCAGCTTCTCAAGCCTATCTTGCCAATTATCAATGAAAATAGATCTGTACCTTAACTCCATCATCCACCCTTTGTCTCTATCTCTTGAAACCCAAGCCTAACAAAATCCATCAATCTCAATGTTGAAAGTTTAAACTTACCCTGTTTCCATTGCTCTTTGGAAAGGGTGTCTCTACCCTTTCTCAGCTTGATTATCCCAGAACTGTTTAGGACTGTTAGGAGTCCTTTAGTTGGCAAGAAGTGTAAACTCTTGGGCACACTGGATTTGTGTTGAGAGTGTGTTGCTGGAAAAGCACAGCAGGTCAGGCAGTATCTGAGGAGCAGGAGAATCCATGTTTAGTGCATAAGCCTTTCATCAGGAGTCCTTGACCACACTGGATCACAAAGATCTCTGCTGGAAAGAGGTGTTTCTTGATTTGCAATCAATTTTTTCTCACATTAAAACCCTTACTTGAGACCAGATACACACACACAATTTATTTATTATCATTTTGTTTACTCCACTTTTTTTAAAATTGTTTACCTCCCATGTAAAATGATCACATGATCATTGAGTGGAAGCCAAATGTTAAACCTGAAACAAACTGAGAAAAACCTGAAGGAATTATTGCTTCAAAATAACATTTCTATCCCAAGACTTGCACACCCGCCTTGGGATTCCAGCTACTAGAAGGTTTTGCCACATTAATTAATGAAACTTGTGTATTCGTGGTTCCATGACCACCCAGAATTGATTGCAGATATACAAAGAAGTGCTGCTAAATCTTTACAAATCTAAGGTCAGAAGCCTGTCAATGTTGTGTCTCTGCAATGTAGTACCACAATCTCACTCACATTTTATGATGACTTTAAAAGATTTTTGTTGTCTGCTTAGTGAACCTTCCTCAGTTTTGTTGGGGCAGACCGTGGGAGGGGGTAGAAAAAGCATGTTTCCTTTCTGATCAAATTGATTCCCAAACAAGGTTTGTAATGGGACATTTGAACAGATTTGATTCCCTTGTGTGTAATGAGATTTCAAAACAAGCAGATGCATAGTATTTCAGCTGGCACTTGACTAATCAACTGACCCAGTTCACTAAATGATTCTTAACAGTAGACTCACCATTGCGTTTGGGGATTTTTCCCAGTAATTTCAGTTAATTCTGCATCAATCTTGCAGATACTGGTCTGAACAGGAAAATACGTGGAAAGTTCACATCTCAGTGCTTGTAACCTGTTTGGTTAATCTCCAGAAACATCCCTATGTTTTCTGGATTTCCTAAACCTTGATCTTTGCTAGCCTAACTTTTTCTGGGCATATGTTCCTATATCTATTAGGCAAATTATGTCTGTCAACAACATTTCATAAAACTTCAGTTTGCAAACCCAAACACAATGGATTCCCATGCATGTCAGGATACAATCACAATATATAAACACAAATTTAGAACAACAATATTTTAAGTTTTGTGCAGGTATATATGCATCCTTCAAGAGCTTCTTCCTGTGGATTAATAAACCTGAATAAGTCAAGGCTACAGGTTATCTGTGAGAGTTGGAGTAATGATTCAAGATGTGCATAAGTATAAGGGGCAAGAAGGTGACCAAAAGAAAATGGCCGACATATGAATTTGACTAACTTAGCTATAGCAGCAGAAGGGGTAAACAAGTTGCAGCTGGACCACAAGGTCAGACAGATAACAAACCAGACAATGGGCGACTTTACACATAGCAAAAACAAGTCCAGGCAGCAAAACCACAAGGCCGACATTTATGTCAGAAACGAACCTCGTGACTGATAACGAAGGACAACCGTTGAAAAACAACCTGAGGTGGACAATGGACGGTTGTCAGCTGCCTGGGAAGATGGTAAACACTTGAGAGGGGAATGTGTCCAGCTGCGCTTGAAACAAGTAATGGATAAGTACCGGTTACTCAAGATTGAGAATCACCTGACTCAACAGGGGGTGGAGTTTAAGGGTATATCAGGGGATGCTTTGTAACAATCAGGGTCCCTTTCTTTGAGGGGTACCCAACTCTGCAGACTTGCTAATTGCTAATAAACTTTGTTTTCCTGAATTTGTCTTGAGCTGACTTTTTTACGTCTAACAACTCGGGGGCTCGTCCGGGATCGACACTCCGGCTGCGAGGGGATCGAGAAAGGACATCGGGGAAGGTGCACCCTGCCGAATTTGGCAGTCCCTGAGTGCTTGCTCGTCGCCCCACGCGGCTTGAGCGAGTGATATCCGGAGGACTCAGGAAAACAAAGAACAGGGGACCGAGGCAGAAGGGACTTTTTTTTCGATCGAGTAATTTTGGTGCACCAAACCCAGGTAAGATACCTTGCAGATGTCTGGTTTAAGGAGGAGCGTGCGTCACGGGGTCCTGCAGGCCTTCTGCAGAGGCGTGGCACGCGCGAATCTGAGGACCGGAGGGTCCTGCTTGTGTTCCTGGGCGATCGAGGGCGCAGATGTCTGGTTTAAGGAGGAGCGTGCGTCACGGGGTCCTGCAGGCCTTCTGCAGAGGCGTGGCACGCGCGAATCTGAAGACCGGAGGGTCCTGCGGGGTAAGTGTGTTTTGACACGGATACTTGCAGAGGTCTGGTTCAAGGAGGAGTGTGTGCCACGGGGTCCTGCAGGCCTTCTGTAGAGGCGTGGCGCGCACGAATCTGAGGACCGGAGGGTCCTGTGAGTGTGTCTTGACACGGGTAAATCTTCGTAAGTCCTCGGAAATGGGAAATAAGGAATCAAAAGCAAATAAGGAAGAGGGAGGTCCAAACGTGGATAATGAGAATTTTTTTACCAGCAGCTTGCAGTAAGACCGACAGAGAGAGAGAGAGTGCGAGAACTGCTCGCAAAACAATTAACCCTCTGTGATTCGGTTTGAATGCACATTGGTTTGTTGGTGATTGAATGAGGAAGTTTTATTCACTGGAGCTTGAGTTCCAAGATTGTTTTAAATGTGATCTTTATGTAAACTTAACATGATTTATTTTCAATATGTGAAGGACAGTTGTAGTTTCAGTTCAACAGTAGACTGTCGGAAAAAAAAAGACGATAACTTCCATGGTTATTATCTGAGACCTTGGATTCGGCCATTAGAATTTTTTTAAAAACTTGAATTGACAAATTATTGTAAGACAGCTCTGATTATTTTACGACCTAAAGTATTGTAATTAAGAAATAATTGGTCAGGAGTACATAAGAAAACTAATTTTGGATCTAAATTAGAGTACTAAATCTGGGTGATTAAAGTGGATTTCAAAATTGGGAACTGTATGCATTTTACATTTTAAATATTAAATACTGAATAAATGGACGTAAATATATAAATATGTTTACAAGTTAGGAACAGGCTTTAAAGTTAGTCAAGCATGAATTAATAAATTGGTGTTTGAGGATATGAGAAGCTAGGAACATTGCAATATTTATTAAAAAAGGAAGAACGTATCGACTAAAGTGCCGATAGGGGACAAGGAGATTGGGTTTGTGTGTGACCCCCTCACCAGTGGGGAGGTCGGAACATTTAGAAGGAAATGACGGTCCTGGATGAGAATCCAATAGGATTGTCAGAACAAATCAATTTTTGAGGCCCAGTCTGTATATGTGGGCTGAGTTAATGTCTATTTTTGAATATACTATTTACTGGGGGAGAAAGGAGACTTATATGGGGATACTGGATAGGGAAAGTGTTAATTGAGATAAAAAAAAACTAGTAGCAGTGCCGGTATTAAGCTTGCCGGACAATTTGGCATGAGAGGGGGATGGTTAGGGGTGAAGACAAAGATCCCCTTCAGAACCCTAACTGGGACCACCACAATATAGAAGGGTGGAATAATATGTTAGACATGCAAAATTTGATAATCCAAGGGATACAAACTTGCATCCCCAAACAACAAAATTTAGCCAAGTTTTTCGACCTGAGGCAGGGAAAGGACGAGTCTCCCTGTGCATTCATACACAGATTAAGGGAGTCGGTTAGGAAATGTTCGGGTATAGACCCAGATGGGGAAATAGGATGACGGATGGTAAAGGTTCACTTCGTGACAAAGACATGGCCTGATATCCAGAAGAAGTTACAGAAGATAGAGAACGGGAACGGTAGAAATGAGTCGGAGTTGTTACAGGAGGTTCAGAAAGTATTTGTATAGAGAGACATAATGGCGGAGGAACGGAAGGCTAAGATAATGGTAGCAGTAGTAAGGGAGGACTGTATGAAAGACAAAAGGAGTCGGATAAATAAGGTGGTTATCTAAATCTGAATATTTATGTCTTTGTGGGCCGGCCCCGATAGGAATTTTGTGTTGGTGAAGATTTGTGTGTGTCTTTGTGTGTGTAAATTTGATTGTAAAAAAGTCTCTGTGGATGTGAGAAGTTGTGTTTGTGTATGGATTTTTTTTTTAAAAAAGGCTTCTCAGCTAACAAGCAGTTTAACACTTGAATTCTGGCTTGAATTCATCTGTTTGTTAATGGTTTTATGTGTGAAACTTGTTGTTTGTCATTTGATTCAGTGTGCTATTTTTGATTGTAATTTTATGAATGCTCAACGTTATTTTTTTCTCATGATATGATTTTATTAGAACTTAAGGAGGACCCTGATACTGGGAGAAAACAGCAGTATAGGTGGACTATCTTAGCTGAAGTCACCAAACTTGTTTGGACAGATCCTAGAACAAGTTCTTGAGGGCTTGACTTTAAGACCAACTTTAAAGTTAATTCAGTATGTGGACGACCTCCTGTTGTCCGGTCCCACCCAAACTGACACACAGCAGGGAACCAATGATTTATTAAACTACCTTGCAGTGAAGGGATTGCGAGTTAGTCAGAACAAACTACAGTATGTGGAACGGGAAGTAAGATATTTAGGACATCTATATGAGGCAGTGCTCTTAGATAGAGTGGACCTTAAGATAGAGGTGGGAGCATGTTCAAATCCGGCTGACTTCTTATGGAAAGGAGGACCATTCATGAGATTGAGTGCAAAGTAGTAATAAGTTAGAACAATTCCAAATTCACACGACATGAGGGGTGGTATCCACCTTCAGGAAAATGAGGCAGGGGAGCAGTGGCTCTGGAACAGATGTACAAAGAAAAAGGCTGCTGATAAGGCAGGGGGGAACAGAAACTCTGAGGGTAGATGCGAATTAATATGGGTAACTTGAGAGTGAGTTTCAGGACGTTGAGACAGTAAGTAGACTGTATTGCGCTGAGATTGTTTGTGGGGGGGCTATACGGCGCGTAGGGCCGCATTGAAAAACGGTAGGTAGGGAGCGGGAGCTCCAGGGGCGGATGCGCCCAGACACAGGGAAAACATTACATTTGACAACTGCGATGTGCTTGAAAGAATTAAAATCTTACTGACAACCGACCCTGAACAGTTCCATATGTAGAGCAGTGACCTCCGGGAAAAAGGGGGGGAAGATCTGCCACATGGGGACTGCCCAGCAGTACTGGAGACTGCGAGTGGAGATAGTTGGGGAAAAGAATTAGCACTTGAAGACCTGGTGGTCAAGGGGAGGTCGCTATGAGCTCCGATGCGCAGACACAGGAGACAGTGACAGGCAGACATAGACAGAGAGACCAACACCGTATGAGAGAGAGAGAGAGACTGGCTGTGTGTGAGGACCTACAGAGAGAGAACGGAAGCTATTACATTTTGTTGTGTTTCTGGCTGAAAGTCATCTGTTCGTTAGTGCATGAATGTTTGAGTGTTTATCACCTAGAGCTTGAGTCACGAGATATGTGTATCTGTAAATATGTTGAGACCCTGGGCTTCGCTGTTTCTCGTTTACTTCACCAGGGACTCCTGACTCAGACACCACCTCTGGATTTCGCTGTGCACACTATTGAACCCGGTGAAGGGGATTTGATCAAACATTGACAACAGTTAACTCTCGAACTTGTGTGGGACGGCCCGTTCCTAGTACTCCTCACCATTGAACGGCGGAGAAAAGCTGGCAAATGGCCAGTCACCTCTCCAGTTAAGAAAGGAGTCTGGACAGCCGAATCAACACGTGACCCACTATAACTCAGACTGAACAGACTTTGATTAACTGACTATACTATGGCGACGTGAGTGCGGGGACTGTTTCTTCAGAATTGTATGTTAATCTTGTTTTGTGCTTTGATATATTGTTTAAGTTCTTAGCACTAGTCAGAATTATGCTGCTATTCCTGTTACTTCTGAGTTTTGCTCATATATCTTTTTCAGATGTTGTGTTAATGATTTCTGTTTCGGAATTTCCACAAGTTATAAAAATTGATGCTTGCAGCCTAAGTAGAATGCCCAGATGTAGAGTTTCAAAGGGAATATCTTTCCTCCAAGATATTTCTTCACACCCTACCGAACCGCAAAAGCCACCGCCTAGCATCACTATCCATAGAGCCCCCTTTAGTCCAGCCCTAAACTGTTTTGACAGGAAGTGTCATCCTATATATATCTCACCATTAAAAATGCTTCCTCTGAAGACTCATTTCCCCATAAAAATGGGTCCCAACTCCTTAGTAAAGATTTAAAGATAGAGATGACAGTGTATGGGAAGCGTTTTGTGGGCTGCTGTTTTTGAATTGGCGTCAGACGGGGACAGCCTTTGGGATTCCTTGATTCTAAACTGCAACCTTTAACCCCTTACACTGATCCAAAGTCAATGCAGATTATAGAGGTTAAAGACCTGAGACAGACTCTTGAAATAGAAACAGGATATGGATAAACAAATGCCTGGATTGAATGGGTTAAATATACTGTAAAAAGCCTGAACAAAAGCAATTGCTATGCATGTGCCTCCGGTAGGACAGTGTCTCAGGTAGTTCCCTTTCCGCTCGGGTGGGAGCGAAACAAACAGGGCATGGAATGCACGATAGCCCTATATCAAGATGAGACTGCATGGAAAAATCCGAATTGTGCTTCTTTGTCTTTGATGTTCTCTTCCTTAAAAGGACATAAGAGGCAAGCTCCCCCTGTGTTTTCTGCCGCTGTTGGGAATCACACATCGTGTGTTTATAGACAGGGTGGATCTATTGATTTGGGGGAGCTGAGATTGTGTTCGGTGATTAAAAATGTTACTGAAGCAGTGGAAGGAAGAAATTACTCATCTTTAAACGTTCCCCGAGCGGATCTGTGATGGTATTGTGGAGGGAAAATACTGAGACCTACCCTGCCCCCTGATTGGAAGGGGATATGTGCAATTGTACAATTGGCAATACCATTCACCCTGGCATTTGAAAGAGAACATTTAGTTGAGAAAAAAAGGAAGAGATAAGAGATCACTGCTATCCACTTCTTTTGATAAAGGGATTTATCTTGATTCAATAGGGGTCCCTAAGGGGGGTGCCTGATGAGTTCAAAGCTCGTAACCAGCCTTCAGCAGGCTTTGGATCATCCCTATTCTGGTGGGTTACTAGTCGTATGGCTTGGGAAAATAGACTGGCCTTGGACGTGCTCTTAGCTGAAAAGGGGGGCGTTTGTGTCATGATAGGCTCTCAATGTTATACTTTTATTCCCAACAATACGGCCCCTGATGGCTCGGTGACCCGTGTCCTGGAAGGTCTCCAGGCACTGGCTGATGAGATAGCTGAGAATTCAGGTGTAAATACTAATTGGACTGGCTGGCTAGAGCGGTGGTTGGGCGTTTTTGCCCTGCTGCTAATCCTTCCTTACCTGATCCCCTGCTTTCAGTCCCTGATTCAAATGAACCTATCCCAGCTTGAGGCCGTGGCCATTCCTCAACATGGGACCCGTGAGCTTAAAGTCATGTTGCTTCGCAAGTCTCCTGCCTGACTGATTCCTTATGCACATCTTGAAAAGAAAAAGGGTGGATTGTGAGAGTTGGAGTAATGATTCAAGATGTGCATAAGTATAAGGGGCAAGAAGGTGACCAAAAGAAAATGGCCGACATATGAATTTGACTAACTTAGCTATAGCAGCAGAAGGGGTAAACAAGTTGCAGCTGGACCACAAGGTCAGACAGATAACAAACCAGACAATGGGCGACTTTACACATAGCAAAAACAAGTCCAGGCAGCAAAACCACAAGGCCGACATTTATGTCAGAAACGAACCTCGTGACTGATAACGAAGGACAACCGTTGAAAAACAACCTGAGGTGGACAATGGACGGTTGTCAGCTGCCTGGGAAGATGGTAAACACTTGAGAGGGGAATGTGTCCAGCTGCGCTTGAAACAAGTAATGGATAAGTACCGGTTACTCAAGATTGAGAATCACCTGACTCAACAGGGGGTGGAGTTTAAGGGTATATCAGGGGATGCTTTGTAACGATCAGGGTCCCTTTCTTTGAGGGGTACCCAACTCTGCAGACTTGCTAATTGCTAATAAACTTTGTTTTCCTGAATTTGTCTTGAGCTGACTTTTTTACATCTAACATTATCCACATCTTGAATAATAACAAACTATAAAACCAATGCGATGTGAGGAAAAGCTGTACTTTTATATCTATTAAAGTGCAAGGTGCTTTTTTTAATTATTAAAGGACACTATTAAACAAGTAATCTCACTTTATTGAAATAAAGCAGATTACAATCAAAGCAGAAACTTTGGGTTATTAAACACATTTACTTTGACCTGACCTGAGGCAGTTTAATGTGTGATAACATTTCAAAACCATGCAATCTAATGAGGCTGATGTGCCTAACTGGCCCTGTTTCCTTATGTTTGCTATATTTCACTACACCTCCACATTTCTCTGCAGGGTATCCAGGCTTTAAGCAAATGCGCAGTCAGCAAGCTCGTCTCCTTATCTCTTTCAATGCAATTCTGATCAGCCACTGGAAGACATCGAGAGCCAGTAATACAAAATCCAGTAACACAGCCAAATAATGCAGAACTAACGAGCTGGAGACATGAGATTAAATCACATCACAGCAGTTGGGAAATATAAATTTAACTGATTAATCTGATATAAAATGCTAGCATTAACAACAGTGACCATGAAGGTACAAGTCTATCCAGTTTAATGTCCTTTTTGAGAAGGATGCCTACCCTTCTTCTCCTAAATCCCCTTGAAACAGCTAACAAGTCACTCAGCCATATCTCAAGCATAATCACAGAGTAGCTTGCCTGTACCAATTATATTAACAGCCTCTGAATTCAGAAAATAAATAAGGCAAGTCATTTTTCTTTAATTTTTTTTCAGGGGATGAGATAAATCAGGTTTGAATAGAAATATGATAGCAATGCTGTGTAAACACAAAATTATATTGGTTTCATGGTGTTACTGGAAAGGACAATATTGTCACTCATTCTGAATTACTCTGGAACTGAGTGGCTTGAAGGTCATTTCCAAAATGGAGAGAAGAGGCAATCATGTGAGCATGAAGTCACATGAAAGCTAGACCAAGGGATAAGGGATAATATTCTATCAATGGATAGAGGACTGGTTGACAGAAGAAACAAAGAATAGGAATGAATAGGAGACAGTAAGGACTACAGATACCGGAAATCAGAGTCAATAAATATGAAACTGGAAACACGCAGCACGTCAGACAGCATCCAGTGAGTAGGTAAGTCAACGTTTCAGGCCAAAACCTTTTGTCAGGAGTGGGGAGGGGGAGAGACACAGGAAGTATATAGAGGGACGTGGGGTGGGTCTTGGTGGGGGGTAGGTGGAATGGTGATAGGTGGGTGCAAGTGAGGGTTATTATGATTAGTCAGTGGGAGGGGTGGAGCAGATAGGTGAGTAGGAAGATGGACACGTTAGAACAGGTCAGGGAGGTGGGGTGGGGTGGGGCAGGATATGGTATAAGGATGGGGGTGGAGAGATTTTGAAGCCAGTTAAGTCAGTATTCAATCCATTGGCCTGTAAGCTTCCCAGGCGAAATATCAGGTGTTTTTCATAGAACATAGAACATTACAGCGCAGTACAGGCCCTTCGGCCCTCGATGGTGTACCGACCTTTCATACCAATCTGAAGTCCATCTAACCTATACTATTCCACGTACGTCCATATGCTTGTCCAATGACGACTTAAATGTACTTAAAGTTGGCAAATCTACCACTGTTGCAGGCGAAGCATTCCATACCCTGACTACTCTCGGAGTAAAGAAACTACCTCGGACATCTGTCCTATATCTATCACCCCTCAATTTAAAGCTATGCCCCCTCATGCTCACCGTCACCATACTTGGAAAAAGGCTCTCTCTGTCCACCCTATCTAACCCTCTGATTATCTTATATGTCTCTATTAAGTCACCTCTCAACCTTCTTCTCTCTAATGAAAACAGCCCCAAGTCCCTCAGCCTTTCCTCGTAAGACCTTCCCTCCATACCAGGCAACATCCTAGTAAATTTCCTTTGCACCCTTTCCAAAGCTTCCACAGCCTTCTTATAATGCGGTGACCAGAACTGTACACAGTACTCCAAGTGCGGCTGCACCAGAGTTTTGTACAGCTGTAGCATAACCTCATGGTTCCGGAACTCGATCCTTCTTTTAATAAAAGCTAAAACACTGTATGCCTTCTTAACAACCCTATCAACCTGGGTGGCAACTTTCAAGGATCTGTGTACATGGACACCGAGATCTCTCTGCTCATCTACACTACCAAGAATCTGACCATGAGCCCAGTACTTTGCACTCTGGTTACTCTGACCAAACTGAATCACCTCACACTTGTCCGCATTAAACTCCATTTGCCACCTCTCAGCCCAGCTCTGCAGCTTATCTATGTCTCTCTGCAACCTACAACATCCTTCGTCACTATCCACAATTCCACCTACCTTAGTGTTGTCTGCAAATTTACTAACCCACCCTTCTACACTCTCATCCAGGTAGTTTATAAAAATGACGAACAGCAGTTGACTCAACACCGACCCTTGTGGTACACCACTAGTAACTGGACTCCAGGATGAACATTTCCCATCAACCACCATCCTCTGTCTTCTTTCAGCAAGCCAATTACTGATCAAACTGCTATATCTCCCACAATCCCATTCCTCTGCATTTTGTATAATAGCCTATTATGGGGAAACTTATCGAACGCCTTGTTGAAATCCACATATACACCACATCAACCAGTTTACTCTCATCTACCTGTTTGGTCACCTTCTCAAAGAACTCAATAAGGTTTTTGAGGCACGACCTACCCTTCACAGAACCGTGCTGACTATCCCTAATCAAATTATTCTTTTCTAGATGATTATAAATCCTATCTCTTATAACTTTTTCCAACACTTTACCAACAACTGAAGTAAGGCTCACTGGTCTATAATTACCTGGGTTGTCTCTACTCCCCTTCTTGAACAGGGGAACCACATTTGCTATCCTCCAGTCTTCTGATACTATTCCTGTAGACAATGAGGATTTAAAGATCAATGCCAAAGGCTCGGCAATCTCCTCCCTGGCTTCCTAGAGGATCCTAATATAAATCCCATCTGGCCCAGGGGACTTATCTATTTTCTGCAGGATTTCTAATACCTCTTCCTTGTGAACTTCAATCCCACCTAGTTTAGTAGTCTTTATCTCAGTATTTTCCTCGACAACATTGTCATTTTCTAGAGTGAATACTGTCGAAAAATATTTGTTTCGTGCTTCCCCTATCCCCTCTGACTCCACACACAACTTCCCACTACTGTCCTTGATTGGTCCTAATCTTACTCCCGTCATTCTTTTATTCCTTAAATACCTATAGAAAGCCTTAGGGTTTACCCAGATCCTATCCACCAACAACTTCTCATGTCTCCTCCTGGCTCTTCTGAGCTCTCTTTTGGTTTTTCCTGGCTACCTTGTAACCCTCAAGTGCCCTAACTAAGCCTTCATATCTCATCCTAACATCAGCCTTCTTCTTGCTCTTGACTAGAGATTCCACTTCCTTCATAAACCACTGCTCCCGCGCTCTACAACTTCCTCCCTGCCTGACAGGTACATACTTATCTAGGACACACAGGAGCTTTTCCTTGAATAAGCTCCACATTTCTAAAATGCCCATCCTCCGCAGTTTCCTTCCCCATCCTATGCTTCCTAAATCTTGCCTAATTGCATCATAATTGCCTTTCACCAGCTGTAACTCTTGCCCAGTGGTACACACCTATCCCTTTCTATCATTAAAGTAAACATAACAGAATTGTGATCGCTATCACCAAAGTGCTCACCTACTTCCAAGACTAACACCTGCTCAGGCTCATTACGCAGTACCAAATCTAATGTGGCTTCGCCCCTGATTGGCCTGTTTACATACTGTATCAGGAAGCCCTCCTGCACACACTGGACAAAAACTGACCCATCTATAGTACTCGTACTATTGTGTTCCCAGTCAATATTTGGAAAGTTGAAGTCCCCCATGACAACTACCCTCCAGTTTCCATTTGTCTCACTCTGATAGTGGAGGAGGCCATGGATGGACATGTTGTCAGGGGAGTGGAAGAGGGAATTAAGTGGATGGCAACTGGAAGGTCAGATTGGTTCATGCATGCAGAGCACAGATGTTACGCAGACTGGTTCCCCAGTCTATGTTTCGTCTCTCCAAAATAGAGGAGACTACATCGGGAGGCTCAAAAGGGCTGAATGGCCTGTTCCTTTGTCTGGAATGAATGAGGGAACATTTGGATCTTGTGAAAATTTATATCCATTTGTATCCTTAACTTCTATTAAACATCTTGAAATAAAGCTCCAAGCTTTAAGTTGTACTTGCAGATGGAATTACACAGGGGACGCTGACCTCAGCAGTATCAAAACATTTGCAGTCTGCAAAAGATAACTTCGTGAAACGTTCTTTCATTGATGTTCACAAGGAAGTTCTTTCTGCATTGCTGTGGCTGACATTGTTATTCCAACTGAAGAACATCCATACAGTCTTACTTGGCACAATGCTATAGCTCTTACAAATCCCTGCTATCTATGCCATATACTCCAGTTGTTTCAAGCAGAAGATCAAGTAGTGTTCTCCTGGATAAAAGCTTACAAAGCAGACATGATCTGATGTGAAGGGGCTGGCCTGTGGTAGGTGATGTTGCACTGGACAACATAACACAGCATCCTGACCTCCACTCCTGGGAAGAGCATAGCAACACTGCCCCTCTCTCATTTTCGCAGCATTCTGTTGAAGACAAGGAACTGTGGCTCCTTGTATCTTTGCCACATCATGACAGAGTAGAAGTGGGCACTGCAGATGCTAGAGATTAGACTCAAGATTAGAGTGGTGCTGGAAAAGCACAGTAGGTCAGGCAGCACGAGGAACAGGAAAATCAACATTTCAGGAAAAAGCCAGAATGAAGGGCTTCAGCATTCCTGACGAAGTGCTTTTGCTCAAAGTGAATCACAGGATCAAGTCCCTGAGTTTAAATGCTAACCCCCAGCCCCTCTCCACCACCACAAACTTTCATATTCCTTCTCCTCCCAACCACATCAGTTTTAATTTTTATCTATATTCCAATCCACTTACTTAACTGGTCATCCACCCACTTTATATTTGAGCCTCAGAGATACATCATACCCAGTCCAAGCAGTCTCACACTGTCTTTCCACTAGATCCTCAGTAGTGCTGATATTTAATGCCCCTCCCACCCCCTGCCTGTAGAACCCCTTGCTCTCCTATGCTCTACCACTTCCACTCTTATATGGTGAGCTCACCCCCATCCCCCCTCCCCCTCCCCCCCCCCCCCCCTCCCCCCCCCCCCACACACACACACACACACACACACACTTCACAAGTATTATCCAACCTCCACTTCACCTCTTACTCTGAATAATTTAGTGAACAGACCCTCAGAACTCTCTTGACCAACGCTGACGAATGAACCAAACTTACTGCAAATTCCCACCTGGTTGAACTGAACCTGAAGGATTGACCGTGGCCAACTCCTTGAAGTGCTGAGGTACAGAATCCCTGACCTTAGATGTCCCAAGTGGCTGACTGACCAAACATCTGGTCTGATGATGTTCAATGTCCTTGACTTACTATGCCACTACCACTGACTGAAGACCATCTTCCTTGACCTGACTAAGCACTACTCACTCCCCTCAGACTTTGAGAAATGACCATTTGATTAAAACACATGCATAACATTTGCTGTACAAGCTATTGGCATATGGTGCAAGAGTAACATTAACATAGCATGGTGCTGTACAGCAACATGCCATTCCTGATAAAGGGCTTTTGCCAGAAAACGTCGATTTTACTGCTCCTCGGATGCTGCCTGAACTGCTGTGTTTTTCCAGCACTACAAATCCAGAACATGTCCACTCTCGAATGGTCACTCTGCCAACCATATCAAGCTGCCTAGCTTTGCATTTGCACCAAATACACAATAAGACAAAAAATACTCTTAACCTTTAACTTTTGAATGAGATAGCATGGCAAGGCTATGATGATCCAAGTGCAAAGTGTCTGGGCGCTAAGAAAACAAGTGAAGAACCTGAAATACACCCTGGTCCAAAACACAAAATGGGTGCCTGTCCCTGCATGGTGTCTTAGCAGCATTATATGAAAGGTGTCAGTGCATTCTAGATTGCAGCACTGAAGTGGAGAGATGTTCAACAATCACATGGGGAAGTTGGTCCATGTCTGATGCCACCATCCACAAGAGGGTTAGAGAGGAGGGATGTTTGCAGATGCTTGTTGCCCACGGTGTTTAATCAGCGATGTTGGGGCTGCTGTTCAAGTTGGTGTGTCAGAGAAGCAAGCAACAAATTAGAGCTGTCAGGTACTATCTTTTCACATTCTTGTCAGGAATTGTCAGCATCTAAGTGCATGGGAAACTGCAAATCAATGAGATGAAGAAATGTTCTAATGCACACAAATGAATCTCTTGCTGCTCACTAGCAATAGTCGCATCATGCTCATTTTTCCAATCTCATCATATCTTCCACACTGACTTACCATTGCCCACATTGCTCGGGGTGGGGAATATTCCACCCATTATTTTGACAGGGAACTCACAATCAGAGCATTGTCAAGATTGCACAAATATGGTTGCTTCCCTTCATCGTGTTGCTGCAAGCATGACTATCCATACTTAAAACTACTTTTTTTAACAAAGCTATGGCAATAGATTGAAGGCACTAGATGCAGAAAACAAATCTCATTATTGTACTCAATCAAAGGAGGCACAGAAATCAACTTCTCTTTAAACTCTTGAACGGTTGTCAATGAAAAGTTGTGCAACATGCTGTGCAACACCTGAATGTAAACCTAGGTAAATATGGGTGTTTTGTATTATAAAACAAAAGTATTTATACTTTATATGAACAAGCTCCCTATTTCAAAGGGAAGCGATGACCTAATGGCATCATACTAGCCCAGAGATCCAGGTAATATTCTGGAGACCTGAGCTTAAATCCTGCCATGGCACAGCAGAAGGTGGAATTTGAATTCAATTTTAAAAATCTGGAATTAAGAGATTAATGACCATTGTCAATTGTCAGAAAAAAATCCATCTGGAGCAGGGAAGGAGAACGCCATCCTTATCTGGACTGGCCTATATGTGAGTCCTAACCCAGAGCAATGTGGTCGACTCCAAACTGCTCTCTGGGCATATTAGGCATAGGCATAATGCCAGAGATACCCTCAACCCGTGAATGAGTAAAAAAAAAGAATGTAAAGACTATACTGTTTTGATTTGTCTTTTCTCATTGTTGAAACATTTTTCATGTAAATATTTTAATGAGTGCATGAACAGACCGACATTCCCTGCTCACAGTTACCAAACTGAATCCTTCCTCCATGATTCCTGATGCTAATTTTTCCTTTTTTTCTTGTTTTTAAATAAACAAAATTAATGTTTTGTTAAATGAGTCAGAGGGAAAAAATACAAGAGAATTTCAGTATTCTGCTATATGAATGCCACTGATGAGTGAAACCTAAACATGCATTTATCCATTAGTGCTGAGGGAGGATGGGGGAGTGCTTTCAGCAATCCAATCCTTTTGTCACCATGTCCAGTGTCAGCAAATACTAACAACTCCACATGGGAGCACTTGATGTTAATAGCTGTTTTTGCAAACGTTACAAGTGATACAATTTGATACATTTGGGGAAATAGCACAAACTATAGAGCAGCTTATAGTGGAAGAAATTCATACAAACATACAAACGAGGAGCCTTGAATCTGTTCTGCTGAAAGATGAAAGCTGTTTTGATTACTCCACATTCCAGCCTATTCCTGGAGAAGGGCAAGGACATAACAATTACACTGTATACACTTCTTATGATATGCACAATAATATTCAATGCTATATATTATTAAAACAAAAAAATTGTTCAATGTTTTAAGTATCATTTTAAGTATCATTTGAAAAAAAATTCACATCCTTTCAGAATACAAAAAAAAGTTACCCAAAGAGCAGCATTGAAATTCACGTCAAGAATATCTATTGCATTCATACAAAACATAAGGTTTGCCATCCTTCATATTTTCCCAGTTGACAAGAGCACACTTACTACACATCCATTACTATTTAAAGAAGGCAATAACTCTACAGACAAGTGGAACTCTTCACCTGCAACTGTCAGATGCATTCTTTATTTTACTTTCGACCTAAATAAAAAGTCAGCTTTCTTCAAAGATGAATAAAACTTTCATTCCCAGTAGGCCAAACACACACATACCATGTAAATATTATCTCCAATATGGATTCCTTGAGCTGAAATTAACATATAGTACTGCTAAACCTCTCAAGGTAGATATTGGTGCAGTAACTAATGATCGAATCCCAGATCCAGGCCCATGGCCGAACTTGAAGCAGGAACTGTTCCAAATTTTATTGAGATAAGACGAGAAGGTGACATTATTGTTTTATTCTTCTGGCTTTATATTCCATGTTTTGGTTTATTTTCTGTGTTTTAAGATGGCACTGGAGAGTAGTGATGTGAAACAACACTTTTTACTGTATTTGTTATAAATATTCATGACAATAAATCAATTGAAAAGATCTTGATGTAGTTGTTGGGGTCACAATGTGAAAATTTGAAAAATATGCCATCATGTCAGCAGTGGGATGGTGGATGCTCAGAGGCTGTTTAAGTCAGACAGACCATGATGTGTTGGGCGATCAGGGTCATGATTGGCAAAATGATGTGCAACTTGGTAAGTATAGTGGTACACATACAGGAGATGTGAACACTGAAATCTGAGATATAAAGTGACTGACTAAGTAAATGCTTTGCATTGACCTGAAGAGTAATCTCCTTTCTTTTGATGAATCCCTGAATCAACTTTTGTTTATTTTTATCTTTCAGAAAGTTCAACTTAAAAGTATTTAAAATAATGGCCAGATGTTAAAATAAAAAATAAATATGTTTATAACAATGTACAATGTTTAAAAATATTATCCTATAACCTCTCATTGTACAAAAATATTAAAGTTGGCTGCTTGGTTGAGCAGGTAAATCATGCTTCCTTTAAATTAGAACTTCATAGACTGAAGAACTACACAACTCATGTCCAAAACCACAGAAACATGAGCAGTCCGGTACTAACTATTAAACTAGACCATTACGTCAGTGCAGATCTGCATTGGATAAAATCTATTCGATATATATCAAGAAGTCCCATCACAGACACTCATTGTTGAGGTGAGTAACTGCCATTGTGAGGTTTTCTCAGCCTGTGTCTTGGCCCTGCGTTTGGCAAGTTTGGAATTGGAAGGAGGGGAAAGTCGCATAGAACAAACAGCCTTGATGATCGCTTCCTGTTCCCCTTGCATCTCCTCATCTTGCTGTGAAAGCTGCCTGTTGAAGGCAATGGCTTCTGCAGCAAAATCAGTCAGGTCCTTTGTGCTACTGTTTCTGGAGAACAAATATGACAATTGTATCTATAAGCTGGGAAATAATATTGATAATTCACTGCATAATATCTTAAACTACACACGAAGCAGCATAATCATTAAGGATATTACAGTGTAATGTAACAAGCTAAGACATTATCCTGCAATTATTAAATCCCAATATTAACTTAATCATGCAATTTGATGTCGACCATTACAAACTAACTAGGTCAACCAGAAGGCACAAAGAAATCTCTTTGTTCAGATTCAACTGTTAAAGGGCAGCCTTTTACAGAATTATAAAAGATACGAACAGGCTTGAATCAGAACATGCATAAAATCATTCCAAATCTGAATGCTGTCTTCCCTTGTCAATACTTGGAGGAAGTAATGAAGAATATGCTTTCTCTAAGCAGAGATAAACCAAGCAGAATTAATTAGATTGATATAAATGAGATAGATTTGAAGTTTTGAACAGAGAGATCCCCAATAACACATGGTTACTTTCCCAAGAGACTGAGGGGGGCTTGGAAGGAGTTTTTTCGGCACTGATGATCACAGTAAAGAGAATCACTGAACACGACACAGCAACTGGAAACAGGCAAGCATGATGCCCACACTGATAGGCTGACAGCCAGGTATGAGCAACATCAGTAATTCTAAGGAAGTGACCTGGCATTCAGAAATAGACTACAAACTGGCCATATTTGCAGGTTATGTCAAAGCAGGAGGAGCAGTAAAATTCGATGAGGTGGTTAAAATTGCAAAATCAATGGACAAAATATGTAAGTGCAAAAATTGCAAAAGAACAAATATGACTATTGTCTCTATAAGCTGGATAAGAACATTGGTAATTGGCTGCATAATATCTCAAAATACATATTAAGCAGCAACATATGTCACTCTTATAAATGATAACAAAATTGATCAAGATTATATTGAAAGTCAAAAAAGCCAAAAGAACATGCAACTATATAACCACACGGTAGAAGTCAGAGAATGCCACAACAAAACTGCGTCTGGTATCATAACTTGTTCTAATTTCCAGAATACAATCAAGAAGTGGAGGGAGTACAAAGATTCATGAAGTTGATCAGAGTATCGCACTTAATAGGAAAGGTTAGAAAGCTCCTTGCCTTTGTAGTAGTTGTGGTGTAGGCAGACGTTTTTCTGGCGCATTCTACAAAGAAGAAGAGAATTATTACTATTTTCATTGCAAAAGCATTTTCCGAGACTGTTCTTTTGTTAAAGTCAATGAAGGTTACTTTATAAAAGGGAACATGATATCAAATTACTGCACAGATAAAGTAGCACTTGTGAATGAATGCAAAACCACAGGATTAATTCACTGGGGCAATTTTTACACTACAGTACCTAGTATTGTTTGCAGTGTACTTTAATACTGACTAATAAAGTAGACACGCTTAATGTGTCTTCTTATAAGATGGTCTTCTCAAAATATGTTAGAAACTAAATTATAAGAGCATTGAATTCTAATTGCTGAATCAATCTGACCACACTTCAGAGGGCATTAACCAACTGATCAGTCGTCAGGATTACTCAATTGGTGTTCTGCAGTAAATAGATTAATGTTTCCAGAAACTAACAAACGTTTTTGTTATTAAATAGTTAGATGGTTTATTTGTGACCTCTAGTAATAATCCATACCAAAACAAGATGTTTAACAATAAAAGTAGTGAGCATATCTTGCTCTGTATCATTTTTGATAGCTAATTTCAATCCTTTCAACAAACATGAACTCATGAAGATTCAAAGTATGGGATTTCTCAAGTGAATTGATTTTTTTTTACCAGTTACTGAATAACAATGACGGTTGGATTGGGTTTACGGCTGTAGCACACATCACTCACATATGGAGAAAGTAGAAAATGTTGAGCTTGGTCTTGGCTATTTATTACTCTTTAAATAGTTTCTCAGCTTCACGGTACCAAATATCACCAATAAACTAATTGAAGCGTCTTTTGTGGCATGACTTCCGTCCAGAAGTGATACAGCAGTGCATTAACCAATTTGGCCAAATAATCCCATTCTAATTCAATTTTTGACATGTGTACTTACCCCTTGCACCCAGGGATGTTGAAGAACTTGTCCAGCACTGAGCCTATCCTTTGCATCACGCATCAACAACTTACGAATCAAATCCTTGGCCCCATCAGAGATATTAGCCCAATCCTTCTCAGGGAACTCATATTTACCTTCCTGTATGCTCTCAAATAGTATGTTCTGTAGGCCAAAGAACATCATATTCTAATCGATTGTTGTGTCTTTAACAGAATATACTATCAGTAATACCAAAACTCTTCCAGTGGTTTAACCTGTAAAGACACTGAATGAATAGCTCAGCCACTGAGATTGAATCCAGTTTCTGTTATTCCCTGATCTGAGCTGGTGTACCAAGAACTCCAGGTAGTAAGGGGAACTATCAGCCCCTTGTTCAACCAGATGATATAGTTTAGTTTCAATAGACTGCACTGAAACTAGGATGTCAACCCTCACAATTTAGGCACAAGCAAAAAGAGTTCTGATGGAAACCATAATCCTACTCCAGGTATAGTAGTTTGGTGGTTATGTTAGTGGACTAGAAAATTTTCTGGAGACTAGAGTTCAAATCCCAATCTAGCCAGTTGGGAAACAACCTGGAATTAGCAGCTAACATCAGTGATGACGACCATGGAACTACCAAGTTGTCATTAAAACTCAACTGGTTCACTAATACCATTTGAGGGAAGGAAATCTGCTGTTCGTACTTGGTTAGCTAAGTCCAGACCCATTGCAACGTGGTTGACTCTTAACTCTCCTCTAAAGTGATCTAGTAAGCCAGTCACTTGCATCAAAAACTTGTGATGAACTCTAGCAGTTCAATAAGATGGCTCAGCACCTTCTTCAAGGGCAATTAGGGATGGGTAAGAAATGCTGGCCTGGTCAGTGACATTTACACCTTGTGACTGAATAGAATAAAAATATTTTTAAAAAGGTTAGAACATTGATATAATAAGTATTTGCTTTTTAGATTAAACGTTACAAAGCAACTACCAATCAATATGAATGTTCGAGAAAGGTTACAAGTCACAATGGTACATTAATGAAAACTGTTTAGCCAAAAGAATGGCTCAATTTAACAATGCTTTTGGAGGTGCATTATAATCCTTGCCACTTTGTGGCACCATTTCAAACCAGGTGACTTTTTCTGATGTTAAGGTGAAGGAAGTCAAATCCTAAAGGCACTGAAAATGTTTGAAGGCTTTGTCTAACTCTCAAAGGAAAGGAACAAGCTGAGAATATCACCATCCTCCTCTAGAAAGCTTTTCTTTCAATACATTTAATACATTTCAGCCAGATTAAAATATTGTCAATAATTTTTAAATGATTTCTCCAATAAAGAGAGTATTAAGATGGGGTTCATGAGTTAGCAGTACAGAGTGGAACAGAATGTATTGTCTATGTAAGACAATATAAAATCTAAATGATAAAGAAGCAAGCATGGAATTCACAGCTGGTGAAGCAGTCAAACACAACATTAATAGAACAGTGCAGCACAGTACAGGCCCTTCGGCCCACGATATTGTGGCAAGCATTTATCTCAATCTAAGATCAATCTAGCCTACACACCCCTCAATTCACTGCCGTCCACGTGTTTGTCCAGCAGTTGCTTAAATGTCCCTAATGTCTCTGACTCTACCACTGCTGCTGGCAGTGCATTCCAGTACCCACTACTCTCTGCATAAAGTGTAACAACATTGGGAAAAATAGAAAACTTTTTAAAATTTATAATTAAATCCAATACTTAAATTCAAAAATTGTTGCAGTTCAATATTTAAGTAGGACATCCATAACTTAAAGGAACATTTACCTCAAAACCCAGAGTTAGCAGAAGCCTGGTGAGTTAGCAAGATACCTCTGACGCAAGTTAGGGGGAGGAAAATCATTACCTCGCTCGAACAGCCATAACTTTTACTTTGAAAGATGCTGAAGAACTGTTTACTTCTGCTTTTCAAGTTGCAGAACTGAATTTCTTACATACAGCAGATATACCCCAATTCCAAGTACATCCATTCACATTTAGTTTCCCATTAAAGTTGCATAATTTCTCATTTCCAGGCCAGTTCAATCCCCCTTCCTTTTTGAAGAAAGGCAATGTTGATTCAAGTGGAAAGTGCTCATGATGATCAGTTTTCATGATTCATCTAACTATATTTCAAGACTGGGGTATTAACAATAATTCAGTTTAACATTACATTTGTCAAAAATTCAGTTGACTGCAACTTCGGGCTATTTTAAACCTTTTTCATAAAATGTTGTACAATGGTAACTTTTAGTTCTGGTTTGCAAAACCACTTTATCAATGTTTTAACCTGTGGTAAGCTTTACTGTGGAATGGATCCCTCTTATCAAAAGTTACCATTAAAGTTTTAAAGTAAGTTTAAACCTTACTGCACAATAAATTTTACTTACTATTCTATTATGATTACCACTATTTCTGTATTGATTTATCCTACTTTATGCCAACTCCAAATCTTAATATGAAAAAACATTTGTCAGTTGAATAATGAGTAAAACGTCATTCAAGAAATAGTATCATTGTCAGAACTTTTAAAATTTCATAAATATGATAAATTTGATACTTTGTTATAAAGACCCATTTTGAATTTAAAAAACATTTCTCAACCTCATGACAAACAGAAAATCTGTTTATCTAGTTCTAACATCCTAATTAAATCTAAATAAACGCTTTACAAATTAACTCAGTCACTTTACTTCAGTAAAATACTTCACATCCAACAGAACCATCTGTCCCCCACGGGTGTTCATCTCAGTTTGTTTTCAAATTTTTACTTTTATTGTTAGAATGTTTTTCTCAACAAGAATTGTTTAATTTATTTTCTAATTCTTGTATTAGAATTGTTTTGTTTCTTCGTTTGAATAAAAGTATTCTTTTAAAAAACAAATCACCTAGGAAATACAGGAAAGAATACTTCAGTAACGGCAGAAAATATGAACAAATTGAAGTATAGTAATAATAAAACGAGGTGATCAAGTCAGTGAAAACAGAAAAGACAATCTCATGAACTCTCAGTAAAAAATATGTTGCAATTATACTTGAATTCTGTGGAAAAATAATTGGACCAAAACTACTGAAGAAAATAATGAGAAATTATGGAATGTCAAGGAGATTACTGCGAACTTTCCAGCAAAGGTATTAGTCAAAAAAGAGACACTACAGCCCCCTCCCACAAAAAGAAGAATTGAGAGAGAACAGAAGCACTGAAAGTTGTACAACAGGCAATAAGCCCCAAGAGTACACAGAATTGAAGCACAAGGAGCTAAAGAGGAGTCTGAAGTGATAATTTACCACAGTAACAAAGCAGAACAGCTTTGGACATTGGCAGTAATGCCCATTTCCAGGTAAACAAAGAACTGCAACAATGTGTTGTATTAATCTGATTAGGATGCTTGAGAAGCTATTTACCAGATATGGTGACATCTGTAACATAAAACATAAAACATCATACCTAATATAGTAACATATTTCTGTAGTTATCACATCGCCTTTAACACTTTTCATCCCCCATAAATAAAGCATAATTTCTCATTCTTTAATAAGTTATTTGCAGATATGTTATACAGTCTTACCCGACAAGCCATGCAGGCCTCTCCTCTGTCCCAGCCGCAGTCTGTTCCACAGTTCCCCACGAAGGGTGGGTTGCCACTCAGCATGATGTACAGTATTACTCCAAGGCTCCATAAGTCACAACGCTTATCATAAAATGATGCGTCCTCTGTGAACGTCTCTACGACTTCAGGAGCCATGTATTCCACAGAACCACACTGAGAACATTAATGCAGTTATTAGAAATTAAAACCTGAGACAGTTGAGCATTAATTTCTCAACCAGCTCTCAAAATAAGACTAAGTTCGAGCATCACATTAATCTAGGCTGAGTTATATTTTGGACATGGATAATCATGCAAGAATGATCGCCACAGGCCATTCTGATAGTTTTTACTCTCTGACACCATTCTATGTTTAGCATCTCACCTAAAGTTGGACTGCATAAAGGCAGACCTGCCAGCATGAATTTTACAAGCAATTTTGATTGTTGCACTGTAGTAGCAGGTTCTTCCACTGAAAACCTTTAACAGTAAACCAGCTAAGTAAAGATAATGCCCCAAATTCTTAGGTCAGAGGCAAAAACCATGGAAAAACATGACTCCTTAACCACAGGAACCTTTACTGTGACAGGAGTCTGAAAATCAGGAAGGAGAAGTTTGAATTAGTTAATTCAATGTCAATCATGCATAGAAGGTAAAATAAGAAGAACGAAGGGATTAAGAGAGATAACAGCCAGAAAGGAAAGTTTGTTTTTAATTCTCCAACAACAATTAAGATCTAAAGGAATGAGAGACTTCACTGTAAAGATTAGTTTTTAATAGAGAGGTTGCTTGGCAATAATTGAGACTCCACACATCATCAACACTTGAATGGACAAGTATTAACTTTTTCTGGTGTGTATGATAGGAAATTACCTAGCTTAACATTAACAAATGGAACAGTCTTAAGTCTCTCGGAGTCTCACCATTATAAATAA
This sequence comes from Hemiscyllium ocellatum, assembly GCF_020745735.1. NCBI lineage: Eukaryota > Metazoa > Chordata > Chondrichthyes > Orectolobiformes > Hemiscylliidae > Hemiscyllium > Hemiscyllium ocellatum. Next base: position 86,051,602 of record NC_083409.1, read on the forward strand.
TTCCTGTTGCTCCAGAAGTTAACAGCTCCCTGATTTCTGCATTTGACAGTTGCTTGCCAAAAGTTCATGCCTGGTTTATTCTTCAATACCAAATACTAGTGCAGAACATCAGTAATGCTGAAAAGACATGCTGTCAAATCTTTTCATCTTGCACCCATCAGAATACAATCACAAACAAACTAAACTTCAAAAGGATCATTTTGAGGTGGCACAGTGGTTAGCACTACTGCCTTACATCACCAGGGTCTTGGGTTCGATCACCCCCTCTGGTAACTGTGTGTGTGGCATTGGCATTTGCACATTCTCCCCGTGTCTGCCAGGGCTTCTACCAGGTGCTCCGGTTTCCTCCCACAGTCTAAAGATGTGCAAGCTAGGTGGATTTGTCATGCTAAATTACCCATGTGTACATTAGGTACATTAACCAACAGACATGCAGGGATAGGGTAGGGGGATGAATCTAGTTGGGATGCTCATCAGTTGGTCGGTATGGACATATTGGGCCGAATGGCCTATTTCCACACTGTGGCAGATTCCAAGAACAAGTTGTACTGCATGAGAAAAGTGAACATACTGATTGGCAAGTGGACTTGCAGTGTGGCTCACTCACACATACTAGAAGCCACCGATATTTATCAGCAGGGCCCTATGCTTTGTAAATAGAAGGAACATATTGTATCTGCTTTAACTGCACACAAATCAGGGGGAGTAGCCTTTCCCTGAGGCATATCCCATTTCAATGCCCCAGACAGAATCAACTTGCCTGGTTTGAATGTAAACAAAAACACCAGTTTAGGAAATGCACTATAGTTTAAAAAGAAGCCATAATGATATTTACATACCGGTGTCATCAGCTCAGGCGTTGAAATGGGAGTACATGCACTGCTCAACTTTACCCCACTGCCAAGGTCAAAGTCGCAAATCTTCACTGGGGATATCTAGGGAAAGGAATGACAGAAGGGAAAGGGAGGAGAGAGAAAGAGGGAGGGAGGAGCAAGCAGAAGAAAGTGAGAGGGGCAGGTGGAGGGAGAGACAGGCAGAAAGAAAGATGCAGGTAGAGAAAGGGGGAAGGGAGGAGCAGACAGAAAGATAGACATGAATTTATGATTAAATTGTCAGTTTCCAGCAAGCATGGAGAATTTCATTTTCAAATCAAGAAGCAATGTGCAAAAGGATGTAGATTTCTGCTAACAGAAAGGCAGTCTGTTAGATTGGTATCCCAAATACTTCAAATTGTTCTTCTACAGCTTATGTCTCAAAGAAACTGCTGCCAACTTGCATAGTTTCAAAAATGTCTCAAAACAGAACGTGACTTCAATTTTATAAATGCAAACATTTATAGCACAGGAGGAGAACATGCAGACCATCCTGTCTGAGCTGGTCAACAAATATATGACTACACTAATCCCATTCTCACCTCGTGGCTCATAGTCCTGAAGGCTATAGCAATGCGGGTGAACATCTAAAACGAGACTTTGACTCAATCAGTCTTTCAGGCAGTAAGTTCAGGACTCCCCACACCGTCTGGGTGAAAAGAATTCTCAATTCTTCTACCTCTTACTTTTGATGGTATGCCCTCTGCTTACTGATGCTGTACTAATGGAATAGATGCCTTCCTATCCACCCAATCTGTGTTCCTCATAATCAGGATCTCTCTTAACCTTCACATCACCAAAGGAAATAACTTCACCTACCCAGTCTTGCCTCTTAGCTCAGATCATCCAGTCCAGATAGCATTCTGCTATTGTATTCAATGCCTTGTTTAATAAAGGCAAGTGTCTATTATGCTTTAACTACTATTTCTACCAGTCCTGCAACCTTCAATGATCTGTGGATACGCACACCAAGGTTCCTCTGATCTGCAGTTCTTTCCATGATCCTACCATTTGTAATGCAACCTCTTGCTTGTTAGCCCTTCCCAAGTGCATTACTGCATATATTCCCAGGTGGCATTCCAATGGCCACTGCTCTGCCACCGTGACTATCTGTTGACGTGCTCCTGCACTTAATGGCTATCCTCTCATTTTATGTAGTTAACATAATTATTCATAGTCCACAAGAAACCAGACATATATGCCTTGAAGTGCACCACTCCACATCATGCAACGGAGCAAGGCAATGAGTCAGGCCTCTCTGGGCTACAGCTGTTACAGGGATTGAACCTGCACCAATCACATCATTCTGCACCACACTCTAGTAATCCGCCAACTGAACTAACAAATCCCCATAAAAACCAAATGAACTGCAGATGCTGTTCTGGACGGTCACTCAATCCAAAATGTTAACTCTGATTTCTCTCGACAGATGCTGCCAGACCTGCTGAGCTTTTCCAGCAATCTCTGTTTTTGTAACAAATCCCCATGCTTTGTGAAACAAAAGTACAAATCTTGTACAGTCAGACGTACAGCACAGAAACAGACCCTTCGGTCCAACTCACCCATACTGATCAGATATCCCAACCCAATCTAGTCCCACCTGCCAGCACCCGGCTCATATCCCTCCAAACCCTTCCTATTCATATACCCATCCAGATGCCTTTTTACTGTTGCAATTGTACTAGCCTCCACCACTTCATTTGGCAGCTCATTCCATATACGTGCCATCCTATGTGTGAAAAAGTTGCCACTTAGATCTCCTTTATATCTTTCCCCACTGACCCTAAACCTCTAGTTCTGGACTCCCCCACCCCAGGGAAAAGACTGTCTATTTATCCTATCCATGCCCTTCATGATTTTATAAACCTCTAGATGATGATCATCCCTCAGCCTCCAACGCTCTAGGGAAAACAGCCCTAGCCTATTCAACCTCTCCTCATTGTTCAAATCCTCCAACCCTGGCAACATCCTTGTCAATCTTTTCTGAACCCTTTCAAGTTTCACAACATCTTTCTGATAAGAAGGAGACCAGAATTGCACACAATATTCCAATAGTGGCCTAACCAATGTCCTGTACTGCCGCAACATGACCTCCCACCTCCTGTACTCAATACCCTGACTGATATACGAAAATGCCTTCTTCACTATCCTATCTACCTGTGACTCTACTTTCAAGGAGCTATGAACCTGCACTGCAAGCTCTCTTTGTTCAGCAACACTCCCTAGAACCTTACCATTAAGTGTATAAGCCCTGCTAAGATTTGCTTTCCCAAAATGTAGCACCTCACATTTATCTGAATTATACTTCATCTGCCACTTCTCAGCCCATTGGCCCATCTGATCAAGATCCTGTTGTAATGTGAGGTAACCTTCTTTGCTCTCCAATTTTGCCAACGGAGTCTTGCCAACACTGGCAAATGACTGACAAAAACTGCGCAAGGAAGTGCATTCATCCACTTATAAATACATTGCTACTAAAAATACTAACTGCATGTTTAACTGAAATGCAGCAGCACTATTTTAAAGATTAATCATATGCTTAATTCACCAGAATAATAGACTTATTTCAGTAACTGTTTAGTTACTATTTAATTTGCTCGCATTTTTAGCTAAGTGCAAGCTCCAGTCTCCAAGATGTTATTACAGTTCATTGTGTTAAGGCAAAAAGATAAGGATTAAAAAACTTTCTTCTGCATAGTAGGCAAAATAACTATGGTCAAGGTAATAAACCTCCAGTGATTAATTCACTCTTCCAAAATAATTAAACATTTGGTAGCCTGGTATAGGACCTAATTGAAATTTTACAAAAGGACTGGCCCTTTGAGACCAGGGAAGTGGAGCAATGTTTCAGAGAAAGTTAAATCTATTCATGCACCAATAGTCACTCTCTAAAACTAGCAAAGTTGTAATCTAACATTGTACTTAAAAACCACTAAAGGCTGACTTGATATATACATAAAATATCACAGCCACAATGTACAAATCAAATGACTGAGCAGGAATATGTACCTGCAAGTTCCTACCCAAACCGCAATCAAATCCGGCTTTGAAATGCTGCAATTCATAATAACTGGCAATTCACTGGGCTTATCCAGCAGACATCTGAGTTCTACATCAGATGTAGTTTCATTCATAAATGAAGAAAAAATGGAATTAGGGATTATTCAGTGTACATCGCTCCAAACTGTAACGTTAGAATTTTGGTCAAATGATAATGTGTATAAGTGTGCTGGACTACACACAAGATAGCTTAAAATCATAACATGATTTACAGGTTCCACAGGTATTATACAGGCATCCACGCTGGCTGCATCCAACATCTATTTAAAGAACAAGGAAAACCTGGCAAGAAACATCAGCAACATGCTGGCATTTTGTTTAATCTAATGTCCCTGGAGCAGTTTGTACATATTTTGAAATTATAAGACATTGAATGTTAACTAAATCTAAAATTGAATTAGCAAACTGGCATCCATGTGACTCAGGCACTCATGGTTCAGAATCAATCTGCATTCCTTTTCTTTGAATCTATCTCCATCACTCCATATTTCCTACCTCACTGATGCTTTTCTCAGCTTTTTGCTGTCTATTCTCATGCATACTAACTGTACAGTTTCTAAAGAAAAGTAGTTTGGAATTTTGAAAAAGGGCATAAAAACCTACATGAATAGTCATATTTTATTAACCAAAGGAGCTAACTATCTCAGCAGCTAACTTCAGTTATTGAAATGCAAAGTGAGCAGCATTCCCTTACAGAAGGGAAGCATCAAGCTCAGTTTGGAAAAATATCTCAGTGACACAAGTAATCAGCATACCTTTAACAAACGTCCTCAATATGATATCAAGTTGTACAAGTAAACTGGTACAACAGACATTTTACCTGTTCTGCAAATTCACAAAGGATGTTCTCTGGCTTCAGATCTCTATGCGCTATACCTTCACAGGGAGAACAAGAAGTTAATTACATAAATCAGAGACACAAGAATTCTATCAAACACCTTAAATATTGCATAGTAAGGAATACATTTCCCTAAGCTGTTTGCAGTGAAAGTCTGACACACCCAAATCTGCATTGTTGCTGCTATACTAGTCGATAACTAACTTGTGCCATCTACCAATTATAACATCCTCCAAGAAAAAATAAATATTTCAACCAGTGAACCCTGGAAGCACTCAGCAGGGCACGGAGGATCTGTGAAGAGACAGAGATAAAAAATAATGTTTCAGGATTAACAACTATTCCTCAGAACCAGTTCCTGTTGTCCGATCTGAATATTTCCAGCATTCTGTTTTTATTTCAGATTTTGTGCATTTGCACAATTGCTTTTATGTTTTCCATTTTGAATAAAATCAAACTTTAATTTAACAATTTTGAATACAAAAAAAAACACCTGATATTGTCAGTGCCCAGATATGGTCAATGCAGCCACAAAACAGGCATCAGTGATATTAAATAGGATTTTAAAAAGTACTTAAAACATTGATTTTATTGTTGGCACATGTATTGAGATTCAGTGAAAAGTGTTGTTTTGTGTGCCACGTAGGCAGACCATACTAAACAAATTGCATTAGGGTAGCAGAACAGAGTGCAGACTACAGAATTATAGCCACAGAGAAGGTGCACAGAGAGAAATCAGAGTTAATATTTGAGAGGTTCAAAAGTCTGATAACTGTAGAGAAGAAATTATCCTTGGATCTATTTATACATGTATTAAATATCATATATCTTCTGCCCCATGGAACAGAGTATAACCAGAATGGGAGGGTTCTTTGATTATGGTGATTGCTTTCCTGAGGCAGTGGGAATTATAGGTGGAGTCAATGGATGAAAGACTGATTTGCCTGATGAACTGGGCTGTGTTCATGACTCTCTGTAGTTTCTTACAGTCTTGGGAAGAGCTGTTGCCATACCAAGCTGTGGTGCATCCAATCGAGAGTAAGATTCTGGAAAAGCACAGCTGGTCAGGCAGCATCCAAGGTGCAGAAGAATCAATGTTTTGGGCATAAGCCAGGAATGAGGCTTGTGGGTTGGAGGGCTGAGAGATAATTGGGAGGGGAGTGGGGTTGTTGAGGGGGGGTGTGGTAGCTGAGAATGTGATAAGTAAATGAAGGTGAAGAAGGAGAGGAGGGCGGAGCGGATGGATGAGAAAGGTGATGGACAGGTCAGGAGGGCTGTGCAGAGTTGAGGGATTGGGACTGGGATAATGTGGAGGAAACTGTTGATATCCACATTGATTCCATGTGGTTGCAGAGTCCCAAGGCAGAATATGAGGCGTTCTTCCTCCAGACATTGGGTGGTAAGGGTTTGGCGATGGAAGTGGCCCAGGACCTGCATTCCTGTGGTGCAGCCAGATAGGATGCTTTCTATGATGCATCTATAAAAATTGGTAAGAGTCCCTGTGGACATGCCAGAAACTAATTTGAAAGGCAACAGGAAGAGGTGTTGGGAAGGTTTAAAACTGTTTTGAAAGGGGGCAGAGCCACAAAGTAGATGTAAAGTCAGGAACAAGGTCCAACCAGATATAGAAGGAATACTAGGACAGTCTAAAAGGTGGAGAAGACATGAGCATGATAAGGCACTCAGGAGATCCCAAAAGCTAAAGTGCATCTATTTTAATGCAAGGAGCTTGACTGACAAGATAGATAAGAGCATTGATCAGCACATGAGAATATATTATATGGTTGAAAAAAGGGCAGGACAGGCAGTACATCATTCAATAGAAGTTGCGGGTGTGATGAGAGGTGGGACCATTGCATTATTGATAAAGGAAACCATCACTGTAGTAATGAGGGAGGATTTACAGGCAGCACAGTGGTTAGCACTATTGCCTCATAGTGCCATGGACCCAAGTTCAATTCCAGCCTTGAGTGACTGTCTGTCTATGTTGAGTTTTCAAGTTCTCCCTAGGTCTGCGTGAGTTTCTGCTGGTGCTCTGGTTTCCTCCCACAGTGCAAATATGTGCAGGGTTACAGGGATAGGGTGAGGGATACCCAGCTTCACTGGAACACTAGCTGAAGTAGGACATAAATGACAGCATGAGAGCAAGGTGGCACATTAAAATGGCAAGCAATCGAAATGTCAACAGTGATACTTGTTGGACTGGTCAGGATGACACAACAATTCAATGCAAGCTGGAGGAACAACACCACATTTTCCATTTAGACACCTTATTGCCTTCTATACTCAACATTGAATTCAACAACTTAAAATCTGTCCACATTTTGTCCACCATGTAATTTCTGGTTTTCTTGGTTTTACTTTCAGCAGAGCTAAGCTATATAATGCTATTAATAATCTCTCTGGACCCCTCACCCTACTCTACAATCATTCCCATTCCCTTTACTTTTTGTCCTGTGTCATGTAGCCTCTAACCCTTTATCTTTTCCAACAGGTAAAAAAAAAATCCAGGACTTTTCCACCTCTCTCTTCAGTTATGAAGAATCATCGTGTTGGACTCAAAAAAAGTGTCAACTCTGTTCCTCCTCCACAGATGCTCCAAAATCTTATGTATTACATACAGGTAGTATGTTTAAGAAAACAAACAGTCTCAAAGAACGTAAACAAGGCTACAATCACAAGATGTTTTGCAATAAACCAAAAAAAGCTTTCTCGATAGATGCACTTATTTTATAAACATCAAAACACAAGTGCTCTTGAGAATAGAATAAGTCAATTAAACCAAAGAGCTGTTTGACAAATCAATGCAGTCCTCCCAGCCTTTATCGTTTTTTTTGTTCAATCTCTTTCCAAAAAAGAAAATCTGCATGGTTTAGCTGTTAGAACACCTAATTTTTTTTAAAAAACTACTTTAATGCCTTCAAAGGCCCTCTTATCCAAGATTAGACCAGGTGAGGCATAGTCATACTGCAATATTATCAGGCATGTGCTGCTCACACTGTTTGATGTGTTTTCTCTCTCCAAATGTTGTTCTAACTTTGTAGGGCAGTCCAGTTCTTGTCTCTCCCATACACTTAGTATAATTTGTGGCCTCTGAACAAAATACATTTGCTGACTTGCTTGATCCACTCATTATTTCCAAATTATTTTGTCAATACCTTAGTCAACTGGCTTAACTTTTTTTTCCACAGATTTCACTGTGATCAATAACTGCTATTACTAGTGGGAACTTTTACACTGGCTCATACAGATCCAATGCTACAACAAATTTCAACTGATACTCAAACACAGATCTCCAAAATTCAGCTTCTCAGAACATATTTGTTTTTTCTTTTGACACTGACTCTCCTTACCTTTGGTATGCAGAAAATCCAAAGCAGATGCAATGTCTTTCACAACAATACTTGCTTCTCTCTCATTAAAGTACTTTCTTCTCTGGATGTGGGTCAAGATGGAACCTAGAAAGCACAGCAGACTTTTCTTCTTAAATGTAAAAGTTACATGAATGGAACTCCTCAAAGAGTAAAACAAAAGATGCAGCCAAGTTGTTGAATTTCATAAGCAGCACTAATACGAGCATCAGAAAAAAAAATGGTTTAGAGTATGAAATAGTTGTTTGTGCCTGCACTTCCCACAAAGTGAATTGATCTTACACATGTTCATAGTGGAAACCACAAGTACTGGAAAATAAGTAGATTTTTGTGAGCAAATGTTGTAGGCCAAGGATACTCAATCTTTTTATTTCAAAAACAGCAGTGCCATGATTTAGAATTTTCAGAAATTTACCTCCTCCCCTCCAAACTACAAAGGTTCAAGACACAGAAAATACAAGCAGTAGGCCATTCCAGGATGGCAGATGGTGACTGGCGGAGTTCTGTGGGGGTCCATGTTGGGACAACTATTCTTGTTAGACAGTAATGATCTGGAATAGTGAACTGGACATTGTCACTAAGTTTGCAGATGACACAAAGATACAGATTGATTATAGATTCCAACAATTTCCCCAACACAGTCAGATTAACTGGTTTGTCATTCCCTCATTTCCCTCTGTCACCCTTCTTAAAGATTGAAGTGGCACGAGCAAAATTCCAATCTCTCCACAGATGCCACGAGGCAGCTCAGTATTTTATCATTTTAAAAATTAGGCTGAATTAAAATTCCCAAAGGGATGTTAATTTTTTTTTAAATTACTGGAACATTCGTGACTAACATGTATTTCTGTTTTAACTCCACAAAGGCCTATATCCTTTCACCAAGACAGCCTTTCTTTACATGTGCACTTGACACTGATCCTGCTCAGAGCTGGCTCCTAAAGTGAACGGAACCCCTGACACTCCTGTTTATTTTTTTTTCAAAATAGAGTTGGAGGGTTACTGTTCTTTTTTTTTATTAACCCCCCACACTACCACCTAACTGCTGTAGTGTTTATTTTCCCCAGCACCCATGGTGTGTGTGTGTGTGTGTGTGTGTGTGTGTGTGTGTGTGTGTGTGCAGGTGTGAGACAGTGAGAGACACACAAAGTACACGAATCTTCATTCAATTTCCACCACCAGGAAGATAGTAAAAACACCCGAGTGGCCTGTGACAAACAGTGCCCTTCACGTCAAAGGGCACTGCTGTGTGATCTAAACAGTGAAGGGGAGGGTAGGGAAGGGACTAAATCAAAATGGAGTTGGAGGGTTCCTGTTCTTTTTTTTCCTTAGGGAAAACACCCGAGTGGTCCAGTGACAAAGCAGTGCCCTTCACGTCAAAGGGCAATGCTTGCACTCCTGTTTTTTTTTTGAGTTTTTTTTTCTTTTTCTCTTTTTAACCCCCGCACTACCGCCTAACTGCGGTAGTGCTTATTTTTTCCTCAGCACCCATGGTGTGTGTGCAGGTGTGAGACACAGTGAGAGACACAAAGTGCATGAATCTTTATTCAATTTCCACCACCAGGAAGATAGGAAAACACCGGGGTGGGTCTGTCACCCAGTACTTCCTGATTGGGGCTGTTAACCTGGTCCAATCAGGGAACTCTTATGCTATGAGTCAAAATTAGAGGGGTGCTGGAAATGCACAGCAGTTCAGGCAGCATCCGAGGAGCAGGAAAATCAACATTCCGGGCAGGAGTCCTTCATCAGGAATGAGGCTGGAAGCCTCAGGAGCGGAGAGATAAATGGGAGGGGGTGAGGCTAAGGAGAAGGTAGTAGAGAGTGCGATAGATGGATGGAGGAAGGGGTAAAGGTGACAGGTCGGAGAGGAGGGTAGAGCGGATAGGTGGGGAAGAAGATCGACAGGTGGGACAAATCATGAGGGCGGTGCTGAGCTGCAAGTTTGGAACTGGAGTAAGGTGGGGGTGAGGGGAAATGAGGAAATTGTTGAAGTTCATGTTGATGCCCTGGGGTTGAAGTATTCCGAGGCAGATGATGAGGTGTTCCTCCTCCAGGTGTCAGGTGGTGAGGAAATGGCGGTGGAGGCGGCCCAGGACCTGCATGTCCTCGGCAGATGCGAGGGGGAGTTGAAATGTTCGGCCATGGAGTAGTGGGGTTGATTGGTGCGGATGTCCCAGAGATGTTGCCTCAAGCACTCTGCGAGAAGAAGGTATCCAGTCTCGCCAATGTAGAGGAGACCTCATCAGGAGCAACGGATGCAATAAATGACATTGGTGGAAGTGCAGGTGAAACTTTGATGGATGCAGAAGGCTCCTTTGGGATCTTTGCAATTCCTACGGTGGCAGGGGAAGGTGCCAGGAGGGGATGGGTGGGTTGTTGTGGGGCGTGGACCTGACCAGGTAGTCCCAGAGGAAATTGTCTTTGCGGAAAGCAGATGGGGTAGGGAGAGAAATATATCCCTGGTGGTGAGGTCCATTAGTATGTGCCGGAAATGTTGGCGGATGATACGGTTTATGCGGAGGTTGGTGAGGTGGAAGGTGAGGACCAGGGAGGTTCTGTCCTTGTTGCGGTTGGAGGTGGGGTGGGACCCATTCTATGAGATCCATTTGGCTGAGCTTGTTCCAATCACTGCAATGATAACAATGTTTGCAGCAACAAAACCAAGGCAGTTTCCAATGCAGTCCAAAATGAATATTCCAAATGTATGCACTTGCTGACAAGGGAATTACACAGCTACACTATAAAGGTTTCCTGACCTTTCTATTTTTAGGAGCACAACAACAGAAGGCTTTTGAGGGCAGTGCTAGAACAACAGGAGGGAAGAGCAGTAGTGAAAGATGGTAATATGTCACGAGGTCACAGAATAACAAATCACCTGGGGTAAGTGCACAGTTAAACATTTAATTTATTCAATTAAATTATAAGAAAAGTGGTTATGAAATAAAACCGTATTAAGCATGAAACTTAAGCTAATCCATATACCTAGTATTCAATTAAGCTTAGGGATAAAGTTAAAATTAAATAGAAATGGATAGGACCACTAAACTTTTCTGTAAATTAACTCTTATTATCCATGTACCTAAGATTTTAATTCAAACAATTAAGCTAATACCTTGTAAAATATAATGACATCGGTGTAAGACTTAAGTTTATTTCCAAAGTCTGTTAATAGTCCAATGAATGTATTGTTTACTGGGCATCTCAGTTAAAACTCTAACCTCACTGCATCAAAATCCTAAAGCTCCCTTATCTCTCAATATTGCGAGTGTATTTACACCTCATGGACTCTAGCAGTTCAAGTTGGCAGCTCACTGCCATCTTGAGGGCAAATAGGGATGGGCAATGAGTGCTAGGTCAGCCTAGTGACACTCATATCCTTTGAGCAAATAAATTTTAAAAATCCTGTGGAATGTGCATCCTTTTCCATGTTGGAATTCCAGGACGTTTCTTGAGTCCTGGATAACTGCATATGCAGAAAGTGCCATCCATTGGTTTAGGAGTATGAACAGCAGTTGGTTTTACTGTGGAAGTTGTAGTTCACCTTTACAAAAACACTAGTCAACCTCACCTGCTATATAATATCCAATTTTGGACCAACATTTTAGGAAGAATGTGAAAACATTGGACAGGATGCTCAAAAGGTTTGAGGATGGTTCCTGGAATAAGGCTTCAATTATGCTGGAAAAGCTGGGAATTGTTCTTCCTTAAAGAAGTTTTGCATATCTTTGTCCAATTTTCTTTCAGAGTCTGGTTGAAGAAGCGAGAGGAATAATTGTTTCCTTTGACACAGGGATTGAGAATCAGCGGGCAGCAAGTTAAGATCATTGGCAAAAGCAGCAAAAAAGTGACACAATAAAACATTTTATGTAGCGAGTGGTTCAGATCTGGAATGCAGAATGAGCGATGGTGGGAGAACCCATTCTGGCTTTCTAAAGTGAACAGTATAACTTTCCAAAGAGAAAGAAATTCACGGGATCAAGGGAAAAAAAAAGGGAGAATAGGACTGGCTGATTCACTCCTGCAGACAGTCAGCATGTAATTCAATCACATTCTACTATTCAATGAGATCATGGCTTATCTTCAATCGGATTCCCCATAACTGCCTTTGTACTATATCCCTTAAAATATTTGAGTAGTAAGTGACTAAATATCTACTGCTGTCTGCAGAAGAAATTTCCAAACTTGTCATCCTGTCATTTCCCAAATATACTCCTGAAATATCTGACTCCACTTTTAAAAACCGTTACTCCTAGTTCTAGATGCCTGAACACGTGAGAATAATATCTCATCTACGTACCCAATCTATTTTTCTTGGTTTCACCATTTCACCTTCGTTATTCTTCTCACGGCTGAGGATAACTTGCTTCCACGCAAAAAATTGGTGCTGAGGTGACTGAAGAGTCCAATACACCACTTTGAGCCTCTGTCACACATGCAGCAGACAGTGATTCAGAGAATTGGAGGGTTTGCTACACATTCCTTTTTCTGTAGATACTTGACTTCAGTTCGTTACAGATGCTGGGGATGTTGGCCTGAGCAAGAACACTGATGTTAGTGCACCTATCATGCCAGTTATTGGCTGGATTTTGCAGAGGTAACATTGGTGAGAGCTTTTAAGTATTTACCATACACAGTCCATGTCCCTCAGCCACATCACTACTAGGAGAAAGTGAGGTCTGCAAATGCTGGAGATCAGAGCTGAAAATGTGTTGCTGGAAAAGTGCAGCAGGTCAGGCAGCATCCAAGGAACAGGAAATTCGACGTTTCGGGCATAACCCTTTCATCAGGATTCCTGATGAAGGGCTTATGCCCAAAACGTCGAAATTCCTGTTCCTTGGATGCTGCCTGGCCTGCTGCGCTTTTCCAGCAACACATTTTCAGCATGCATCACTACTAGCCTGTAGTCTGTGAGTTTGGTGCTGGGGTTTGATGTTCTGATCTACAATGACAGAGGATGAAACAACTTTGGATCAGGCCTGCAGTCAGCAGAGGTTAAACACTTCCCTGTGTTCTGTAGCTGAGCTCCATGACAGTTTTTGATGGGGAGGTCAGGCTTTGCAGCAAAGAATATCAAGAAACTTTAATTAAATCATTTCGTAATCTTTGAAATTCTAGGTGTAGTAATTACTTTTTTCTCTAATTACTCTTAATCCTTAGAGATCAGATGTCATTCTGGTAAATTGATGCTGCAGCCCCTCCAAGGCCAATATTTTCGAAAATGTGCTGCCCAGCAATGCTCACAGCACACCAGGCATGGTTTAACCAGGATGTTGTATAGCTGAAACAACTTCTACTCCCTGGCCCCACTAGACTACTCCCATCCTATTGCAATCTCTAGCTTACAGAAACATTGAGCCTGCAGGAACCTTAATAGGATTTTTTTTGTTTTAAGATATCCAGAAAACCTATTTAACTGTTTAGCCCAAGACTGTTATTCAAAACTTTAAATTTACACATTATTTTACCTGATGACTCTATCCAGCCACTGTAACTTTGATTTTCGATATGGTTAAACTTTGAATGGAGGGAACACAGGTGATGAGTCCTCACTGTGCTGACGAGTTAGACAGTGGAAATAATAATGGAACTGGGTTTATAGTTTTCAATATAAGGAAATAATGCCAATGGTCTATTGTTCCTAAACCCTTAAAAATAATGAGAAAATACAGTTTTGTACTGCATTTTAACACAGTCACTACTCCTAGCCACTTAAACCAAATAATTTACAATACAATTCATCACAAGTAAGAGAAGATTCAACAAAGCTGTTGTGGAAGTGGTACCCATCAACAGCTACCAGTTGTCCCTACTGTCCTTTTGACCAATGACTAAATTATTGGGCTCTGTATCAAATCTCATTTCAGTTTTGCCTGTGTCAGATGTGTAACAATAACTCTGGACATTAGCATATAGATATCTTTCAGTCACATTTTCTAATAGCACTGTAGATGGATGATATGAGGGACAGATTTGTAACTGCTGCAAGATATTATCTATGTCTGTGATAAATCATAATTACAATATTTACAAAACAGATTCTTCAGATATGTATAGTGTAACAAAGCACAATCCATTACTTGAGGATTTGAATGATGTTATAAACTATGATAGCAAAACTGATCAGTTAATCATCTAAAGCCCAAAATTATACAGAAATTAGTTGATTTCATTATTGCCCATAGTCATGGCTTAAATTTTATGTGTATAAGTTACTGCATTTATTTAACTTCTGAATTAGAAACCTATTTATACAATCCACATTCTCAATGACCATTGAGCAATTCATAATTCATATTGTCATCATTAAATACTCTCCAATTACTGAGATTCTTAACATAAAAGTAATTGAATATAATTTTACAGATTGTGTAATTTCGTATTTGACACAAATATCAGTGTCTTTACAAAATATTTGAAAGTACAGAAACTGACCATTTGGACTAACAGATCCATGCTGTTTTTATGGTCCATATAAGATTGCCACATATAATATAAACTCATCAACATAACCTTCTGCCACTTTCTTTCTCATATGGTTATCCATGTATCCATGTAACGTAAATAACATTTGCGTTATTTGGTTCAACTATACCTGGTGGTTAATTCTGACCAATCATTGTACAAAAGTGGTTTCTCCCAAGTTCTCTAGTAGATTTATTTATGGTGCTTAATTCTGGTTTTGACCACAAACAAGTATCTTCTCCACCTCTACCCTACCAAACCTTTTCATGACCTTAATGACTTCTATCAGGTCACTTCCAAGTCTCCTTTGTAGTTCAAACTTCTCTAATAGGTATAATTTTGTAGTTCTGGGATATTTTTTCTGGTTTGGTATTTTTCTTATAAATAATATTTTGTACATTTTAATAACTTACCCAAGTTTTTGATTTTTACAAACTGAATGACTCTGGAAGGACAGCATTTATTGCCCAACCTCAATCCAAAGAATTTCCTAGTGTGAAAACAAGCCATTCTGCTCATCAAGTCCATCTGAACCTTCAGAGTATCCCACCCAGACCCGTCCCCCCTATCCTATTCCTGTCACTCTGCATTTCCCATGGCCTACTGCACGTCTTTGGACTGTGGAAAGAAACCAAAGCATCCAGCAGATACCCACCCAGACACAAGGAAAATGTGTAAACTCCACACAGACAGTCACCCAAGGTTGGAATCAAACCAGAATCCCTGGTGCTTTGATGTGACAGTGCTAACCACTGAGCCACTCTGCTGACCTATGTCCTTGAGAAGTTATTGGTTAGCTGCCTCCCTGAACTGTTGTAGTCCATGTGGTGTAAAGTGACAGTACTGTTAAGAAGGGAATTCCAGAATTTTAACTAGCTACAGTGAAAGAACAGTGATATAGTTCCAAGTCAAAATGGTAGGTGACTTGGAAGCAAGTTGCAGCTGATGGCACTCTTATGCATCTGTTGGCCTTGTCCTTCTAGATAATAGAGGTTGTCAGTTTGGAAGGTGCTTTTGAAGGAGACTTGGGAAGTTGTAGATAGTACGTATTACAAGCAGCGTATGCCAGTTGTGGAAGGAATGAATGCTTAATGTGTTGGACCTGGTGCCCATGTAGGCAGCTTTGTCCTGCATGGTTATGCTTTTCTTTTCCTGAGAGTTGAGACTTTCAAACACGTTGTCTCAAGAGTCAGTGTCATTCAATATTTTTAAAGCAAAAATCAGGTGAGAATATGGATTCTGAAATGCAAACAAATTAGCCATGATTTATTAATGGTGAAACAGACTGAAGTGGCTGAATGGCCACCTTCTATTCCTATTTCTTATGTTCATAGGGGTTTCTTGAATGACATTACAGCTGTACTCATCCAAGCAATTGAACAGTATTCCATCATATTTGCAAATTTTGCCTTATAGATGGAAGACTAGCTTTGGGGAGTCAGGAGGTGAATTACTCAACATAAAATTCCAAGATTTCTTTGTAGCCACAATAATTATGTAGCTCATCAACTTGGGATAGGTAAGAACTGTTGGCAAAGCCTGTAACACCAACATCCTATGAACGCTTAAAAAATAAACTACCTCTAAGTGGCACTCAACCTGGTCCCTGATTCATTAACTGAGGGACATCAACAAGTTAACAAGAGGTTTGGTTGTCCCCCCATTTGAGTCAATGGCATTGGACTTCACAAGGTCCAGAATAGTACTAGGAAGTCCTATAGCCATGCCCAACCAACTGTATAACACTGTATCACTGCCAATGTTGCACTAGGACATATCCAAGGATAGTTATGGCAGGGTCTGGGATTCTGTGATGAATCTGTTACTATGACAAAATTAGGCTGCTTCTTAAATATCTGTGGGGCATTTCTTCCGAAGTCTTTAGAAGTCCTAAATGTTAGTGATGTGGGGTGATTTACAGGATTAGCAAGGCTGGATGTACCTTAGTGGTGTTTGATCTCCAGGATGTTGTTGGCTGGTCCATCAGGTTTTAAATATCTTTAATCAATCTGTTTAGAGGTATCATGGCACACCTCTGGAGCAGATGGGGCTTCTGGCCTGGATGTAGGGACACTATCACTACACCACAAGAGCCCTTATTGTTTTTTGTAGTGGCTTGATACTAAGAGTAGTTAAACATCAACAATTGTTAAACAATTTGATAGCTTCCTGAGTACCATTACTGAAACTAATCTTTATTGGCTATTTTTCATTTAACAAACTTAAATTTCCCAGCCTCAATTGTGACTTATACACTTGACTCTGATCATTTAGTCTTTACCTGTACATTACTAGTACAGTGACTTAACAATATCTATATAGAATATAGAATCCCGACAGAGTGGAAACAGGCCTTTCAGCCCAACAAGTTCACACCAACCCTCCGAAGAGTAACCCATTTAGACTCATTCCCCTTCCTTATATTTACCCCTGACTAACGCACCTAGCCTTACACATCCCTAAGCACTAAGGGCAATTTAGCATGGCCAATTCACCTAAGCTGCACATCAGTTAAAGTGTGTTTGCTTTAACGCAAGGAGTATCAGGAATAAAAGTGATGAACTTACAACATGGATCAGTACCTGCTGCCATGATATTGTGGCCATAACAGAGACATGGGTTTCTCAGGGGCAGGAATTGTTGCTGGATGTTCCAGGGTTTAGAGCATCTAAAAAGAATAGGGAGGGGGGAAAAAGAGGAGGGGGTATAGCACTACTAATCAGAGAGGGTATCACAGCTACAGAAGCTTCCACTATCGAGGAAAATCTGCCTACCGAGTCAGTATGGGTGGAAATTAGAAACAGCAAGGGAGCAGTCACCTCATTAGGGGTTTACTACAGGCCCCCCAATAGCAGCAGGGAGATGGAAGAAAGCATAGGTCAGCAGATTTTGGTAAAGTGTGGACGTAGTAGGGTTGTTGTCATGGGTGACTTTAACTTTCCCAATATTGATTGGAACCTCTTTGGAGCAGAAGATTTGAATGGAGCTGTTTTTGTAAGATGTGTTCAGGACATTGTAACTCAGTACGTTGACAGGCCGATGAGGGGAGAGGCCATTCTAGACTTGGTGCTCGGAAACGAGCCGGAGCAGGTATCAGATCTTGTGGTGGGAGAGCATTTTGGTGCTAGTGACCACAACTACCTCACATTCTACATAGCTATGGAGAAGGAGAGGATTAGACAAAATGGGAGGATATTTAATTGGGGAAGAGGAAACTATGATGCGATTAGACATGAGTTAGGAATCATGGATTGGGAGCAATTATTCCATGGTAAAGGCACTATAGACATGTGGAGATCGTTTAAGTTGTTGCAAGCGATGAATAAATAGGTCCGTCTGAGACAGGCAAGAAGTGGTAAGACAAAGGAACCTTGGATGACGGGAGCAGTGGAGCTTCTTGTCAAAAGGAAAAAGGTAGCTTACATAAGGTGGAGGAAGCTAGGGTCAAACTCAGCTCTAGAGGATTACAGGCAGGCAAGGAAGGAGCTCAAAAATGATCTGAGGAGAGCTAGGAGGGGACACGAGAAAGGCTTGGCAGAACGGATTAGGGAGAACACAAAGGCATTTTATACTTATGTGAGAAATAAGAGAATAGTCAAAGAAAGAGTAGGGTCGATCAGGGATAGCATAGGGAACTTGTGTGTGGAGTCTGAGGAGGTGGGGAAAGCCCTAAATGAGTTTTTTTCCTTCTGTCTTTATGAAAGAAACGAACTTTGTAGTGAATGAAACCTTTAAAGAGCAAGTGTGCATGCTGGAATAGATAGAGATAGAGGAAGCTGATGTGCTGAAAATTTTGTCAAACATTAAGATTGTCAAGTCGCCAGGCCCGGACCAGATTTGTCCTCGGCTGCTTTGGGAAATGAGAAATGCGATTGCTTCGCCACTTGCGAAGATCTTTGCATCCTCGCACTCTACTGGAGTTGTACCTGAGGACTGGAGAGAGGCAAACGTAATTCCTCTCTTCAAGAAAAGAAATAGGGAAATCCCTGGCAATTACAGACCAGTAAGTCTCACGCCTGTCATCTGCAAGGTGTTAGAAAGGATTCTGAGGGATAGGATTTATGACCATCTGGAAGAGCATGGCTTGATTAAATGCAGTCAGTACAGCTTTGAGAGGGGCAGGTCATGCCTCACAACCTTATCGAGTTCTTTGAGGATGTGACTAGAAAAGTTGATGAGGGTCGAGATGTAGATGTGGTTATATGGACTTCAGCAAGGCATTTGATAAGGTTCCCCATGGTAGGCTCATTCAGAAGGTCAGGAGGAATGGAATACAGGGGAACTTAGCTATCTGGATACAGAATTGGCTGACCAACAGAAGACAGCGAGTGGTAGAAGAAGAAAAATATTCTGCCTGGAAGTCTGTGGTGAGTGGTGTTCCACAGGGCTCTGTCCTTGGGCCTCTACTCTTTGTAATTTTTATTAATGACTTGGATGAGAGGATTGAAGGATGGGTCAGCAAGTTTGCAGATGACACAAAGGTTGGGGGTGTCGTTGACAGTATAGAGGGCTGTTGTAGACTGCAGCAGGACATTGACAGGATGCAGAGATGGGCTGAGAAGTGGCAGATGGAGTTCAACCTGGATAAATGCGAGGTGATGCATTTTGGAAGGTCGAATTTGAAAGCTGAGTGCAGGATTAAGGATAGGATTCTTGGCAGTGTGGAGAAACAGAGAGATCATGGTGTGCAGGTACATAGATCCCTTAAAATGGCCACCCAATGGACAGGGTAGTTAAGAAAACATATGGTGTTTTAGCTTTCATTAATATGAGTTTAAGAGTCGTGAGATCTTGTTGCAGCTCTATAAAACTTTGGTTAGACCGCACTTGGAATACTGCATCCAGTTCTGGTCGCCCTATCATAGGAAAATGTGGATGCTTTGGAGAGGGTTCAGAGGAGGTTTACCAGGATGCTGCCTGGACTGGAGGGCTTATCTTATGAAGAGAGGTTGACTGAGCTCTGACTTTTTCCATTGGAGAAAAGGAGGAGGAGAGGGGACCTAATTGAGGTTCACAAGATAATGGGAGGCATAGATAGAGTCGATAGCCAGAGACTATTTCCCAGGGCAGAAATGACTAACATGAGGGGTCATAGTTTTAAGCTGGTTGGAGGAAAGTATAGAGGGGATGTCAGAGGCGGGTTCTTTACACAGAGTTGAGATAACATGGAATGCGTTGCCAGCAGCAGTTGTGGAAGCAAGGTCATTGGGGATATTTAAGAGACTACTGGACATGCATATGGTCACAGAAATTTGAGGGTGCATACATGAGGATCAGTGGTTGGCACAACATCGTGGGCTGAAGGGCCTGTTCTGTGCTGTACTGTTCTATGTTCTATCTTTGGATTGTGGGTAGAAACCAGAGCACCCAGAGGAAACTCACACAGACATGTGGAGAATGTGCAAACTCCACACAGACAGTCGCCCAAGGCTGGAATCGAACCCATGTCCCTGGTGCTGTGAGGCAGCAGTGCTAACCACTGAGCCACCATGCTGCCCCATTAACATTCACTATCTACATTAGCATATCTTGTGTACTAAGTTAAGTGAAATATAAAATAAAAGCCAGGTCAGATTTCAACTAAAGCATCCAGCAGGATAAAGAGATAACAGGTGTCGGATTTTAAAAAAACCTTTGGCACTGAGTTCCGTCATTAGTTCTCCAAAACGAATAAAGATAAATAGCATTCCTGGTGTTTTGGATAAGTTAGTAGAGGTAAGTCTCTGGAACTGTAACATGTTAAAGTAATGGACAGGGGTTACAGACTATATACATTTTATGGATGAGCTGGTGGGATCTAATGATATTTTCTTCAGTTCTACTTAACGTAAATTTATGTCCTTTTCGTCCCCATTTGCCCATACCTCTAACACAATTAGCAATTAAAATACAAGCAATTACTATGCTTCCAACATCATTGCACCAACACCTAATCTTGAATGGGTGGATCAGCAGACTGACCTAAGGGAATGGTGAACACAATAGACTGACCGATGCATCTAAAAAACTTGCATTACAACATTAAACTAATTAACTGTGCGTGAAGAATTTTGCAAAGTTCTGTGTCTGAAATACAGAAACTTCTTTATATAAAAATTTCATGAACTGTACTAAAATGAGAACAAGGTCCTTGTTGTGTTTTCAAGTGGAAGAACGTTAGTTTGAGCACCAAGTAAGCACAACACTTTGCAGCAACTATTTACTGCAGAAATAATAAATATGACCTACCTCCACGCATTTTTTCAAACACCAGGTAGAAGTGTGCTTCATCCTCAAAAAATTCAATCAGTTCTAAAATGTTCCTACAAAAAGGCAGAAAAAAAATCAAATCTCATGAGACCTCAGTGAAAAAGATAAAACCAAGAAAAAAATGCCTCCTGTTCCAGTTGAATAACAAGTGAATGAAAACATTTTATCATATATTGATTTCCTTTCTTCACAGACATATTTCTCTCGTGAATATCTGTGGTGGTATTTGAAAATGTAACGGACTCTTTCCACACATCTCAATTTGCTGGAGTCAGAATAGCAGGCTCTGACATTGTCAAGTAACAGTCTTTGTTTGTCTATCTTATTAGCTACAAATTATTTACTATTAGAAAATCTCCCATGAAAAATTCACTATTATAAAAATTACAATGTAAGTTTATTTAACATTGATTGTGTTGGTCTCGGTTTAAAGCTACAAAGTGCAGTCATGTTCTAACATTAAGCCCATTTATTGTTCCGACAGTAGGGTAATTGCAGCCCCAATGAGCCAATTGTCAGTCTGATATAAACATTCAATGTTTTAAAATGCCCAGTCCACAAACAAACCCATGAAAGATCATTCCTTTCCTCCATGTCTTGGGATACCTGCGTAGGTCCTTTTACTGCTGTGGTAAATCAACATGAACATGACCACACACTATTATTAGGAATTAATATGATCTGTGTGACCATCTGGATTTGGCTCTAAACAAACCTTTGAGTATTACATATCCTGAATGCTGATAAGCTCTCTCATAGCATTTACTACTGAGCGAGGTGAATTGGAAGATTATTATATAATCTTTGCAATGTAACAGGTAGGAGGAATACCATATTGAGTAGCATGATCAAACATTGAAACTGCCATCACAACAACTGCCAAGGCAACAGATGTCACTGAAAACAAAACAGCACAACAATAGTTGCAGGATTGAGTGTTGCTATAATCTTGTTAACGACTGTTAATGTGTGACGAAATCTGTACATCTGGCAATTAATTGACAGAACTACACCACAAATTTCACAATAACACAAAAGATGTATATATAATCATTTTTAAGAAATTTAAATTAACAAGAAGACTGATAAATAATAGTTACACACTATGTTTGACTTCTTGCATTCTATCTTCCTTCTCCAGCACTCCAAAACCTCCCTTAAATATTACATAAACCCGAATTTTCATTCGTTTCTTCCTTCGGACAAAACAAGATGTATAATATAGCTCTCTACAATGTGCTTCACCTCTCCTCACGGTTCTAATTATTTTCCAAGGTGGAAGGTTTCATGGGTATCCTTCCATTAGTGTTTGGTTAAGTGACCATCCAACATTCCTTCATCAACCTCATTACACCAGAGCTTAAGTACAGGCCCCTTTGCAACTTCTGATTAGTGCCTTAAAATATTTAATCCTAGAATGAAGTTAATTGCCTTTCATTGAATGGATTGATGTGGATATCTGTGAAACATAACAGGAATGAGTCATTCAGTCCCCTCAAGCTTGTTCCATCATTCAATGAGATCACGGCTGATCTTTGCCTTAAGTCCATTTACCTGCCTTAGACTAATGTCTTAATATTTTGCTTAACAAAAATTTATCTCAGATTTAAAATTAACAACAGATCCTGCATCCACTGCTGTTTGTGAAAGTGAGTTCCAAACATCTACCAGCCTTTGTGTGTAGAAGTGCTTCCTTACACCTCTCCTGCATGGTCTGGCCGAATTCTCAGACTATAACCTATAGTTACAGAATCTTCAACCAACAGTAACAGTTTATCATTAGCTACCCTGTCTCTCGCTGTTAACATGCTGAAAACCTCTATTAGATAACGCCTTAATCTTTTAAATTCTAATTTCATTAACCCTTTCTCATAACTTAGCTCCTGAAGTCTTGTAAATCTTCTATTACTCTCTCCAAGATCAATATCGTTATTAAGGTGTGGTCCACATATCTGCTCTCAGTGCTCCAACAGGACTCTAACAAGTATAACTGCAGCTTAACCTTTGCATTCTTGTGCTTCAGTCCTCGAGATATAAAAGCCAGCATTCCAAGAGCTGTCTTGAATATTTTCTCCAACTGTTCATGATATTTCAAAGACCTACGCACGTGAACTTCAAACTGACTTTCGAAATCCACTGTATTAAGCTTCACATTACCTAGAAAGTACCCTAATCTATCCTGTATTGGTCCAAATTGGGTAATTTAGCAAGCTTTCTTTAGCTTCAAGATAAATTAATCTTACATAAGACCATAAAACAAAGGAACAAAAATAGGCTATTTGTCCCAATGAGTCTCCACTGCTATTCAATCATGGCTGGTATGTTTCAAAGCCTCAATCTCCTACTTCTTCCTGTAACCCATGATACCCTTAGTAATCAAGAACCTATGTATCTCTGTCTTAAATACATTTAATGACTTGGCCTCCACAGCCTTCTGATTAATGACTTGCATACATTAACCACCACTGGCAGAAGAAATTCCTCCTCAACTCAGTTCTAAAGGGTCACCTCTTCACTCTGAGGCTGTGCCCGCAGGTCACAGGACTCCAGGATCATTCTTGCAAACATTGTCTGGACTCCCTCTAGTGCCAACGCATCCTTCCTTAGACATGGGACCCAAAACAGTTCACAATATTCCAAATATGGTCTGACCAACTACAGCCTTGTGCAGTCTTAGTGCATCTCTGTTCTTCTATTCTAGCCATCTTGACATGAACGCTATCATATTTGTCTTCCTAACTTCCAGTCTTTCTCCTCCTATTAACTTTGTCATGTACTGAATATTGCCTGCCTCTCCCAGAATGCATCACAGATGATACATCATGCAGAATTCTGACAATGTCATACAAAAAGGAGCTGTACATGAGCAGAAAGAAGTATACTATTGAAATTGTTATGAAGATGTGGGTGTACCTTTAAGAGAGTGAAGCACTTGGCCAGTACACCAAGCACTGGAGAATTTACAAAGTAATATTTGATTAAGAACAAACAGCACTAGCTGAGTTGCTATGAAACAAAAAAAACACAAATTCGAATTCAGTCAACCAGTTTAAATTATATACGGAAAAATATCAAACTCCAACCCATTTGAATTGAGTATATTGGCAATCTTAAAAGCCAATGACACAATCCGATTATTTGGGTGTATAAGACCAGGGAAAATCAAACAGTTGAGAGGAGAACTGCCGAGCCTAGCATGCAAACAGAGTGCTTGAAAAAAAGCTCTCTTAAAAGTAGCTTTTTGATCAGTAACCTGTGATGCAGGTATTCATAAGAAAAAGACACAGGAAGATCCCATATTCCTGATGAAGAGCTTTTGCTCGAAACATCGACTCTCCTGCTCTTCAGATGCTGCTTTACCAGCTGCGCTTTTCAGCACCACACTTTTATCTCTGATCTCCAGCATCTGCAGTTCTCGCTTTTTCTCCCCAGTTCCATATGTTAATTAGTTTTCTGCCTATTTCATTGCCACCATATTTTGTATTGGTGAAGAATCCATATAAATACACACATTCCAGTAAACACGCATGCACACATTTTCAAGCAGTGTGCACACGTGGTGTTAATAAGTGCTACCTTTGAGTTAATGACCTGGCTTGGACCCATCAGACCTGTTTTTTTCCCTCCTACACTGCAAATAAACAAACAAACAGAAGATGACACTGAGAACAAAGGAGTGCATGAAAGTTAATTAGAAAAACGAGATTGAATGAGAAGAGGAAGATAGAAAGTTAAAACTTAAAAGGAAGACAGAGAAATCGCTATAATAAAGTTGTCTACTGATATTCTTGAAGGTATTAATTTTTTTCTTTTGAGTACAGTAGCACATCACTTCTCTAAGTTAGCTCTGCCATAGCTTCATACTGTAGGATTTGAAACTTACTGGCTTCCCTGACATTGGTATAAAGTCTCCACTTCACGGAACACCCTATTTCGGCTCAGATCTGTTTTCTTCTCAATTATCTGCAGAGGAAAAAAAATAAAGTATTTTTGCCTTTGTTATAACAATTAAGAGCAAGACAGGTATAACTCCAATA
Organism: Hemiscyllium ocellatum; assembly: GCF_020745735.1. Classification (NCBI taxonomy): domain Eukaryota; kingdom Metazoa; phylum Chordata; class Chondrichthyes; order Orectolobiformes; family Hemiscylliidae; genus Hemiscyllium; species Hemiscyllium ocellatum. The sequence goes on from NC_083409.1 coordinate 86,076,491, forward strand.
TGGTTGAGCTTTGAAAAGCTGAATTTCCAGGAGCTGCATCTTCCATTGCAAGAAATGTATTCCACACGAAGTAATGGTGATAATATTTTGCTCATTACCTTCACAGCACATTCTTTTCCACTGTGTGAATTGACACAGCCTTGGACCTTGGCGTAGGATCCTTCGCCTAGATGTTCATCAGTCAATTTGTACAAATCTATCAATGCAATTAATGATTTAATAAATAATTATTTCAGAATTCACAATATTGTCATCACACTTAACAAGATTCTACCATGGAAAATCATTAGTGAACTGATTAAAATGAGGTCAGAACATAACTGATCATAAATAATTGGAAAAGCAAAGCTTACAGTAACTGTCAAAACCCACAGAGATTCTACATTCATTGTCCAGAATAAAATTTCAGAAATTTGATAGGCTACTTATGTTAACTAAGTATTAATTAACAAAGTATGCGGAATTCTGAATCTTACAGGTAAACCTGAATAGTACAAGTTATTGAATAGGAGGTTCAAAATATACAGTGCTCCAATCAGCACCCAAGTATTCTGCTCAATTTTGATCAGCAAATTTGAAGAATGCAAGCAAGAAGATGGTACAAATTTAAACAAAATTTCTAGAATTAAACAATGGATTTTTGAATTCTGTGCTTGTAGGTATTTCAACCAGTTATCTGCTGTCATGGTATATCATGTTCCTCTGTCTTGTATCATTCTCATCCATTCTGTGGTGTCCGTTAGCTAACAATGTCTAGCTTGAACTCTTTCTGCTGTCCTTCATTTTATCTTATGAAAGAGATCTCTAAAGCTTTTCAACCCCATATTTCTATTTCAGTCCTTAGTGAAGTATACAGTCCTCAGTGAAAACCCCTGCAGATACGCTCCCCCCTTATTCTCACAGCGCCAGAGACCTGGGTTCAATTCCCGCCTCAGGCGACTGACTGTGTGGAGTTTGCACGTTCTCCCCGTGTCTGCGTGGGTTTCCTCCGGGTGCTCCGGTTTCCTCCCACAATCCAAAGATGTGCGGGTCAGGTGAATTGGCCATGCTACATTGCCCGTAGTGTTAGGTAAGGGGTAAATGTAGGGGTATGGATGGGTTGCGCTTCGGCAGGTCGGTGTGGACTTGATGGGCTGAAGGGCCTGTTTCCACACTGTAAGTAATCTAATCTAATCTAATTTATAATCTAATCTAATCTTATTCATTTTTATAATATAAGTTTAATTATCTCTGACAGTATGACTGACTACTCTTCATTGCTTCTAGTTCATGGATAAAGTACAAATAGAGGTGGAGATAGTGTTGAGGAGGTCAGGAAGAGGCCTATGTGCAGAAAACTGGAGCCAAGGGGGACATGCAAATGACTGGGCTGTATATTAGTGACCTGTTGTCAATGACAAAGGCCATCTGTCTAACAACAACTATGTGATTTGCTGCCAGTTAGCTGAACAGATCATAAGTGTGAATGTTTGTGCAGTACTCTTTGACCACTGGAATGGAAGGAGTTGCCCTTTTCTCTGTATTACCTCAAGTTTGAAAAAAGAATTGCTTACTTTCCCTTATCAATTTCTGGGGGTAGTGGCTTTTTACCAATAAACAGAAGCATTATATGTAGAACCATCACTCTGTGCCTCTTACAAGCAAATTAAAATACCTGGAGAAGGAAGATCGAGAGCAGCAGAACCTGACAAGCCGGTCGGATCGGGTCAGCAAAATGAAATGGAAAATAGATCCAAAAGGTGTGACTGTGTCGCATCAAAGGCATTTTGCCTGTCAGCAGGGAACAGCTTTCCCAGTCTTCTTCTCTATCCATGACACCCCAATTTCTTTTTACAGCTGTTTGTGTGCATTGGGCAAGTTTTAAAGGGGGGTTACAGTTTTAACTAGGAGAATTGACAGTTCGTAATTGTTGACTTGTAGCTAGAATCTATTTATACAAAGCAAATATTAATTCTGGTTGAGTACAAGATTCTAGTCCGTGCTGACAAACTGGGGAATTTTATCCACTTCTTATAAAATCTTTAACTTTCATATGATTTTGCGATTTGTAGCGTGCTACCCCTGTGAGACATAACAATCATCTATCTGGAAACTTGACTCTCTGCAAAGGAGTACAGATGTCCATTTGAAGAAATGCACAACGTTACAGAAGACTTTCAAAGCTGTAAGCTAAAGCTTGGAAACAGCTAAGTTCTTCTGTCAGGCAAGGGATTCAATGAAAGAATTAATTAGTTGAGTTTGGGGCATTAAAATCAGTGCAAGAAATAAAATAAAATGCTGACAGAATTATGGGACAGGTTATCATTTGGAAAAATGGCAGGGAAAATATTTACAGATTTTAAGAAAAGAACCAAGTGAATATCTGCTCAGGACTTTTGGCTTCAGTGCCCAAGGTCAATGTTACGGAGAGTCAGTTAAATGGAACAAAGATAATCTTATGCCCAAGACCTTACTATGCATGTTACTGTGTATTTTAAAAAATTACAAATTCCATTCACTAACTGTCTGAAATTTATATTTTAACTCACATACCTTTTCATAAATGAAATGACAATGGACTACTGAGTATTTATCTTTTCCTGTCTGAAGAATCTCTTTCTTTTAGCAGGATTTAAACATTTGACAAGGTTAGCTTTGACAGTAATGGATTTCACTTGCATCCAGTAGATGGCTTTTTCAATTTCATACCTTCAAATTTTATCAGTACTGTGACACAAAATGAGTCTGCTTCTCAGCAAATAGATAATTTTGGATGGTGAGTTACAGGAGTATGATACACTCTGCAGGAATCTTCAATGACCTAATATTAGATGGCATGGGGTTTTGTAACAGTATCATAAAGGAAATATACTAGGTTAAACTCTGGCATGTCAACCGACTCTACCAAACAGTGAGAATGAACCAAAAACAATTACCTTCAAACTTTCCAGTAAGGCTGTTTGTAGCCCTGGTTCTTCTCTTTTTCTTCTTTCGCTTTCCAATGTCAATAATATTGACTGGCTGACTGGACATAATTTCTGTGAAGAAAAACACTTAAATGTACGTGTAACAATATTTATTGTTTGGATGATCATCCAAATATTATGAACTTCTCCTTTTATCAACCCATCCCACTCTGCACACTGCTGTGAAGGAAATAAATGCGAGCAAACATGAGAAACTGAAGGATTAAGTTCTACTGCGACGCAGAAATCATATTTATGGAATTCAAGATGCTGCAGACGACTGACAATCAATTATTCTCGATCAGAGAGAAACATGTCTTCTCAAAAGCTTTATCTGTCATTAGTCATACCTCTATTTATTCAGATACTATGCTAGGACAAATTGTACTTTGTATTTCAGAAAGGTTAGCTTCAATGGACATCCTTGTTCTATCATTTGCAATTAAATACACTCACACCACCCCCTCTATCTACCTTTATCACTGCTCTCATTATCTCTGGATCAGAGATCTCTACAATTTACACCTGAGACCAAAAGTTGGACAATTTACTCCTATTATTCAACCCATCAGCCCTCTAAAATTGGCAGGTCGTAAATGCCCTACAATGACTCCTATTGTAAAAGCATCCTCACTGAAATCTGCAACCTATTGCAACAATACTGCCACCTTAGAATAGGACAGGGACTACAGTTTTTAGTGATAAAAGTTTAGCTGGTAGTATTTGCAACATCTCACAATGTGCTATCCAATTTTGCATAAGGGAAATCAGAGGTAAGCTAGCTGAGCAAACCTGTGGCTTCTCTAGGATTGTAGGTTGTCACATCACTTAGCAAGTGCCACCAGTTGAATTATGCCAATTATCTCACTGTTCAGCAACTCCTGTCTTTATGCTCTGCCCCTGTTGTGGCCCATTCCCTCAATGTCTCACCTTCTGTGCATCTATCTTAGAGCACAGATCCGATGTCACTATCTGACTGGTGGACGCAAGTGTAAAGTAATAGAGCTGTGTCTTCATCATTACTTTCTCCTTAACAGTTTTTTTCACTTCCTCTTGTGAATCTGCTGAGTGGAAGTCACAGAGGCAAGTTTGTGCTGTGGTTCTAGTGTGTTGGGAGTGGGGAGGTATTAATGTGTGCAGGCTTACACTGTCTGCAGCTTGCTAATCAGAATAGAGTGAGAGAAGAAGGGAAAGTGGAACGTGAGAAGATTATTAGCTCTGACGTTACCATCAGCTTTGATGGATTCAGGCCCATCCTCTGAATAGGGCATCCCATAATAACCTGTACAGTCTCAATGGCAGTAAATATGTCCAGAAAGAGAGAAGCAAGTGTATTAGTGAATGTCATGCAATGTACTTAGGTGATGTGACTCTTATGATCAAATTTAGCAGTAGTGAGCACAAGTTGAAAGACATGGGTGTGAACCTTGCAGAATTGCTAAGTGTGACAGTGAGATGAAACTGATCTTCTTAGGCTACAGTAAGTGACTATTGGCACCAGCTCCCATGGTTATTTAGGTCCACTGCCTGTTTGAGGTGTTTACATGTCTCCTGCCTTCCAATCCTCCAATACAAGCTCCCTTGTAATGTCCAAAGACAGTAGATCCCATTGTCTCCCAGCTTGCAACATCATTTATTGTTTCCTATGTTGCACTGACTTCCTACAAACTTCAGCAATACTGTACCCTCTTCAAGAGGTCCAGACCAGTTTTAATTGGTGCTGGCAAGTTTTGACTTTGAGCCCACTGTAATGCATACAGCCAAAGAACAGCACAGCTCATGGTGGTTGCAAAACATTCAAGTGCTGATGACATTATACTGAAAGGTCAACGATTAAATTCATGTTAAAAACTTCCCACCCGTTTTTGAGGACTATCCAGTTTAAACCTCATGATTCAAATGTTATATCTTAGTCTTTTTTTTATAATAAATAAACCGTAGAGGTGGAACTTAAAGACCATCAATTATCACTGAGCATTCACTCCAAATTTCCTTTTCTTGCTCCTTCTTAACAGTTTGCCACTGTTCCAAAATGAAAACTCACAACACAGTATCCCATTATAAATAATTCCTCTCCCCATTCCCCATTTCAGATCTCAAATTTTCATCTCTCCAAATTTTATTCATTTCAAACTTGGTGCTATGCTACACAACATACCTTGGCCCTTCAGAATAATTTTTCCATCTTATTTTGATTGTTTTATTTGATAAAACGTGTGACATCTTGCTTCTCTTCCTCTTGCAAAATGCTTCATTCCAGAAGCTGACGTGAACAAGTTCACATATCAATAGCAATCAAATTGCTTAATTAGGTCTCATATGCAATGTGACTTTACAACATTCTTTTTTTACTGCTGTAGACAGTAAGTTTTTTTTGTGCATAATCTCTAACACCTAAGAAATTAATTGGGGACCACCCAATATAGTTTTTGCTGTTAGTAGTTTTGTTTTTCATCTTTTACCTCAACATGTTAGCATGTGTGGTGTTCATCAGCAGATTTTATCTCGCCAAATATTTTAGCAATTTGAACAAATTTCTTGAAACAAGAGCTCACAAATCAGATTAAGCCACACTCCTGAGCAGAAGGAAACAAGAGCAAAGATAGAATCAGTTAAAGGAGGGTCAGAAAAAGATTAACTCCACTCTTAGACTCTCTTTCTGAATCATTCCACATCTCTCTTCCCCTGAAAACCTAACACTTGGGCAACGTTTTTGGCCCAATCCTCCTTTAGGAATCAAATTTGTTTGTATCACCTCTCCTTTGAAACATTTTGGACATTTTATCAACTTAAAAATGCTACATAATTACATGTTGTTACTGTTGCTTAAACATCTCAGTGTCAGTACCCAAGTCTGACTGTACTTGAATTATTGTACACAGTACTTGCTGCAATAGAACCACCTTTTAAACTAAACAGCAGGGGCAAGGACCCAAATCTGGGAAGGTGTAGTGAATCAAAGCGGGGTAAAAGGTAACAGAGGAAGGAATTAAATTTAGGAAATGATAAACAGGCAATGACAGGAAGGAACAGAGAATACAGATCTACAAGCAAATCAGATAAGACTGGAGGTTATGAAAATAATAAGGAAAGAAGTTGTAGTGATCGAAACAAAACAGATGAACTAACAGTACAAATTGAGACAGGTATGATCTAGTGGCTATTACTGAGATGAGGCTACAGAATGATCTAAATTGCAACAAGAATATCAAAGAGGAAGCAAATTTCAGGAAGACAGGAAGTTAGGAAAGGATGGAGGAGTGATTCTGTTAATTCGAGATGAAGTTAATACAATAGACAGGGATGATCTGAATACCAGGATACAGAAACAGCTTAGGGAAAAATGAGCATACGAGGAGTAGAGAATTCAAGCCTTCTCTGTCATTTAATATGATCATGGCTGATCTCATTTCAGCTTCAACTTCACTTTCCTGCCTACGTTCCATAACCCCTCAACCCAGTACTAATTAAAAATCTGGCTACCTCCTTCTTATATTTACTTAATGTCCCACAATCCACTGCAGTCTGGGTGGTGAATTTCAGAGTCATGCACTTTTGAGAGAAGTATATACTCCTAGTTTATGTTTCAAATCTGCTACCTCTTATCCTACGATTATGACATCTCATTTTTGATTGCCCCAGAAGATGAAACATCTTCTCGACATCTATTTTTTTCCAATGACCTTCAGCATCTTACATGCATCCATTAGACCTCCTCTCATTCTTCTAAACTCAACAGTACAGGCCTAAAATGCTCAATCTCCCAAACCAAACCCCTCACCTCTGGAATCAATCTAGTGAACCTAGTTTGAACTGCCTCCAATACAACTCCATCCCTCCTCAAGTAAGAGGACCAAAATTATATATAATACACCTGGTGCAGTCTCTTTAATGCCTTGTACAGTTGCAATAACACTTCCTACTTTTATACTCCATATTTTTTGCAATAAATGCCAAAATTCTATTTGCCGCCCTTATGATCTGCTGCACCTGCACACATGTTTTCTGTGATTTATGCATGAGATGCCTCTGCACTGAGGCACTCTGAAGTTCTTTCTGCTTAGATAAAAAGCTGTTTTTCTATTCTTCTAACCAAAATGGATAATCTCACACTTCTCCATGTTCAACTGCTTGTGCCAAATTTTGGCCAATTTACCTAACCTATCAATGTCAATTTGCAAATTTCTTATTTCTTTAATTCAGTTAACTTTTTCAGCTATTATAGTGTCATCTGCAAATCTACTATAGAACCTTCGATCCTTGCATCCAAGTCATTAAAATCCATTTTAAATATTACATTTCCTTCCTGCCTATCTTCCAAAACACCAAGTACTCTTGGACCTTCAATTCTCAAATTGGATTTCTCTGCAACTTTGTCTCCAAAATCACCTCGAAATCATACCCATTTGTCTACTTGTGCTGTCAAATCATTAATTTTACTACAAATGCTTTGTGCATTCAGATAAAAAGTCTTTATGTTTGTTCTATTATTAAAGTGTATAAATTCCTTTGGGCAATACGACATTGTCAAATTCTTTTTATTTTCTGCTAACAGTCAGTCTTATCACCATGTGCACTTGCACCTTCTCCTTAGCCAACAGCTTCCTGACAGTTTTCTTGTGATATCACTCTTTTTTTCACTCTGTGGTGAGCTGCTTCCCCCCACAGCTACTTTCCTCATTCACCTCTCTGCATACTGTTTTAACTCATTGGGTTCACCTCTCTCCCTGCTGTTTCATGCTCCCTGTTCTTTGAGGAAAGATAAAGGCAAGTAGTCACTTGTAGGAGTGGTGTTCGGATTCCCAAACATTAATCACGTGATAGGGCAGTGTATCAGGAGACAAATAATAGGAGCTTGTCAAAAGGGCACGGTGATTTCCATAGGATTTTAACCAATTTACAAACTGGAAAAATTAGACCAGATGAAGAATTCAAGTGCTTTCAGAACAATTTCTTAGACCAGCATGTTATAGAATCAACCAGAGACAAAGCTAGGCTTGGCTTTTACCAATGAGGTGGGATTAATTACTAACCTTATAGGGAAAATGCCCGTGTAGGTACAATCACAGTGTGACTGAATTTTACATTATTTTCGTAGTCCAAGACTACTATTTTGTTATAATAAAGGTAATTATGAGGATATGAAAGCAGAGTCAGTGAACATCAGCTGGGAATGAATGTTAAGGGATAATAGAGATGTAGTGGCAAACATTTAATGAAATATAATAAGAAAGTCAAAGTCAAACTCAAAAGACATAATTTTGCAAAGTGGCAGTTCAGAAAGAATACCAAACAAAAGCAAAAAAATACCAATACAGTAAAAGGATAGAAAATTAGAGTTTGAAAGTAATTTATAACATGTAAAACAAAACAAAATATTCAGGGACATGTAATTTTTCAGAAGGACAAGGAAGCATTGCGGTCACTTAATTAGTATGAAAATAAGTAAGATAGTACGAATTGGTCTTGGACCAAATAATGCATATTCCATTTGGCTGGAGGAAGAACTAACAAGCGAATGAAGTCACCGATGGGAATAAATGGTTCATGGCTCACAGCAAATCTATATTCCAGGACGAAGAAAAGCTTTAGGAAGGAGGATAAATTGACCATGCTAAACCAAAGAAACTACGAATAGTACGAAAGTGAAAGAAATAAAAACAATGTGGCAAAGATCAGTGGTAAAAGAAGAATTGGGAAGTTTTAAATGCCAACAAAAGGTGACCAAATAAATAGAGGAGGAGAAAATAAACTAAGAGGATAAATGAACAAGTAATGTCAAAAATGACAGTAAGGGCTTTTCTTTAAAAGTAAGCACAGGCCCCTTAATGGATATGGTTGGTGCAATAATAATAGGGAACTAGACAAAGGAAATGAATAAATACTGTATTAGACTTAAATTGTACATTCACTTCCATCAGTCATTAATATGTAAAGTACTGTATACATTGCTACTTAACGAGAGTCCCTGATTTTGGAGGTAGCTTTTTGCACAGGATAGAGGATTGGCTAACTAAAAAAGACAAAATTGGGATAAAGGGTCTTTTTCAGGATGACAACAACCTATAAGTAGTGGAATGCCATGAGGACCAGAGCTGGGCTGACAACTGTTTGCAATATATATTAATAAATTTAATGATGGAAGTAAATGTACAACTGCCAAGTTTGCAAATGACACTAAAATAGATGTCAAGAGTATGGTGCTGGAAAAGCACAGCAGGTCAGGCAGCATCCAAGGAGCAAAAAAAAATTGACGTTTCAGGCAAAAGCCTTTCATCAGATTTCTGAGGAAGGATTTTCCTGTTGAAGGGCTTTTGCTTGAAACATTGACTTTCCTGCTCCTTGGATGCTGCCTGACCTGCTGTACTTTTCCAGCACCAAACTCTCGACTCTAAACTCCAGCCTCTGCAGTCCTTACTTTCGCCTACTAAAATAGGTGGTTACAGAAATGGTCAGCACGACACAAAGTTTCTTCATTGGATTATAGACCAGTTAAATGAGTGGGTAAAATCTTGACATGTGAAACAGAATATGAGGAAATTATATTGCTCTTTAGCAGGAAGAATAGAAGAGCTAAACATTTATGTAAATGGAGAAACAATACAAGCTCAATAGTACAATAAGGGGAATACAGGAGCAGATGGACCTCAGGGTTCAAATGCTTAATTCTCTGAAGGTGGCCAGGAAAGTTGAAACAGTTATTATGACGACTTATACAGGATCCTTGGGTGTGTACAATAGAGACAGAGTACAAAAGCTAGTGATGCTACACCTCAGCAAACCATTGGTCAGACCAGATTTGAAGTAAAGCGTTCAGTTCAGTGTACCTTATTTAAGGATGTTAAAGCCCTGGAGAGAGTGTGCAAAGGGGATTTATTAAAATGATGCCAGGAATGAGGGACTTTTTGTTTTAAGATGCAAGGAAAGATTAGAGAAATTGGGTTTATTCTGCTTGCAGCAAAGATTAAGCGGTTATTGAGTTGATAAAAATTATGAATGATGATGATAGGGTAAAGAAGGATACTCTGTTTTGAAATTGTGACCCCTTCATTACTGACATACCAACTAGTGGAAACAGTCAGCAAGAGAGCTAGGGGTGAGAGGAAAACAAACTTCATTACTCTGAGTTGTTAGGATTTGGAATACGCTGCCTTGGAGAGTGATGGATGTGAATTCCTTAGAAGTTTCAAGAGAGAGCTGGAAACAATTTGAATGCAATGTACTTAGAGGGCTATAGAAACAGTGCTGGAGAATAGGACTAGGTGGCAGTTCTTTCAGGAGTCCACACTGACACAGTGGACTGAATGGTGTCCTTCTCTACTGTAAAATTTTATTGATTCTATGAGCTGTAGAAAGCTGCAGCATGGAGGGATTTGGGGGCCCTCTTGCATGAGTCACAAAAAGCTAGTATTCAAGTTCAGCAGATAACAGGGAAGGCAAATGGAATGTTGCCCCTTATTTCAAAGATAAAGAGATATGATTAGATTAGACTTACAGTGTGGAAACAGGCCCTTCGGCCCAACAAGTCCACACCGACCCGCCGAAGCGCAACCCACCCATACCCCTATATTTACCCCTTACCTAACACTACGGGCAATTTAGCATGGCCAATTCACCTGACCCGCACATCTTTGGACAGTGGGAGGAAACCGGAGCACCCGGAGGAAACCCATGCAGACACGGGGAGAACGTGCAAACTCCACGCAGTCAGTCGCCTGAGTCGGGAATTGAACCCGGGTCTCAGGCGCTGTGAGGCAGCAGTGCTAACCACTGTGCCACCCCAAAATAAAAATAGGGAGACCTTGCTAAAACTATGCAATGCACTAGTCAGATCACACCTGTAACAGTGAAAGTTTGGACCCCTTGTGTAAAAGAAAACATGGGCAGTGGGTGCAGTACAGTTCACTCGGTTAATTCCAGGTATGTCAGGATTTTTTCTGAGAAGAGGTTGAGTAGGTTAGTTCTGTACTCATTGGAGTTTAGAAGAAAAAAAAGAGAGGAGATTTTAATGAAGCATAAAAGATTCTTGGGGACTTCACAGGCAGATGCAGGGATGTTGTTTCCCTTTGCGGAGAGTCTACGACCAGTAGACTCCATTATGGCACAACCTCAGAATTAAGCATTAAATATTTAGAGATGAGGGGGAATTTCTTCCCTCAGGCAGTAGTTAATCTGTGAAATTCTTTATGGGACAGAGCTGTTGAGGCTGCGTCATTAAGTATTTTCAAGGCAGAAATGGAGAGATTTTTAATCATAACAAAATCAAAAGTTATGGGGGAAAAGTAGAGTTGGAGGACTATCAGATCAGCCATGAAAGGCAGACCAGACTAGATAAACTGAACGGCCTTCTGTGCTGCTACATCGTATGACCTAATCACATTATGGCAAGAGATAAAAATAGAAATTGCTGAACAGCTGAGCATGTGAGGCAACATATGAGAGAGAAATCAGAGTTAACATTTCAGGTCGAGTAACCCTTCCTCAGAACTGATCGTAGCTAGGAAATGTCAGTTTATATGCTTAAGATAGGGTCGAGGGGAGTGGGGATGGAGTAAGTGATAAGTGAAGATAGAGCCCAAAGAGAGAGAAGAAAGTGAGGACTTGCAGGTGCTGGAGATCAGAGTCGAAAAGCACGGCAGGTCAGGCAGCGTCCGAGGAGCAGGAGATTCAACATTTCAAGATGATGGGCCTATGCCTGAAGCGTCGATTCTCCTGTCCCTCAGACACTGCCTGACCAGCTTTGCTTTTCCAGCACCACACTGTTCGACTCCACAGAGACAGAGGAGCAGTCAGACAGACAAAGGAATGGATAACAATCTGGGAGGGTGAATATCTATTAATGGATAACAATGGATAGTGTTTAAAAAAAAAACACACACACAACACCAGGTTATGGTCCAACAGGTTTATTTGGAAGCACTAGCTTTCGAGGCGCTGCCTCTTCATCAGGTGGTTGTGGAACATAACCATATATCACAATTTATAGCAAAGGGGTTACAGTGTCATGAGGTTGTAATGATATATTAAACAAGTTGTTTAAATAAACTATAACCTGGTGTTGTGTGATTTTTAACTTTGTCCACCCCAGTCCAACACTGGCACCTCCAAATAATGGATAGTGCGTATTAGCAGACTATGTGATAACAAGGCCTGGTGGTGGGGGTTGGGGTAAGGAGATGGGAAAGCTCAAGTCCTAAAGTTAGTGAACTTGATATGGAGTCCAAAAGGCTGGGGGATCCCCAAGCAAAAAATGAGATGTTGTTCTTCCAGCTTGCGCTGAGTTTTGCTGGAGCACTGCAGTGAGCCTGAGACAGAGATGTTGGCCACAGAACAGGATGGTATTAAAGTGACAGGCAACTGGAGGTTCAGGGTCTTTTTTTGCAAACAGAACACAAGTATTCTGCAAAGTGGTCACCCAAATTACGTCTCATTTCCCAAACACAGGGGAGATCACATTGTGCCAAGTGCATTATAGCACTGCTTCACCTGTGTTTGGGTCCTTGGTCACGGAGAAGCAAGGAAGTAAACGGACAGGTGTTGCACCTTACGCAGTTGCAATGGAAGGTGCCATGAAGCTGTGGGTGGGGGTGGAGATGGTGGTGGTGGTGCTATTGGAAGTCAAAAAGAGTGGATTAGGGTGGCCACAGGGAATGCTGACAAAGGGAGGGGAGGGGAATTTGTGTTTGGTGATGGCATCCCGCTAGAGGTGTCAGAAATGGTGGCTGACGAACCACATTATTGCAGTACTGCGTGAAAAATGCAAAGTTAACTGCTGAGGCATAGAACAGAAAAGAATTTAATTAAATGACTAGTGCAGTGAAAAGATAATTGTGATGTTTTTACTTTGAGATCTCGGAAAAGTCCAGATAAAATTACACATAAACTATCCAAAGTAACACTCTAAAACAATTTTCCATTATTTGTTGGGAACATTCAGGTAATGATATGGTAATGGAAATGCTTTAAGTAAAGATGCCATGCCTGAGCATCAGCTTCTCGGAGATAACATGGCAAAAAAATAGCAAAGTACAGAATTAACACCATAGCACTCTAACATATGACAAACAGGCACTGTACCTGATAATGGAGGCCACATTATCCCATATCCATTAAGGACCCATATCTAAATGTATGATCTCAACTTGTCACTTTCCACAGACAAATCTAATCCATACAAAGCTGTATATTCACAGGTGCCATTACATACATATTGAGATCGCAAATGGTCTGAGTGTTTGTTAAAATACACTGATGGCAGAACACAATACAGAAAGCTACGGATGATAGCATGGTAAATGGCAGCAAAGTGCATGTGACAGCAGGATCCCATGTAAGGGTCTGCATGAAATGGTGAAAAATATTGCATACCTTGATAACTATTATAGAATCATGTGGAAAAGTCTTAAGTACACTTAATAACATTAAAAACATTTTTCAAAAATGCTGGTACAGTATCTACAAATATTTGTATGTTATTAAAAAGCTGAAGCACACAGCAGATTGATCAGCAAAGACAAAATAGTACTGTTTGGTGAGGCTTTTCATCCGAGTTTCTTTGGACTCAAGGTAATATTTTGAACCAACAGCGTATATTTAACATGGACAAGTACAGAATACAAACTACAGGAAAATATTTCTAGTGAAACATTAATGTTTTATGTTTCCTCTCTGTAGATGGTGACTGAGTGGCTGTGTTTCCAGTATTTTCTAGTTTTATATCAGATTTCCAGTTTTTGTAAAAGTAGTTAAAATAGGCCTGTATTTGATACCTGATTTTGATCGTGAATTCTAAGTAATTTCTTCAGGGTAGTTTGTCACTGGATGATTCGAACTGCTGTTGTTGAAATCACTTGCAAGGATCAGGAAGAGTCAAATTCCCTGCATCTGTTAAGCAGCAATTAATTACTTAAGCACAAGAAAAGTATTTTTGTGGTACCATCAGAGTATTATCTCCGACAACAGAAGACAAGGTTTTGACCAATAAGTCAGAAGATAGTGCAGGTAATTCCTTTAGTCAAAAAATGGAGGCATGCAAAAGTTGGAAAACTACTAGCCAGTTTGCTTAATACCTATCATAGGAAAATGATAGAAGCTATTATGAAAGAAGTTGTAACAGGGTACCTGCACATGTTCAAAACAATCAGAAAGTGTCAACATGGCTTGTGAAAGGAAAACCATGTTTGACTAACCCATGGAGTTGAGATGGTGGATAAAGGGAAAGGTGCTAAGTCAAAGATTATTGCAAAAAATAAGTGCTCATAGAGTTGGGATAGCACACTGACATGGATAAGAAAGGCTAACAGGAAGGAGAGACTCGGTGTAAATGTTTTTTTCAGGTTGGCAAAATGTGATGAGTGCTGTGCCACAGAGATTATTGCTTGGACCACAACGGTTTATAATTTACATAAATGACTTAGATGAAGGGATGGAAGGTATAGTCATCTAATTTAAGGAAGGACGTAAACGTGTTGGAGACAATTCAGACAGGTTTTACTAGACTTATATCTGGAATGGTCAGACTGTCTCCATAGGCAAGGTTGGACAGGCTAAGGCTTTGGGTTATCTATTGCATTTTAAAAGAGTAAGAGGCAATTTGATTGAAACACAAAATCCTGAAGGGTTTTGATAGAGCAGATATGGACTGGTTTCTCTCATTACAGGATCTGGAACTCAAGAGTTGGCCATTTAAAACAGACATTAAACAGATAATTTATTTTCAAAGGTTCCTGAGTCTTCCCAGTTTTTCCCTCTACCATAATATCAATGATTTGTTTCTCTCCATGTGGATTGGGTGTTAGACTGTGTCTTAGCTGGTACTGTTAGATGTTGATAGTTGAAACCTGTAGCTCGAATCAACTCTTAATAAATATTAATCCTTGGATAGATACTTATCCTTGAATAAGCATATGGATGGTGATAAGATAGTGTAGGGGGATGGGCTTAGAATAGTTCACAGGTCGGCACAACATCAAGGGCCTGTTCTGCGCTGTATTGTTCTATATTCCAAGTCTTGTTAAGTGTAGAAACTTGATTTGCACTCTCTTTCAACATGGGTTTAAAAAGACAGATAAACTGAGAAATTTCACATCCTTTTATAAAAACTTTCACTCTTGTGATATTTCTGGGAATAGCAGGGCTTGAATTTCAGCGCACTGCCAGAATAAGGATTTACAGAACCAAACACTATACCCTTCCTTTTCCAAGTACCTAGAGAATTTCATTCCTTCTCTAGATCAATCATTTGGTTCTGTTTCTTCGAATAAATTAGACAAAATATCATACACAATTGACAATTTCAGTACATCGCTGATGTAATAGCATGACTCCACCTATTACTATGACCCTATCAGTTACTTTTATCAATGGAAATTAATATTTGCCTTTGTGATGCTTACCTTGAGGAAGTGTTGAAAGTTTTTCAGTTCTGTTATCATACTCTGCCTCACCATATCGGTCAATTGTGCAATAAAGTAAACATTTTAGTGGAACTAAACAAAGAAGAAATCATTGAAATCAAGAAAGTCATCATTGACACTGTCAACTGGAAGGTGACAATGACTTCTAGAGACTGAATGCAAGAGTAGTGGAAGAAGCAAACAGAAACAAAAAGCTCAACTGGTGAAGAAAGCAGCTCAGATTAAATGAAGGGCAGTAAATGACTATGAGACAAGGAGCAGAAATTAGGCCATTCAGCCCATTATACCTGTTCCGCCATTCAATCATGGCTGATAAGTTTCTTAACCCAATTCTCCCACTTTCTCACCATAAGCTTTGATCACCCTGACAATCAAGAACCTATCAATCTCTGTCTTAAATATACTCAATGACCTGGCCTCCTCAGTCTTCTGAGGCAGTGGATTCCATAGATTCACCACTCTCTGGCTGAAGTGGTTTCTCCTTATCTCCGTTCTAAAAGGTCTCCCCTTTAACTTAAAGACGTGCCCTCGGGTCATAGTCTCTCCTACCAATGGAAACATCTTCCCAACATCCACTCTGTTCAGGCATTCAGTATTCTGTATTTTCCAGTTAGATCTCCCCTTGTTCTTCTAAATACCATTGACTATAGACTCAGAGTCCTCAAACTTTCCTTATATGTTAAGCTTTTCATTCCTGGGACAATTCTTGTGAATCTCCTCTGAACCCACTCCACAGCCAGTTATTCCTTCCTGAGATTTGGAGCCTAAAACTGTGCACAATCCTCCAAATGTAGCCTGACCAGAACCTTATACATCCTCAGAAGTACATCCCTGCTTTTATATTCAAGTCCTCTTAAAATACCAACATTGCATTTGCCTTCCTAACTACTGACTCAACCTGCAAGTTTATCTTGAGAGAATCCTGGACTAAAACTCCCAAATCTCTTTGCACTTCCGACTTCTGAATTTTCTCCTCATTTAGAAAATAACCCATGCCTCTATTCTTCTTGCCAAAGTGCATGACCTCACACTTTCCCATATTGTACTCCATCTGCCACTTCTTTGCCCAACACTGACCCTTGCGGAACACCATTTGTTACTAGCTAGCAGCCTGAGAAAGATCTTTTCCTCCCCACTCTCTGCTTTCTGCCAGACAGCCAAGCTTCTATCCATGCTAACATCTTGCCTCTAACACCTCTTGTGTGGCACCTTGTCAAAGTCCTTCTTGAAGTCCAGGTAGTTAACATTTATTGGCTCTCCTTGGTCTAACCTACTTCCTCAAAGAATTCTAGCCGATTTGTCAGACATGACCTCCCTTTGACGAAACCCATGCTGACTTTGCCCTATTTTACCACACACCTCCAAGCATTCAGAACTTTCATCCTTTGTTGGTCTTTGTAAGCTTCCCAATCCTCTGGTTTCCCACTGCTCTTTGCCACATTTCTCTTTTGCTTTTATGCTATCCCTGCCTTCACTAGTCAGCCATGGTTGCCTCATCCTCCCTGTCAGGCGTGGGGGACTAGAAAAGTGCAGCAGGTCAGGCAAAATCCGAGCAGCAGGAGAATCAATGTTTTAGGCAAGATCCCTTCATTAAGAATGAAGGGCCCTTGCCCAAAACGTCGATTCTCCTGCTCCTTGGATGTTGCCTGACCTACTGTGCTTTTCCAGTACTCCACTCTCGACTCTGATTTCCAGCATCTGCAGTCCTCACTTTCTCCTCATCTTCCCTGTACCAAGCTTCTTTTTCCTCAGAATGAATCTCTGCTGTGTCGCCCGAACTACTCCCAGAAACTCCTGCCATTCCTGTTCCACTGCCTTTCCTACTAGGCTCCTCTTCCAGTCAATTCTGCCCAGCTCCTCCATCATGCCTCTGTAGTTGCCTTTATTAACTGTAATGCCATTGCCTCTGATTCTATCTTCACCCTCTTAAATTGCACAGTAAATTCAATCATATTATGATCACTGCCTCCTAAGTGCTCCTTCACCTTAAGCTCCTTTATCAAGTCTGCCTTATTGCATAACATTAAATGCAGTATTGCCCGTTCCCTAGTGGGCTCCACCAAAGCTGCTCCAAAAAGCCATCCACAAATTCCTTTTCTTGTAACTGACTACCAATGTGATTTTCCCAGTCCATCTGCAGACTGAAATTCTCCATGATCAGTGTAACTTTACCTGCCTTACACATCTTTTCTATCTCCTTGTGTATCTTGCGCCCCAGCTCCTGACTACCGTTTGGAGGCCTGTACATAACTCCAACTATTGTTTTTTCACCTTTGCGGTTCCTTAATTCTACCCACACAGATCCTACATCATCTGACCCTACTTTGTTTCTTACTATTGATTTAACTTCATTTCTTACTAATAAGGCAACCCCTCTCCCCATCTTTTCGATATATCCTTAGATATTCAGCTTCCAAATGGTTGCACCAAATCATTATTCACAGCCTAAACAAGAATCTTTATTTTCTACATATTCTCCAGGCAAAGAGTCGATCAATAACAATTCACCTCTCAACAAGAGTATTCTTAATTTCTTTCCGAAAGCTTCATCCAAAAGAGTTTTTAAAAAATTAAAAATATTAAAAATATTAAATCATCTATGCAATATCTCCAGTGCTCCCTGTAGTTTTGTGTTCTAACTATGGGTAGTTCCCAAGTCACCAATACCTACACAAAGTAAATAACCAGGATGAATTACGTAATATGGTAATTACATTTGTAAGCGAATTACCAGGCATGTTTCGAATGGATAATACTGAAGATAAAGATGGATATCAGTGGCATTTTTAGCATAATACAGATGTTCTGATGGTTTATCGAGGTAGAAACCAAAGTAATTTACTAAACTAATTCAACTAATTAAAAATCCAATCAAATAAACATTACAGGATTTGTAAAATTGAGCCAAATGATTAAGGCTGTCATACATTTAGTTCAATCTGGACTGCTATTCATATTATAAGCAAGGCACTGTGCAATGCCTTATCTTTCTGAAAAGTTTCTTCTGCTGCAATATTGTTGTAACTACCATCACAATGTGCTTCATGACGTTAAAACGCTTTGAAAATTTAGCTTCTTCAGACCTATTACTCAGCACAATGCACTGTCATAATTTTGCCCTCCTTTGGATCAGTCTGCTTCCTCTTTAGTAGTTTGGGCTTTAGAAAAATAGCTCAACCCTTGTCAGTTCAAAGAAAATTATCCAAATGTCAAATCAGATTGAAAATGTCTATTTAAACATACACGCAAGTAAGAATGAAACATAAGACAACTGCACCCTCAAATTATTTTCAACATCACCCCAAATTGTTTTCATATATTGTATCAATTCCTGTGATAAGATAAATCAGAAGATTAGGTAAGATGTTAATGGCTGGAGACGAAAGCAGTTTATCAGCACACATAGGCTGTTGTCCATTTAGGAGACTAAATAATAACCAGAGAACTGATTTTTTTTTCCACAAGTTTATAGCGTGAAATCTTTCTCTTTCAGCGTATCCTGCTAGTATAACAAGTCATTGGCCAAGCTCCAGGGCGTGATGAATTTATAGAGGAGTACGCTAATAGACACAGATGCTCCATAGTTGATGCCAGCTCTGTATTGAGTTCGCTGATATCAGTTGTTTACATAAATAGCAAGCAGGACAAAACACCAGCACTTCATCGGAAGGTCAATGATGATGTTACCTAGCATGGTGACAAAATATCTGAGAACAAATCTACCGGCTCAGCGAGCAAACATACAACATAATATGAGTTGTCTGGATGAGGGGTGAAATATACTTAACGAGGATTCACATTTCTGCTTGAGCATCAATAATCCTTACAGGCAGTTGAGGATCTTTGCAGACAGCATCAGGATCAGCTGTAACTCTCTAGCAATACATATCCTGCTGACATTCATTTAGGAGTTTGGATGACGACGAACAAAATAACTGATGCTGGAAAGCAGAAACAAAAACAGAAGTTGCTTATAAAATTCAGATATGATAGCACCTGTGGAGAGAAAGCAGAGTCAATGTTTCAGTTCCAGAACTATCAGTTCTGAAGAAGGGATCCAAAGTGTTAACTCTGCTTTCTCTCCACAGATGCTGCCAGACCTGCTGAGTTTTTCCAGCAATTTCTGCTTTTGATCGTAAATAAATACTTGTTATCTGAGCAGTGTACCAGACACTAAATGCCTTTCATGGACGGACAATTTAACACAAAGTGTTAACATTTTCAAGTGGTATAAAACTGATGATTAGAAATGTCCCTTCTCACTTCTGCAGATGCAACATTTAGTGTTCAATTACATATCTGAAAATAATACACTTCAGCCAACCTTAATTCCAGAAAGGAGCATGTTTAAGCCATGCTATTCTGCACACAGTTACACAATGTTGTGCCAAGGGGTTTAATATTTTGAATTAGATGAACTGCAAACTGGACTTTGGGTCTGTTACAACGGTGCAATAGGTCAATAGGTAAGATTATGATCGCAATGCTTACATAGTATTCTATCAAATATCTAAAGTTGAAGGACGCACAATTCTACAGGAAGTTCCCTCTAACAAACACCAGTACCTATAGTATTACTAATACATCTGGGGAACCAAACTCACCTCCAGAATAAAGCTGTATATCTGCCTGCTGTCAGCCAAGCTTTTCAAGTCCTGGCCACATAGCATTGCAATATATCAGCTGAGACCAGTCAACGTAGCTTTCATGGTGATAATTAGGAGATAATTTCAGTGGGGGGAGCATTTCGTGAGCAGTGACCATAATTCTGTAAGTTTTAAGTTACTCATGGATAAGGATAAGAGTAGTCCTTGTGTGAAAGCACTAAACTGGGAGAAGGCTGACAGATTAGACTATTAGATTCCCTACAGTGTGGAAATAGGCCCTTCAGCCCAACCAGTCCACACAGACCTTTCGAAGAGTAACACACCCAGACCCATTTCCCTCTGTCTAATGCACCTAACACTATGGGCAATTTAGCAAGGCCAATTCACCTGGCCTGCACATCTTTCGACTGTGGAAGGTAACTGGAGCACCTGGAGAAAACTCATGCAGACACGGGGTGAATGTGCAAACTCCAAAACAGACAGTCGCCTGTGGCTGGAACTGAACCTGGGACCCTGGTGCTGTGAGGCACCAGTGCTAACCACTGAGCCACCATACAAGCAACACAATATTGTGTACGAACTGGAGAATGTAAATTCGGGGCAGCTGTTTGAGTGTAAATCCATGTATGGGACACAGGAACTTTTTTTTAAAATTGCTAGCTGATTAGAGTTCAGGACCAATATGTTCCTGCGAAAATAAAGGGTAAGAATGGCAAGATTTAAGAATCATTGAAAACAAGAGAAATTGAGAGCTTAATCAAAAAGAAAAAAGGAGACATTCATAAGATTAGGAAACTGAAGATAGGCAGAGACTTTGAAGAATACAAAGATAGCATGAAAGAACTCAAGAAATGAATTAGGAGAAGTAAAACGAGCCATGAAATGTCTTTGTCAAACAGGATTAAGCAAATTCCAAGGCATTTTATACAAATATAAAGAGTAAGATGGTAGATGGGGAAAGGGTAGGTCCACTCAAGGACAAAAGAGGGAATGTGTGTGTGGAGCCAGAAGAAGTAGTTAAGGTTCTCAATAAATACTTTGTCATCATTATTCACAAAGGAGAAAGACATGATGAATGGGAAGTCTCAGGAGGGGTGTTTTGATATTCTAGGGCATGTTACTATATATAAAAAAAAGATGATGGGTGTTTTGAAAAGCATTAAGGTTGACAAGTCCCCAGGACCTGATGGGATCCATCACAGAATGCTGAGGGAAGCGGGTGAAGAAATTGCTGGGGCCTTGTTTGAAATCTTTGTATCCTCTTTAGTCACAGGAAAGATCCCAGAGGACTGGAGAATAGCCACATTGTTCCTTTGTTTAAGAAGGGCAACAGAGATAATCTGGGAAATTACAGGCCAGTAATCCTTACCTTAGTGCTACCCAAATTATCACAGAAGATACAAAGGGATAGGACTTCCTTACAGTTTGAAAATTATGGGCTCATTAGCAACAGCCAGCATGGCCGCGATTGGGAAGGTCATGACTTACAAACTTTATTGAGATTTTTTGAAAAAGTTACAAAGATGATTGATCAGAGCAGGGCACTATATATTGTCTATAAGGACTTTAGCAAGGCTTTTGACATTATAAAAAGTGACTTCAAGGTAAATTCATGTGGGATCCATGGAGAGCTGGAAAGATGAATACAGAATTGGCTTAATCATAGAAAATAAATAGTGGTGGTGGAAAAGTGGTTTTCTGACTGGAGATCCATTACCAGTGTGTCCTGTAGGAATCTCTGCTGAGGCCCCTGTTTTTTTGTAATATATATCAATGATTGAGGAGAACGTGGATGCCCTGAGTAGTAAGTTTGCACACACCATAAAGATTGGGGAAGCTGCGGATTTGAGGATTGCCAGAAGATACAGTAGGATAAAGACAGGCTGGACACTTAGGCAGAGAAATGGTAGATGAAGTTTAACCCAGACAAATGCCAAGTGATGCACTTCGGAAGATCTAATGCAAATGGGAAGTATACAGTAAATGGCAGAATTCTGAATACTGTGGGATCTAGGTGTATAGATTCATAGTTGCTTGAAAATGGCAACACAAGTGGATAAGGTGATCAAGAAGGCTTATGGCATGCTTGCCTTCATTGGTGAAGGTATAGAGTATAAAAATTGGCAAATCATGTTGCAGCATATAGAAATTTAGTTAGGTCACATTTGGGACCGTGTGTACAATTCTGATCACCACACTACCAAAAGGATGTGTAGGCTTTGGATGGGGTATAGAAATACCTTTACCTTGAACATCGAAGGATGAGGGGCGACCTGATAGAAGTTTACAAAGTTATGAGGCGCACAGATAAAATGGACAATCGGAGCCTTTTTTCCCCAAGGTACTAGAGGGCATATGTTGAAGGTAAAAGGGGGTAAAGTTTAAAGGAGATGTGAGGGGCAAGTTGTTTTTTTTTAAAACCCAGAGTGTGATGTATACCTGGAATGATCTGCCAGAGGTTTGGTTGAGACAGATACAAAATCAACATTTAAGAGGCTTCTAGACAGATGTATGAATAGGCAGGGAATAGGGGATATAGACTGCGTAAAGGCAAAAGGTTGTTAGTTTAAAAAGGCATGCCGGCACAGTCCTGATGGGCCAAAGGGCCTGTTCCTGTGCTGCACTGTTCTTTGTTTTTAAAAGGAGGGAAATAGAAAACAGGAAATTATAAATGAACAAGCCTACTACCTACCAAAGCAAAATGCTACAATCCATTACTAAACAGGTTATTGCACATTACCTGGAAAATCATTATGGATTCAGGCACGGTCAACATGGTCGTGAAAGCAACATTACGATTAACTAATATGATTAACTCACAGCGCCAGGGACCTAGGTTCAATTCCACCCTCGGGCAACTGTCTGTGTTGAGTTTGCACATTCTCTTAATGTCTCCGTGGGTTTCCTCCAGGTACTCCGGTTTTCTCCCACAGTCCAAAGATGTGCAGGTTAGGTGAATTGGCCATGCTAAATTGCCATTGTATTAGATACATTAGTCAGAGGTGAATGTAGGGGAACGGGTCTGGATGGGTTGCTCTTCGGAGGGTCAGTGTGGACTTGTTGTACCGAAGGGCCCGTTTCCACACTGTAGGGAATCTAATCTAGAGTCCTTTGCAGAAATAAAAGCACTGTGAATAAAGAGGATCCTGCGGATAAGGTGCACCTGTACTTGGATTTCCAAAAGGCATTTAATAATCTGTCACGAAGGTCACTACAGAAAACAAGAGCTCGTGTGTAGGTGATAACGGATAAAAGATTGGGTAGCTAACAGGAATCAGAGGGTGAAGATAAATGGGTCTTTATCAGGATTTAGCTATAAATTCAGCTCAAAGTTCTGGACAACCACAGGAATCACTGGTGGGCCTCAGCAACTTGGAATCTATATTAATGATTTAGATGAAGGAAGCAATCTAAATTTGCCAGTAACACCATAATAGGTGGAATTTAAGTTAGCAAGAAGAGGTAAAAAGTTTACAAATAGGTTATAAACAAGTGAGCAAACTTGGGCACAGGGGAAAAAGTAAATTGGTCCATTTGGCTGGAAGAATATAGAAACAGTGTACTATAAAATGGAGGCAAATGGAAGAATACAATTATACACAGAGTGTTGGTTCTGGGTGCATGAAGTACTAAAGATTGGATACAAGTATAGCAGATGATTAGAAAAGCAAATCAAACTCCGGTAATCCCTCTTTTTGTGCTCAATTCAGGAAATCATCTCATTAGTCTTTTTCATTATGTGCTTTATCGGTACACTAACGTTTTTGACTTATACTAGAACATCAAATCCCTCTACACTGCAAATTCTACAGTTCTCTGTTTAAGTAATATTCTGTTTCTTTTATTCTTCCTTCACATTTTCCTGCATCACACTCCACCTGCTGGATTTTTACTCATTTAATCTATGTCCATCTGCAAATTCCTTAGTACTTATAGAATCTCTACAGTGTAGGAGCAAGCCATTCAGCCCATTGAGTCCACACTGACCCTTCTAAGAGGATCCCACCCAGTCCAACCTAACCCTTTAACCCTCCATTTTCAATGGCTAATCCATGGACACTATTGGCAATTTAGCATGGCAAACCCATTTAACATGCGCACCTTTAGACTGTGGAAAGAAACCAGAGCACCTGGAGATGCAGATTCGGGGAGAATATGCAAACTTCACACACAGGCACCCAAGTCTGGAATCGAACCAGGATCCCTGGCACTGTGGGGCAGCAGTGCCAACCACTAAGCAACTGTGCTGTCCCTTCTTCCTAACTTAGGTTTTTTAAAAAAACCTGTCTTGTTGTAGTCTGCAAATTTAGCTGCCATGCCATCGTTCACCTCATCTATGCCACTGATGTAAACTGTAAAGATGTGAAGATCCAACACAGATATCCCACTAGTGGGAACAGCAGCTAGGTGAGCAGTAATGCAGAAGTCTTACCACCTGCGACAATTGGGTCTGCCCAGTGTTGGGGGCTTCAGGTCAAAACAACATTTCGCATCACTTAAAATCCACCATAAGTATTCTCGCAAAAACATCTAATTTGTCCCTCATGGCGAGAAAATATCACTAAGAAATGTTGGCAGTAGCCAAGATGGCAAACCTTAAATCTGAAAGAAAATCTAACCCGCACACAATTTCTAATCAAAAGTCCCCAAAGCACAGCTGACAGTTGGAGGATCCACCTGTTGAATGTGTGAACGTTAAAAAAGGAGAAAAATGAACCTTTTAGAAATTGTTTTTAATCAAAGTACAACATTCCCGTATCCTAATATATGCATTATTTCACACTTTGGATAGACACCCATGATGCAATTAGTACAAATTCCGTTTAATTACTATTTAGGCAAAATATTTGGCTATATCGGGCAAGATATATTTCTCGAGCATGAATACACCATTCGTATAATGCAAGTTTAGTGCGTGTGGAACAAGTGGTTGACAACTACGGAATTTAAATTCAGCGTTAATCAGGATTCAGCAATAAAGTGGCATTATACTCAGCAATATACAGCGTAAATTCAGTATAAAAGCGCTCAGTAAGCACGCTGGACACATTTTAAACCAGTTTTGTTTAACATTTGGACAATAACTTTCAAACACCTCTCTCCCTCCAGTCTATAACCATGTATTCATGTAGACGCCCGTTTTTTTTAAATGGACAGCATGTAATGTTCGTTTTTATTGTTCGGCTGAAACTTGAACTGCAGCTAACAATCGTGTGGCAGTATAAATGCATCTTGAACGTTTTGAACATTCCTGAATTTTGAACTCCGACTACAACCCTTCGGAGATCGTTCAAGCTATTTTATTACCCTAGGAATGTGCCACTTTTTAAAATCTACATTTACTTTTCGCTAGGATCTATTTCATATTCAGTAAATCGAATACAAAAGCACCAAATCTCAAATCGTTTCTGTTTTGCGCACATAGCATTTAGCAGAGTTTATGTCCTCGAAACATTATTTACAAACAACTTTGGCAACTTACCCAGTGGGTGCAACAGCAAATTTCACGCGCCTTGGAACTAATCGCCAGCAGATCCAGTAAATGAACTGAAATAGGTTTCAAATAAACCTCATTTAACATACGAAAATGCATACCATGAAAATAAGATTGCAGCCGTTTTGCTACAAAGAGACGCCTTAAATAAAATTAGAAAAGCTGCATTCTGAGGAAATACCAGTCCCACTGTGATCACTGAATGGTGAAACTGTCCCAGTGAGCTGCATCATGAGTTACAACTAAAACTCATCGATTTCCTCGCCCAGAGTGACCCGAAATTTTAACTGTTTCCTCTCCTGCAATGTTCCATTCAGACAGTGTTGATTTTTAAAGGTTGGCACACTTTTTACAAATAAAAACAGAAGAATTGGGGGTTCAGTGATATAGCAGCTCAGCCAGTGCTGAGGCGATGGGGCTTTATTTTCATTGAGATGGGGAAGAATATATTTGAAAATCAAAGGGGGTCACGATGGTGGTAAATTCCCAACCAGCAAAGGATCGAGAACTGTCTGAATGTAAAGTGAAGACTCCTTTCCCTCAGGGGAAACCTAGTCCCTTTGCTATTTTTAACTGAACATGAACAGTCTGAGTTCCCGCAGTCACAGAGGAAAGGAAATGAAAAAAACAACTCATGATGGAGGGAAACTACAAATAAATCATGAAGATCAACAAAAATTAAGAAGGGAAGAGCTTCTGACAATCTAATCCCAAACCGTGTCTGCTGTGTGTGAGTGACTGGGAGGGAGATAAAGTTGTCGAGGAGCCGGCCGGCCGGCGGGAGCTGTCCGCCCCCCCCCCAGCCCCCAGCCCCCAGCCCCCAGCCGGGTCCACACACAAACCCACATCCTCCCGTCTCACAGTAAGGCACAAACTCCGCTCGCTCTTTTACCTCAAGCCGCAGGGACGGGACGGGACGGGACACCTGCTCGCCTCTGCTGTTTTCCTCCCTCCCGACAGGCCGGCCGCGACTGGCTAGTCGAAATTCCAGGAGCACAGGCAGTTGGCGAGACCCCTCCCGGCCACCGTCCCGCCGCCCTCTTAGGAAGGGAATTGGACTGTTCCTGGGCGCCATCTTGTTAAGGTGAAGGATCCCGCGTGTGCACGTACTCAGGGGTCAGGGCGGTTTTCCCTTGGGTTGGCTTGTCCATCAGGGGGGACTGGCAGTGCAGTGGTGGTGTCCTACCTCTGAGATAGGAGGCACCGGATTCAAGTCCCACCATGCTTCATAGGCGTGTAATAATCCCCGAATAGGGAAACATAAGCTTATTGCATTACCTCTGTAATGAGAGCGTATAATCTCCTAGTAGTTTTGGATTTAGTATATTTTATCAATAGGACCAGACTATGACTAGAACTGCGGATGCTGAAGATCTAAAACAAAAACAGAAAGCCGTGGAGGCAAGACCATTGAGTCAAGTTCAGACAGACATAGATAGGTTCTTGATTGACAAGGGGATCAAGGATTACTGGGAGAAAGCAGGAGGATGAGTTTGAGAAAATTATCATCCATGATTAAATGGCGGAGCTGACTGGATGGGCAGAATGGACTAATTTCTGCTCCAATGTCTTATCTGGACAAGCAGGAGGTTGGAAGAACACAGGAGAAAGTGAGGTCTGCAGATGCCGGAGATCAGAGCTGAAAATGTGTTGCTGGAAAAGTGCAGCAGGTCAGGTAGCTTATGCCCAAAACGTCGAATCTCCTGTTCCTTGGATGCTGCCTGACCTGCTGCGCTTTTCCAGCAACACATTTTCAGCAGTTGGAAGAACACAGCAAACCAGGCAGCATTTAGGAGGTGGAAAAGTCAACCTTTCGGATCCCGAAGAAAGGCTATACCTGAAACTTTAACTTCTCCACCTCCTAATGCTACCTGGCTTGCTGTGATCTTCCAGCCTCCTGTTTGTCTACTTTGGATTCTGGCATCTGCAGTTTTTTTGTCTCTACCTATATCTTATGGTAAACAGACCTTCTCAAGTGTCACTGGAATCAAAACATTAGCTCTGTTTCTCTCACCACAGAAACTGCCAGACCTATTAAGTTTCTCTAGCAATTTCTGTTTCTGTAACAGCCCATCTATCATGTATTATGGGCCTACAGTGCCTGATATTATGTGCAATGTGGAAATAACTCCTTTATGACAGAGAATTGTACAGCATAGAAGACTATTTGGTCCATGCTAACTAGATAAATTAATCTAATCCCATTTGCCAACATTTGGACCATATCCCTCAAATCCCTTCCTATTCATACTCGTATAGGTACCTTATAAATGTTATAATTGTACAAGCCTCCACCACTTCCTTTGGCAGCTCATTCCATATATGCACCACCCTCTGCATGAAAAAGTTACCCCTCAGGTGCTTTTTAAGGCTTTCCTCTCTCACCTTAAACCGATGCCCTCTAGTTTTGGACTTCCCCACCCTAGGAAAAAGACCTTGGTCATTCAACCTATCCTTGCCCCTCATGATTTTATAAACCTCAGAAGATCACCCCTCAGCCTCTGACGTTCTGGGGAAAAAAAACAGCCTATTCAGCCTCTCACGTTTGTTCAAACCCTCGAGTCCTGAGGCGTCAGAAGGATAAGATTTATCTCATGCTTTGACAGGAGATATTTGGAACAATGCTTTATGATATTGTGTGAGCTAAGCAGATGAACAATTTTCATTGAAATCAGCTCCAACCATTAAAAGTAAAAGCCAAAAATGATGGAAATACCAGGTTTGATATATCTAAGAAGACAAATAAAAAGTCATGACCATAATCCAAAATATTGTTTTCAGCAAATTTGAGTGCTAATGATCTAGATTTTGTAAACTAGCCTGTGTTGTGTCACTCAACAATTAAAACAGTAAGTTGCATAATGAATTTGTCAGAAAATAATCTGTTGTACTGACAAGACTAAATACCGCTCATCCTTGATCATGATTTATTTTGCTACTGTCAACAGTGATGTAGAACATTCAATATTAGGGACAAAGATTATGTTCCTCAACAATCTCAGATGAAAAAGTGTTTAAAAAGTAATATTTGGAAATGGATGTACTGGATCTCCAATTCCTGTCTTAACCTTTGATTACTTAAATGCAGTTATAGGTCCTTAAGAGTTCCATATGTTTTGTTTTAAGTGTAGGAAGTAATATTTTCTGTTGTCAGACATTATGAGATAATCTAACCTGAGTAAATATAATCAAGGTGAAGATGCAGTCAAGTAGCAAGGTAGTGATATCTGGATTACTCCTGGTGCCACGTGCTAGTGAGGAATCAGAGGACAGAGCAGATGAATGAGTGACTGAGGAGCTGGTGTAGGGGGCAGGGAATCACTTTTTTTGCATCATTAGAATCTCTTTTGGGTAGAAATGAACTGTATAAGGACAGGTTGCACCAGAATTGGAAGGGGACAAATATCAATATCGTGGCAAGGAGATTTGCTAGTGCTACTCAGAAGGCTTTAAACTAGTAAAGTGTTGGGTGTGTGTGTGTGTGTGTGTGGAGATCCAGGAGAGATAGTGAGAAAAGAAACAAATCTGATGCTCCTCCAGTTCAGAAGAGAAGCAAGTCAAATAGTCAAGGCAGGCAAGAGCAAGGCAGAGAACAAGTTTAAGGCTGATGAATTACATTTATTTCAATGCAAGAGACTTGACAGGTAAGGCAGATGAACTCAGGGTGCGGTTGGGGCTGAGATATCATAACTATTACAGACGTAGCTCAGGGAAGGACAGGACTGGCAGCTTAATAGTCCAGGATATAGATGCTTAGGAAGGATAGAAAAGAGTGTGGCCTTTTGGTTTATGATTACGGCTGTACTTAGGAGGATATTCCTAGGAGTTCATCCAGTGACATTATTTGGGTGGAACTGAGAAATAAGAAAAGGATGATCACCTTGTTGGGATTGTATTATAGCACCCCCCCCCCCCCCTCCAGTAGTCTGCAGGAAATTGAGAAGCAAATTTGTAAGGGAGTTTAATTTAGATAAATGTGAGACATTGCATTTTGGTAAGGCATTGAGGGCAGGACTTATACATTTAATGATAAAATCCTGGGGAGTGTTGCCAAAAAAAAGGACCTTGGAGTGCAGGTTCATTGTTCCTTGAAAGTGGAGTTGCAGGTAGACAGAGTAGTGAAGGAGGGATTCGATACGCTTGCCTTTATTGATCAGTGCATTTAGTAAAGGAGTTGGGAGGTTATGCTTCAGCTGTATAGGACATTGGTTAGGCCACTTAAGGAATACTGTGTTCAGTTTTGGTCTCCCTGCTAAAGGAAAGATATTGTGAAACTTGAAAGAGTTGAGAAAAAATTTACAAGATTGGAGGGTTTGAGTTATAGGGATACTGATTAGACTGGGGCTATTTTCCTTGGAATGTCAGAGGCTGAGGAGTCACCTTACTGAGGTTTATCACATCATGAGAGGCGTGTATGGGGTGAATAGCCAAGATCTTTTCCCCAGGGTGGGGGGAGTCCCCAAACTAGAGGGTATTGAGTTTAAAGTGAGAGGAGAAAGATTTAAAGGGAACCTAAGAGACAACTTTATCAGGTAGAGGCTTGAATGAAATGAGCTGTCAGAGGAGGTGCTATATGACTCTGACTTTATTTAATCATTTGTGAGCGATTAGGGGGAGTTGAGGACTTAGTGGTTATTATCCCTGGACTGTTAATCTAGAGACCCAGTTAATGTTCTAGGGACTTAGGTTCAAATCCCATCATGGCACATTAGTGGAATTTGAATTCAATAAAAATCGAAAGTAAGAGTCTAATGATCAGGAATCCATTGCTGATTGTCGAAAAACCCATCTGGTTCAATAATGCCCTTTAAGGAAGGAAACGGTCATCCTTACCAAGTATGGTCTGGTCTAAATTGACTCCAGACCCACAACAATGTGGTTGACACCGAGGGCAATTAGGGATTGGGGAAAAAAATGCTGGCCTAGCCAGTGACACTTTTATCCTGTAAATGAATAAAAAAACTCCAAGCTGAATTTTATAGGTTTTTTTTGGCTAAGTGTGAATTGTGTCAAGGTTATTGGAGGGATCCTCGCCAGAGGTCTCTATATATTTCACAACTCGCCTCATTAACTACCTAATACCTCACCCTACTACATTCCTTTTGTCCAATTCTATCCACATCTTACCAGAACTCACCACTCGGTAGATGCCCCTCAAAGCACTGGCACTCTTGCACCTGCACCATCTTTAAAAGCCTGCTTTGCACCTGGATAAGCACTGTCAGTCCGCAGCTGCCATTCATGTGTCTGCTGTTTTCCCCATACTTGCCAGATAAGGAAATTGGCATCCCACTTTGCAGTTAAGAACTGGGAGATGCTGCTGGATAGGGCCATTCCCTGTCTGCACTGCCTTTCGCCCAGGATCAGCACTGGGGGCCACAACATCAGTTCCCACTAGCCTGATTCAAGGTTGTCACACAGGTTATTGGAGTTTCAACCATATGGAGGAATGTCTAACAGTGTAGGAAGAAAGTGACCTTCTCCACTCCACCAGTGTATGTGCTTCCATCATTGTGATACCTCACACTCACCCTGCTGTTGTACCCATGTCCCAGAAAGGCCCACACTCTACCACTCTCGCTATTGCAACATCTCCCGGACTCATGCTCACTCAGTTCAACATCACTCAACCTGCCAACACACTCATCCGGGGCACCTCCCACCTGCATCAATTATGCCACCCACTTTCCTCTCCTGTAATACTCACCTCTTTCTCCTTCCAGGAGGAAACCAGTGCATAGTAGGGCAGAAAGATGTAAGTTGGGTGGTGGGTTGCCTTTACGTGAAGAGGATCCTTACTCTGATCACCTTGAGCATCTGATCTACTGTGTAGGTATCCTTTGACAACAGGCTACCTGCCTCCGCTTGAGTGAGGACTGCTGACAACCACGACAAACTTCCTGGCTTTCTGTCTGGTCTAAACATGAAGGCAAGCCAGAAGTGATATGAGCTTGGTATGTCTGACTGAGGGGAAAAGCTCAAAAAGGCAAAGCATTGAAAGGCAGGGATATTGTGTGCATCCAGGTAGGCTGTGAGTGAGGGAGCACTACAACAGCAAGCAAAGAACCTGGAGATGCAGCCAGATCCAGTCTATGAACTTGATGTGTATTCCTAAGCGCAAAGTGTCCTCACTGGACCTTTACTATTGCTGCAGCTCAAGGTGCATTATTGCACAAGCAGATACACTGCTGGTATTCTTAGGAGCTTGTACATATTGGATGTCCACCTACATGGATGCACATAGCCAGTGTGCCATGGCCACTAGCAGCAAGAACACAGCAAAGTCCCTGCAATGACAAGCACTTGGCCTCTCCTGCCACGTGATTTCATGAGACAGGCCCTAAAGAATCCAGTTGTATATTTCATTAAGAGCAGAAGATTGCATGAGAAAAATCAGTATGGTTCATGATAGACGGGCGCCATGAATCTTGCTCAAAAAAGCACCATCAAAAAAAAAATTCAGCCCATAGTTTTAAGCAATTCTGTTCAAATTGGTAGAAAACCAATAATCTATAAATTAAAATTATGAACAGCTCTATTTTAAAACAAATAGAACAATAAAGCCCAAAAACTACTAAAAGTACAATGCACAAATTGGAGAGACATAATTGGAATGTCTGCAATATCTTAACTACTGTTACAACCAGTAGATTTTTTATTTAATCCATTTCGAAAACTAAGTTCCTTACAATGCATTACAAATTCTATTCATCTCCAATCTAGCATATGTTCTTATAGAAAAATAATTCAGAATCACTCCAGATCATTCACTTTCAGATGATCCTTGTAGTTTCAAATTTCCTTATTTCAGCATCATAGATATCGAAGGCAACACTTCTAGAAAACTCTCAAATGTCATCTTGTTTATATAAAAGAAGAAAATAAACTCAAACTTCCATCAAAAAGCCTATATGAAATAATATTCTGTACAAAATAAAATTAAACTGATGAGGCTTCATCATGATTTATATTTTAATGTTCAGGAATTTAATGGAGAAAGGCATGTTTTATAAGGCATGCATCGAACGCATCTGATTTTAAAATGGATCATGTCAGTTCTTTAAATGAAACAAAAAAATCTACTTAAATAAATGAACTTTTAAATATTTAGTTTGAAAGTAATGTTTGAAAGTAAATTGATGGGATTAAAAACAGAAAATGCTAGAGGGACTCAGCAGGTCTGGCAATATCTGTGGAGAGAGAAAGAGTTCAAAGTTTTGAGCAGAATATGATTCTTAAAACCTTGCTCTGAAGAAGTCATATTGGACTTGAAATGTTAATACTGTTTCTCTCTCCACAGATACTGCCAGTTCTACTGAGTTTTACCAGCATTTGGTTTTTATTTTAGCTTTCCAGTATCTGCATTAATTTTGCTTTTACTTAAGTACTGGAATGTCCATAATGCTTCAGCAATTTCATGTAGCAAATGTCAGCACCTTAATCACTAGGACTTATCAAATCTGAGCTGAGTTAGTTGGCTTCGGTCTCCTTACTTGAGAAAGGATGTACTGGCATTGGAGAGGATATAGAGGTGATTCACAAGGTTGATTCTGGAGTTGAAAGGGTTGGCTTTTGAGGAAAGATGGAGTAAACTGCGACCATCAACATTGAAATTTAGAAGAATGGGGTGATCTTAAAGAAGCATACAATTATGAAGGGAATAGATAAGATAGAAGTAGGGAGGTTGTTTCCACTTGCGAGTGAAACTAGAACTGGGGGCATAGCCTCAAAATAAGGGGGAACAGATTTAGGACAGAGTTGAGGAGCAATGTCTTCACCTAAACGATTGCGAATCTGTGGAATTCCTTGCCCAGTGAAGCAGTTGAGGCTACCTTGTTGTATGTTTTTAATGCAAAGAGAGATCGATTTTTGAACAGTAAAGTAATTAAGAGTTGTGGTGCGCGGGCAGGTAAGTGGAGCAGAGTCCACGAAAAGATCAACCATGGTCTTATTGAATGGCAGAGTAGGCACCAAGGGTCGGATAGCCTACTCTTGCTCCTATTTCTTTTGTTTTTAGGACACAATCAGCCTTACCCTAACCCCGTATTTGGAAAAGCAAAACTAACCATATTTTGTGCTCTTGATTGAAATCCAACTACCTCTGATGGAAGTGTGCATGTATATAAGGAAAATATCAGGCTTGGACATGAAATCTACCATTCCTGAGAAACCTATTTGCACTCAGTATTGAGGCTTGCATTTACAAATTGAGTGAATTATTAGTTGCAATGATAATTCTTCAAAGAAATGAAAAACTAGGGTAAGGGCAAAACTGGTAATTGAAAGTAACTTTAAACAGTACAAACTTTGACACAGTAAGTCCACCTTAACAGCATTGAACTTTAAGCAAGAATTTAAATCATCCAATTACCACAGTTAAAAAAATTACAAAGCATTCATTCATATACATCTATAAAACAATGAATAAGAAATAACGTATACACTTTTAAGAATACAATTTTTCTGAGTTCCCATCAAGTCCTTAGATAAATGGATTTACTTTAGGACTAATTTCATCTTAGTCATCAGCTGTGACACACAATGAATAAGACAATATAACAAAGTGGGAGTCTTCCTTCAATGATGTACACCTGCAACTGATGTATGGTTCATGGCTCTCGAATCAAACTCAAAACTATAAAATCTTATTGACTGGCAATCTAAACTGTACTTCAGTGAAGTACTCCACAATGTTTATTGGAATGTGATTGATACATGTTGACAATTATTCCCAGTTGCTTTTCAAAATGAAAATATTTCATTATTGTGACATGTTATTCCCATAAAACTGTTTTGATGGATATCCTAAGATAGTCACTGCTATCTACATCCTATACAAAATCTTATATTGTTATTATTGTGAATGTCCCTGCCAATACCACATCAATCTTCAGTCACAAAAGGATCCACAGAAGACAGTGAAGCTTGGCATACTCGAGAAATGAGAAGCCCTATCTCCACATTGCCAAATCTGGTCTCCTCAGTAATTTTGAAGAGGAGGCTGTATAAATGTTCTGTTAGCATGGCTCAGTTATATTACCCTAATGGAAGAATTGAAGGAATGTTTCCTTGATAAATGTGCAGTGTCTGCAATGAGACATCAAACCAAGGCTCCATCCAGTTGTTCAAACAGGCATGAAAGATTATCTTGCATGATATGAAAACATATAATGAGGTTCTCCCCTTATCGTGGGGAATGTCTGTTCCTCTGTGACTGGTAAAGTTGATCTTCAGTTTTGTTGTGAAGATTCATTCTTTGCAATGATAAACTGTTTTGACAAAGTATGTCTTCTTCAAGTCACAGAAGTGACATTATATCTGTGTTATAAAAAAAAGGTTTTCAATATTTGAGCAACAAAATATTAGGATAGATATTCCTGGATTTGTCCCCAATCAAACTAAATCATTTAATTCAGGGATAATAAAAGCATCAAGCCAGTTGGAGCACAGTGCTGTAAATAAATTTGTATTACTTATTTCTCTTCAGGCTAAACAACAGTATTTTCAGTAATTTGTGTGGATTCATTTTCAACGAACAGTGCGTTATATGTTGTGCAGAAGCTTAATTACAAACAACATCACTTATTCAGCAGTTAGCCAGTGGTTACTGGGTTGGTCCCTAAGATGAAAGTTGAGTTTAGAAAAATTAAGAGGCGATTTCATTAAATCATATAAAATTCTAAAGGGTCAACATTGAGAGGTTGAGGGGAGAATCTGAGATTAAGAGATATTCCTGTACTCAAGACAGTTGTGAAAATTTGGAATTTTGGATGTATTGTTGAGTGTGTTTAAGGTGATAGATTTTTGTACCATCAGGAAAAGGGCTGTGATGAGTGAGCAGGAAAGTGAAGTTGAGGCAGAAAGTCTGCCATGACCAAATTGAATTGTGAAGGAGGCTCAAGGGGCAATATAGACTTCTGCTCCCATTTCTTATATTCTTACCCATTCAACCGACTGTATAGAAAATAACTCCAACAGATTTATCATTTTGATTAAATGTTATTCTCAGAGAGCTGACATTCTTCACATATTTTAGTATAAGTCACAGTAAAATATTCCAAGGTTAAAACAAAATGCAGTTGGCATTTATTTTCTGTAAAATACTGGAATCTATTGGTTGACATTTATCTAAAGGCATGACTGTGACACATTCATTGCCATTTTTTGTATACAAGGGCCTACAGCTATTTTGAATTTTAAACAAAACCTAGTAAGTGTGGTACATTTAAAACAAAGGCTCAAAAGTAACTTGCATCCAATTCAAAAGTTGAGTAAATTTCATACGAGGAGAAAACGAGGACTGCAGATACTGGATATCAGAGTCGAAAAGTGTGGTGCTGGAAAACCACAGCGGGTCAGACAGCATCCCGGAGCAGGAGAATCAACGTTTTGGGCCGAAACATCAATTCTCCTGTCTGACCTGCTGTGCTTTTCCAGCACCACACATTTCAACTAAGTTTCATACGAGGTGACTTCAAGCAGTTATTTGACAGATTTTGAAAGTGCAAAAGCTGGCATGTTACTCTGATCTGACAGTGTGAGACTAAATTGCCTCAATTTTAAATTGTGTAAAAGAACATTAATTATTCAATAAAAGCAAACATTTTATTCCTGTCAAATCTCATTTCTGTATTCTCAGAGTCAGCTTTTGACATGGGAGAAAGTGAGCACTGCCGACACTGGAGATCAGAGTCGAGAGTGTGGTGCTGGAAAAGCATAGCAGGTCAGGCAGCATCCGAGGCATAAGAGAATCAACGTTTTGGGCATAAGCCCTTCAGCTCTTGATGTATCACAGATGAATAATTTTTCTTCTTGATATAATAATGTACAACTTCTGTATCCAAGTTTCTGCCATGTTACTGTTCTGGTAAAAATTTAAAAGTCTGCAGTATCATCCTTGGACTCCTA
The DNA here is from genome assembly GCF_020745735.1 of Hemiscyllium ocellatum. Taxonomy (NCBI): domain Eukaryota; kingdom Metazoa; phylum Chordata; class Chondrichthyes; order Orectolobiformes; family Hemiscylliidae; genus Hemiscyllium; species Hemiscyllium ocellatum. The sequence goes on from NC_083409.1 coordinate 86,112,861, forward strand.
GTAATTCTGCTGCATTAGACTGTTCACTGTATGGGAGACAAGAATTAATTTATAAACTAAAAATGAGGATATTTTGAATCATTACACTGAGTAAAAACTAATCTATCCTTTTACCACAGATGGTGTAGGGCTGCTGGTATTTTATGCCCAGTGCTCACAGGACACAGATCAGATCCTGGATGATCCAGAGCTGGAATGGTATTGGTTGATCTTGATAGCATATCCCTAATCCCCTTGTGTCATGGCAGGATGGAATACACTTGAACCTCAATAGTTTTGCACATGTCTGAAAACTTTTGGTTTGCAGTCAATATAATTTCTGATTCCTGGCAGCCGATGCTAAAGCAGTATATTTTTGCTCTGTGGTATCGAAGTGCTCCAGGAGGTACTCTGATGAAATGTACATCCATTGCCAATGTGACATCAGAAATATGAGGAGTGGATGGTGGCGGCCACTTAGTCTTTAAATATATTGTCATAGGAATCCTCAATTAAGTCAAAAACATTTTATAAACCAAGTAATTTAGGAACAAACAGTCGTGATGAAGTGACAAGGATCTGTTGGCCTGTGTCAGTGTTCAACCAGGTCATAGAGTCATAGAGATGTACAGCATGGAAACTTTTGTTTGGGAATCTAAATACATTTGTGGAGAGCTGAACTGTTTTCAATTGATTGGACTGCATCAGATTTGAGAACAAAAAGGGAGGATGTGAGTGATAGCCATCTAAATGCAGTATGTATTCCATCACCATCAATCCATTCCCATGAAGTATTTTTAGGAATTCTTAACTTATGCTTTTAATGATTTCCCATGAGAAATCTTCACAAGGATTCAGATTGTAGCATTTAACTTCCTGGTAATCTTCTGTTCAAGGCAGTAAATGGCTCAATTTTTAGGTTTTATGTCACTGGAGAGACTTGCTGCAATGCCTCTCTCAAGCTGGAATCAATGGCAAATTTTCTCTGTCATCACTTTCTGTCAGGGAGAAAAAGAACAGAAAAAAAACTTATTAAAAAGGAGATTTTGCAGTTCAGGCGCATTTTTTGAGTACATTCAATTACCGGAACAGCCAGGCAATTGGGGAATTCTGCGCTGCATCAGACACAATGAACGTCACAGCACCACCAACAGTAGCTTTCATCTTTTACAGTGTCCCAAGGCACTCAACATAATCAACAACAATATGATTACACTGCTACCGCTTTAGGTAATTCAATTGAAAAGGTTAAAAGGATGTACCTGAAAACTCAAACTATTAAAAATAAAGGCACGGTTCTCCATTTTGAGTCAGAACCACAATATTGGTGCATATGGAGTTCCTGACCTACTGGTTTGCCAGCAACAGTACAAGATCAGTCTGTGCAGCAAATTTGTGCTCTGTCCACTTCCATACTTGCCCCATTCTGGAACATAAGTTTTGCCCCAGAGACTTCTAGTAACATTTTTCAATGTGTGTATGCTGGTTGTATTTTGGCATTCCAATACATTTATACTATATTAGCTTTTGCAAAATATTTTCAGTTTAATAGGCTCAAATTAAAAGTGAAAAGAATTTCAAACGTATTAAGTACAATTATTATATAAATGATAACTTACACCCAAACCAGACAGGAATCTTCCATTAAGTTGCATAAAATAGTTGTTGCAACTACATTTGCGATTAATTGTTTAGCTTCTTTTGTTATGAAGTTGTCAAACGATCCTCTAAATGCTTAATTAACTATGAAATGCACTGGCACATCCTGTGATTGTGAATGCTTAATGCAAGGTTGGTGCAGGTTAATGCAATCCCTTTTTGCTTTTGTCTGTTGTCTACTGGTACTCGAGACCTTCTACAACTAGCAGACACCACAGAAACCAGACAGCATAGTCAACATGGACAATAAATTTATTCTTTAATTTACAAAGTTTCTTCTTTATGATATTGTTTTCAATTAGTTGTGCAACTTTGTCCACCACTTTTTAATGACTGTCTTTATTGCTTTATTTTCAAGGGATTCATTGATCGAGTCACTTTGCCACTTACTTTTCATTATCAATAATCAATAAAACCTTGCACACATTAATGACCTCGATTGGGATTTTGCATTCTATTTTTTATCCTAATAGTTAGCACTTAAACTATGCAGCTCTTCCCTTTCATTACCAGTTAAAGAAAATCTAACAACATACATTTTTGAGTACAAAACAAGCTACTGTTAAATGATGGCAATAGATATTATTACTAATTACTAGATGGTTCAACTTGCACCATTGGGCCATATGTCTGGGCCATAGTCATTGACTCAAAATCAAACTTTTCCATTGGCCCCAACAAAGCAAATTTAATAATGTTATTACTACTGAAAGGACTTTCAATAAATGAAGACAAACCTGAAGAACACCCAAGAATGGATAATAGGAGTGGTAATTCAGTGGTAATAGGAGAGCCACATTCAGTAATAAACTTTGAGTGTCTAAACATAGATAGTGTTGCAGTATTTATGCTACACATTATAAATAGAATACTTAACAAAACATGGACTCAGAATTCAGAAAGAAGGCCAACACCTGCAGTACTACTATATAATCATTCATAATCATGCCAATACAACCCTCCCATGCTCCAGTTCAATTTACTGGTAATAAATTACAGCTTTTCCAATTAGAACTATTGTTGCACCACAATATTTTCCTACCTACAAGGGTTTTCCTGGAACTCTTCCATTGGCCTTTGTCTATGTCAATTTTTTTTAATATCACTTAGTTTAAGGGCACTGGTAGCTTGAATAACAACTTCGAAGTCAGCCTTTAATTAGTTTTCTTACTTAAACCAAATCACATTTCTTGGCATGTCTAAAATTATATTGTTATATAAGTGTAGGAATACTATACCTTTAAGAGAGAGAGGAAACTGGCAAGGACTGAAAGCACAGAGTGTGCTGAACAATTTAAAAATGTAACATTTGATGACACAAACAGCTGTTCTGTGTTGCCTTGGTACAAAAACAAAATTCAAATTCAGCCATTTTAAATATGCCTCAGATACCAAACTCCAAACAAATTTGAATTTAATGTTTTGATGACATCAAACCAATGGAATGATCTGATGTTTTGGAGTATAAAACCAGATGTTCTGAACAGTTAGGGAGAAGCAAAGAGCTGCCAAGCACCAACAACTGCCAGCAAAATAGCTCTCTGAAAGGTACCTGTCGTAAGAAATTTGTGCAGCAGAAGACTGAAGTCGACTTAGAGAAATCTACAGATAAAGTTCGACATCCGAAGTTGACAACTGGGTTTGAAACTGATTTGCTGTAAATTTAAGATGGACTTTATCAGACCAGTATTGTAGAGTGAGAGGTAAAAGATAGGTTCAAGAGAAAGGAGTTGTAAAAAGCTGTTGTTTAATATTCTCTGTTAGAATTAAAGAATAAAATTGTTAATTTTTACTTTAAATAGTGACCTCTGGGATGGTTCTTTGCCTCTCAAAAGTTAATAGATTATAGCTTCTTTGTGTCAGGTTTAAATTAGTAGAGGGGTTTACCCAGTGTTGTTACAGTTTGTGGGCTCGTTGCCAGGATTTGAACAGTTTGGGTCTCGGATTCGTGATTTGAACAGGTTTAGACAGATCCAGCCTGAGATTTGGACAGATATGAATAGATTTGAGGTAGGAAAAAAAGCCAAGTATTAAACACTTACTGGTTAGTATCCTAGATCTTTAAATAAAACATAGGTGAGACAATTAGTTTAATTTCAGTTACTTGTGGTTGGATAAATTAAAAAAGTGAGAGAAATGGCTCTTAAAATTGTTAAAGAGGTTCTGGGGTTTGAAGATGATTCCCAAGTTTGCCAAGAAAGTTTAGAAGGAAAGGAAATTACCATACCCTTAGAATTAGCAAAAAGGTTACAATTGGGATTAACCAAGGACAAAAGTAAAGCTGAAATTATACGGGAATTACTCAAACACTTAGAGATGTCAGAGAAACAGATGAGTGCAGTAGAATTAGAAAAACTAAACTGCAATTGAGGAAATAGAAGATAAACAAAGAGAGAATGAGAGAGGGAGGAAAGAGAGAGAGTGAGGTTCTTTGCTGAGCAAAAAGAGAGAATTTGAACTTGAGAAGTTGTGACTTAGTCAGCAAAGTCAACATGATGGAGATTAAAAGAGAAAGCAGTAATATATACAAATATGTCAAAACTCTTCCACATTTTGAGGGGAAAGATGTCAAAGCCTTCTTTATTTCATTTGAAAAATTGGCTAGGCAGTTGGGGTTGTCTGAGGATTTATGAGTAATGATAGTTCAGACTAAACTGGTAGGCAGAGATGGTGAGGTATTTGCCGCACTGTCAGATGAGGAGTCAAGAGATTATGAAGAGGTCAAACAGGCTATTTTAAGAGCTTATGAATTGGTACCAGAAGCATATAGGCAGCGGTTCAGAAACACAAGGAGGAACCAGGTCAGATTTACGTTGAGTTCAAAAGAATTAAACACAGTCATTTTGATTGATGGGGTGCAGGCCTTAAAGATAGCTAAGACCCAGGAGGTTCTAACAGAGATTATTCTGCTGGAGAGTTTAAAAACTCATTTCCAGAGATGGTAAGAATTCACATGGATGAACAGAAAATTCAGGAAGTGAAAAGGGCAACAGAGTTAGCAGATGAATACATGTTGGTGCATAAGAGAAGCATCCAGCCAGAATTTCATCCTGTGAAGGGTTGAAGTTGGGAGGAGGGGAGATACTACACTACAAAACAAAGAGTAAAGAGCACTGGTGTTTACCACAGGATAAAAAAAAGAAGCCCAAGAGGGTGAGAAGGAGTTGAAAGGCCTCAGGTGTTTCCACTGTGGTAAAGTGGGACACACAAAGTCACAGTGCTGGTTGTTAAAGAAAGGCACTGTGGGAAAATATGCTGTAAAAGAAGCTAAGCCAGTGGCATTAGTGAATGTAGTAAAGGAAACCCCAAGAAGAGCAGAGGAGCTGCAGGAGAGTGCACGGCCTACACAAAGGCTGGATATGGAGTTAGTGCCTGATCTCTATGAAGACTTCACTTCTGTGGGTAAAGTTTACTCAGAAAGAACAGGGAGAGAAGGGAAAGAAGTTATAATTTTGAGAGATACAAGGTCTAACCAGTCTCTAATAGTAAGAGATTAGCAAATTTGTACTCTTCCTGATCTGTTACCCAAGAGTGTGGTAATTTGTGGGATAGATGGACAGAGATTTTGCATTCCCGTAAATAAGACCAGGTTGGAGTGCCTACTCAAGACTGGGGAAGTTATAGTGGGAGTGATTGACAGAGTGTCAGATCCAGGAATCCAGTTTGTTCTTGGGAATGACTTAACAGGGCCCAAGGTGGGGGTGACACCCCTTGTTGTGGAGAAGCCCAGGGAAGATCAAGAAACTGAGGAGTTAAAAGAATTTTTGGTATTTTCCCAGACTGTGTAGAAACAAGATCCCACTATCATAAGTCACAACACGAAGCAAAAACTAAAGAGAAAGATGAAAGAGTTGAGGTTCAGTTAGCAGACACCCAGTTTGACATAATGATGCAGGAAAAACCTGAACAGGCAGAGGGTCAGACAGAAGAGTTTAGTCCTGAAAAGCTAAGAGACTTGCAACAGAAAGACAAGATGATAAACGATATATATGTGGATGTGTACTTCGAAAAGGAGGCAGAGACTATTCATGAGGGTTATTGTCTGAAAGATAGAATCCTAAGACAGAAATGGAGACCACGGTAGGTTAGTGCACAGGAGAAATGGGCCGACGTGCACCAGATCATGTTGTTCGTATCATACAGGTAGGAAGTGTTATGGGTAGCATATGAACTACCTGTAGGAGGTCACCAAGTATTGTTCTTTGAGGAGAATGTTGGTAGATTTGAAGGAAAAGATGCAGGATTTGAGGGAACTATTAACAATATTACGTTACAGGCTATTACAAAAGGAAGAAGCAAATTCCTGCAGATGCTGGAATCTGTATTCCCTCCCATACTGTAGAGAATTTGGGGCAGCATGGTGGCTCAGTGGTTAGCACTGGTGCCTCACAGCACCAGGGACCTGGGTTTGATTCCCACATCTGGCGGACTGTCTATTTGGAGTTTGCACATTCGTCCCATGTCTGCGTAAGTTTCCTCCGGTTGCTCCGGTTCCCTCCCACAGTCCAAAGAGGTGCAGGTTAGGTGAATTGGCCATGCTAAATTACCCATAATATTAGCTGCATTAAGTCAGGGGTAAATATAAGGGTATGGGTCTGGGTGGGTTACTCTTCGAGGGTCGGTGTGGACTTGTTGGGCCGAAGGGCCAGTTTCCATACTGTAGGGAATCTAATCTAATCTGTACTGAAAACACAACGGGTCAGGCAGCATCCATGGAGAGAGAACAAGCTAATATTGAGTCTAGATGACTCTTCCTCACAGTCAACTTCAGTCAAAATGTTAACTTGCTCTCTCTCCATGGACGCTGTCCGATCCGCTATCATTTCCAGCATTTTTTGTTTACAGTAGCAGAAAGAGAAATTGGATTTTTGGCTGTTTGGTAGGAATAGGGTTGAAAGGATAGAAGAAGAGAAGGATGGGACTAAGATAGGACAAGACAGCAGGCAAGAGAGAAGCTATTGAAAGTTGTAAATAGGTTTAGGGAATGAAAAAAGTCTTTGAGGAGGTTTCACTGAGTTAGAGAAAGGAAAAGATGTGATACATGTTGTGTTATGCCACTCACCTAATATGTCAATATTTCAGAGACATACTCATGATACCATCACTGTTTTACAGCATGTGACCTGAGAGTACAAAGTTTTCAGACTCCTTCCTGATGTGGACCACATGACACATGAATAGAAGAATGTTACTCTTTGTAATTGTATAGCTTGTGAAGAATTATTTGTATATATTAATCAGCTGAAATAAAACATCTGTTGGATGCACCAGTACCACATACCCACACTTAGAATGTTTCAGGAGATAACGTGAAGTTTGTTGCACCAGGTGGAGATGTCCAGCTGGAGGAAAAATGTATCAGGACAAACTACAAAGTGGGTAATTTTAATCTCAGTGAAACGGCAATCTATTTACTCCTTCCACATTTCAGAGGCAAGGGTGGAAGAGACAGCAAGAGGAGCACAGCACTTTGCAGAAAGATTAGTTATATGGGGGGTGAGAATGAAAAAAAGGTTAGCATGTAATTTTTCCCAGTTGGCTCACCTGCTCACAGTGCCTTATCTCGGAGTCATGTTTCTGCCGGCTGGTTCAATGGGCAGAAATGACGGTGAGCTTGTCACAACAACTTAAAAGCCAAGCACTGGAGACCAACTGGTATTTTTCAGGCAACTTGTGAACAGGCCATCTGCCTGGAAACCGCAGACAACCCTGACACCAAAGTCCCAACCTGAAACAGGATGACCTACCGGTGGGTTAAGGTTGTTTGCAGTTGAGAAAAGAAGTAAGGTGTTGTCCTGCATTCCAGATTGTTCTTGTGATTGTTGAAACATTAGATAATATTTAGCAAAACAAATCGGCTGTTATTTGGATCAGATGAAATCATCCTTCCCGATCTTTACTGCTGTTAAAGATATTCCACTGTTGTGCACTATTCCAGAAGTCACTTGATGATAGTAAATATGCAGAATGGACAGCAGCCAATGCAGTAGTGGTATGGGATTAACATCTTTTGACAATGCACTGCATAATAATTCATGTAGGATCATCTTGTGTTGTGTTAGTGGCATTAAATCAATTTGTTTTAAAGAGGTTAACAATTGTATTAAAATTGTACACCAGGGAATGGGTTGACAATTTGTCCCAGGCAGACAGTGTGAAGCATTGGAATTCTTGTGGTGCTTTGTTAGAACACACTTTATACTGTGACATGATACAACCATATAATTGGATCAAGTGCTGCTAATTAATTTACATAGCTGCTCTGACCGGGCAGCCCCACAACTAAACCTTTATTAGTTTTGTGCAAACACACAGCACAGGATTTTCTGGAAGGTAGGAGTTCCCACTTGAGACTGAAAATGTAAATATATTACTATTACAGCAATGTAGTTGCAGGATGACAAAAATGGGTCCACAATATCGAGGAGTACGCAACATTCAACAAGAATAGGTGAATGGGGTAGCACTTCTCATGAAGAATGGCATTGGTGTGATAATTACAGATGACCTTGGTTCAGAAGATCAGGATGTACAAACAGTTTGAGTGGAGATGAAGTATAGGGGAAAGAAGTCACTACTGTGAGTGATCTATTAGCCTCCTAACAGTAACAGATAGTTTATGACAAAGAATACAAGAAGAAATACTGAACTGATATGATAAAGAAATGGTAATAATCTGCACATAGACTGGAACAAACAGGTTGGCTGCAATGGCTATGATGAATTTATAGAATGGCTTCAAGATAATTTCTTCAAGTGGCACATTCTTGAACCAACCATGGATGCACCAGTACCACATACCCTCATTTAGAATGTTTCAGGAGATAAGTTGCACCAGGTGGAGATATCCAGCTGGAGGAAAAATGTATCAGGAAAAACTACAAAGTGGGTAATTTTAGTCTCAGTGAAACAGCAATCTATTTACTCCTTCCACATTTTAGAGGCAAGGGTGGAAGAGACAGCAAGAGGAGGACAGCACTTTGCAGAAAGATGTTGGACGTGGTACTGCATTGTGTACTGTGACTGGACTAATTCAAGACCTCACAGTAAAGATACCCCTCAGTAGCAGTGACCATAATTTGATTGAATTTTATATCTAGTCCAAAAGGGAGATGATTGTGTCTTCGAAGAGTATTTTAAACTAAAGCAAGGGTGACTATGTGGGCATGAAAACTAAAATATGAACTAGCATACTCGACTAAGGGATAGATCAACAAAGATGCAATGGCAGGCATTCAGAATCCTCTAAATAAATATGTACCTACTTTAAAGGAAGGTTTCACAGGAGGACCCACCATTTATGATTAACTAAAGTTAGGGAAATAGCATGCAATAGCAGAAAAGGTAAATGGCAGGTCAGATAATTGATCAGAATATAAAGAATGGTAGAGGTTAAATCAGGCTAATAAAAACAATACGAGAGAAAGCTAGCTACAAATGTAAGAATAGATGGCAAGAGTTCTATAGGTATTCAAAAGGAAAAGAGAAAGTTGGACTTCTAGTGAGTAGAAATGGGGAGTTAATAGTAAGTAATAAAGAAAAGGCAGAACAAATATTTTGCATTGTCTTCATTGCAGAGGATACAAAAAACATTCCAGTAACAACTGTAAATCAAGAAGTCATAGAGTCATAGAGATGTACAGCATGGAAACAGACCCTTCGGTCCAACTCGTCCAGATATCCCAACCCAATCTAGTCCCACCTGCCAGCACCCGGCCCATTTCCCTCCAAATCCTTCCTATTCATATACCCATCCAAATGCCTTTTAAATGTTGCCATTGGAAGGAGAAAGCAATTTAGTGAAATTACAATCAGCAGGTCTCCCACTGCAACTCCCAGGTCATTTCCTCTGCCCTGAAGCTCTTCAACCATGTCCTGAAACAAACTTGCCCCCACCTCACCTTAGTTCCAAACTTCCAGCTCAGCACTGTCCCCATGACTTGTCCTACCTGCCTATCTTCTTTTCCACCTATCCACTCCACCCTCCTCCCTGCCCTATCACCTTCATCCCCTCCCCCACTCACCTACTGTACTCTATGCTACTTTCTCCCCACCCCTACCCTCCTCTAGCTTATTTCTCCACGCTTCAGGCTCTCTGCCTTTATTCCTGATGAAGTGCTTTTGCCCGAAATGTCGATTTTACTGCTTCTCGGATGCTGCCTGAACTGCTGTGCTCTTCCAGCACCACTAATCCAGAAAGCAATAATGAGCGAAGTAATGGAGTTTAGAGCAGACAAATCCCCGGGTGCAGAAAGGCTCTCGTAGGGTCAGAAAGAGGGGTGACAATAGACTACTGAGTTTGATGTCTGTCATAGAGAAGGTGTTGGAATCAATCTTTAAAGAGATTATAGGGCCACACTTAGAAAAACCCCAGATAATTGGGAAGAATGAGTATAGTGTTGTGAAAGAGAAATAATGTTTAACTAATTTTGTTTACTTTGAAGAAATAACTTTCTGTGGATAAATGGGGGTCAGTAGATGACCTGTATGTAGATTTCCAAAGGAATTTGCCACAATACATAGAGCACAAAATAAACTTCATAGCGTTAGGGATAATGTATTAGCATGGACAGAAGATTTGGTTGTTCAGCAGAAAACAGAGCACACGTAAATGGGTCTTTGATGAATGCAGTTCCACATAGGTCATTACCGGGGCATCAAATTTATATGATAAATAATGAGGGAAGTGACTGTTTGGTAACTGAATTTGCTAAAATTGATAGGAAAATATGTTGTGGTGAAGATATGAGGGGGTTTGAGAAGGATCTAGACTGGTAGAGCTATTGAGCAAAACTCTAGTAGATGGTGTATATTGTGGGAAAATATGAAGCCGTTCACTTTGGCAGGAAAACATTTAACCAGTGTATCACTTGAATGGCGAACGACATCTGAGATATAGAGGTACTTGGTGTTCTAGTGCATGAGTTATAGGCTTAAGGCTAATAAGATGCTATCCTTTGTTATGAAAGGACATAAAAGGAAGGATATTATACTTTAGTTATATACGGCTTTAGTAAGACCACATATCAAATAGTGTGCACAGTATTTTGAGTGCAATGTGGTCTCCTTATTTAAGAAAATATGTAAATACATCGAAGGCACTTCAGAGCAAGATTACTAGATTGAGACCCAGAATGAGTGAATTGTCTTAAGGATAGATTGGACTGGCTGGCTTTGTTTCCACAAGCGTTTAGGAAAATGAGGGATGACTTGATTGAAGGGTACAAGATCCTGAATGGTCTTGACAAGATAGATGTGGAGGGATGTTTCTACTTGTGAGCTATTCCCTGCCTTGGGTCTCTATTTTAAAATCTGAGGTCACCCTTTCAAAACAGAGCCAAGAGGAATTTCTTTCTCTCTGAGTTCTGGGTGTCCTCAGAACTCTTCCTCAGAAGGTGCTGAACTTGGGTCATTAAACATTTCTGAGACAGAGGTGGATAAATGTTTTCTTAGTCAATGGAATCAAAGATCATTGGAGGTAGATAAGAATGTGAAATTCAAAATACAAACATATCAGCCATAAACGTATTGATTGGTAGCAAGGCCCATGATGCCAAATGGGTCTTATATTCTATATTCATAAACATCCATCACTAATAGCAGCTGAAAATTTCTATGCCACAATTAGCAAAATGCAAGATTATTTCATCAAAATAAAGCCAACAGAAATATGAAGTCAAAGATATGACTCAGAAGCACATACAATCAAAACCATACAATACATACCAGAGGTTCCAACTCCCGCTCATCAGTCAAGTCAAACTCTGTCACAAAGTAGTAAAAATGCTTGTAGCAGGTATTGACGTGGGCTTCTGCTCCCATGGCAGTAATCCGATCAAAGTGGTGGATGTAAACATGAACAAAGACTCGGAAAAGTCTCGTGAGAATCTTCTTACACAGTTGCATAAAATTCTTGGGGAAAGGAACACCTATGGAAGAGGAGACAAAGTTAAAAGTAAAAAGTTTTGTTTGCCCTCATGTACAATTTATTTAAAATAATACAACTATTTTACAGTTTCCTATTTATCCATTTGGTGATTGAGTAGCATAGCTGCAATCCAGATGAGAGTACTGTCAGACTATCTTTATTAACATACAAAGGATACAGTTTTCAGCATTTAACCATCTTTGTGCAAAGTAACACCCCAGTGAATCCCCTACTCTTACCAAAGAGGGGGAGGGGAGGGTATGGAAGTTCTGGAAACATAGCCAGTGTAAATTATAGGTGCAGCAAAGTGACATTGGCAAACCTTACATTAATGTCATAGGCACACTGAGTGGGCAGTGGTTCTATAGCAATGATGCAGGACAGGGTGAAAGTAAGTTCATAACTTGAACACAGATACAGTTCTCACACGTTTCCTGTTTCTATAAAAACAAACACTGTGTTGTGGCAAGATTGTGATGAGCAATTCACTCCACTACTTTCTATAACTCGATCCAACATAATATCCATCAGATTTTTTTCAATAACGAACATGTGCAGAATGTTCCAGTAAATTTGTCATTGATCCAGCCAATTTTCCAGGCTCTCAGCCAAGAACTCCAAGCACTGCCCGAATGTCTACTGGAAGAAGGCAGAGGTTAATCCTGACTTTAAAATAATTGATTAGTGAGTTTTTAGAAGATTTGTAGCTCGTGTTGAGGTTCTGGATGTAGGTTTGCTCACTGAGCTGTAAGGTTCGGTTTCAGACGTTTCTTCACCATACTAGGTAACATCAGTGAGCCTCTGGATGAAGCACTGGTGGTATGGCCCAATTTTTATTTATGTGTTTAGATTTCCTTGGGTCAGAGACATCATTTCCTGTGGTGATGTGTAATACTGACTTTCACTTTTCCAAAGGAAGGAGTTTGGATTCCAAAAACAATTTTTGGAATTGTTTCTCTGTCATGAGGAAAATTCACGCTTTGTGTCAACTTCAATGAAACCTCTTAACTTTAAAGACTTCTTTAGGTTTCTCCTCAAATGTTCTTAATTAAAGAGAAAGGAGAGCCAGCCTGCTCATTGTTTCCTACAAATATAACACAATGGTTCCCTATAAATATAACCCAATATTCCACTATCATAGAGTCAGAGAGATGCATAGCATGGAAACAGACCCTTCAGTCTAATCCGTCCATGCCGATCAAACATCCCAACCCAATCTAGTCCCACCTCCAGCACCCAGCCCATATCCCTCCAAACCCTTTCTATTCATGTTACCATCCTGACGCCTCTTAAATGTTACAATTGTACCAGCCTCCAACACTTTCTTTGGCAGCTCATTCCATACACATACCATCCTCTGTGTGATCCTCAAAAATATTTTGCATCCCCTCAAATCCCACCATGTTGTACATATGTGTTCCTGAATTAAAAGCAGCAGTGGGCTATTTAGTCCCTCTAGACAGTTCCATTATTTAATAAGATCATATCTGACCTGATTGATCACCTCCACATCCATAGCCCTCACAAGGTTGACTTCCAAGGTAGTACCACTCACTGCATTGAATAAAATCCTTTCATACCCCCTCTGCTTCTCTTGTCTGAAAAAATATCCATGCCCCTACCACCACCCCAACCCCCAGTCCTGTACTATTAGCTAATGGGGACAGCTTTTTCTTATTGTTTACCGTGTCTCAAACGGTCATAATCAAGTTCACCTCTATGAAATCTCCCCGCAACCTCCTTTGACCAATGGGGAACAACCCCAGCTTGTCCTAACCTTGTAGTTAAAAATCCCATGCTAGAAACTATTCTGGTAAAATTTCTCTGTACCCTTTCAAGAGCCTTCACATTCTCCCTACTAGGTGATGATCAAAACTGGAAGCAGTACACGTGGTCAAAGCGGAGATTTATAAACATTTAAAAATAATTTGCCTGTTTTTAATTCGGTATCTCTGTTAATAAGACCCAAGCTCCCATAGGCTTGGCTAAATGCGCTCTCAACGTATCCTGTCACCTTTGAAGAGATATGCACCTTAACTTCCAGGTCCCTCAGTCTTTGCACACTCTTTAAAGCTGTTCCATTATGTCTATACTCTATCTCCCTATACCTTCTATCAAAATGTATCACCTCAAATTTCTTTGCGATAAATTCCACTGGCCACTTAGAATCATGGAATTCCTACAGTGCGGAAGCAGACCATATGGCCCATCAAGTCGGCACAACTCAATGAAGAGCATCCCATCCAGACCAGTCACATTACTGTATCCCCATAACCCTGCATTTACAACGACTAAACTACCCAACTTGCACATCCCTGAACATTATGGGCATAATCAGATATGGGGAGAACATGCAAACGCCACACAGTCGTACAAGGCTGGAATTGAACCTGGGCCTATGATGCTATGAGGCAGCAGTGCTAACTGAACCACTATTCTGCCCCAATTTCTGCCTGCTTGTTTTGCTCAGCTACCTATGTCCTGTTGCAGTCACACCTCCAAGTTGGAATTGTTAAATTTTGCTCTATTGATCAGTACCTAACTTATTTACATACATAACAATAAAGCAAAAATCCTAGCACTGAATGTAGGGAACACCTGAGTTTACCATCTTTAAAAGGTCCTAGTTTTTAATTTCCTTCCTAAATCCTAAAAGTTTAACTGAAGAGCCTCAATACCCACCTCTGTGTCAATGGTCATGTCATGCACCTCAATTTTTAACTCATTCCATTCACCGTGCAGAATATCATACACCCTCACCATGACATACTTTGTTCAGACTCTGTGGTTGCAACATTCCAAGTCATTCCCTCCTGTGCACTAGTTTACCCATTAGTGCTGTGGTTCTAACTCAATGTATCATCACCTCCAGCAATCTCCAGTACAGCGTATTGGCTTGAAGGTGGCATATACACAAGGACAGCTGCCAGTCCTATTCATCCGGATGGCCAGCAATCTACTGTCCAGAACTCATAGCCTGCAGTGTGTTTACCTCCTGGACTGCAGAATCCATGAAACACTCCAGTTCCCAGTTGCTTTGCAATGATTCCGGTTGCCCCTCAAGGCTGGAAAACCTGAGCTCGACCTGAAGCAGCTGGAAACATTTTCTACACATATAGTCTCCCACAATATATATTACATCCTGAAGTTTCCATATGCCACAAGAGTTGCAGGCAACAGTTTTCATCCATGCATGATCTCCAAACCCTCTTTCAGAGTCTAGTTAGCTCCTTGTTCAAACAATTAATTTCAATTAATCCCTCCTCTGCTTTGTGTAAATAATCATTTGTTTTTACATCAAACATGTTGTTTGTGCTGAGGAGAAATCCACATTGCAACATGCAGATGGGAATTATTTGTAAAAATATAAAGAAGTCAGAGTATTTTCTCACCAATCACTTGTGGAGCAGATGGTGATAATCAAGATGAATCAAACTTTGTCACTAGTCTCAAGTGTGAAAACGAAATGTTACATTATCCTGTAAACAATGTGTTCCATTGTGTTGTGAGCAAGTATTTATTTCACTAATGACAGAAAACCCATGTATTCTTGAGTTTTATGTTGAAACAACAAGAAAATTGAAGAAGGTAGTTACCTATATATTATACAATATATATGTATATACACATATATGCTCAAAAAACATTTGGGAAAGTAATACCCAACAAACCTCTTCAAAAAATAAAAGCAAGTTGTGTTAAAGGGGCAATGGTAACTTGGTTACATAATCGGCTGAAGTATATGAGACAGTAACGGCAAAAATATACTGGGATATTTGGCCCAAAAATAATGGGATATTTGGCCCATATCCCTCTAATTATTCATGTACGCATCCAGGTGCCTTTTAAATGTTGTAATTGTACCAGCCTCCAACACTTCCTCTGGCAGTTTATTCCATAAATACACCACCCTCTGCATGAAAAAGTTGCCCCTTAGGTCCCTTTTAAATCTTTCCCCTCTCACCTTAAACCTATGCCCTCTAGTTTTGGACTCCTGTACCCTGGATTTTATAAACCTCTATAGGTCACTCCTCAGCTTCCGACACTCGAGGGAAACCTGCCCCAGCCTAATAAGCCTCTCCCTATAGCTCAAATCCTCCAACATCATTGTAAATCTTTTCTGAACCTTTTCAAGTTTAACATCAACTTTCCAATAGCAAGGAGAGCACAGTATTCCAGAAGTGGCTTAACCAATGACCTGTACAGCCGCAACATGACTTCCCAACGCCTACCATCAGTGTACTGACCAATAATACATGTCTGCTGTCAAGGAAAGGTCGCCAGCATCCTTAAAGATCCATTCCACCACGGCAAAGTTTTTCTACAACCTCTACCATCATGGAGAAGGTACAGAAGTCTGAACACACGCACCAGCCTGTTTCACAACAGTTTCTACCCTACTGTTGTTAGAATACTAAATGGACTCATTAACATTCACCTGTACCTGTGTTTTTGTTTTTACCGCTGTTTACCTATTATTTACTATCTATGCTACTTAACTATGTGATCTGCCTGTATTGCTCACAAGACAAACCTTTTCACTGTGCCTCGGTACACGTGACAATAAATTCAATTCAATTCAATTCAATAAAGGCAAACACACCAATCACTTTCACTGTCCTGTCTGCTTGAGACTCTATTTTCAAGGAATTACGAACCTGCACTCCAAAGTCTCTTTGTTTGGCAACACTTCCCAGGACCTTGCCATTAAGTGTATAAGACCTGCCCTGATTTGCCCTACCTGAGGCCACAGCTTTTTACAATCTATACTAATGACTTCAGTGAACTGTAATGTATCTATATTTGTTGATTAAGGTGGCAAGGTAAACTGTGGCTAGGACACAAAAAGGCTGCTAAGAGATATAGGTAGGTAAAGTGACCAGGCAACAAGATAGCAGATGCAGTGAAGATTGAAGTTTTTCACTTTTGTTGTAATATTAGACAAGCAGAACATGTTTAAAAGGTGTGAAACTAGTAAATGTTAATTTTCAAAGATTCTTGGGTGTGCTTGTACAAAGAATGCAGAAAGATGAGTCAGCAGATATCCAGAGCTCAGAGCTAAAATATTTTGGCAAAAGAATTAGGCAGGGCAATAGGAATAATTTTCTTCAGAGTATCTGTGATGTGGAATGCAATACCTCGAAATAGTTGGTGAAATCAGACACAACAAGAACCTTCAAAAGGCAATTGAACATGAATATGAAAATAACAAATTTGCAGGGTTATAGGGAAAAGCTAAATCAGAAACATAGGGCTAAATTGCATACTGCTGTTCCTATCTGTCATTCAATGAGACCATGGTTGTTCTGTGACTTGACCTTTTATACCAATCTTTGCCTGTTAACCCTTTACATAATTTTATATGTGATACTGACAGAATTAACTATCAATCAAGCAGAAAAATGTTTGTAGAAAATGATTTAAAACTTCTGTCATCCCTTTGCATGTAGAAGTCATTCCTAATTTCACGCCCAAAAGCCTAAAAAGAGCTAGGCATATGTCTCTTGTCCAAGACTTGAAAACCCATCAGAAATTTTTTGTCCCAACCTATGCAATTGCTCTGTATAACAACTTGAAAACTTTAATGAGATCACTTCTATGTTCAAAATTCTAGGAAATATTCCATTAATTTGTGCAATGTTGCCTCATTATTTAACTTTCAGAGTCCAGATATCATTGTGATAAAAGCAGACGTCACACCCACCAAGGCCAAAATATTATTTGAGGTGTGATATTCAGAACCGTTCACATTACCCCAGGTGTAGTCTAACAAAGGCACTGTGTCACTGAAACATAACTTCTACTCTCTCCTTCCTAATTCTCAAACTATAAACACCAGTACTCCATCAATCTTTTCTCTTGACCTGCTCATAACATTTTAATGATCAATATATAATCGATCACCAAGTCAACCTGATTGATGGGGTTGGCTCCCAGTTGCCTTAGGACATTAGAGAAAGGTAGTATGTGGTTACCTTTGTTTGCTACATACAAAACAGAAAGGTCCACAACAGAAAATTGAAATCATATGACACTAGATAGTGTCATATACCCCAGAAACAGACCCTTTTGTCCAACCTGTCCATGCCAACCAGACATTCCAATCCCATTTCCCAGTATTTGATCCATATCCCTCTAAAGTTGCCCTATTCATACACCTTTCCAAATGTCTTTTAATTGTACCTACCTCCATCACTTACACTAGAAGCTTGTTCCATACACGTGCCATCCTATGCGTGAGAAAGTTACCTCTCAGATCCTTTTTGAATCTTTCCCCCTCACCTTAAACTTACACCCTCCAGTTATGGACTCCCTCACCCTAGAAAAAGGACCTTGGGCTATTCACCCTCATGATTTTATAAGCCTCTATGAGGTCACCCCTCAGCTCCAATGTAAAAGGTCTGGCCTATTCAGCCTCTCCCTATAACTCAAACCCTTGTTTTTGATCAGGCTAGACCCCTCAAAACCTTTCAAGGAAGTAGCCCAGACTCCTACTTTGCTAGTTTTTTCAGCAGGTGTAAAGTAGGTATTCCAGGGGAGAATCAGCTAGTCAAACCACTTCATTTTAAACAAAACAGAATTTATTTACAAGCTCACCGAATGAAACACGAAGAACAGAAAATAGCATACCGAATAACTTATCCTATCCAAAAACCCAACAGATCATCCCACTTAATGACACTGTTCTAAAAATACTTGCAACAATACCCATAACTAACACTTGGCACAAAACACAAGTTCTGACAGGATAGGAGTCAGAGAGAGAACCAACCTGAGCTTGCTTCTGAATTCTAGAGTTTCTAACAACAACTGCTTAAAAAATCCAAACCAGTGAAAAGCTCTGCTGGGAGAACTGGCCACACCCCTTTCATTGTACAAGTCTTTTTTAAAAAACTTGAATGCCCTCTGCCTGAGGCAGTATCTGTTAGCTGTAAAGAAATTGTAAAGAAAAGTAATCGTGAAAGGCTGCTTGTTGGACTGGAGACCTGTGTCTAATGGAGTGCCTCAGAGATCGGTGCCAGGCCCATTGTTGCTTGTTATGTGTATTAATGATTTGGAGGAGAATCTACAAGGAGTGATTGGTAAGTTTGCAGATGACACTAAAATCGGCGGAATCGTGGAAAATGAGGAATGTTAACAGAAATTGCAGCAGAACCTTGATCAACTGAGGAAGTAGGCCGAGAATTAGTAAATGGAGGTTAATATACAGAAAAACCTTGATTATCAGAACGAGGCGGGTGGGGAGTATTTTGTTTGGATAACTGATCAGGGTTCCCGTGGCGGCCCTGTTCCTGCTCCCACTGTGCTTTTATTTAAATTTAATAAAAAATTTTATGGAACCTTGAGATCGTTTGGATAATCTGAAATTTGGATAATTGATGTTCGGATAACAAAGGCTGTTCTGGAGATACATGTGAGGTTTTGCATTTGGAAAATCAAATTAAGATAGGAGTTTCACGGTGAATGGTAAGGCTTTAAGGTGTATAGTGGATCAGAGAGACCTTGGGGTTCACGTGCATGGTCCTCTGAAAGTGGAGTCACAGGTAGACAGGGCAGTGAAGAAGGCTTTTTGTCACACCAGCCTTCATCATCATGGCTCTGAGTATAGAAGTTGAGAAGCTATGTGGCAGTTGTACAGAATGTTGGTGAGGTCGCACTTAGGAGTATTGTGTACAGTTTTAGTCACCTTACTATAGGAAGGATGTTATTAAACTGGAAAGTGCGCTGAAGAAATTTGCAATGATATTGCCAGGACCCAATGGTCTAAGCTATAGGGAGAGGTTGGACAAGCTAGGACATTTTTCTTTAGAGCATAGGAGATGGAGGTGGGATCTCATAGATTAAAAGATTATAAGGGGCATGGAAAGGGTGAATGCGCTCAGTCTTTTTCCGAGGGTTAAGGAATCAAGGACTCAAGAGCATCAGTTCGAGGGTAGAAAAGAAAAAAGATAAAAGGGAACCTGAGGAGCAATTTTTTTTTTACACAGAGGGTGGTACACATACGGAATGAGCTGCCAGCAGAAGGGTACATTAACAACATTTAAAAGGCATTTCGACAAATACATTGTTAGAAAGAATATAGAGGGATATGGGCCATGTACAGGGAAATAGGGTTAGCCTGGATGGACATTTTGATCGGCATGGATGAGTTTGGGCCAAAGGGTCTGTCTCCGTTGTAGGTCTCCATGGCTCAATGGCACTTTCACGGAACTATGCATCTACACCTCTAGGTGTCTTTGCTTGATTGAACAGGTGGTTGATTAACATGAAATTGTGAAACTTAGGAGGTTTGAGCTATAGCGAGAGGCTGAACAGGCTGGGGCTGTTTTCCCTGGAGCGTTACAGGCTGAGGGGTGACCTTATAGAGGTTTACAATATTATGAGGGGCTTGGATAGAATAAATAGGCAAAGTTTTTTCCCTGGGGTCAGGGAGTCCAGAACTAGAGGGCATAGGTTTAAGGTGAGAGGGGAAAGATATTAAAAAAAAGAGACCTAGCGGGCAACTTTTTCACGCAGAGGGTGGAATGTGTATGGAATGAGCTGCCAGAGGAAGTGTGGAGGCTGGTACAATTACAACATTTAAGAGGCATTTGGATGGGTATATGAATAGGAAGGGTTTGGAGGGATATGGGTCAGGTGCTAGCAGGTGGGACTAGATTGGGTTGGGATATCTGGTCGGCATGGATGGGTTGGACCGAACGGTCTGTTTCCATTCTGTACATCTCTATGACTGTGTGTGTGCCATTGTTACAATCACAGTAAAAATAGACTGTCAATATTCAATGTCTGAAATAACTCCAGAGGCTTTTTTCCAGTCACCCGTTATTGAAACATTGATAGTCCTTGACTATGGTACTGCGTTAGAGAGAGTCAAGCACCCCAGTGTCAGTTTCTCTCACACTCATCATTTTTAAATGTCAGCCAAGGCTCCCTGATTGGGGCTGTTGATTTGGTCCAATCAGGGAACTCATTCTATGATGTCCAGCTGGCTGACCTCATTACAATCACTAGAACAGCCATCATCTGATTATCATATCCAAGATCTTTCATGGACTAAAACATGTTTTTTGGAAAGGACAAATATTGACATAAATACAGAGCTGTAATCATCTGACCAGAGATTGAGGCAAGTCCAGGGAACTGAAATGGAATCAATGAAACAGACAGCATTGAGAATACCAGAAGACTGAAACCAACCAAATGAGTCAGTTTCAAGAAATGTGCATATCTTGTTTATTTCACGGTTGTAAAGTATTCAGTTTGGAAGGAACAAATTCAGAAATATACAAAGCCAGGATCTATATTAACAGTTACTTTCAGTAGCAAAGAGTGAAAAAAAATGAACATAATAGAAAAGATACTGCAAGCCTTTGTCACTCTGCTCTCCTCGACCTTCAAGTCAGGGGTGGGGGAAGAAAGAAAGATGGAATTTGCATTATTGATAAAGAAAGCCATCACTTGCAGTAATGCAGGAAGAAGTCCTTGATGGGTCTTCAAATGAGGCCATCTCAGAGGGAGATAGAGGAGCAAATCTGTACACAAATTACAAGAAACAGGGTTACAGTTGTAGAGGTTTCTTAACACTAACTGGGATTAACTGGGTATGAAAGGATTAGAACAGGGTAGAATTTTATAAGTGCATCCTGGAGAACATTTTATGCAATTGGGTAGACCTTCTCGAGATGGGGCAGTGCTAGACATAGTCCTAGAGAATGAAACTGGTGAAATAGTTCAAGGTTCAATGGGTGAAAACTTGGGGACAGTGACCATAACTCTAAGTTTAAAGGTCATCATGTTAAGGAATAAGGATAATACAAAAGTGTGTGTCTAAATTGGCAGAAGGCCAATTGCAATAGAATTAGGCAGGAACTAGCAACATAGACGAGGAGCAACTACTTGAAGGTACAATCCACACTTGGAAAGTGGGAGCCATTTGCAAGTAGGGTAGTGAGAATTCAGGGCCAGTATGTTTTTCTAAGAATGAAGGGCAAGGGCAG
Organism: Hemiscyllium ocellatum; assembly: GCF_020745735.1. NCBI lineage: Eukaryota > Metazoa > Chordata > Chondrichthyes > Orectolobiformes > Hemiscylliidae > Hemiscyllium > Hemiscyllium ocellatum. The sequence continues at coordinate 86,134,425 of NC_083409.1, forward strand.
CAAGTCTAGGGATCCTGGATGTCAAGGGTGGAGTATCAAGGAAAATAGCATATTTCATGCCTTAAGACAGCCCAAAGCCCTTCTGCAAACAGTGGTGTACTTTGTTAAGTGTAGTCACTGTTTCAATGCAGGAAGTGCAGCAACCAACTCACACGCTGTCAAATCTCAAACAACAATGTGACAAATCATCAGAAAACCTCTAATTATGTAGACTGAGGAATAATATATTGGCCAGACGTGGGGACAACTCCGCTGCTGATCTTCAAAACAATGTTGTGGGATCTTTCACATCTATTTGAAAGGGTTGTGGAGTCTCAGTTTAACTTGTCATCCAAACAATGACACCTCCAGTTAGTGCAGTTGATATTGTGTGCTCAAATCCTTAGAGTGGAACAAAAAAACCTCCAACCTTTTACTTGTTAAAACTGAGCCATGGGTACCACGAATGAATGACGGTAGGATTGGCAGCCTTTCAGCAGAATAGGCCAAGGAGCCAGGCAGGAAAAGGGACCATGAACAAGCAGTATGAAGATAGGCCACAGCTCCCACAACTTCACACAGAATGTTGCAGCAACAGGAGTAAGCCATTTAGCTCTTCAAGCCTGCTCCACCATTTAATAGGATCATGGCCACTCTGGTTGTAGTCTCAGCTCTAATTTCCTATTGCACTCCATGATCCTCGATGCCTTTATCAACCAAAAGATCAATCTCTACATCAAGTAAACTTAACAATTTCAACTACCTCCTGAAGACACTACAAGCCTCAGAGAAAACAAGTCCTCATTCATCTTAAAAGGAAGGCCTCTTATTCTTCAACTCTGTCCCTAATTTTAGTTTCTCCCATATCCTTCTGGTATCCAATCCTTTAAATGCATATACTTTGTTAAAATCACATCTCATTCTTCTGAATTCCAATGAGTATAGGCCTGACCTGCTCAAACTTCCTTCATAAACTAAGACCTTCATCCAGTAGTGAGTTCACTGCACTATCTCCAAACAGCTTCTGAAGTCATTTCATTTTATCAAAATAAGGAGACCAAAACTGTACAGATGTGGTTTCACCAGTGCACTGTACAACTAAAGTAAAACCTCCCTACTTTTTTGTTCCATTCTCCTTAAAATAAACACTTACATTCCATTCAACCTCCCAAAGATTTGCTATTTTGGCAAACTAACTTGCTATAATTCACGTACCAGGACGTCTAGATTCCTGTGCATCGGGTTTTAAAAAGCATATTCCTTTTCTATTATATGTGCCAGAAGTGAACAAGTTCACATGGTCAAACAGTAGTGGGGAACAAGGAAATGGTTGAGGAACTAAATAATTACTTGGTGTCAGTCTTCATGGTGGAAGAAACAAGTAATAACCCAAAAATTTAAAAGAGTGAGGGGGCAGAGCCGACTGTGGTGGCCATCACCAAGGAGAAGGTGCTAGAAAAACTGAATGACCTGAAGGTGGATAAATCACCTGGACCAGATGGACTACGCCCCAGAGTTCTAGCGGAAACAGCTGAAGAGATAATGGAAGTGTTAGTGGTGATCTTTCAGGAATTGCTAGAATCAGCGAGGCTCCCAGAAGACTGAAAAATTGCTAATGTGACACCCCAGTTTAAAAAGGGACTAAGACAAAAGACGGAAAATTACAGACTGATTAGCTTAACCTCAGTTGTGGGTAAGATCCTGGATTCCATTGTGAAGTATGAGATTTCTGAATACTTGGAAGTGTATGGCAAAATAGGGCTAAGACAGCATGGTTTCATCAAGGGGAGGTCACGCCTGGCAAATCTGTTAGAATTCTTTGAGGAAGTAACAAGAGATTGCACCAAAGAGAGCCAATGAATTTTAGCTACCTGGAATTAAAGAAGGTCTTTGACAAGGTACGGCACAGGAAGCCACTGAGTAAGTTAAGGGCCCTTGGTGTCAGAGGCAAGGTGCTAGCATGGATAGAAGTTTGGCTGTCTTACAGAAAGCAGACAGAGTGCAGATAAAAAAGTCCTTTTCAGGATGGTAGCTGGTGACAAGAGGTGTTTTGCAAGCCTCAGTGTTGGGACCACAACTTTTCACTTTATACATTAACAATCTAGATAGGGGAACTGAGGGCATTCTGGCTAAGTTTGCAGATAATAAAACAATAGGTAGAGGGACAGGTAGCATTGAGGAGTCAAGGAGGCTGCAGATGGATTTGGACAGGTTAGGAGAGTAGGCAAAGAAGTGGCAGATAGAGTACAACGTGGGAAAGTGTGAGGACATGCACTTTGGAAGGAAGAATAGAGGCATGGACTATCTCCTAAATGGGAAGAAAATTCAGATATCTCAGTGCAGAGACTTAGGCATTCTAGTCCAGGATTCTCTCAAGCTAAACTTGCAGGTTGAGTCAGTAGTTAGGAAGGCAAATGCAACAATGGCCTTTATTTTGAGAGGACTTGAATATAAAAGCAGGGATGTACTTCAGAGGCTATATAAGGCTCTAGTCAGACCACATTTTGAGTAATTGTGCGCAGTTTTAGGCCCAATATCTCAGGAAAGATATACTGGCCCTGGAGTATGTTCAGAGGAGGTTCATTAGAATCATCCCAGGAATGAAAATCTTAACATATGAGGAACGTTTGAGGACTCTGGTTTATACATAGGAGCTTAGGGGATGAGGAGGGTGCTAATTGAAACATACAAATTACTGAATGGCCTGGACAGAGTAGGTGTTGGGAAGATGTTTCCATTGGTAGGAGAGACTAGGACATGAGGGTATAGTCTTAGAGAAAATGGAAGACCTTTTAGAACAGAGATAAGGAGAAACCTCTTCAGCCAGAGAGTGGTGAATCTATGGAATTTATGCCAGAGAAGGCTGTTGAGGCCAAGTCTTTGAGTATATTTAAGACTGAGATCGATAGGTTCTTGAATATCGAGGGGATCAAGGGTTATGGGGAGAAAGCTGGATAGTGGGGTTGAGAAACCTATCAGCCACGATTGAAAGGCAGAGCGGGCTCGATGGGCCGAATGGCCTAATTTCTGCTCCTCCATCTTATGGGCTTATTTACCTCTGTCACTGCAGCTTAAAGCTGACATCAATGCCTTACAAATGCATATTTTCCTGAATAAATCTACTTATTTTTAATGTTGCTTTCACAGAAATAGGAAAACAGATGTTTATGCTAAGCTATTCTTTGAATACTAATAATGACAGCCATAAAACAAATTTCATGAGAGCAGGTATAGTAATTTTATCAAATAAGTTTTCTTTTTACTGCTTCACAGTCCTAATGCTTATTAAACTGTATAGACTGTAGGGAAATAGATGGTGATATCTTGCAAAATGTCCATATTACAGAGGAGGAAGTGCTGGATGTCTTGAAACGGGTAAAGATGGGTAAATCCCCAGGACCTGATCAAGTATATCCTAGTACTCTGTGGGAAGCTAGAGAAGTGATTGCTAGGCCTCTTGCTGAGATATCTGTACCATTGATAGTCACAGGTGAGGCGCTAGAAGACTGAAGGTTGGCTAACGTGGTGCTACTGTTTAAGAAAGGTGGTAAGGACAAGGCAGGAAACGATAGACCAATGAGCCTGACGTCGGTGGTGGGCAAGTTGTTGGAGGAAATCCTGAGGGACAGGATGTATATGTATTTGGAAAAGCAAGGACTGATTAGGGATAGTCAACATGGCTTTGTGTGTGGGAAATCATGTCTCACAAACTTGATTGAATTTTTTGAGGAAGAAACAAAGAGGATTGATGAGGGCAGAGTGGTAGATGTGATCTATATGGACTTCAGTAAGGCGTTCAACAAGGTTCCCCATGGGAGACTGATTAGCAAGGTTAGATCTCACAGCATACAGGGAGAACTAGCCAGTTAGTTACAGAACTGGCTCGATGGTAGAAGACAGAGGGTGGTGGTGGAGGATTGCTTTTCAGACTGGAGGCCTGTGACGAGTGGAGTGCCACAAGGATCGGTGCTGGGTCCTCGACTTTTGCCATTTACATAAATGATTTGGATGCGAGTATAAGAGGTACAGGTAGTATGTTTGCTGCTGACACCAAAATTGGATGTGTAGGGGACAGTGAAGAGGGTTAGCTCAGATTACAACAGATGGGCCGAGAAGTGGCAGATGGTGTTTAATTCAGATAAATGAGAGGTGCTGCATTTTGGGGAAGCAAATCTTAGCAGGACTTATACACTTAATGGTAAGGTCCTAGGGAGTGTTGCTGAACAAAGAGACCTTGGAGTGCAGGTTCATAGCTCCTTGAAAGTGAAGTCACATGTAGATAGGGTAGTTAAGGCGGCGTTTGGTATGCTTTCTTTTATTGGTCAGAGTATTGAGTACAGGAGTTGGGAGGTCATGTTGCAGCTGTACAGGACATTCTGGTCTCCTTCCTATCGGAAAGATATTGTGAAACTTGAAAGGGTTCAGGAAAGATTGACAAGGATGTTGCCAGGGTTGGAGGATTTGAGCTATAGGGAGAGACTGGACAGGCTGGGGCTGTTTTTCCCGGAGCAGCAGAGGCTGAGGGGTGACCTTATAGAGATTTACAAAATTATGAGGGGCATGGATAGGGTAAATAGGCAAAGTCTTTTCCCTGGGGTCGGGGAGTCCAGAACTGGAGGGCATAGGTTTAGGGTGAGAGGGGAAAGATATAAAAGAGACCAAGTGGCAAGTTTTTCACACAGAGGGTGATATGTGTATGGAATGAGGTGCCACAGGAAGTGGCGAAGCTGGTACAATTGCAACATTGAAAAGGCATTTGATGGGTATCTGAATAGGAAGGGTTTGGAGGGATTTGGGCCATGTGCTAGCAGGTGGGACTAGATTGGGTTGGGATATCTGATCAGCATGGATGGGTTGGACGGAAGGGTCTGTGTCCATGCTGTACATCTCTATGACTCTGTGACTCTAAATAGAAAGAATTGATGCAAAGCCCTTTTGAGGGAAGGGATTGCTCGAGAAATCTAAAATAAGGAATTTCTGCTCTTTCATTATAGATATTTGGTTAAATTGAAGTCTTTTTTAAAATATATACCTGAGATGCGACTTTTATAATCAACAAAGCTGAGGAGGGATTTACCCTGTGAACTAAACATCAAAAGAAGAAAATAATTTTCTCCGCTGACCAAATAGAGTTGGACACTTGTAATGGATAGTGATCAATGGCACTCCACTGACAAATTACACACACAATTACTTCAAATTGCCAAATTTCACTCAAAAACAGCTTAGAAGCTTGAACATTATACCCTGAGCTCGACATCTTATTTGAAGTTTTAAAGAATGTAAAATATTCACTGTTTAAAATATATTTAGATTTCATAACTACTTTATCATAAAACAAAACTCAGCATATAAATGGATTTGATTTTATAGATGTCGATAATTAGAAAATTTTACCACAAATAATTATATAATCTTGATGCTACTGCCTCATTTCACACAGAAATGTGCCTTCCTTTGAGCAGTTAGTGTTTGGCTCTCACTGACCTGAGACAGTGACCATGGTAATCACAGATTAGCACCTTAACACCGTCAGGAAATGATTATCTCATCTCCTGTGGTGCATTCAGAAGTCAGTTAACCAGATGTACTAATTAGAAAGTAATTACATAATAATGCAAAACAAAAAGTACAAAGTCACAATTCTGGAATAAAGGTTGCCCAAGGACATTTCAGGCAGGTGTTGTTCCCTCATTAGTGCATTCATTTGTTTTTGAGTGTTTTCACTGAAATGAAAAAGTAGGAATTCTTTAAAAAAAGTTGGACTTTAGAGAAATAGCCAAGTTAAGTCTAAATATATACATCTCAATATACTTCCAGAAAGATTTAAATATGTGTATTAAATGACAACTTTTAATTAATTTTAAATGCTTTACACTTTACAATTGTTATTTTAACGAAAGTCAAGTTGATATTGGACTTTAGATTAGTCAAATATTTCACCCATTTTCAAATATTCCACTAGCACAGTTCAGAATGTGTTCTATTGAATCTAGTACCAAATCAGAGAATCACCAACAGGAACAGAAGTGTTTGCATGATTCTACATGCATAAGTGTTGACCCACCTTATACCCAAGATTGGAGTGGTGCTGGAAAAGAACAGCAGGTTAGGCAGCATCTTAGGGGCAGGAAAATCGACATTTCAGGCAAAAGCCCATTCTCAGGAATGAGGCAGTACTCCTCAGGGGTGGAGAGATAAATGGGAGGGGGTGGGGCTGGGGAGAAGGTAGCTGAGAGTGCAAAGGTAGATGGAGGTGCAGGCAAAGATGATAGGTCAGAGAAGAGGGAGGAGTGCATAGGTGGAAAGGAAGATTGGCAGGTGAGACAGGTCATGAGGACGGTGCTGAGTTGGAAGGTTGGAACTGGAGTAAGGTGGGGGGAATGATGAAACTGGTGAAGTCCACATTGATACTGTGGGGTTGAAGGGTCCTGAGGCAGAAGATGAGGCATTCTTCCTCCAGGCGGCGGGTAGTGAGAGACTTGCTGTGCTTTTCCAGCACCACTCTAATCTTGACTTTCATCTCTAGCATCTGCAGTACCCACTTCTGCCATTTTATACCCAGACTTTCTCAGGAGTATCAAGGAATACTGGTCTCAACATTGATTCTGGATTAGTGGTGCTGGAAGAGCACAGCAGTTCAGGCAGCATCCAAAGTGCAGCGATGTCAGTCTTAAGCAAATTACTTGTGGAGCTGCAAAGAGCTTGATCCAAATATGTTGTTCAGACTTGAGAAGCTATTTCCATTTATGCTGTGCCCTGCTGACTCATTCATATACTACGCACATTGCCAAATCTGGGAATGAAACAGACCCAGATAAATTTCTATCCCAAAGTCTGTTGAAGCCCCAATTTGCTGTACTCCACATTGTAATTGTAGACATTTCTAATTGAGGGAATTAGTTCTCTGATATTTCACTTCAAATTATGTTTATTAGCTTTACTAATCATGTTATCTCAGGTGCATTGATTTCATTGAAGAAATCTTGTGTTTGCTAAATATCAGTATATATTGACGCAACGTATTTTGAAACATAGAAAGGATGTTGTTAAACTTTAGAGGCTACAAAAAAGATTTACAAAGATGCTTAGAGCAGAGAGTTTGAGTTAATGGGAGAGGTTGAATAGGCTGAGACTTCATTTCCTATAGTGTCAGAGGCTGAGGGGTAACCTTGTGGAAATTCATAAAATCATGAGGGGCATGGACAGGATGAATGGCCCAGGTTTTTTTTTCTCGGGTGGGGAAGTGGGATAGGTATAAGGTCAGAGGGGAAAGATTTAAAAAGGATCTGAGGAGTAACTTTTTCACACACAGAATTCACGGAACAAGCTGCCAGAGGAAGTGGAGGAGATGGGTACAATTAAAACATATAAAAGAAAGTGGATGAGTACATGAGTAGAAAGTTAAAAATCACACAACACCAGGTTATAGTCCAACGGGTTTAATTGGAAGTACACTAGCTTTCGGAGCGAGGGTCCTTCATCAGGTGATTGTGGAGGGCTCAATCGTAACACAGAATTTATAGCAAAAATTTGCAGTGTGATGTAACTGAAATTATACATTGAAAAATTGATTTTCTGTTAAGCCTTTCATCTGTTAGAATACAGCTTTTCATCTGTTAGCAGCTAACCCGAGAATGCAACTTTAAAAAGGGTTTTGTGATTTACACATGAAAGAAGTGAAACTATCACTGTATTCTAACAGATGAAAGGCTTAACAGACAATCAATTTTTCAATGTATAATTTCAGTTACATCACACTGCAAATTTTTGCTATAAATTCTGTGTTACGATCGAGCCCTCCACAATCACCTGATGAAGGTGCGTCGCTCCGAAAGCTAGTGTGCTTCCAATTAAACCCATTGGACTATAACCTGGTGTTGTGTGATTTTTAACTTTGTACTCCCCAGTCCAACACCGGCATCTCCAAATCATGAGTAGAAAGGGTTGAGAGAGATATATGCCAAATTCTGGCAAATGAGACTAAGTCGGATTGGGTTACCTGGTTGGTGTGGAGGAGTTGGATCGAAGGGTCTGTTTCTGTGTTATATGATTCTAAGTTTTAAAAATATTGCATGTCATTATAATAAGCAGTTGTTGTCCTTCCCTTAATGATCATTACTGTGTCTTACTCAACAGGACCAAATCATAATGGTGCATAGCATCGAATGCTTGAAAGTTTTCAGTAGTATTACCCTGAAAGAAAATGCCCCCTGGAGTATTTCCATCTGTTCTCACAGTCGACTGTTCACTCAGTACCAGCTATGCACCAGAAGGATCACACTAACCGCAGAATGGATGCTGGAATTCTCCTCTATTTCTCTTCCCATGCCCAGTGACATGAAACCGACAAGGCATGTGTTTTCACAGCTAGCCTTTCTTAAAACAGACATTCAGCCTGCCAGGCTATAGCTTGAAGGCCATCATTCTACATTAAGCATGGCTGATCAGGAGACCGACCTGCTCTTACTAACTGCTTCTAACTCATTAACATCCTTCTGTAATTACATTGATCAATACTGAATGGATTTACGTATTGAATCTCAACCCGTCTGGCTCCTTTATGAACATACCTCTGTGGACTTAAAGTCAGACACTCTGCCTTGGAGGCAGGGCCACTAAACACTGATTACAGGACCCATACTGTATCACAAAAAGATGTGAATCCAAAATGTCAGTTTGATAGAATGTTATAAAACAAGATACAATTCCTTTTTAAAATATAAATCTGTAAATGTGATCACATCAGATACCTCAGACAGACAGATCAGATTAAATTACTCCTTGGTTAAGCAGTGAGATTTTTTGCACGGGGGGAAACTTCCATCACTTGTCACTATGGTTCTGTATTTAAATCCAAACATAGAACATAGAACATTACAACACAGTACAGGCCCTTCAGCCCTCGATGTTGTGCCGAACTGTAATACCAATCTGAAGCCCATCTAACCTACACTATTCCATGTATGTCCACACGCTTGTCCAATGACAACTTAAAAGTGAAACTACTACCGCTGTAGGCAAAGCATTCCATACCCTTACTACTCTCTGAGTAAGGGAACTACCTCTGACATCTGTCCGATATCTATCACCCCTCAATTTCAAGTTATGTCCCCTCATGCTCACCGTCACTATACATGGAAAAAGGCTTTCCCTGTCCACCCTATCTAACCATCTGATTACATTGCAAATCTCTATTAAGTCACCTCTCAATCTTCTTCTAACGAAAACAGCCTCAAGTCCCTCAGCTTTTCCTCGTAAGACCTTCCCTCCATACCAGGCAACATCCTAGTAAATCTTCTCTGCACCCTTTCCAAAGCTTCCACATCCTTCTTGTTATGCAGTGACCAGAACTGTACACAATACTCCAAGTGCGAGCATTAGAGTTTTGTACAGCTGTAGCATAACCTCATGGTTTCGGAACCCGATCCCTCTATTAATAAAAGCTAAAATACTGTATGCCTTCTTAACAACCCTGTCAACCTGGGTGGTAACTTTCAAAGATCTGTGTACCTGGACACAGAGATCTCTCTGCTCATTGACACTACCAAGAATCTTACCATTAGCCCAGTATCTTGCATTCCGGTTACTCCGACCAAAGTGAATCACCTCATACTTGTCCACATTAAACTCCATTTGCCACCTCTCAGCCCAGCTCTGCAGCTTATCTATGTCTCTCTGTAACCTACAACATCCTTTGTCACTATCCACAACTTCGTGTCATCTGAAAATTTACTAACCCACTCTTCTATGCCCTCATGCAGGCTGTTTATAAAGTCCGAGTTCTAATTACCAAATGCATTTAAAATCAGTAAATAGATGGGTAACAAGTGAACAAGGCAAAAGTGAGGACTGCAGATGCTAGAAATCAGAATCTAGATTAGAGTGATGCTGGAAAAGCACAACAGGTCAGGCAGCATCAGAGGAGCTGGAAAATCAACGTTTCGGGCAAAAGCCCTTCATCAGGAATTTCTGAAGGGCTTTTGCCCAAAACATCGATTTTCCTGCTCCTCGGATGCTGCCTGACCTGTTGTGCTTTTCCAGCACCACTCTAATCTAAACTTAAGTGAACACTTTAGTCAATAAGTGTAAAGTCTCCATTTGGAACAAACATTTCTTATAAAGGGCGACCCCCATATCCATGGAATCGTTTTTCGCAGTTTACCAAACACATTATAGGGAACCTTCCAGAACCAGGGACCAGGCCCTGCTGAGAAGGTAAATTTCCCATTTAAATGAATGGGTTCACTCTTATCTGCAGTTTCGGGCTTCCGCGGTAGGTCTTGGAACGTAGTCCCAGCATGTACAGTGTCTACTGTAGTTTTACATTAAACTCACAGGACCACCAGCGTGAATTACCTGCAGTGTCTTTTTATATGAAGCAACCTCATTAGTTTATCAACTATAAATTGAACATTGCTTAATTAACCATTTATGATAATGCTTTTATTTTTCTGTCACCACACCCAAAAACATGTCAGTTGTACTCCTGAAATCTGAGCTTTCAGAACTAAGAACAACACTTCAGAAATTCTTGCGATCCCATCTCCCCTGAACAGGTACATTGGAATAGATTCAGAATCATCTTTCCTAAGACAGGACGAAGGTCATTCACACAGCCAAGTTAGGCATTCAACAGATGCAAAAATCAGCAGCAGTATCTACTTCAATGTGAGCCAATCTGTTGCTGAAGATCACAGCAGAGTCATTGAGAGGTCCTAATACTTTGACACTCTAACCAAAGAAAGTACTCAATTGCCTCTTATGTTTTATTCCTTCTCCACTGATGAGTTGCTGCCAGCCACGAGTGCACTATTGTGGCCTCCATTTCGAATACAGTTTGACTGGAAGAATGAACAAAAGCCACCTGGACGGAACAAGCTGCTCAAAAATGGAAGGGAAAAGGACAATGAGGATTAAAAGCAGTGATCTATACAGCCCCTTCCTACTTCTTCTCACTTTGTGTAACCACAAATCCAATTCACAGTTCACCAAAACCCCATACCCCTTCTCTCCCACTGACCATCACATAATTGACACCAAGGCAAAAATAAAAGCCACAACAAAATAAACATTCCAAAACAACTTTGGAAATGAAACCATGCCATATTTTACTAACAAACAAAAAATGGGCACAGGGCCCTTCGAGTCTGTTCCACCACTCAATGAGATCATGGCTGATCTGATTTTAATCAAAACTTCACATTCCCAATAATCTTCCATTCCCTTGGTAATTAAAAGTCTATAATATTTAAAGTTTCTGCGTATTAAATTTTAAATTCATGTTTTTAAACTATGACGAGAAAAAAGTGAGGACTACAGATGCTGGAGATCAGAGCTGAAAATGTGTTGCTGGAAAAGCGCAGCAGGTCAGGCAGCATCCAAAGAGCAGGAGAATCAACGTTTCAGGCATGAGCCCTTCTTCAGGAAGAAGGGCTCATGCCCGAAACGTCGATTCTCCTGCTCTTTGGATGCTGCCTGACCTGCTGCACTTTTCCAGCAACACATTTTCAGCTTTTAAACTATGACCCCTAGTTCTTAATTCTCCCACAAAAAGAAATATATTTACGAAATCCACCAATGTCAGGTCCCCTCAGGATCTTGCATATTTCGATTAAGTCATCTCTGACTGTGCTAAACTCGACATGATACAGGCCTAGCCTGTCTAGCCTTTCCTCATTCCAGGTATTAGTCTTGTAAACCTTCTCTGTACTGCTTCCAACTCATTAACTCTTTCTGTAAATACACTGATCAGTACTGTACACAGTACTCCAGCAATGGTTTCAATGCCTGTATAACTGAAGCATAACATCCTTACTCTTGCATTCAATTCCCCTCACAGCAAAATAACATTTATTAGCTTTCTGATTACTTGCTGTACCTGCATACTAAACTTCAGCAATTCATGCACTAGGATACCCAGATCTCTCTGCAATTTTTAATTACATATAAATGCCATTATTCACTTATGAATCCTTATGCCTGTCTTCTCCCAATACTGAAAGCAGTGCTACACCAGTGTTTGCAGCATGGTAGGTGGAGGGTACAGTTCGGCAAAAAAAGAATACAATTCAGCTGAAGCAACTCTGTTCCTCATTGGCACAGCTGCAGACAGCCTCATCCCATTATCAGCGGCAGCATTCTGGATCGACTGGATGATGAACAACAAAGATACAGACAGACTGGTAGAGTTGGGAAGGTTAGTGCATTCATCCTGAGAAAAGACACAAGATACAAGACCAGGAGTGGGCTGCATGGCCCATCAAATCTGCTCCACGGTCAGTACCATCACGGCATAACTTTTCAATCAACTACTTTCCCATTCTATTCCCAAAGCCCCCAATTCCTTAGATCCCTAAAGTGCATTGATCACAATCTTGAATATGGTCATCAACTGAATGTCCTCAATCTACTGGAGTACAGAATTATAAACATGCGTAAGTGTCATTTTGTCCCCGTTTGCTTTAGAAGAGAGATTGAACGAGAGGTGAAGAGTTGGTTACTGAAGACCACTTGAGTAAACATCTTGGAAAGTCTTTGGAATTTAAAAAAAAATACAGCTCAAATAGGTGTGGCCAGCTCTCACTGATCAGAATTTCTGGGTGGCATTAGAAGCTATTGGAATCTCAACGGACTTGGAAGCTTCAGGCTGCTAGTCTTTCTGAATTTTCTCTTTCTGTTTTTTGCCCCTCCTGGATTGGAGAACTGCATGTGAGAATCTGTGTTTGAATTTTCTTTACTTGCCAAGGGATGTGTTTATGAGATGTTACTGTATCGGAACAGTTTCTTAGTAAAAGTTATTGTATCAATTATGCTGTCAAGTTTCTCATTAGTTATTCTAAATTCCCCTTTGGTTGTATTTTAACTACAGTGTTTAACTAAATCGTGTTTTGTTTAATGTTGTGTAGTTTGACCAGTCGCACTGCGTCTGGAACAGACACTTTGCATTTGCCTTTAAAATAAGAGTAAGTTAGGGTTTAGACTATCTTTTAAATTATTTTGAAGGGGTCTGATGTGGTCCATAAATCAAGCCTTTGAATGAAGAAATTTCACCTCAGTAGTGCTAAATGGCCAATTCTATGACCAAGCCAGGCCAAACAGCCTCCCACCTACTATCTTGACAAGCCTTTTAGAATTGTCTATGGTTCAAAGAGATCACATTATTTTTTTAAAAACTCTCACCAATTTAAGCACACAGTCCAGTCGATCTCTTTTCATAGGACAGCTTTCATCTCACAAACCAAAAAATATACACAATATTCCAAGTGTGGTCTTATCAAGACTTGCTTAGAGAGAGTGTGCTTTCTTGACATGAAAACATATATACCATTTGCCTTCCTAAGTGTACATTATCTGCATGTTAACCTTGTGATTCTTATACAAGGATAGTCAAATCCTTGGGTCCCAATATTTATTAGTTTCACCTTTAAAAAACATCTGCTTTCCATTCTTCTTACAAAGTGGGTAATTTCACACTTGCCACATTATACTTCTTGTTATCTTACCATCATGATTTTGAAGTAACTTTAGCCTCCTTTCCTAATTAGCTTTTCACTATCAATAAACTTGAATATATCACAGTCAATATACATCATAAAGGCCCAAAAGATGTTCCGTGTGGCACTCCATTAATTACACCTTACTATCTTGAAAACAAAAAAGTTGTCTAACATTTTACATTCCTTTATGTCAGGAACCAATCCTCAATGTACTACTTCCATGCCATGAATCCTTTTCCCATGTAATAATCTATTGTTGTCCTTGACCAATTCTCCCAATTCCTAAAACTCAATTATCCACTAGTTCCCCATTATTTATTCGTGAGTTGCAGCCTGAATACACTTTAATGTATTTTCAATTATCATTTTCCTTTCATAAATTTGTATTGGCATTACCTATTAACATTACAATTCATTTGAAAATGGTAAAAGATGGTAAATATTCAATATTATGAATTGAATAGGAACCATAAGTTTCTAGTATTAGATATATGGGAAATAATTATAATGTCTATAAGTCAATCAATCTTGCTTCAATATTCATTTAAAGTAGATACATTATGGAGTCATAGAGCCATACAGCATGTAAACAAGCTGTTCGGTCCAACTTGTCCACACTGACCAGAAATCCTAATCTGACAGTCTCATTTACCAGCATTTGGCTCAAATCTCTCTAAACCCTTCTGATTTGTAGACTCATTCAGATGTCTTTTAAATGCTGTAATTGTACCAGCCTCCACATCCTCTGGCAGAATTTTCCATACACAGACCACCTTCTGCATGAAAAGGTTATCCTTCAGTTCCTTGTTTAAGTCTTTCCCCTCTCACCTTAAACCTATGCCCTGTAGTATTGGATTCCCCCAGCCGAGGGAAAAGGCCTGAGCTATTCAACCTATCCACGCTCCTCAGGTTTTATAAACCTCTGAAAGTTCACCTCTTAGCCTCCAACACTCCAGAGAATAAAGCCTCGTTGTAAAAAAAAAATTCTCTGGAACACAGGTATCAGTTTTACGGACTGATTGTGTAGTCTTATTTTACTCAAATTATACCTTTAAAAAAGCACCCAAGTATTAACTTGTCAGTGAAGAAAAAGCAACCATAATGTAAACATTGGGTGCCAGTGATTAAAGTTCACAGAGGCCAGTTTCCATGGCAGTAAATAGTGGTGGAATAATGATTAGGTACCGCAAAAGGCAGGATAAACTGGTAGTAGTAGTAATAATGATAATCTCTGATAGTGATAGTCTCTGAAGAAGACTAGTTCATAAAAACAATGGAAAACAGGTGATTATACAGTGTGAAAGCTTCTTCTCCATTCAAAGTATAATATCTTGGTTGACCATTTCTCAGTGGTCTGAGAATTAAGACTGTCATAAGAGACAGAATCCCTGCATAATCTTCATAAATACTCTACCCGTAAAATAGCAACATGTGAAAACCAGAATAAAAGGCCATGCAGGCCTTGTAACTGCACCTTTGATGGAACATGTTTAATTTTAGATCATTTTGGACACCTAATACATTTAAATTACCTGAGATAAGTTGCATAATTCCAGTTGTGTTCAAATATTAGCTTTAATTTGATTCTCTTTGAAATCAAAAAGAAGCACTGGCTACAAAATTAGATGTAATTTTCTGTCCCACCAATACTTTTTCTCCAAGATCTGAGACAAAATATTTAACATTCCATTTGCATTGCTTTATAAAATCTATTTAACAGTGCAAATCTTCAACATCCTTTGTAGTAACAGAATTGGGCATTTCAAATGGTTTCTGTCAGCCCCCATTAGTGGAATTCCATTACTTAAAGAATAATTCCAGAAAGCATACAAAAACAAATTAGATTCATTCTCAGGGTGAGTTCACAGTGATGGAGTTTATCCGACGACAATTTTGTTTTTAGGGCAGGTTCACCAAGTATGCAAATAATGAAAGAATTAATAACTTGCTGCCAGGTAATACAATGTCAATCCACTAAGCAAAAGGTTGATAGGATGCAATCATTGAATCCCCTCATTCACACATTTTAAATTGATAGATGATCTGAAAAAAAGACAAGCATTCTGTGGAAAGGGGAAAACATGATGTATGATTATTTGAAGTATTGGTTGCTTCACGTTTGTAATAACACACACACACACACACACACACACACAATGCCAGGAGGCAAGATGCCAACCAATTCTCTGAACCAGAAGATGCAATGTCAACCCGGGCAAAATGTATACCAAAGGGTACACCAAGCAAACAGAATACCAATTAGAATCTTATACTCTGTACCCTTAAAACCTATTTGGCGGTCCATTTGTTTATAGAAATACTCACTAACTCCATTTAACCAATTCAAATTATTTTCATTTCTCAACTGACTATTGAATTTCATTAACTAGTGGAAAGTTTTAGTCAAAATTGTATTTCAGCCATTTAAAAGATTTTGTTTTTTTACAGAAACTTTAAAAGTCTCATGATTCCAGAATTCAACATGTGGGATTCACGTTGGCAAAAGAAATTACTAACATCTGGTCTAACTTAATTTTCATAATCTTTCAAAACCATGAACAAATAAGAATTTTCCTATCAACCATTTCTAAAACATTAATTTTCCAGTTTGTTTATAAATATCAGAGCCACATATCAGCTTAGACTGCACAACAAATACAGCATTTTGTTCATATTACAGCTTATGTTTGCATACCCAACCTATTTTTCTGATGCCAATGTTTTATATTTTAATCAACTCAAATCAATGGCTCTGAAAATTGTTACTCATACAGCAAATGCTTTTTCATTTTGTTGTACTGCCATGTCTATTTTGTCTTCCAAGTGATGGTTGTTGCTCACTCTGGGAGTGTACTTTGTAAATAATGCTCGCTGAATGATACTGGTTCACCAAATATTAATGGTGAGGGAGCTGATGACGTCAAGACAACAAATCAGATTACCGCCTTACTGTTCGAACCACATGTGATGGTGGTTCATAACCAGCAGTTCTACTTCAAAATGATTTTAAAACAGTATACACTACACCGCTGAGCTTTTAGTTGATTCGACCAATTAGAATGTAAAGCTCATCATTTAAAGTCGATCAAAAATTCTTATTTTTATCCCAAAATCTTACCAACACGAGTGGGGAAGTTTTCCTCATTATTGATCAAGGCCTCAATCCAGTCCATGAGCAAATTCATATACTGTGGAGCAGTTACTTTGGTTGGTTTCTTATACT